>NC_133451.1:39897500-40585000 GCF_048565385.1 Saimiri boliviensis | reverse complement strand
GGAAGGGTTTCCGCGGCAGGGCTCGAGGTGGGAAAGAGGGAAAGAAGGAATCCTCTCCGCGTTATCAGCAGGGCGGGCTTGTGATTCTTCCACACCCAGGTTCCAGCTCAGCCACCAAACCGCTGCCCCAAGGAAACAAATTGGGGAGTGTGGATTTCGATGTAACAACGGTGTGAGCTGCTGTTCTTACAATAAAAAATATTGAGACTAGAAAATCAGCTCCGAATCCACGATCCTCAAATTGATGTTTAATCGCACTCTCGACTCCAGAAAAGCTGCCAGGGACAAATATGGACAGGTTTTGCCAAAGGTTCATTAAAATAGTCTGCACTGAAATTACCGTGGGGCAAGAGATCACATCTTCACTCAGGGCTTTGAGGATCCCCTCCTTGCCCCAGGTCAATGGGTAGGGGGAGGGCAAACCTCTGTCTTTTGTTTGTGGGTGAAGGATGCGAATTGTGGCAGCAGCCGAGCATAGGGGGGAAATTAATTGCAGCCAATTAATAATTAATCCCCTTTAAACAGCTTTATTATCTCTTCCGAGCGACAGAGATTTGTCTGATAACCCCCTGAAGACCAAATGTCAAGTTTAACCAAATAGTTATTGCTTTATCAACCCGAGTCTGCAAATAAATTAATCAAAAGCAAATCTGTCCTTTGTGCGGCTCATTTGCTGGTAATGGATGGATATGAAGATTTGCCGATATTATTGTCTGTCATTCAATCTAACAAAGTGAACATTTATTGCATATATATTAAAAATTATCCTGGAATCGAGTGGCGCCGGGTTGCATTTATTGGAGTCTTCCCAGGGGTGAGGTCCCCTCGGATGGGGGCGCGTGGGATAGAAAGTGCAGGAGCGCGAGTCTCAAATCTCTTTAAGACTCTGTGCCTGCCTCCGTCCCCTCCCCGCGGCGACCTCCCCCTATCCCCTTCCCCAGCCTTCTCGAGCCGCGGGACGTGCCGGCCACCGGCTGGTCGCGAGGCCAGGGCCAGCGGGGCACGGGGAGCCCAGCTACTGTCAAAACAGAGTCCTGAAGCCCCAAGCACTCGCAACGGGTCCTGCCCTAGGAAATTTGGGGAGGGGGTGTGATTGAAGAGAGAGAAACGGGAGGGGGACAGCCTCCCTTTGTCTTCTCTGGAGTTACATCATTTTCTAATTAGGCATAAAATTGTCTTCATACACTGGTATTGCGGCCTTCATAAACATCGCCATTATGGTTTATAAGGACGCCATTGTGGTGAGGCTGTCCCAAAATAGAAAGAGCTGGGGAGGGAGAGTACTGGAGTCCGGAGGCCCGGCTTTGTCCTCCCTTGGGAGAAGATGGATGGCCAGTGTCACGCAGATGATGACTTGGGACTATTAAATTGTCAGAAGGGGCAGAATCTTTACCAGCCCCCAGTGCTTGTGGAAAATTCTAGAGGCAGGAGCCGGGGGTTCTTGGGTGAGAGGGAAAGGCCGGGCAGCTGGATTCGCTGGACAGGTGGAGAAAGAGGTGGGTTAGGGGCTGGCGGAGGCAAAGTGGAGGGCAGTGGGGACAGAGGCTGCGATCTCCTCTGGGCACACCCTGACTTCGCTGCTCTCTGAGCTCAGGGCCGCTGGATCTGGAACTGACCTCCCACCTGATCCCCATCGCCAAGGCTGGGGAACAAGCAGGGCTGGAGAAATGAGAGGGGCAGCGAACTCGGTGGAGCGGTAGAGGGCCGTGCCAGGCTGGGAGACAATTGTTCTCATTATTCGGAGCTGAGGCCCAAGCCGGGCCACCCGCCCGGTCGGGGGGCGCGTCGCTAACTGGATGGAGATGAATGGAGGTGCCCTGAGCTCCTGGCGTCGTGTCAGACTCGGGGCAATTACTGTCCCGCCAGGATGGACACACTGCCCGCCACCCTGACCCCGCGCAGGCCCACTGGCTGCCTAAGCCGCCTGGGCGATTCTCTCTCTCGCCTTTACAATAACCCAACTTGACATAAATAACTCCCCTGCGCTTGTCTACATCTGCTTGACCTCCTGAACCTTCGGAAAAGCTTTGTTGCATGTAGCTAACTCACATTTTTCTATAGAAACAACAACAAAAAAAAGCTTTTAAAACTGCAAATTCTAGTCCCGTCTTGTCCACCTCTAGTTTAGGTTCTGGTATATGTTGGAATTCACATTGTCCTTCCAAATTGTGGAGGACAGTTCCCTCCGGTGAAGACAGGTTTCTCCTTGTTTATGCTGTGGAGCACAGGTGTGCTGTTCTGGGTGTCCTGAGTTTTATAAGGTGGTCTACAGACACTTGGTGCTCCAGGCAGTGGTCTGGTCTCCCAAATCCTCTCCCCTGGTAGCTGGCATGGGAGTGGGGGCCAAAAAGGTGGAGAGGGAGGACAGCAGCTCTCAGGAGTGCTGATGCCCTGCTTGGTCCCGGTGTCTGAGGTGCAGCTGGGGGACAAGGCCAGCGGGCAGGAGCAGCCAGGTGCCTCACGTGTGCTCTCACTGACCAGATCTGGCAAGGGTAGGAGGAGGCAAGCCCTGGAAGTGCCAAGCTGGCGCCATGCACTGCGGTCAGTCGCCAGGTGCCAAGACAGGAGGGAGCTGATGATGGTAAGAGGATGGGAATGATTCAGAGGATTCCGTGGAAATCGTCTGGTCTGGTCACTCCAGCTGGCATGGGCCTGGGGATGCCAGAGCCAGTTTTGCTCCCCAAGGCATCCTCTGGGTGGGGGTGGAGGGTGGTGGGGAGCATTACCTGCCACGGCCTTCCTCGCCAGTCATCTCCTGCGTACTTAGTCCCAGCTGGCTACAGGTCAGAAGAGCCGGAGAGGATCTCAGAATTCAGAGATGGAAGGGCTCTCAGAAGTCAACTGGCCCAAGTGACTCCCAGTGTGATGGGATAGAGCAGGCATCCCCATGCTTTTTACACAGGGGGCCAGCTCACTGTCCCTCAGACTGTTGGAGGGCCGCCACATACTGAGCTCCTCTCACTGACCGCCAATGAAAGAGGTGCCCCTTCCTGAAGTGCGCTGGGGGGCCGGATAAATGGCCTCAGGGGGCTGCATGCCGCCCGCCGGTCGGGCTGTAGTTTGGAGACGCCTGGTATAGAGTCTTATCCACCTCCTGATAGGTTTGGGCTCCTAACGGTCCCATGTCTTTGCCTGCAGAGGAATATGGGGGGAGCTGAGGCTGGGCCTTGCCAGAGTAAGCTCTGTTGAACATAGGCCCCGTGGCCTGGGCTTTCCTTGTTTAAGAGTGAGAGAAGTGGCAGTTGCAGGAACAAGACCTTGACTTAACAGCTGTTTCAAATTAAATCAAAACAAACACAAACTGTGGGGCCAGTTTTTCTTGTAACACATTATTTTCCTTTTTTTTTTTTTTTTTTTTTTTTTGAACACAGTGGCTCATGCCTGTAATTCCAGCACTCTGGGAGGCTGAGGCAGGTGGATCACCTAGGGTTAGGAGGTCGAGACCAGCCTAGCCAACATGGCAAAACCCTATCTCTACTAAAAATACAAAATTAGCTGGGCATGGTGGTGCATGCTTGTAATCCCCACTACTTAGGAGACTGAGGCAGGAGAACGCTGGAGGCAGAGGTTGCAGTGAGCTGAGATCAAGTCACTGCGCTCCTGCCTGGGCAACAGAGCAAAACTTTATCTCTCTCTCTCTCTCTCTCTCTCTCACACACACACACACACACACACACACACACAAAGACATCCAAATATGTGCAGTATGGTTTCACATTATCACTGTCAATGTCACTGGAGGTGGGTCCAAGCTGGTGTCTCTTTGATTAGTCTCCCTAATCCTATCTATTCATTTACTGGCCATTACTCATTCTTTGAGTCCAAAAATGTTTGTCAGGAGATAATCCCATATGAGATGAAAGAGAAAGAATGAAAGCGAGAAAATTGGGTGTAGTGGATACTGGAGGGTTTCTGATTTAACTTGTTTGTGGGACTACAGGATTTTGGTTCAGCCTAGGTTTACCAGCTCCTGACTTGACCTCGGTCAGGCACTGAAGGACTCTGAGCCTCAGTTTTGACTTCTGTAAAATAAGGGCATTGGATGCATGCTCACTACGTCGTCTAGTGTTCTAAAACAGGCACTATTCACAGCCCCTATAGGCAAGAACATCAAAGTGTTTACACAGACTTGAGGGAGAAAACAGTTTCTGACCATGCCTCTGAACCTTCAGTTCCAAATTGTGGAGGACAAAGTACAGGGTAAAACACACACTAGGCTAGGAATCGGACTGTCATTAATCTAGTAAAGTCAGTTGGCTTATTTGACATTTCTGAATCTGCTTCCTCTCACAGACAGTGGGAATAATCATGTCTGCCCCACTCACTCTACAAAATAGCTGTGAGGATCAACTCTGATAATGTGTGCAAATGTGTTTTGAAGACTATCAAGTATCATGGAAATAAAAAATACAAACAAGAAGCTACGACTCCACTCTGCAGAAGGCATCCCCAAATAATGCGTACCCGGAAGATAGGTGTCCCCTTTCTTTTGGTGCGGCAGCAATTAGAGTCTTGGGCAGCAGATGTACACAGTTGAAATGACATACCACTTGCCATGCTGCTGTCAGGATAGGACATTCTCTCCTTGATTTTCAGCATCCACCTGTGGGTATTAAAGAGACGGTGTTTTTTTGTGTATAGGTGAAGCCCCAGAGAGTTCTGGCACATACAGCAGAAATATCTGCTTCATTAAGCTTCAGTGATTTTTAAGGACTCTGCTGCTTGGAAGATTCCTTGAAAATAAGATTCATTATTGACTGGAAAAAAGTGAGGACAGTGAAAAAGTCTTTTGAAGCTTTTGGGCTGATCCTCCCTTCTGAAGAAATACGTGTTTGTATTCTTAGCAGGAAAACTAAAACAAAACCCAAACTGTTCTTTTTATAATATATTCCTTGCTAAGAACTTTGTTAGCTTACTTAGGTTAGGGAGGTGAAGCAAATTTTAAAAGAAATCTTATCTCCTTGCTGAAAAGGAGGAGGAAAATCACAATGTGTTTTGAGAAAGGACTTTGACTACTAGGAGAAAATGTGTGCCTCTGAGGGGGGAAGACTTGGAAGGGGAAAAGGTTGGGTGGAAACCCCCCCACCCCCCAAAAAAGAGGCCCACCTTTCTCCTGAGGCTCAGAACGTTTGCAAAGCAGCCAGCAAGGCATTTGGCCTGTGGATATCTTCCAGCAGGTTCTCAATTAAGGGAGCTGCCTTTCCTTTCATTCTCTTAACTTTTGTGTTCAATGTTAAAAACCTGATGCTATCTATTATGGTGCCATTATCACAGAATGTTGACTGAACTGGTTCTTTTATCTCCATTATAGGGCTGCCTTCCGTGCAGATTTATGCATTTTTGATATTAAATTCTTTATCTCATTAAGCCTACACTCTTGTTGACTTTCATTGACCCTCTGCCCTGGTCCCTAATACTTTTCCATATTTAATATTGAAAGATTTTTCTCAATGCCCCTCTTGGCTTTGTTGCCATCCGTTTGACGGCTGTCCCTAATGGCCTGTGCTGTTTGCTCTGTTCTTGAACTTGGTGGGGTCACACATTCTTAAACAGTGATGTCCTCTGAATGTCCACCCTTGCTGTCCAGCTAAGTTGCCCTGTGTCACAAGCTCTGCCCCCTTCTCCGCCCCTAACTACCAACTGTTCCTAATTGCTTCAACAAACACCTTCCCTAGTGGTGCCCCAGGCTCCCTGAGCCTTTTGAGTTTTGTTTAGCTGCTAATGTCCTGCCTGGCCCACCGGCGGATTGGCCTCGCTGACCTGATACATCGCAGCTCTTCTCCTTGGAACGCCTGTCTTGTCCAGCGCCCCCTGGGCCAAAGGCCAGGGTCTGGGCAGGATTGACCAGCTGCTTGAGGTGGCCACAAAAGACAACTTCAGCTTGGAACGGGCAAATGAATGTATTCATTTATCTTTCTTTCCCCCCAAACCTATCCACAAACTCAATCTACTGCCTGGCTTGAAACAAAACAAAGGGATGATCTAGAGAAGGGGGGCAGGAGAGGCCCATCTCGCACCAGAAATCTTAGCTCCCTTCTTGGAGGCCGTCTGTTCAGTTTCACAACACTTACAAGACCAATTTCCAGAATTGAAGTTGCCTGGTGTTTTGATTCTTCCTTTGCCTGTGCATTTGTGCCCTGAAGGTCCCTTCCAAATGGATACTAATTGTGGGGGCTGCACGCTGCTGGCTGCTCCAATGCCCCAGGGCCCGAGGACCTGCTTCTCAAAGCCTTAATTGACAAGGACCTGTCTGTATTTAGGAGCAGCTGGTCCAGAGCATTGGCACATCAGTGCAATCTTAACGCAGCATCCCTAGCCTGGAGGATGAGGGTAAATGTGGTTAAAATGAAGGAAGATTTATAGCCGGCCCCCTTGGGTAATAGGACAGAAGACAGCTCCCAAGATTTTCCCCTACTAGGGGGTTCATTCATCAGCTCTCAGACCTGGAAACCGTGCAGGAAGAGCGCTTAAGCTATTATTACTAATGGGGGAGGGGCGGAGGCCAGTTTAGAACAATTAGGCAGGTGACAATATTCCACTATAATGCGCCGTCTTCGGAATTGGACCGGGTTTCGAAGACTATCACGGCTGTCTCTTGCTTCCGCGGGCCTTGGCGCCGGGGCCTCCGCCTGGGTCTGGCTCCGGGTTAATGGTGGCGCCGCCGGGAGGCTGGGAAGGGAGAGGGGAGTGCACTCTGGCTGCCCTGCCCAGGAACAGGGAGGCTTTCAGTGGCCGCTCGGACTCCTCGTTAGGGCGTTTGAAAGCCCCAAATGGCCGGTGGCAGGGGCCATCGCGTCGGTCAGTTTTTCCTTCCTGAGCCCCATCAGGCGCGCCTGGTTCTCCAACTACCGGCTCCTCCACGCTGCGAGCGCCTTTCTACAACCTGCTGGCTCCGTAGATAACAGCCATTCAGCCGGTTACAAAAAAGGTTTGTTGGTTCAACAGGAACCCGGTTTTGTTGCAATGTGTGGGAAATACTTTGATGTCCGCCCAGTTCGCACGTGTGAACAGGGATAATGGGTTTGGGGATCTTCATTGAAATTTGAAGTTTTAAAGCAGAAATTCTCTAACTTTTGCCTGTTTTTCTCAAGTTTTTCTTTTTCTTTTTCTTTTTTTTTTTATTCCTTCAGGAACAATGCCAACATTGAAGCCCTCGGTTGGAGTCTGCACAGTTGGAGATCTTTGGTGCCATTTTAGACATCTTTGGATTTCATCAATCAAACTGACTGCAATTTTCCATAAAAACCCTGAATTTGGGTCAGAAAGTGGGCAAAGTAGATAAAGATCATTCGAGCTGTCTTATAAGATGATAAATAGATATCCTTTCAGCCCAACAATGCCAAAGTGCAGTTTTGTGATTCCCTTCCATGGGTTCTGAATGCAGTGAGTCGAAACGATTTCTACATGTTTTCCCATGGTTTAGGAGGTGTCTTTACATACTTGTCAATAGTAGCCTGACCTTTTTCCCCACGGAGTTGCTAAGTGTGTTTTGTTTGTTGCTTTGAGTCCTTTTTTTCTTGTGTGTGTGTCTAGCACCAAATACGCAAGAAAATAAAGGTTTATTTTTTCTTTTACTGCTCAAATCAATAGAATATGGGTCCCATCTAGATAATTCTCTGCAAATAGGCTGGTTTCCGTAGCTCTTGAGTTGGTGAAGAAATTCCATTTGCTCTGCAGTTGCTCTGGAGGCACTTTGGACACCATTTTGGGCACCATGCTGGGATGTAAACTCACTTTCTTAACAGCAACAACAACAACAACAGCCCACTGGCACGGTGTCCTTCCTATTCTTGAACTTGATGAATGGTCTTTTGTGTAAGGTGTATAAAAGGAAATAATAATAATAAAAAGCAAAAAGAAATCACAAAATAACATTTAACCCACTACCTCCAGAGACCTTTCAGGATGTTAGGTGAAATAATTTCTGAGTGAATAAGAACATTTTATGCTGTGCATTCAGCATATATTACATGCCACTTCCTACCAACTGTCTCAGTTTAATTCCCCATCTTTTGATTCTCCTTGACCCTTCTCTTCAAAATGTTTTCATTTTGATAATCCTTTCACCCAATGTTGTAGTTAACCAGGTATTTTAAAAGGCTCTTGAAGAATTACTGGATATTCACACAGAAACTGTGCTTGCCATTCTTGGTTATTTATGAATTAATGATCTGCTGTGTTCTCATAAGCTCATAGATCTTGTGGGGCACACACAGTTATGCAGCAAATACATTTATTTTTCTTGATATAAGATTTTCTCCCCATATCCATTACATGCACATCATCTCTTTTCTGTGTTTTGCTTTTCCAAACTCCTTGAATATCAACTGTATGTTACAAAGCATCTATAGAAGAGAGTATAGTGCAGTGGGAGTTAATTACTGTTATTAACTTACTGGCTTTATTAGTTTTGAATGAAGCATGTAGCTACTGTGGCAACAGTTATTTAAGCACTCTTTATTAGCTAAAATAATTTGCAGTTTTTGGACATACACTCACCATGTAAGATTTAAAATAGCAATTGGAGATTCAGCAACAATTCTCACCTCTCGTTTGTCTTTAACAAATCTTGCTGTCAAGCACTAAACATTTTAACTTAACATGTAGCTATCTGAATGACCCTTGATCTCATTCTTTCACTGCCACTTTATTATCAGTTTTACATTTTATATAGCGAAAAACATCTATTAAGTGAAATGTAATTATTAAAGCATTTTCTGTATTTTATAAAGACCATTGCAAATAACAAATTTATGAAGGTAAAAAGCACAAATATTATAATTGTCTAAAGCAAAACATATTTCAATATAGTTAATAGTCTTCCCATTGTCCTCTCTTTCTTTTTTACTCCTGATACTCATTTTAGACATATTTATGGTATCCATGCAATCTATTTAGTAAGTTAGAGGGACCGGGGGAATTAGAGTAGAGAAAGCAAAAGTTGAATTTTTTTAGTCACTTCCAATCAGGATAAGTCATAAAAGCTTACCTGAAATAATTATATTAAAAAATGAAATGGTAGCATTTTGATCACCATTGAAGTCTGTTCAACACAACTTCTTTCAGGAATTCATCTATCATGTCAAATAGTCACTTATGAAATTTCTGTCTTGGAATTTTAACATGCTTGGTACATACAGTAAAAGCCATTTGATTACTGTCATTGTTGGTGAGAGCAGAGGCCCTGTTGATTAACAGAAAAACGTCAAGCAGTTATATGTAGTACAGTGTGTTCTATAAATATAGTGCAAAGGACCAATAGTGAAGCATAAACTTAAAACTTCAGATTTGAAATGACATTCTGGAAACATGTATTTGAGTCTGTGACTAGGGAGGAAGTAATATGGGCTTTGTCAGGTGCTGGCTCTCCTAAGCGTCAGAAAAGTAGGCCAGAGAAGGAATGTCTGGATCAGTGCGACTTCCCAGTTTTTAGATGAGAAAACTAAGCCTACACAGGTAAAATGGTGGTCACAATGTACTCACGGCAGTGTACCTGTAGCTTTTACCCCCTCTCCTCTTCTGTTCCTTACTAAATCAGGGACTGCTGTCTTTAATTTTGTTTCCCATGTCCACCAAAGAGAAACAAACAAACAACAATAACAACAACAACAAAACAGAAAGAAAGAAGAGAAAGAAAGAAGAAAGAAAAGGAAAGAAAAAAGATTCTCCAAAGGCATTTACATCCAGTTCTCCTCCTCCCACTTACAGCATGACTTTAATAAGCTAATGCCTGCACAGGCCAAAGGAAGCACAAGGTCAGTTAAATCAATGCCAACAGCCCATTCGGGGAGTTAGACTACAGTTCTCCTTTCATGGAAGATTTTTGTTCTTGAGAATTATCTGGACAGTTCCCTGAGTATTTCCATTTCTATTTCCTTACTTACAAGAAAATAAAGGAAATGAAAATGTTCCAAATAGAAAAAAAGAGAGACCTGTGAGGGCTGTGCCCTTATACACAAAGAGGGGACATAAACAACCCAGGTGTGGAAGAGAAGGTATTTGGAGCCCCAGTTTTCCAGCCTGCCTATACATAAATCCTGACATTATTATATAATTCAGGCTATCTTACACTTCTCTGAGTGTAAGATTCCTAAGCAATCCTTATAGAATTCACTTCATATCGTAATATCCTAATACTTCATATCTGAATACTCTAATATTTTAAATCCACCATCTAGTATAAATTCATACTCTTACAATGATCAATTATAGTTTTCAAAAAAAAATTTTAAGCTTATGTTAACCTGCACAATAAGTAGTGGTAATAGTCTTCTTATATTCAATAATGACATTCATTAACTTGCTATCATCACCTCCTTTTTGAGGGTGATTATCTTGGTAGTTATTGTCACATCTTACAATTTCTCCAGATGACTTGGTTTGCTAAAACTTTTGAGAAGGTTTAAGAAGTAATATAAAGTAAATGATTTAAATCAAATCTATTTTCTCTTCTCATTTAGCTGGGTAATTTAAACAAAAGCCAACCAGGTGGGTGTCATGAATTTTCTGAGTGACTTGACCTCTGGTCCCCATCCTACCATATATATAGTTTTAAAAATTGCTTGCTAAAAATGGCTGTTTATTGCTTATTTGCAAGTGTGCAATACAATTTTACTTCAGAACATTTTCAAGTTTTAATAAGGATTTAATAACCTTTGATTTAGAGGGAGCCAGAGCAAAGTTGTTGAATTTAATAGAAGCTAACATATGGGAAGGGTTTTATAGAGCCATTCACATCCAAACCCCAAAATGGCTTCAATCAGCAGGTATCTTGATGTTTATTTAATGAAGAAATGTATGAGCAGCTGCTGTTTCCCAATTTCAGCTGTAGTTATCTTTCATTGCTTTGCAACAAATCAGGAAGAACAGATTTTTGCTGTAATTTGGGATCATTCCATTAGATATGCAGGGCTACACCAGTAGATTCATAAACAAGAACAATGAGGCTGGTTTAAGGAAGAAAATCAAATATAACAACTCTCGGGATGGAATCTGTGGGTTGTATTTTCAGATCTATTGCTAGTTTCTAGGTCATAAATATTTTCAAGTTTAAACTAAGCCCTGAAGGCCTTTAGAGATAAATAAAAATCCAATCTGACACTGATTCTTACCTGACCTTGTGGTATTACTGCAGATGAATGCATGAGGTTAATTTCTGTAACCCAGTGCATGGTGGGCATTGCCAATACCATAATCTCCCTCTAACTATGCCAAGGAAAAATGTCAGACAAATGGGGCTATGATATGGCCCAGAGTGTTTGTGGGGCAATTGCTCCCAGGACAAACATTCTTATAGTAGGTATATCGAGCTGCAGATGCATTATTTTATTCCTACTTAAAAACTTGAGGCTTGTGTGTGTGTATATATAGATTTAAATATAGGTATAGATAGAGATATTTCTTTGGTACTGGTCTGTCGTTTGAACAAATATGAATTAGGGGAACAGACACTGATTGTTCTCTTCTGTTATTACACATGCTGGGCCTCTTCGAAAGAAATAAAGTTTGTATTTGGCAATCTTAATAGTAGACTCTACTTAAGAGGGCAATTATGATAAACTTTTTATAACTTTGGCACTGGGGACAGAATTAACTACAGTGCTACAACTTTTTTGTGGTATTTCTTATGAACAATTTCCAAGTTTGATGGAAGAGATCATTTAAAAATGGTAGCCTGGAGTCTGCTATAACATGGCCTACTATATGTTAAGGTAAAGTTATATTTTTAAATTCTCCATCCAGGGCCAATAAAAATGATGAGTTTATTTTGAAAGTTCTTCTATAATGCAGGTTTTCTCCTTTTTTCTTTTTTTAGTTTCACCATGTTACATATTTATTAATTTTAAATCTGTTTATTGCTAACTAAGGCAAAGTATTTGTTTTAGACTCTCAGAGGCTCTAAGTATTTCATCCAAATTCCTACTGTGAGGCTGGAATAAAGAAGTGGGAAAAAGAGGCGATTTGGACTATTATGAAATATCAGTCAGCTCTCATAACTTAGTATAGGTGAGGACTGTACATTCTGATTAATCTCTAATTGATCTCTTCCCTATTTTGCATCTGGCAAATGAGCTTGCTGGTGGTGAACTGACTGCTGTGGCCAAACACATAGCAGATATTAGGAAATAGCCATTAGCTCAGTTAAAAACACAGGGACTCCGAGACCACCTGTTTTAAATCTGGACCCTCTTACTTACCAGCTGAGCGACCTTGGGCAAACTACTTAACCTCTCTGCTGTTCAGTTTCCCCATCACCAGGATTAGGTGATTAATACTTGCTAAGTGCTTCAAACAAAACTGTACATCTCACTCATGGCAATCACTCAATCCCTGTCTTTGCTACGAACCCCTCACAGCAAGGATCCCTTCGCTTCCGAACCCTTGGGAAAGCAGCCTCCACTCCTGTCCGAAGACTTCGGCCCCTGACTGCTTCTGGAATGTTCTGCTCACATCCTGCCTGAGCTGGAGCGGAATGGAGTCTGACCAGGGGCGAGGCCAGGGACCTCGCACCCAGGCGGATGGCAGAGCCTCGGAGGGGCGCAGAGAGGCCCGGAAGCGGCGGGAGCAGCCGGGGCGCACCCAGGGTGCATGCTAATGAGGGGTGCGGGCAGAGCCCACCGCCGCCTGCGCTCCCGCAGTGCATAAGCCGCGCCCCGGCAGGGGCACGCGGTGCCACTCAGGCCGGCGGGGGGCGCGCAGCTCGCAGCAGCAGCGCGCCCGGGCCTCTCAAAGCCCCTTTCAGCAGCTCTGCGGGCTCCTCACCGGAGGAGTCTGGCGCGACATAAAAGCGCATTATGAAAATTATAATATCAGCCACAGAGCATGTCCACCGAGGCAGTTCTGCACCTTTGAGGCATTGAGCCTCGTTCAGCTGGGCCGAGGAGGGAAATATCCATTTCAATTCGGTCCCTGAATGGGGGCAGCGGCGGCGGCAGCCACAACAGTGCCTCCTTTATCCGTTCGGCCACTTCTTCTGCTTGCTCATTCCCGGGCTGTTGCACCTAGTCTCCTTAGGGGCAGGGATGTGGAGCGGGAGGGGCGCAGGGAGGACAAGGCAGCCAAAATAGGGGGCTCCGATTCACAGCCGGGCTGGGACAAGAAGCGTTGTTATCTGAGCCCCCACGTGAATGATAAATGAGGCTTTCTAGGGCCCGAGGAAATGTTCGTTCTGCTGGGGACCGTAGGAGTGGAGGGTCAAGGCCTGGGAGCATTTTTCGGAGGCCGGAAGGGAGTGGATTTGGGGGGCGTGCCCCAGTTTCTTGCCTATGTGCTAAACGAGAGATGCCAGCATTAGGACATTTTCCCATCAGAGCTCGGATTCCAGCATCTGGAGCTATAGGATGGGAAGGGGTCAAAGTCTCTAGGCTTGGGAATCCGGGAGCAGGCTGATGGTCTTAGTGGGGACCGCTCATGTCTCAGACTCCAAAGCTGAAGCGAACACCCCAAAGAACCTCAGAGATGAAGCGGAGGTCAGAGTGGACCCCGCAGGTGGGTCTCCTCCAGGCTGCAGGGCGCGCCTTTCCGCAGTCTGACTCCCACTTTGGCCACAACACGCTTCTCTTCCACTCCAAGCGCTCGGACTGGTTCGGATCCCGGGGCGAAATTCGCACGCTGGGGCCCCGAGGCGGGTCTCATCTATTATAGCAGATGAGTTGCCCCACCATTCAGAATCCTGTCCATTGTCTTGTTAATCACCTTTCATTACGGACTGCCCAGGACCGTCATAAAGCTTTTAATATTAATAAGGCCCAGCGCCCCAGCCCCCGCACCGCGGTCCTGAACGACCCAGCAGACAGCGCAGGTGTCGCGTTGCAACCTGTTCAGTCGGCCGGGGCGGAAGTGTCTCAGGGTTAGCTCGCTGCGCTGGGGGTGGGGAAGGCAGGTGGTACCGGGTTCCAAAACAAGATCAGTAAGAAAAACAAAAAACAAACACAAAAACCGTGTTCCACACAAAGAGGTTTATTTAGTTCCAATGTGTGCGCCAGAAGAGTTGCTTAATTCCAAGGGACAGGGGAGGTGAGAGCTGGGGTGGGGAACGAAAGGGTCCGCTAAGGCTGGGACGTGACATTTCCTGTGGTGAAGCCTGCATTGGCTGCTAATAGAGATCTAATTGATGAGTGAAGTCCCATTTCCGCGCGCTCTCCTTTATTGCTCCATCCAGTCTGTTGCAAAATATAACCTTAATTTGATTTAGCAATTCCTCCAGGATTCGGTGCGAGCTTCCAACCCAGAAAAAAAAAATCGTTATTAAAAAAGTTAAAGTACAGACTTGGATTCGGTGTGCTGCCTTTTGAAATCTTGCCCCAGCTCCCGGCATTTAGCACTTTCTCTTTTTGTAATCGCCCAGTCTTTTATGATCGTTAATATCCGCGTGCTCGGGGATCAGGGCAGCGCGCATTTGTTGGGGATGCAAATTGGTACGGTGGCGCAAAGGCCCGGGGGTGCGTGGACCGCGGGCTGGAGCAGCCTGCCAGAGGGGATTCGCGCGCAGCCGGAGTGGTTTAGGGTTTCGCAATCCCATCTCTGCCCCACAATTCCCGCAGAGGCCACCCAGGGACTGCAGCGGCGGTGAGCTGGAGCTGTCTAGTGCCAGGTGGTATGCTGATGGGAGAGACCAGGGCTGAGGAGGTGTCTTCACTGCCCCCTTAGCTTCCCCGTACATTTTAGAAGTAATAGCACAGGACTTAGGGTGAAGTTCACTCCCATACCGATGCCTGGTGCATAAAATAGTTGTTTGGGTGCAAGAAGAGGTCCAGGGGCTACTACTTTGGGCCCCCCCCGGTGGTGCTGTATGAGATGGAATTTGATTTTTATCTGTAACACAAAGTGGATGTTAAGAGACCAATGTAAGGTTATGGCTTTCTTCCTCCCTTTCTTCCTCCTTGCACCTCTTCCCTGCTCACAACCAGTGAAATGCAAGTCCTTCTCTACAACTAACTGGTTCTAAGAGACTAATTTCACTCTATCAATAACAGGATAACAGAGCTATGGTGCTTTTGTTTGTTTGTTTTTACTATTTCCTTCTTTTCTTTCTCCTAATAGACTGGGGAAAACCCTTAGGGAAGTACATTTGTATCTAGATATTTGATATCATATCCTAGACCTTGTACCAAAAAGAAAAAAAAAAATACATGAACAATAGTGTCGTCCTGAACTTCTCTTTTCTGAGGTTGTGAAGGAGAAACAAGGAGGTGTAAACCCATCAATTACTAGCCATATGATCTTGGTTAAGTTCAATCTCTCTTAGCCTTGGCTTTTTTGATTTTAAAATGACATTGAAAATATGATCCCTGCTCTAGCTACCTCCAAAGGCTGTTGCAAGGTAATATGTGAGGAAAAACTCTTTTAATTTGTTTATACACAAAAATGAAATAATCATAATGAAAACCCCAAAGTAGAAATCTGAGTTGCTACCCAGTAGAATAGCAGTTAGAAAATTTGTGGAAGTCTCTTTTCCCCACATATAGAACTGGGTTGTGTCTAAGTTACCTAGATGGCACTTTGATGTTTCATTTCGCCCTAGAAGCTCCTAAATTCAGTTTCAGGTTCCAACCAGCATTTGCATCTGTCAATCTGAAGACATTTCACTTTCTGTGAAACTGTGGTCTCCAATTTCACCAGCAACACATGAGTTGTTTAAGAAGTAAGACTGAGGAGGTGTGCATGCTTTTCAGCCTGGGATGATCACTTAATTTCCCAAGTGTACCTCTAAAAAATATCCCGAAGTAGACCCCTGGCCTGCAAGAAGAGTGAGTCCTGAGCATCTGGTGGCCGTGGTGTAAGTCACCCTGGGCACCCTGTCCCCCAGGTTTGTGCAGCCTTTTTCATGTCTGCGAAGGGGAACAGTAGGAAGGAGTGCTGAGGCATTCCTGGGCCCCACAGCTTCACTGCAGTGCCCTTGATGGGTTTAATGAGGCGGAACACCGTGAAGGAGATGTGAACTGGTCCAAATGATTGATGAAGCCAGGGGCAAAGCCCAGGCTTTTCCAGATAAAGCCCCATACAGCCTGTGATAAAGGCGGGATAGTGGCAGGGCTGGGCTCCTTCAAAAGCTGTGGCCCAAATGCATTGGGAGGAAACTGGGAGGGAAGGTGCTCTGTTGTTACCTAATCAGTTCATGCACTAAGCCACCAGCCGCAGAGAGCAGGGGAGGGCTGCAGAGGAAGTGGGGAGGGTGAAAGGCGAACGTACACACACACACACACACACACACACACACACACGGCCTCTCTTCCTCCCTTCTGGCTTAAAAGGGCTAGATCAGTATCAGCCACCACAGATGTCTGGGTAATCGGCATGGGACCTGGGTATTCCCTTCCACAAGGCAGAGAGAGAGGGAGCAAATGCCCAAGAACAGCAAAAGTAACCGGTCCATGGCTTGGCAGGCCTTACTCAGTGTTAGAGCATCTTCTGGCTCTCTTCCTAAGTATGAGAAGGCAATTATTAAAACAACAGGCGCTAGTCATCAAAAGTGAGAGAAGGAGGAGGAAAAATCCCAAATCCACTTAGGAATTTCAATGAAAAATATTTGTTCTATTTCTTTGCTATGAACAATGAAAATAGAAAAAAGACTCACGGGCTTACAGTAAAAACAAAATTAGGCTGGGCATGGTGGCTCACGCCTGTAATCCTAGAACTTTGGGAGGGCAAGGCAGGAGGATTGCTTGAGCTCAGGAGTTTGAGACCAGCCTGGGCAACACAGTGAGACTTCATCTGTTAAAACAAACAGAAACAACAACAACAACAAATAAAACTAAGCATACATATATTTTCAAAAGATGGTGTACTATATAGTTCTTACAATGAATAAACAAAAAAAGATGATCATTTGGTGAGAAATAATCAGGGAATTAGAGTGTACAATGGCTGGAGAAGCAGTAGTTGCCAAATGAGCATAAATACACTTATAGCAGGTGACACTCTCCAGTTAAGCTACTGAGGGCTACTAAATAGAGTGAGAGTTGGGAGAAATGTGGCCTTTTCTCCCTCCAGAGCATCAGGGGCTGGTGAGCAAACACAGTCTCTCTTTTCCACAACCCAGCATTAATTCATAAGCACTTGTAGGTACAGAGGGATAGGAAACATTTCCATCTACGTAATGGAAATTTTGGTTTTTGGCGGTGGCATCACTTACACACAGTTGTTCCTATGTAACTTCTACCTGTAAGTTTTAGTCGTGAACTGGAACTTGTTTTCAATTTTTCTTGCATGGTCATAGCTATATCTGATTTTATTCTGTGTTTTGAAGACGGTTGGTAATGGAGCAGTGGCCATGAAGCTGTGAGACCGTGTGGATGAGGGGCTCAAGAGAGACCACCTCTTCTATTAAAAAAAAGTACCTGAACATCAGCTTCTTCTATATCATGTAACATTTGCATTAAACAGTAATTTCTTCTATTTTCACTATTCATGCCTATCAACTGCAGATTAGCTCTAGTTCTTTTGTCGCTGTGCTTTCAGTTTAGAAGGCCAGCTTCTGAGGATAGTGTCCTGTATATGGAATGATTGTGTATTGCATTACAAACAAGTAGAACTTAATAAATCAATTCTGTGTTTATCATTTAAAAGAGAAAGGTGGAAAATGATGGTTTAGTACCTTTCAACGAGGAAAGATATTTTCAAATTAGCTTTTTCTCTGATTGTAAAGCATACATATTATTTAAAAATGTTTTTTGACTATGCTTTTGTATGCTTCTTTAGAAAATAATATTTTATGATCACATGTCTTAACATGTTCATGTCTGTGATGATTCCCTTGAAAATCTTCCTCAATATATTGTATAAAAGTTCATCCTTTTCTTTCCTTCTTGAGCTCCTTCATACCATATGCTTCTAGAAATCTTTTGGGGAAGATGAGACCAGGCCTGAAAAATTTAATCTTGAACACAACAAAGGGCTCATTTGAGATTAGAGGGAGACCATAAACTTTTATAAGCAACATTTGACAGCAGTCAGTATCATCTACGTAAAATCTCTGTGGCCACATTATTTGTCAAATTAGGTTGTAGAATTGAGATAATTCTCCATACAATTTGGGTGAATGTCACATATTTTCCCTAAAAGTAATTTGACACTGACTAGATATTGTAAAGTCTACATCTCTAATTGTGCACTTTTTTCAGAGAAAAAAAGGAGACATTCCAAGCCCAAACTCTCTAATTTATTAAACGAAGTTGCTTTTGCTGGTTAAATAACTGCTCAGCTCGCCCCTTCTTGTTGTCTATGAACAAAATATAAATGCAAGGTTTTTGGAATAAAAAGTCTGCTGTGTGCCTCTGAGTCCTTGATATTGAGTAGAAGTATCTAGTTTTGTTACTTTAAGGAGAGAGCAAATTCACTTTCCTCAAAGTTGGCCTAAATTTCTGATTGAGGGTCCCAGGAGCTTTGATGGAGAAGGAACTTCCACAGCTGTAATGGGAACCCCGTGGGCAATACGCTTACAGAAATTACTCAAGACAAAAATATGGTTAACTTCTTTTTTGCATCAATTATTTTCTAATACATGTTAGAAATAGATGCACTTACAAGGCAGACTTGAATGAGCTGTGATATAGGACAAGCTCTGCTTTTCAACAGTTTCAAGTTTATGGTTATCTGAATTTTAAGAAAAATTGTAAGATAGATGGGTGAATCAGCACTTTGGTACCTTAAACACTGAAAAGTGAATGATTTTAAAATAAAATGTAAGTATATGTGATTATTTGGGTTTAGAGACTATAAATGAAAATGTTTTATGTTGTAATCATAATAAAGATATTAAATAGGAGAAAAATTTTCTGGAAATGAGGTGTTTTTTAAAAAACCCTATTTGACATTGCAAAAATATATCTCTATGCTCTTTCCTCTCCCCATCCCATGCAAATTTTGCTTTCTCACTAAAAAATAAAATAGCTGATTATTACCTCCTCATTTACTTTGTTTTAAGGAAGGTCAAGGGAATGAGTCTAAAATTGTAGTTAAACTTTTCAGGGGCTGGATTTTTACTTAATTTTCTTTTCATAATAAATAATATTATTTTATTATCTTACCAAGCATTATTACCAAGGCTATATATATATATATATATTGCATAGCTATTTCTTATGATTATAATTTTCCAGAAATATTTACTTAAAAGTACACAGGGAAAAATTTTGCTCTTCCTCTGAAAACTGGCTGGCTGTAGAAGAAAAATGATGAAACTTTTTATGTGCTTAGTCCTCACTGGATCTCTAGGGAAATCTGGAAAGAAATGACAAAATAACTAGCGATGGTGACTGAAAAATTGCATTTGTTCAAGTGTAGGATGGAATTTCATAAACATTGGGATTTACATAACTATTTATATGACTATAGAGTTTCATAAGCAGGAAGTATTGGTGTTTGATATTTACATGGCTATAGTTTTAGTTCATTTGTTTGATAGTAATGCTGGTGGATTTTTTATACATTTAAATGAGGCTAGACGTAGATGCCCTTATATTCTTTTTATTTTTATTCCTTATATCTTCTATGGTGAAAATGAATCAAAGAAACCTCAACCCATGGCCTTAACTCAAGTCCAAATACTTTGGACCACTTGATAAGCTTTGAGGTCTCTAAGTTAAACATACCAGCATGATATTAAAGTTTGCATCTTCGAGTCAAACATGTTTATCTATATTACGAATAACAAGATTTCTTCCCAGCTATTAAAATGTACTCTCAAATTAATTTATAAAAGAAGTTGGTCATTAGTAGTGCTTTACAAAGAACTTAGCTATGCAATTGTACGGTTCATTCAAACTTGGAAACTTAATGTTCATATGATTCATTTTTCTTCGCACATATAAAAATGTGTTCCATATTTTCAGACCATCTCTCTATTCATTGCTTTCTAAAATAAATGTCACTCACAGTCCAGAGTTCAAGTATCTTAGATACACTTTTCTAAGACTCTTTTTAGTGTATGATTTTTCCCGCAGGTCTTCAGAAGAAACAGTATTTACCTCAATTTCTCCATATACTCTGTTCTCAGTAGGTCCTGCTTTATCATGAAAAATGTTTTCTTTATATACTCGCAATCTTTCCTGTGATTTTCATCATACGTTCTGGTTTAGTTAAAAAAAATTTAACAATTAGGAAGAAAAAGTGTCCACTGGAAGTAAATAAAATTCACAACAAAGATTAGCCGAGAAGCATTCAATGTGCCTTGTTTGCCTGGCTTTCTTCCGAAGTCACTCCTGTCAGTGGTCAGTTATAATAAAGGAAGAACAAAGTTCCTTGATGTGTACTGAAAAAAAGCTGCCTGCAGTTCTTTTCAATTGCTCCGTTGCCCAGGCAGGCCGGCCTCCAGCCAGAAGCCAGCAGGCAAAATTTAACAGCCACGCTTCAAAATGTTAGTAGCAGCTATCAATGCATCCATAACTCTTAGCCCTGTAGATATGGGGTCATCTTTCAATACTACCCCACTGTCATATACAACATTTGTCTTGTCCCACATTCAGCTGATTGTGTCAAACTATGGAGTGACTATATAATACACATGTACAATAGCACAATGAAAGCAATAATCTCCAACCCAGTTTCTTTATTTATTTGAGTGCTATTACAAAGTTTCCTGCAGTAAGGAGAAGCTGGGGAGGTGGCAACATGTTCCAACCCTGCAGTGGATTTTAGAGGAGTTGAAGCTCCGCAAGGCTGGAGTATAGAATGCAATTGCTTTGCTTTTTATCCAAGAAATCAGCTTTTCCATTACGTTGATGACCAATTTTTTTTCCCTAAATTCTAGTAGTCACTACTTATTTATATCATGCAGAATTGGTTTTCTTTTTTACTTGAAAATGTGTAATATGCTCATATTTATATATTATGGCTAGAAAAATAATAGGTTATTCAAACAGCAATTTAACTCACCTTGATTTGAAGTCCTACTGGTTCTTCGACGGAAACAAATTCTATTTGCAAAAGTATTTCTTACGTTGTTGTAAATGAATCCAATTTACAAAATCATGATGAGATATTACAGGGATGCTTACCTTAGAATTTTTTCAAGTTGTTTTATCCATGCATAAAAGCTTTTGGGAAAAAAAGTTGACTTTGGAGAACTATTGCACGTTTTCTTTTGAATCTACACCTGCCATAAGTAGTGAAATGTCAACAAGTCAATAGAAAGCATTTAATTATTTAGTCACTGGAAATTTCGGTTGATGAGACATTTAGATACAAGCCTGAATGACTGGATAAAATAATATTGAGAAGGACTGCACTCAATTTAGCAATATTACATAAAGCAGAGATTTATTATGCTAAACAATAGTAAACATTTAAAAGCCACAATACAAACACTCTTCTAATTCGGATTTCTATGAAGCCAGTAGGTAAATATTATTGTTGATTTTTTAGACCATAATTTCCTTTTGTGATTATATTGCAGTATTTCTCAGCAATAAAGTGTCCACTTTTGCCATGGCAACATTATCAGAAAGATGAGAAAAAAAAAAAAAAGAATGAGTTTCAGGACAGAGGTGTTTTTTTCAGCAATCAGAGTATATGTTTTATTCAAGAATGTATGCCGGTATACGATTAATATGAAAATGACCATCAGAAAACAAATTACATAGGGAGAGGAAAGAGGATCTTAACTCAGGTGTAACGAACAATTTGTAATTCTTATACCCCACGGAGCAGAGAAAGAGTCACTAGAAGCAGAGTTAGTCTCCTTTGGAGTTATGTTCAAAAAGAAAATGAACCTTGTAAATATCCTCGCAAAAGTCAATTCTCTTTCAACAGCCAAACAAAGCTCTTTGTAACACAGCTGCAAAGTACGTGGGGTTTTCAGCCACACTGTAATATTTTTATAGCCCCGCAGTCACCATCTATTCCATATACACAAACATCCGCGTACCCAGAAAATAATTGTGGATAATTCAATGTTCAGATTCGATAATGGATGCTCAAATAAATATGAGAATTCCAAGCAAATTTGTGCAAATGAAAAAAGATTTCCTCTGACATAATGGCATGGTGCAAGGCTGTGTGTAATGAGCTGTAATTTGTCTGGAAGAGCATTTTAAAGGGGTTGATCCATCCACTGGAAGGCCAGCAGCCGCTCCAAGTCTTGCAGCAGTGAGCCGGCCTGCCTCGTCTCGGAGGAAATTACACCACAAGCAAGCCAAATTTCTGACAACTTCCATAAATTATTTCAGATTTTCATATTTCAAATTTCATCTGCATTCATCATGTGAGTTTGACTGGGGAAAAATGTCTAGGAGGAGCTCTGCTAGCATTCAATGCAGCAGTCCCAGGAGCCTGCCCTGGGACTAGATAATTTAATTTCGTTTTGATTAGATTATTCTTGCTGCAGTCTACTGCCAATCTGAAGTATTGTGCCTTCTCTTCTACTTAACCTTCCTGCCCCATGCCTGCTCTAGCCTGCATGCAGCTCTCTGTATTGCAGAATATATTTGAACAATCAAAGTTAGGAGTTATTATTTTGCTTTCCATTGTCCATCCTTATAAAAGCACACATCTTTCACTGGGCTCCCTCTTCCCAGAAATCAGATTACTTTTTTTTTTTTAGTTTGTAATATTGTTTACCATTTTCAGTGGAAAGTGCCCTGTAATTTAGGTGGAAAATCTAAAATCATTACTAAATCTCAGGATGATGCAATAGACCATAAATAAGAATCATCTTTAAAACAACTATAATCATCACTAGGCGATACACAAGAGACTGAGAACAGGTAAATAATGAATACACCCATCCATTAAACTAAAAATCTATTGTAAACCAAAGTTATTTTTCAACTCTCTATCTAATGGTCAATGAAGAAAGCCCTCTGTAATCCGTCTTCAAGAGCAGGACATTAGAAATTCAGAATACATGCTCTTTGTAAACATGTAAAAGCATAAACATGATTAATTTATAAAAAATACTAGCACAATAGCAAAATAATCTGGGAAACAGGCTCAGTAAGGTTTTAAAAAATCTTCTTAAATTAAATTTGAATACATGAAATGACAATTAACAGTAAATACAAACCATGGATATCTTGCAATACATAATAACAATTTTTTTCTATTTTTAGTAGAAAATGACTGCATTTATGTGAGATTCAATAACCAAGGAACACCAAAAATGTTTGTCGCTGACTAAGTTAGAAGCAGGATTATTAGGAACATAGATAAATAAACAAAGCTAATGTTGTTCTTTAAGTAATATCTATCACTTCCCCCTTATTGTGTTATTTCTTTAAACAATATAAGTTTTTTTGATGCTATCTGTCTAAACTGAGGACTTTAGCTTCTTTATTGTTCTCCATTTTGATGAAAAAAATTGAATTGGGGTCTGTTATATTGAATTTCGTTCAGTAAATATACTGAAATCATATTTTTGTTAGAAACTATCAATAAATCCAGTATAAGAAAAGTAATAAGATACAAATATGAACAGGACCTTTGCAAAGGAAATATTACAAAGAGAGTGTGTCCAGAAAATATATTAGGGAACGTGTTTTTTTCCCTTGTGCTAGGAGAAAATACAGAAAGAAGGACAGGACACTGTGTTATTTTTAATACAGATTCTGTGCTTGAAATAAAAACAATTCGAACCACTGTATCACTTGGTTCAATAAAAACACTTTCCAGTATTGCAGTTAAAAAAAAATACAAAAGAAGCACAATTAAATTTTATTTTTTGAGACAGAGTCTCACTCTGCCACCCAAGCTGGAGTGTAGTGGCAAGATCATGGCTTACTTCAGCCTTGAACTTCTGGGTTCAAGTGATCCTATGGCCCAGCCTCCCTGCAGAGCTAGACTACAGTTGCACACCACCATGCCCAGCTAATTTTTTTTGGAGAGATGGTGTCTCACTACGTCACCTAGGCTGGTCTCAAACTCCTGAGCTTAAGCGATCTTCCTGCCTCAGCCTCCCAAAGTGCTCGGATTACAAGGGTGAGCCACCACACCTGGTCCCAAATCTTTTTGTCTACGTGAAAATAAGTTATTAAAAATACGTCACACTTGATAAATAATTATAACTTCATTGGACGTTTTGCTCTCTATGTTCTAATGGAGCATATGTGACAGCCCCAATTGTTTCTTAAAATCAATTTCAATAACATCTGTGGCTAAACCGTCTATATTCAAAACGACATTACATATTCTATCAGTGATATCCTAAGAAAAAGTTACAAGAACTTAACAAACTCTAGTTTGTGATGGACAAATGTTTTGATGCAATTGGTGGTGTTTATTCCCTCTAGTTTTTGGAAATATTGGAGGTCAAGGGGGAGAAAATTGAACATGTGGAATGTTATTTTTTCCCCACTTGTTTAATTGAATTAAAACAATGGAAAAGGGGAGGTGATATAAAGTAAACTGACTTCGTTCTGTGAAGAGTCATAATTTATGAGCACTACCTTGCTGTCTCTTATGAAGTCAGACATTGGGTGTTCACTGGTCACTTGGGGCGCTCAGTGCTTCTGCAGGGTCTTCTCTTTTGTATGTCCTCATAGAAGCAAGAACCTTAGGCCTAGGAAACTTTGATGACGTTCTCTACTGGTTTAGACCCTTGAACAGTTATGCATCCACTTGGGTATCAGTGGCAGTTGTTAAATAACTTCTCAATAAACAAAACATGAAAAGAAAAAAATTGTAATTCAGTGTTTTCAGCTTGTCTTGAGGTTCTAAAACTCGTTCTAATAAAATTAAATGTGTGCCCTTTTAAAGTTCTATCAAATCACTCTCTTGAAAGTCTCTATGACTTAATGTGGGAGCCACTGTGCTATTTGGCAAGAAGGACTGGCAATTAAGCTTTTGTACCCAGTATTCAAATTTGAGAATGTCACTTTATTACTTTGATTTTTAATTATGGACTATGTCAGCAGAAAGACTTCCACTGAGTACAGTAAAAGAAAAAAAAAAAACCCTTCTTTCCTGGAAATGGCAGTCAATGAAGAGAAAAGCAGCATTCCTAGAAATGTATAATTTATGATTGAAGCAACAGGCTCCTATGGATTATCATAAAGGTAGTTTTAAGCAAGGATGGAGACTGGTGGGAGGCTTCGTATGGCTGGGTGCCTCTGGGAGTAGAGTTTTGGCTTCTGATGCTGGGGAAGAGCCTAACTATGTCAAGCCCTGTAAGTTGAACTCTGGAAGAAATGCAATTAATTATGTGTCTACACCGTAGAAGGGCTAACTCATCCCTTAGATACAGCAAGACTTTTGTTGCTGTTAAGAAGAAAAATTAAAGCTTTGCTTTGGTAGGCTATTTTCTCAAGGTAGAGGCCCTCTAGCTTTCATTTAAAAACTCTCATCCCTCTTCTCCAACCCCTGCCAATATTTTAGAGGTTGTTATGCTGCATAACTTCAGGGACCCCAGCCATATAGCATGCTATGGAATTTTGCTCTTGAGGGGCATTTTCATAATATATCTTGAGACAAGTGCCCTCTGGTGTTGTGGAACTGAGGGGCTTTTGTGAAAGCCATTATTTTCCATTATTTATTTATTTAACTTCTTTTTTTGTGGGGGAGAACGGAATCTCTCCCTGTCACCCAGGCTGGAATGCAATGGCGTGATCTCGGCTCATTGCAATCTCTGCCTCCAGGGTTCAAGGGATTCTCCTGCCTCAGCCTCCCAAGTAGCTGTGATTACAGGTGTCTGCCACCATGCCCAGCTAATTTTTGGTATCTTTAGTCGACACAGGGTTTCACCATGTTGGCCAGGCTGGTCTCAAACTCCTGATCTCGTGATCCACCCACCTCAGCCTCCCAAAATGCTGCGATTATAGGCGTGAGCCACTGCACCCAGCCCTTATTTTAATTTCAGAGATACACGCGCAGGCTTGTTCTATAGGTAAATTGTGTGTGTCTCGGGGGTTTGGTGTCCACATTTTGTGGTACCCGATAGGTAGTTTTTCAATCCTCACCCTCCCCCGACCCTCCAACCTCAAGTGGGTTCTGGTGTCTATCATTTTCTTTTTTTGTGTCCATGTGTACTCAATGTCCAGTTCCCACTTATAACTGAGAAACATGTGGTGTTTCGTTTTCTGTTCCTGCTTTAGTTTATTTAGGGTAATGGCCTTCAGCTTCATCCATGTCGCTGCAAAGGACATGATCCCGTTCTTTTTTACGGTGAAAGCCATTACTGAATGGTCTGTGTTACGTTCCTTTCTGCGAAGAAGAGAAGACAGTAATGGGAAGAGGGAAAGGGACTATTGGGTTCCATGTTTTTCTCCCTCAAGTGCAGCCCCTAATTTTCCCTTCTACTTCATGTGGGAAAGGGAAGTGGCTTGGAAAACCAAGCCACGGTGGAGAAGGATTTAACTTACCAGTCTGGATCTGCCCAAATGAAGGGCTGGCAGAACGGGAGACCAGCCTGGTTGTACTCCGAGGCTATCTCCCATTTTGGCCTCTTTCAGTAGCCTGAGAACCTTAGGTCGCCAAATCAGCCATGCATCTCTCCATGTGTCAGAGTGGCAAGGCTGTGTTAGAGATAAGACCCAAAGGCCAATGGACTTGAACATGTCCACCAAAGGTCACTCTTCTTGAGTCAAACATCGGCCTTCTTAGTTTGAGGCACCTATTTAGGCCAGAAAAGTCAGGCTTCTATCATGCAGATTTGCATTATTGGTAGAATTCATTCATTACTTGAAAAATTGTTACCTAAGAAAATGTAACAACTGGCTGAAAGACCAAATCCATCGTGTTTTAACCTCTAACTGAGAAAAGAGGACATAGCGTCTTGTGGAGAAAGATCATGGGATCTTTTTTGTGCATGGGAGGAAGATCAGAAAAATCAACTTTCTTGGGTTGATTTCTTCTTCTGTAAAGTAGCGTGACTGGAATAGATTCTGTCTTAAGTTGTAAAATGTACTGAAAGTAATTTGAAATGTACAAATAAAGTATAGAAGTTTATCAATTTAAATTTTATCTTAAGATAACCTAGAAAAAAAAATGTAATTTGTGTGCTCTTGATGACACTTTCTTGAGTAGGGAAGACAGAGTCATTTGTTAGAGCCAACGCCCTAGGAGGGGGAGTGTGTCAGCCTGATGGCGTCACCTGCTAACAGTGTGGCAGTGTGAATGCTTTAGTTTATTTAGGATAATGGCCTTCAGCTTCATCCATGTCTCTGCAAAGGACATGATCCCGTGAACATGAAGACCCCTAAGGCAGCCTCTATCTGTGACAATCAGTGGACTTGGGTCAGTCCCGGGGCACATCTGTAAATTAGGGAGGTTTATCTTTGGTATTTCCCTGCCCTTTTCTTTTTTGCCATTCATCTTCCCCTTTTCCACACATATCTACCCTATTTCTTCTGTCTCTCCCCTCAGCCTACACCTTGTCCTTGCCTGTTTCTTTCCCCAAAAAGATATGCACCTATTCTGGTGGTTCTACTCCAAGCTAGCTTTTCTTTTTCTTAAATGAAAATAGGGCCTCCCTATGTTGCCTAGGGAACTCCTGGGCTCAAGCAATCCTCCCGCCTCAGCCTCCTGAGTAGCTGGGACTACAGGCGTGCACCACCATGCTTTCCTCTAGGCTAGTTTTTTAAGGTATAGTTCGTGTTATCCTGGTAGTGTTCAAAATTATTTTGCATAGTACCTGGACAAATATCTGAAATGTTAGTATTTAAGTGTTAAATTGTATTTGAAACACAACTTGTATATCATGGTTCTGAGATATTATCACTTAAGACTAGGCTAAAACAGGAATATATATATTTCTTTCTTTCTTTCTTTCTTTCTTACTTTCTTTCTTTCTTTTTTTTTAAGACAGAATTTTTGTTCTTGTTGCCAAGGCTGGAGTGCAGTGGTGTAATCTCGGCTCATCACAACCCCCGCCTCCTGGGTTCAAGCAATTCTCCTGCCTCAGCCTCCCAAGTAGCTGGGATTACAGGCATGTGCCACCACTCCTGGCTAATTTTGTATTTTTAGTAGAGACGAGGTTTCTCCATGTTGGTCAGGCTGGTCTCCAACTCCCAACCTTAGCTGATCTGCTGCCTCACCTTCCCAAAGTGCTGGGATTATAGGCATGATCCACTGCACCCAGCCGGAATATACATTTTCTATAAATAAATTAATTTAAATGAAATACTGAGTAAAGTTTATCATGAGATGGAAGTAATCAGGAAGGAGGTACCTAAAGGTCTGAAATTGGGAAATCTCTGAATAGATTAATTTTTGTCAAAGAAATGGGAAATCATTTAGTGAACTTTACTCTCACTCCAAGTACTAGAAAATCACAAAATAACAGTGGTCTTAAGTGACAGAAATAGAAACTATTTGCCATGGAAACTCCAAAGCTATTACGTATAGTTAATTTTCTTTGTGTGGTAATTCCAATGCTGCTGTTTACTATTTTTGATGACTCTTGCTCATGGTGTCTTGGTGGCAGAGGAGATGGCAGAGGAGAGGTTTCTACTTGTGCTTCTCTACTTGATGCCAACATTCAAGAAAGGAGGTTTTCTTGCCATCCTCTTGGAGAATGGGTTTATTTCCACATTACCTTCACCTGAGCACTTTGTCTCTCATCCTCTGTGTCCCTTAAGGCCATGAAACCCCAAGTCCCAAATCATGTGGGCTCAACAAATACTTCCTGATGGTAATTGGACTTCAGCGCCCTACATACTTTTCTGTATTCCTGCTTTATTTAATGAATTTTTGGCCTGTGGATATTTCTTACCTTACTTACTTCTTGATGCATTTACAAAGTTTAAAAAGTACTTTATAAAAATGCCCTCGCAGATAGTTGAATGGGGATGTAAATTGGTACAACCACTTTGGAAAACTGTTTGGCAGTATATACTAAAGCTAACCCTGTGCACGCCTATGACCCCACAATTTCATTCTTGGGTGTGTAACCAACAGAAACATATATACAAATTCTCCAAAAGACACTTATAAGAATGTTCACATCAGCTTTATTATAGTAGCCTTAAAACTAGAAACTATATAGGCACCTATCAAGAGGAAGGTTAAATAAATTGTGTCATATTTATATTACATATAGTTTATGCCACTGTACCGAGATGGGGAATGAACAAAGTAAAATTACATGTAATGACATGAATGTATTCCATAAGCATAACTAAAGAACCCAGACATAAAAGAGAATACACTTTGTGATTTCATTTACATAAGATTCAAAATCTATGCTGTTAGAAGTCAGGGTAGTGATTACTCTTGGATGATTAGTAAATGAAACGGAACTCAAGGGAGGCATTTGTGGTGCTGAGAATTTGTTCTTTCTTTCTTTCTTTCTTTTTCTTTTTCTTTTTTTTACATCATTTAAAAATCTTTCTAGTGGGAAGAGTGATCAGAGTAAGTGGTTTGTCACATTTCACTTAATGAAAATGGATTTAGTTTGGCTTGACATTATATTTCCAGCATCTAGCACAGTATTTGGCATATAGTAAGTGCTCAATAAATATTGGTAGCAGCCATACATTTAAAGCTTAATTTTTTTAAATATGCAATTATTAGTTGACCAGTTTTTTAAATTTAAAAAATTACAGAAAATAATTGATATACATTTTAGAAGTATAATTGACTTACTCTAAAAGATGTGAACTGAACAGATTATACTACATTATTCCCAGAAAGCCATAGGATAAGTGAATGAGGCTCAATTTCTTCCTTAATTTAAAGGAGGCCAAGTGTGGTGGCTCACACCTGTAATCCCAGCACTTTGGAAGGTGGGTGGATTGCTTAAGGTCAGAAGTTCAGTACCAGCCTGGGTAACATAGTAACCACAGCCTGGGTAACCTGTCTCTACCACAAAAAAATTTTTTTTTTACTTCAGCTTTTATTTTAGATATAGGAGCTACATGTACAGGTTTCTTACATGGGACTATTGTGTGATGTTGAGGTTTGGGGTATAGATCTCATTACCCAGTTGTGAATGTAGTACCCCATAGGTAGTTTTCTTTTAAGCCTACCCTCTATCACACCCCCTCTAATAGTTTTCAGTGTCTATTGTTCCCATATTTATGACCATGTGTGCTCAATGTTTAGCTCTCACTTGTGAGAACATGTGGTATTTGGTTTTCTGTTCCTGTGTTAATTTGCTCAGGATAATGGCCTCCAGCTCTGCCCCTGTTGGTGCAAAGGAAATGATTTCACTCTTTCTTATGGCTGCATAGTATTCCAAGGTGTATATGTACCACATTTTCTTTATCCAATCTACCATTGATGGGCACCTGGGTTGATTCCATGTCTTTGCTATTGCTATTGCGAATAACATAGCAATGAAGCTGATGATATGATTCTATGCCTAGAAGATCCTAAAGACTCTGCCAAAAGGCTCCTAGAACTGGTAAACAACTTTAGTAAAGTTCCATGATACAAAATCAATGTACAAAAATCAGTAGCATTTCTATACACCAACAATGTCCAGACTGAGAGTGCAATCAAGAACAAAAAACTTAGCTGGGCATGGTGGCATGTGCCTGAAGTCTTGGCTACTCAAGGGGCTTAAGTGGGATTGCTTGGGCCCAGGAGTTTGAGATTACAGTGAGCTAAGATCATGCAACTACACTCCAGCCTGGGTGACAGAGTAAGACCCTGTCTTAAAAATAAAATTATAACAGAATGTTCTTAGGATTGGTGTATGGATACAAGGAATTCTTATGTTCTTTCTATTTTAGATGTTTTGGGCTAACTCAAAGGGCAAAGAGTAAAAGTAATTTCCCCAATGAAAAGGAAAGAGAGAAAAAAAGCACCTTTACAAAAGTTCAAATTATATTTAAATGTGAGGACATTTTACTGGAGGAAGTTAAAGCTTATAGCTGAAAAATGTGATCGCTCTGTGGAACAACCTTGATGAGCAGCCATGTGAGCTTGACCAAGTCTCCCATCCTCTGTTTCCACTATTTCATTTACAAAATGAGAAACAAGCACTAGGTTTCCTTCAAAACTAAAATTCTATAATTGTGCAACCTCACCTAATCGTGGAAAAAACTAGCTTGAATTACTTTAAAAATAAGAATGATAAACCACTTAAAAGGAAAGGTAGTTTTGTTAATTTTAAAGTAACAAGATACAATATTACATATGATAAATTTTGTGTTGCTTAGTAGAGGTCTTTTCAGGGGCCTTGATTTAGAATTGAATAAGATTTGTAGTTAGAATGCAGATTATTTAAAGTTTCTTCTGTGTTTTGGTAGATAACCACCATAGCAGACACCTTGTGGCTCACTGCCCCACTGAGCCTGTTTCTCCTTCTTCCTGGGCACATACCTAGGCGCTCTCTCTCAGCCTCCTTTACAGTGAGGTGTGGTCACGAGTGTTCTGGCCGACAGAGCATTGGTGGAAGTGATACGTACCACTTCCATGCCTGGCCCATGGACATCTCCCACCCAGGATCCTCCAGCCTCTTGCCCTTTGGTGGCATTTGGCAGCATTGTAACCTCATTAGCCTTATGTTAAAGATGGCAGAGCCACAGGTGGAGGGATTCTGGACCCTGAGTTACCACTGGGAGGAGAGATGCTGACCAGTCAGGAATACCTGTTTGGTCTTTTTATGAGCATGAAATAAATATCTATCATATTTGATCCATTATATGTCTTGAATTTGAATTATATGCTATTAATGGGTATTTAACTAAACAACCCTCACAAAATTGAAATGTGGCTTAAAAGAGAAACTAGATTGAAGAGAATACTAATGAATGATTCAAAGAAAGCAAATAGGAAAATGGCAGAGCCAATGTTTCTCCTCCTCAGAATATTCTTAGGAAGAATAGGTTTGCTAATAAGACTAAGTGTCCTTCCCCACATTCTCCAGGAATGGAGCCAATCATTACAATACTGACATTAGGAAGGCCTCAGAGTAGGGTGGAAAGGGTAGAGACTCTGGATTCAGCTAGACTGAGTTTTACAACCCAGTGCCTCAATTTTTTCGTCTATAAAATGGAACTAATAATATCCACCTTGCTAGGTTGTTAGTAGTAAAATATTGTAGTTAAAAGCATGAAGTTGGAAGGAGACTACTTAGAACTGAAACCTGGCTTTGCCGTAACCTGGCTAGAGTAAAATATACAAATTCTTTGCACTTCAGTTTCTTCATCTGTAAGATGGGGATAACATATACTTCAGAGAGTTACTGTGAGAATACAGGCAAAGTATTCAGAACAGTGCTTGACACAAAGATGTATGTAAGTGTCTATTAGTATTGTTATTGTTGCAAAGATTAACCAGAATATGGACAAACCTTTTTTCACATTGTAGACATCATTAAAGGGCAATAATGCATGAGGCAAAGATGTTTGGCAATACTTGTTAGCACGTTAAAAAGTTGGAATCTTAGTTTGACACTTTCCACATGCACAATATCCTATTGTTCAGACATTTGATTGTAACCCATTTCTGTTTATCCAGTATGTGCTGGTCTGATGTGAAATAATTTAATTCCATGATTTAACAGGTTATTGCACTGAGAAAAAAATACAGCCTATAGAAGTAAATCTGTCCTTCAAGACCAAAAGTTGAGAGCTCATGTATATAGCATTAAGTATATGCAGCCCTCTTCATATTGAGCTGCAGACCAAACCCTATACACCGGACTATGATGAGTAAGGCCAGACATGCTTGCCCCCTTAGCAAGGCATCATTCAGATGGGGTAGAATATTGTTTTTTATTGTGTTCTTTTACCAGTAAAACATTTTTGAGCAGGTACTCTCAAAATAAGTATATATTTACCTATAAACCATCTTTACTTAATGTTCATATATTCAAGTATACATACTTATATACTATTCACTAGTATCCTTATATAGCATTAAATTATAATATATACAGACAAGTAGACATTTTAACAGGATGAAATAAAGGAAATTAAATGTAGTATAAAAGGTATTCCTAATTGTGATAGCTTTGTGCTATCGGTAGCCAATACCTCAAGGTTAAATATGTAGCTAGGGTGAGTTTCATTGGTAATGAGAGTGTATGTTAATTCGTATTTCAATTAGAATATTTTCTTGATAATTTCAAAATTGTTTGGCTGACTGTGTCAGGTCTGATTAGATCATACTTTTAAAAGAACTTCATATTGTAGCTGAAGAGCCTTTCTAGGAGAAGAAGGGCAAATTCTACCTTTTTCTTTTCTTTTCTTTTTTTTCTCTGAGACAGTCTTGTTCTGTCATCCAGGCTGGAGTGCAGTGGCACAACCTCGCCTCACTGCAACCTCCACCTCCTGGGTTCAAGCAATTCTCCCTGTCTCAGCCTCTCAAGTAGCTGTGATTACAGGCGCCCACCACCATGCCCGGCTAATTTTTGTATTTTTTAGTACAGATAGAGTTTCACCATGTTAGCCAGGCTGGTCTTGAACTCCTGACCTCAAGTGATTAGCACACCTTGGCCTCTCAAAATGCTGAGTTTACAGGCGTGAACCACCATGCCCGGCCAAATTCTACCATTTTCAAATTGCACTTGCTTCATGTATTAGTCTGTTCTGGAACTGCTATAAAGAAATACCTAAACAGAGTAATTTATTTAAAAAGAGGTTTAATTGGCTCACAGTTTTGTAGGAAGCATGGCTGGGGAGGCCCCACGGAACTTGACAATCATGGCAGAAAGCGAAGAGGAAGCAGGCACTTCTTACACGGCCAGAGCAGGAGGAAGAGAAAGAAGGGGGAGGTGCCACACACTTTTAAACAACCAGATCTCGTGAGAACTCACTCACTATCTTGAGAACAGCAAGGGGGAAATCTACCCCCATAATCCAATCACCTCCCACCAAGCCCCTCTTCCAACATCCAGGATTACCACTCAACATGAAATTTGGGCGGGGACACAAATCCAAACCATATCACTTCATTAGTATGATATTCAGTTTGTGGTTTCTCCTCTTAAGTAACATTTCTGCTTTGCTAATTTAGTTAAAACTGCAAAACACAATTCTTTCATTTTTTATTTTTTTGGGGACAGGGTCTCACTCTGTCACACAGGCTGAAGTGCAATGGCTCAATCATGGCTCACTGCGGTGTCATCCTCCTGGGTTCAATCAGTCTTCCTGACTCAGCATCCTGGTTGCTGGGACTATAGTCACATGCCACTGAATTAACACATACCCAGTTAATTTTTTATTTTTTTGTAGAGATAGAGCTTCACTGTATTGCCCAGGCTGGTCTCAAACTCCTGGGCTCGAGTATCCGTCAGCCTCAGCCTGCCAAAGTGCTGGGGTTGCAGATGTGAGACACTGTGCCTGGCCCTGCAAAACATGATTCTTAATCTATTAAACTGGGGCGCAATCTAACTTGCACTATGTTTCAATATGCCTCCAGCAAACAAAGATGTAAAGAAGGCTGCAGATGCCCCTGCCCTTTCCCTGGGAGAGACCTTTCGGACACATGAATCTCTGATGAAGGGACTGAACGAAGCAAGGTCAATCCATATTTTTCAGGTTACTCAAGTTAAATTTCTGACTTTTGAGCCTAAAAATGTAAACACAAGCAGAAGTTCTAATATTTTCTTACTGACCATCCAAAAGGGCACGGGGCGCCATCACCTCACTTTTGTCTTCACATGGTGTAGACTGTTTCACTCATTCTCTTGCAACATCCTGGCTGTGGAAGTTGTTGAATGTTTTTCTGAAGATCTCTGCCATGATCTGAATCTTCTTCAGGTCTAGCAGATCTTCCCCATGGGAAAGAGAATGTTACGTTCTATAATACGACATTTGTAATTGAAACCTTAGCAATGGAGGCAGAAGAAACCTGAGCAGGCGGGTTTAAGGCCTGACCTTGGAGGCCAGGGTTAGGATGGTAGTTCCATAGTGTCAGGAACCTAGCTTCTACGTTGTTTTTTATTCTTCCTCTGCACTGCTGGGCTCCTCTCTCATGTTGAAATGGCAGTTTCAGTACTGCCATGATGTCTGATTCCAGACAGAAAGAAGAAGGAAAGGGAAATAAAAGGGCACACTGCTTTTCCTTTAAGGGCATGATTTGGAAGTGTTCAAATCCACCTTAGCCACATGGCCACACCTAACTGCAAAGGAGCATGGGAAATGTAGTATTTGCTGTAGTGTGTGTCTAATTCCAGGTTTTTGTTACTAAAGTAAGACAGGGAGAATGGTTATTGGGGTGCGACTAGCAGTCTCTGGAACACCTCCCTTGCAGGATAGTTGCAGGGATTAAATGGCACCATTTAGCACAGAACTGGGCCCATGGATAAACAACAAACCGAAAGATCACCATAATTATCATCATTCATCTCCGAGTCTTTTGTTTTCTCCTAAGCGACATGAATATTGATTGACTGTTCCATTCTGTAAACAGTCATTGAGTAATCTTGTGGCAGGAATCTTATGGCGGGAATGTCTTGTTTATGCTAACACAGCGAATGGGTTTTGGAAAGTAGATACATTATTGTTTAATTGCAGGGGATAATTCTTATTACTTTCATGTTGGGATCTTCTGAGGGCCTTGTATCACAACTAAAAAAAAAGACAAGAGCCATTGTAGTACATTGAGCTCCAGAAAGATGGCAGTGAGGCAAGTGAGAATAGTGAGAACTGGATGGGCACTGGGGACTCTGCTTTGCTGTGGAAAAATAGCTAAACATGGGCCATGGAGATGCTAAGAAGCTGAGAGTAAAAACGTCATTATATGCACTCCCTGTGCAAACTTGTCAGGAGGAGGCCAAGATGAAGCACCCAGATGCTTCAGTTAGCCTCTCAGAATTTTCTAAGAAGTGCTCAGAGAGGTGAAAGAAAATGTCTGCTAAAGAGAAAGGAAAAGTTGAAGACATGGCAAAGGCAGATGAGGCCTGTTATGAAAGAGAAATGAAAACCTATATCCAACCATCTTCCTGCAGATAACATGATCTCATTCTTTTTCATGGCTGCATAGTATTCCACGGTATGCATCTACCACATTTTCTTTATCCAGTCTACCACTGATGGACATTTAGATTGATTTCATGTCTTTGCTATTGTGAAGAGTGCTGCAATGAACATATGTATGCATGTGTCTTTGTGATAGGATGATTTATACCCCTTTGGGTATATACCCAGGATTGAGATTGCTGGGTCAAATGGTATTTCTGTTTTTAGGTATTTGAGAAGTCATCACACTGCTTTCCACAATGGTTGAAGGAATTTACACACCCACCAACAGTGTGCAAGCATTCCTTTTTCCCTGCAACCTTGCCAGCAACTATTATTTTTTGACTGTTTTTTTTCCTTTTCTTGAGACGGAGTCTCACTCTTGTCATCCAGGCTGGAGTGCAGTGGCTCGATCTCAGCTCACCGCAACCTCCACCTCCCAGGTTCAAGCCATTCTCCTGCCTCAGCCTCTGAGTATCTGGGATTACAGGCACCCATCACCACACCCAGTTAATTTTTGTATTTTTAGTAGAGACATGGTTTCACCATGTTGGCCAGGACCATCTTAAACTCCTGATCTCAAGTGATCTGCCTGCCTCGGCCTCCCAAAGTACTGGGATTACAGGCATGAGCCACCATGCCAAGCCTATTTTTTGACTTTTATTAATAGCTATTCTGACTGCTGTAGATGGTATCTCCTGTGGTTTTGATATGCGTTTGTTTAATGATCAGTGATGTTGAGATTTTAATTTGTGCAACAAACACCCATGACACAAGTTCATCTATATAACAAATGTACATGTGTACCGCTGAACTTAAAAGTTAAAAAAAAAGAAAAAAGAAACTTATTATCAACAAAAAAGAAAAGAAAGAAAGAAATAAGAAAATCAATATTCGTCCTGAAAGGAAGACAAAAAGAACTTCAAGGATCCCAGTGCGCTCAAGAGGCCTCATTTGGCTTTTTTCTTGTTCTGTTCTGAGGATTGCCCCCAAAATAAAGGAGAACATCCTGGCCTGTCCACTGATGATGTTGTGAAGAAACTGGGAGAGATGTGGAATAGCACTGCTGCAGATGACAGCAGCCTTATGAAAAGAATGCTGTGTGGCCAGGCGCGGTAGCTCACACCTGTGATCCTAGCACTTTGGGAGGCCGAGGCAGGTGGCTAACATGGTGAAACTCTGTCTCTACCAAAAATGCAAAAATTAGACAGGCATGGTGGTGGTCGCCTGTAATCCCAGGCTTAAACCTGAAAGACAGAGAGCCAAGATTGCACCACTGCACTCCAGCCTGGGCAACAGAGTGAGATTCAGTCTCAAAAAAAGAAAGAAAAGAAGGCTGTGAAGCTGAATGATGGAAAAATAGAAAAAGCTGTGTATTGAGCTACAGGAAAACCCTATAAAGCAAAAAAGGGAGTTGTCAAGGTTGAAAAAAGCAAGAAAAGGAAGAGGAGAAAGATGAAGAGGATGAGGAGGAGGAAGAAAATGAGGAGATAAAGATGAAGAAGAAAGTAATGGTGAATAAATTGGTTCTAGTGCAGTTGTTTTTTTCTTGTCTGTAAAGCATTTAATCCCCCTGTACACAACTCACTCCTTTTAAAGAAAAAAATAGAAAGGTAAGGCTGGGTAAGATTCATTTTTAAACCGTACAGTGTCTTTTCTTGAATAGTCAATAAACTACTGAATATGTCTAGATAGCCCCGACTCGATGGTGTTTTCAGTAGCCACTAACCTTTCCTGGTACAGTACGGGAGTTGTAAATTGCCATGGGAACTTAAAGCAAGTTCTTGCGGATCCACAGCATAAGTTAGTTATGTATGGGGATGGTCGTTTTTTTCATCTTCAGCTGTCTCTGATGCAGCTTGTAGGAAATCATTGTTGTTCTGTTAACTGAATACCATTTCGTAATTGAAAAAACAGTTGCAGCTGTTTTGTGGACAATCTGAATGCTTCTAAGTAAATACATTTTTTATTTAAAAAATGTAAAAAGACAAAAAGAAGAATTCTACGATTTTAACATAAACATAAAAAATCAAAATACCAGGAAAACAGGCTGATGGGTAGAACTCCTTGAAGAATGAGGGGTGAAAAGCAATACAGCCAAATGGAAAGTAGCTGGACTGGGGAGGCAGACAGACCTAGAGTATTAGTTAGCTTAGGCTGCAGGAACTCTCAAAGCCAATGGTTTACAATAATGCTTCTTACTCCCAGATCTGTGGCTTGGCTGTAGCTTTGCTTGGCTCTGCAAGCACTTTTCACTCTCTTCACTTTTGCTGCACAGATCTTCGTTCTGATACCTCTATCTAGGGTACATTCTTGCAACAGATGGTAGGAGCTCACGGAGTCAAGCAATATCATGCCAGTGCATTCAGAGCCTGTATCTGGATGTTACCTGTAGCATACCCACTAACATTCCATTGACTAAAGCAAATTATATGTATTATTTGTTCTCAAGAACTCTTCCTTTCTCACCCTTGCAATGCTTACCTGTAAGATGGAAGTATTTTCATCTTTCTTTTATAGATAAAAGAAGAGATGTTCCACTATTTTTACCTGTAAGATGGAAGTATCTTCATCTTTCTTTTACAGGTAAAAGAGAAGTTCCACTATTCATGAAAATTTTCATATTTCATGAATATGAAAAATTAAAATACCAGAAAAACAGGCTAATGGTTAGAGCTCCTTGAAGGACTGGAGCTGAGAGGCAATACAGCAAAATGGAAAGTACCTGGACAAGGGAGACAGACAGGCCTAGCATAGAGGTCAGCTTATGCTTAGTAACTCTCAAAGTCATATCTAGACCACAGTGAGATACCATCTCACACCAGTCAGAATAGCTATTAATAAAACACTTTGAGAGTGTAGTAATTCTCAAAGCCAAAGGGTTTTTTTTTTCCATCTTACAGGTAAGCATTGCAAAGGTGGAAAAGAAATCGATATTAATACTTGTGAACAAATAATACATATAATTTGCTTTAGTGAATGGAATGTTAGTGGGTATGCTATAGGTAACATCCAGGTACAGATTCTAATATTGGTTACAGTCTACACTAGAATTTTAATGGTATGTTAGTGGGTATGCTACAGTAGCATTCAGATATAGACTATAACATCCATCATCATCGACACTAGAGTTTGAATGGAATGTAAGTGAGTATGCTACATGTAGCATCCAGATACAGGCTCTAGTACCCATTACAGTCTACACTAGAGTTTGAGTGGAATGTTAGTGTGTATGCTGCAGTAACATCCAGATACAAACTGTAACATCCATTACAGTCTACACTATAGTTTGGATTCCCAACTAGCTATGTGACCAGGAATAAGGTGCTTAGCCTTTCAGAGACTCACTTGTAAATATGTCACATAACCCACACATTTGCATTTATTAAGTGAGATAATCTCTATAGAGTATTTTCCCAATGGCATGTCACAGACTGATTACCTATGGGTTGTGTTAGTATATTTCTCAACCCACAGAACAATTGGGTGAGGCTTGGGACTTTCCAGACCCTCAGCCACGGGCCTTCTGTCACAAGCAGCGTTGCCTGTATGCTGGGTACACAAATGGTGTCATTCCTGTGTGCCATGATGTGAAAAATGTGAGCAAGTCCTGGAAAGTAAAGCACCTAGATGGTGCCTGGCACTCAGTACGTTTTAAACCAGAAGCAGCTGTCATGACTGATAGATGGAGCGGCAACAGGGAAAGCAGTTTTGATGGCAATAAGGCCACTGACAAGAGAATTTCCCTTCCCAGCAGCTTCAAGAAAACTCCACTTGATGCTTGGCTGTTTTGCTCTCTGTGACCTTCTAGGGGTCATGACCCCCTCCTCTGCAATTTGAGCAATCCTGGGAAAGAGGATTCAGAGGACAATGTCCAGAGCCCCAGCTCTGGGTGACCAGAGTTGAAAGTTGAATCTAAAAATATGTCTTGCTATAGAACACCAATTGTGGAGCTCATGACAAATCTGCCCAAAAAGAAATTCCTGGAATTGTGCTCCTCTGTGAGTTGCTGGGAAGACACAGCGCCATTCTTGATCTGGCACGTGCTCGAGGCCGACTTGCAGAATTGGAGCCTCTTACTGCCTCTCAGGCAGCCTGAGAGCGTGAAGCCAGGGCTTTGGGAGTTTCTCCATTGCTTTTATTTATTTATTTTTTTGAGATGGAATCTCACTCACTCTGTTGCCCAGGCTGGAGTGTAGTGGCCTGATCTCGGCTCACTGCAAACTCCGCCTCCCGAGCTCAAGTAATTCTCCTGCCACAGCTTCCCAAGTAGCTGGGATTACAGGTCGGTGTCACCAGGCCCAGCTAATTTTTGTGTCTTTAATAGAGATGGGGTTTCACCATGTTGGCCAGGCTTGTGGTCTCAGGTAATCCACCTGCCTCAGCCTCCCAAAGAGTGCTGGGATTACAGGCATGAGCCACCACGCCCAGCCTTCTCCATTGCAATCTATCCTGGCTGCTGAAATAATCTTCTCTCACTACCATAGAGATGAACATCATCGTATAAGCCAAAAACCTAGTGCAATAGCCCAAGCCGTTTGACAATGTTGCCAGTCTGTTGGCTACTTATACTGCTAGACAAAATATGTTTGCATGGCATGCACAGATATTTCCCTATTATTTTTCTCTTGTGTTTTCCTGCTATCCAGCATAGGTATAGTCAGGGCCTGGTATCCAAAAATATATATAACAGTTAAGAAGATGAACATGGATAACTGACTTTTTAAACTAAATATGTTGGATTCAACTTTCATCTTATTTTGGAAACTGCTTTAATATAAGCGATTTCCAAGGCATGACCATTTGCTTGACATGGATTTAGCATTCTTGTATTCATTACTTTGATAGACATGTATTGAAAGCCTTTTATGTGTGAGACCCTGGAGATGTAATGATAAATAGGGCCTAACCTCTGGCCTTAGGGAGCTTACGTAGCAGGAGTTGAGTGTTTAACTACAGAAACATTATTCTGAAATCTTGCAACAATCATTCCTCTTTGAATACCTTGCATTAAGTAGAAAAAAAAACTGCATAAAAATTATCTGGTAATTAAGCAGTACATATTTTAAAAGTGCTGTTCACTCAGTAAATCCCCCTCTCCAAATCATGTGTCATAATGAGAATCTCCTATTATTTTTCTGTGGAGGAGGAAAAAAACACTTGGTCAACAATGTTGTTAAGGGAACAGGGACAGGGACATTCTCATATACTGCTGATAGGGCTGATAGGGACCTAAATTGGTTCAGGCTTTTGGGAATGGCAGTCTGGTAATATGTAAATGTCCTTCAATGAGAGAATTCCTTAAATAAATTATGGAATCTTCATATAAGGGAATACTGTGTGTGTCATTAAAAAGTGACGCTCCAGATAAACGATAAAACGGAATATGTTGCTGAGTGAGAACAATACAAAACGGTAGAAACGCTGATTCCAATTGTGTGTTTGTATGTGTATATGTGTAAAATATCTTTTTCTTTTTGAGACAGAGTCTCACTCTGTCACCCACGCTGGAATGCAGTGGCACAATTTCAGCTCACTGCAAACTCTACATCCCAAGTTCAAGTGATTCTCCTGTCTCTGCCTCCTGGGCAGGTGGGACTACAGGCACACACTGCCACACCCAGCTAATTTTTGTACTTTTAGTGGAGATGAGGGTTCACCATGTTGGCCAGGCTGGTCTCGAACTCCTGACCTCAGGTGATCCACCAGCTTTGGCCTCCCAAAGTGTTGGGATTACAGGCATGAGCCACCACACCCAGCTAGGTATCTTTTATGCATAGAAAAAACTTGGAAAAAGATAATGCTGGCTGGATGTGGTGGCTCATGCCTGTAATTCCAGAACTTTGGGAGGTCTAGACGAGAGGTTATCTTGTGTCCAGGAGTTTGAGACCAATTTGGGCAAGAAAGTGAAATCATATCTCTGCAAAAAATACAAAAATTACTTGGGCATGGTGGTATGTGCCTGTAGTCTCAGCTCCTTTGGACACTGAGGTGAAAGGATTGCTTGAGCCCGGGAAATCAAGGTTGCAGTGAGCCAAGTGCTCCAGCCTTGGTGACAGAGGGAGGCCTGGTCTAAAAAAAAAAAAAAAAAAAAAGAAAAAAAGAAATGAAATGAAAAAAATTACAAATCAGGTTGTGTCAGCTCCAGGGGGTGAAAATGACTCCAACTAAAAACATCTACTTTGCATGGCATTATTGAATATACAGGTGTGGTTACTTGGTGGGATTTCTACCAACACAGCATTTTCCAACTAAGCCAGTTGAAGAGGCGGCTTCAATTTTTTATTTGTACAAGCAATAAAATTAATGGCAATGGCGCACACTTCCAGGAAGAAGACAAACTCAGCTCTCTCAAACAAATCATGCCATCTTTGGCAAATTGTTATTGGAAATCTGGAAAACAGGCGGCTGGAAGCTCTGCTTGCGAAAACATCAGCCAGAGTTAGGCCTGGGTTAGAGCTATTGCCGGCATGAGCTCATGTCCCTCCCCATTTAGGTTGTTGAAATAATATAGTTCAAGAGAGCTGATGCCTAATCTCAGATTTTAAAATAAATGTTGATTTTTAAATTTTAAATATTGTTTTTAAATACATTTTAAACATACTAAAAATAGAAAAATGAGACAGTGAACAACAGTTTTATTGCCTTATTTTCTTCACATTTTTTCTCTCCTGCCTTCGAACCTAAATGTGATAGACACAGTTGAAGCCATCTCTGAATTCCCTCCTTTATTCCATTCCTTGCTGTCCTCCTTAGAGATAACTACGCAAATTGTGTTCATCATTTCCATGTTTGTTTTAGTAATTTTTCAACGTATTTTGCATCAATAAACATAATAAATGTAATCATTGGTTCTCATGCTGCTAATAAAGACATAGCCAAGACTGGGTAATTTATAAAGGAAAGAGGCTTAACGGACTCACAGTTCCACATGGCTGTGGAGGCCTCACAATCATGGTGGAAGGCAAAGAGCAAAGGGATGTCTTACATGGTGGCAGGTGAAAGAGCTTGTGCAGGGGAACTCCCCTTTAAACCTTCAGATCTCATAAGACTTATTCGCTATCATGAGAACAGCGTGGGAAAGACCCGCCTCCATGATTCAATTACCTCCCACTAGGTCCCTTCCACAACACGTGGGAATTATGGGAGCTACAATTCAAGATGAGATTTGGGTGGAGACATAGCCAAACCATATCAATAAAGCATTACTTTCTAGACTCTTCTGGGGTATTTTCTAGATTTATGCAATTTGCTTTTTTTGTTGATTTATCTACATTGATAAATTTATATTTATAACTATAAATTATTTAAATTTATAACCATAAGTTATTCATTTTGACTGCTGTATAGTATTCCATCATATAAATGTGGCACAATATATTTTCCATTCTTTCATTGATGGACACTTAGAGTGTTTCCAATTTTGTTTGTTTGGTATTTCCAACAATGCTGCAAGGAACATTCCTGAACTTGTAACCTTGTTTAGGGTGCATGCCTAGAAGTGGGCTTGCTGATCACAGGATAAGTGCATCTTCAGCCTAACTGGGTATTTGTATAGCCAAATAGTTGTACCTTTATAGTCCCACCGTAGGGGTATGAAGTTTCTCGACAATCTCTGAAATTGTCATTCTTTTTTTTTTCCCCCCAATATGAAGGGTGTGAGATGATGTCTCATTGTAGTTTAATTTGTTTTTCCTAATTAGTCCCAAGGCCAAACACATTTCTATATGTCTGTTGGCCTTTCAGCTTTTCTTTCCCATTAGTGACTTTGATCATTTCCTTAACGGGTGGTTGATCTTTTTTCTTCTTGGCTTATTTTTATCTTATCTTTAAAAAAAAACAAAAGAAAGAAATTCATTTGTTCTACATATTTTTCTTGAGTAAAAATTGAGTGTTAGATGCTATGAAAGAAACATGAAAAAGGTGCAGGCTCTTCCATGCAAGTGCCCAATTTATGCTCTTTTGGACAATAAGGAGAAAAAGTTCCATGTTCTATGTGTTCCATGAGGGTGAAGTTTTACCTCATTTCTGTTTTTCTGTTAAGGGTTTTATCAGACTATTCTTAATAAAAATACAAAATTATCTGGTGATAATTATTGCTGTGTTGCCCCTTAATTATCCCAAATAAAGCATACATTCTAGACTCCAGAATCAGAAGATAAAGGAAGACAGCAATGTTCCCCCAAGGTTATCTTGTGCTCACGATACAGCAGCACAGTGGGATGGTCAGGGGTTTGCAGAGAATGACTAATGCATTAATAAGCCTTACATGTGCCTCCCACCCCCTTATAATTACATTTCTTTCATTATCTTTTACCCAGCTGGTCTGAGTTGCACAAACAAAATATTGTATAAGATCGGCCCATTGATGGTAAATTCAGAACAATTTTTGTAAAACTCTTGCCAAGTTACATACTGACCCCAGGGTCTTTAAACCAGCCAAAAAATGTTAAGCAAAAACTGAATTAAATCTATTATCACAAATTTGTGCCCCATAATCTGATGAGACTTCCAGATGTCCAGCCCGAGACCATCTGCTGAATGTCTGTGGGTACACACTCCCAGAACATGTGCACAGCTAAGGATTACAGACTGAGCTTGGAGCTTGAAAACTAGGCAGTTCCTGCTTAGACAGAAAAGCAACAAAGGAAAAACAAATAAGAGATTTTCTTTTTGTGAGCTTTTCTTTTTTTAAAAAGCAGACAATTTATTTTTAAAATGTCTCTATGTTTTAATTTTTGTTGGTTTAAGTATTCCTTAAAATTATTTACTTTTTTATTGATATAAATAGTTGTACAAGTTTTGGGGGGCGGTACATACGATCGTTTGCTTTCTGTTTAACTGGTCAGTTGCTTTGTTCTTGAAGTCAAATAGCTTTTTCCAACATGTAATGAGATGGGTTTATTTCTCTCAAAGACACCAGACTATATGATTTCGAATATTTTATTTTCTTTATTTAAAATTTTGTAGTAGTTATCTGAAGACCAGATTTTGGGTATTTTAACAACTAACAACAAAATCTTTATCAATCAGTTTCTTGTTTGTTTCGTTTTTTCAGAGACAGGGTCTCACTTTGGGGCCCAGGCTGGACTGCAGTAATATGGTCACAAATGACTATCGCTTGATCATAGCTCACTGCAGCCTTGAGCTTGGGACTACAGGCACACGCTGCCATGCCTGGCTAATTTTTTTTTTCTTTTTATAGAGACAAGGTCTCACTATGTTTCCCAGGCTGATCTTGAACTCCTGGCCTCAAGTAGTCCTCCTACCTTGGCTCCCCAAAATGTTGGGATTACAGGCATGAGCCACTGTGCCCAGCCCAGGAGTCAGTTTCTGACTTAGGCTTGGTAATAACTCTGAGTACTGTGTTTTGTTCATTACCGTATCTTTGTCTCATGTCAGGATTCCAATAAAACCTATTCTCAAAAGGAAATATAAGTGCAGGAGGTTTACTGGAAGATGCTCTCAGGAACAATGTGAGTGAGGCAGTGAGAGAGGCAGGATTAAGCAGGGGAGAAGTTGAAGAAGTTGGACTAAAAGGCAATGAGTATGGAGGCCTCAGCTTTGGAGCATGGATGGTGTGACAATTAATTTTATGTGTCAACATGGCTACGCTATGGAGCCCAGTTATTTGGTCAAACACCACACTAGGTGTTGCTGTGATGGTGTATTTCAGATGTCACTCACACTTAAGTCTGTCACTTTCAGTAAAGCAGATTGCCCTCCATCATGTGTGGTCTTCACACAATCAGTTGAAGGCTTTAGGTTCATGGACTGAAGTGTTCTAGAAAAGAAGGAAGCCTCAAGATTACCCCATTGACCCTAATATGATTACTACACATTGCGTGTCTATATAAAAACATCTCATGTACTCTGTAAACATATATACCTACTATGTACCCACAAAAATTAAAAATAAAATGATTATTTTTAAAAAGATTGCAACATCTATCTTAACACCCTGCCTAAGTTTTCAGCCTCATGCCCCATGAAAGTCAAACTCAAGAGTATAACATCAATCTCTTCCCTGGGTTTCCAGCCTGTCAATCTGTCCTATAGATTTCAGACTAGCCAGCCTCCACAACTGGGTGAGCAAATTCCATAAAACCAATCCCTCTCTCTGCACCATCCTGTCCAGAAGTCTATGTTATGATTCTCTTACTGGAGTTTGCCATAAACTCTACACAGCTTCTGTTTTTATTATAATGTCAAAAATGGTGAAGAGTCTGATATTTTACCTCCTTGCAAGACAACAAGTTAGCCTACCACCATTTCATGGGTGCTGGTAGAAGTAAAGAAGTCAGAGATGAAGAATAGTTTATTACTCACAGCAATAGCAATAGCCAGAATATTAGAAATTCTGTACTCTTTCTCTGAACCCCAATTCTTATAGGGTGAGACACAGAGGGATAGATCACACCTGCTTCCACTGTGAATTGCATTACAGTAAATAAAATCTGAGCTTAGGGAACCCAAATATTTTATAATGGGCAGTAAGCAAGCCTGCCCTTTGTTCCAGAGAGAGATACGATCTCTATCATCCATTGTTGTAAGAAAAACTGCCCTGTGTTCTGCAGGAAGATACTATTTATATCCTCTAAAACTGTGAGAAAATCTGTCTGCTGGTCCAGAGAAAGACACCGCTATACAAACAAAACATCCTTCTTAAGATAGCTCAGATCAAAGGACAGATGGCACTTCCCTCACAAGACATGCAGAAATGCAAAAGACACATAGAATATTGTTTCTTAACACAAGGAGCCTCTGGCATGTGACCTACCAGGACATAACAGTCCAAAAGGAAGAGCTTCTTCACAAGAGCCTGGAGCCTATTGAAGCCCTTTCCTGCTCTGGGCTCTATGAAAACCTGGCACCCTTCTATGTCACTTGTAAATTAATTGGGATAAAACTTAAAAGTATGGAATATGCTTCTCCCAGGGCCCAGAAAGTCATGAGATTTTCTTCCTAGAGGTAGAGGTACAAAAGGCATACTTTGTTTTGTTTTTTTTCTGTTTCTTGTTTCTTTAAGATGGAGTCTTGCTCTGTCTCCCAGGCTGGAGTGCAGTGGCGCGATCTTGGCTCACTGCAACTTTTTCCTCCTGGGTTCAAGCAATCCTCCTGCTTCAGCCTCCCCAGTAGCTGGGACTTCAGCCATGTGCCACCACACCTGGCTAATTAACAAGAGACATACTTTGGAGGGGATTTCCTCACATGCCCTAGATTACTGAAGCCTTATTACATTCACTTATGTATTAGGTTTCTGAGTCTTACAGGATTTAGCTCCCAATCTCTGGAGTACATGGATCTTATAAAAGCCTGCAACATTCTTGCTACTTCTTGCTTATCCAATGTGATTAACATGATGTCATTGATAGAGGGGACAAATGTGATGCTTTGTGGAATGTGCAGAGGTACAGATTCCATCGGAATATATTATGAGGTAGGCAAGAGGGTTAACATAGCCCTGGGGCAAGCTGGGTGTGGTGGCTCACGCCTGTAATCCCAGCACTTTGGGAGGCTGGGGCTGGTGGATCGCCTGAGGTCAGGATTTCAAGACCAGACTGGCCAACATAGTGAAACCCCACCTCTACTAAAAATACAAAAAATTAGTTAAATGTGGTGGAAGGCACCTGTAATCCCAGCTACTCTGGAGCCTGAGGCAGGAGAATTGCTTGAACCTGGGAGGTGGAGGTTGCAATGAGGCAAGATTGCACCATTGCTCTCCAGCTTGGGTAACAAGAGTGAAACTCCATCTCAAAAAAATATACATATATATATATATATATATATATATATATATATACATGTATATATATATATACACACACACACACACACACACACATATATACACACACACAGTGTGATAACTCCTAAGAGAGGCACATGTGTTTTGCAAGGTAGAGGCTTCTGGATTATTTTTAGGTAAAGAGAGCATGGTTGCCTTTAACAGGGAGGATTGGGTCATTTCCACAGGTCCAGATAATTCAGGTGGATGTGGGGTTTCAAAGTTCTTGAGTGTCTGTCCTAGATATCCTCACACCAAATTTCAGGGTACCACTCCTTCCAAGCTAGGCCCTATGCTTGGTGCCACTGAATTACTGGGGGTGAACATTCAACCTTCTCTGGAGTTTCCCTGCTGTTATACTTTCAGGGTCTCATCCTCAGCCTTTTCTATCTCTTGGCTACAGGAACTGATAGTCCCTTAATAAGCTGCCAAGGAGAGACTCTTTGACTTTCACAGTTCACTTAAATTGGTGTTTAAGCACCCTCAGCCTTTCATTGTTTTCTCCAATTCATCAATAGATTAACAACCAGCAACAGCAATCTGATTCCTTGGTGCTTATATTTATCATTTTCCACAAACCTCTTGAATGCCTAACATGGCACCCACAAATGCATTGACTTTCACCAGTATCTCATGGAAGAGCTCACTATTGAGAAAACTGTAACAATTGTAGAACAGATTGAGCATCCATAATGTGAAAATCCAAAATCCAAATGCTCCAAAATTTGAAAGTTTTTGAGCACTGACATGACACTGAAATGAAATGCTTACTGGAGCATTTCAGATTTCAGACTTTTGGATTTGGGATGCTCAACTGGTAAGTATTTAATACAAATATTGCAAATTCAAAAAACTCCCAAATCCAAAACACTTCTGATCCCAAGCATTTTGTTTAAGAAATATGCAACCTGTATTACAGAATACCAGCGGCTATCAACAGCTTGCCTACACCAACTTTGGGGTCCTCATTGCCAGCCAGGTAGTGTGGAGTCAACTCCAAAAATTCCATTTTAGCATTTGCTTCCTAGGACCACTCTTGGTACCAATTGACTTAGATTGGGTCCCCAGGAAGCAAACTCTAAGATGGAGATTTGCATGAGAGAGATTTATAGGCGAGTACTCTCAGCAGAATGTAAGAATAAGGGTAGCAAACTAGACAGAGGGAGAATTCAAATTGCGATGCAGTTGCAACAGACATCTCTGCCAACCCTCCAGGGTATTCTGGAGCTGGGTTATCTCTTCTGAATTGTCCCAAATGAAGGCAAGTTGAACAGGGCTTTAGACCAGGCATCCCCAAACTACGGCCCGCTGGCCGCATGCGGCCCCCTGAGGCCATTTATTTGGCCCCCCGCCACACTTCAGGAAGGGGCACCTCTTTCATTGGTGGTCAGTGAGAGGAGCACAGTATGTGGCGGCCCTCCAACAGTCTGAGGGACAGTGAACTGGCCCCCTGTGTAAAAAGTTTGGGGATGCCTGCTTTAGACACTCTGAACTGACTAGTCATTTGAATGTGAGTGTTCCTGGGGAGGAGTTGCATGACCTTTGGTGAGGCAGTTTCTTTTAATCAAAGCCAATTCCCAGAGAGGGACACATCTAGGAGTCATCAAGTAGCTATTACTCCTGGCAGCTGGAGAATGAGCATCTCAGTATCAAAGTGAGGATCTGGGCAGGTCACCACATCATGCACCATAATCCTTTGATTGTTGAATGAATACAAAGGTTTTATAAGTAATGGTAAGGGCCTTAGACTTGATTTTGAAGCAGTGGGATCTCATCACTGGATATTAAGCCCAAGAATGACACAGTCTGATTCGCATATCCAAAAGATCACATTGGCTGCCATGACAATGGATCCAAGAAGGGTATATCTGTTGAGATCCAGTCAAGAAATCAGAAACCATGCCAGCAAGTTTAACAGTGAGAATTCAATAGAAGCAATTGGTAATACAAGTATTAGATCAAAAAAGAGGTAATAACAGTAATTTGAGGGGCCTTCAAAAAGTTCATGAAAAATGCATATTAGAAAAAACTCTGCCTGGATTTCAAAATATTTTTGAGTCAAAAAATCCATACTCATTTATTATGTCTGAACAGAATCTAGTTTGAGGCATTAAGAAGGATAAGACATTAGTTTAAAAAGATTCCCTATCAGAGGAACATGAATTCTGCTAAAAAGGAACATGACTTCTGCTAGAATTGAAGCAAGAGCAAACATTAACTTTAAGGTGAAGCTTGGGTGGAAAAATGGTGAAATCATTAATGCTTCATAGAAAGTTTATGGGGACAATATACCACATAAATCAGCAGTTTGCAAATTAATAACTTAAAAAAAATCCTTCAGATATGAAGGAGGGTAAGTTTTTTTTTTTTTTTTCTTTTTTGAGATGGAGTTTCACTCTGGTTGCCCAGGCTGGAATGCAAATTGAGATGGAGGTTGCCATTAGCTGAGATTGCACCACTGCACTCCAGCCTGGGTGACAGAGCAAGACTCCATCTCAAAAAAAAAAAAAGCAACTCATGGCAACCTCTGCCTCCCAGGTTCAAGCGATTCTCATGCCTCAGCCTCCTGAGTAGCTGGGATTACCACCATGCCTAGCTAATTTTGTACTTTTTAAAGTACAGATGGAGTTTCTTCATGTTGGTCTGGCTAGTCACAAATTTCTGACCTCAGGGGATCTGCCTGCCTCAGCTTCCCAAAGTGCTGGGATTATAGGTGTGGGCCACAGTGCCCAGCCAAGGATAGCTTTTTTTAAAGAAGGGATGAGATAATGTTGAACATGAAGTCCCTTCCAGCAGACCAGCAACATCCTTTTACAAGGAAAAAATTAATCTTGTTTGTGCCCTAATGGAAGAGGACTGATGATTAACAGCAGAACCAATAGCCAATACCATGGACATCTCAATTTGTTCAGCTTTCACAACTCTGACTCAAACATTAAAGCCAAGTAAACTTCCCATTCAATAGTTGCCAAAACTGTTGCACCCAGATCAGCTGCAGACAAGAACAGAGCTTTCAATGAAAACTTTAAACAAGTGTAATCAAGATCCTAAAGCATTTCTCTGAAGAATTCTAACAGGAGATGAAATGTGGCTCTACCAGTAAGATACTGAAGACAAAGCACAATCAAAGCAATGGCTACCAAGAGGTGGAAGTGGTCCCATCCGGGCAAAAGTGGGCTGACTGGTCAAAAGCCAAGGTCATGGCAACAATTTTTTGGGAGGCTCAAGGCATTTTGCTTGTTGACTTTCTGAAGGCCCAAACAGCAATTACATCTGCTTATTGTGAGAGTGTTTTGAGGAAGTTAGCCAAAGCTTTAGCAGAAAAACACCTGGGAAAGCTTCACCATGATCCTTCTTCACCGTATCAATGCTCTTGCTCATTCCTCTCATTGAATGAGCAATTTTTTGAGAGTTTTGATGGGAAATTATTAGGTATCCTCCTTACAGTCCTGATTTTGCTTCTTTTGACTTCTTTTTGTTTCCTAATCTTAAAAAATTTTTAAAGGGCACTCATTTTCCTTCAGTTAATAATGTAAAAAGGACTGTATTGACCTGGTTAAATTTCTAGGACCCTCAGTTGTTTAGGGATGGGCTAAGTAGCTGGTATCATTGCTTTGAAAAGTGTCTTGAACTTGGTGAAGCTTCTATTGAGAAACAAAGTTTATATTTTTTATTTTTATCTTTTAATTCAATTTTCCATGAACTTTTTGATGTTCCCTCATATAGTATAGTAACTCTGGGAGACAACTACCACTCCTAAGGCTGGGGGAACACAGATAAGAGGTTGGGGTTACAAGAACTTAGAAGCTTGGAGGCCCCATGGAGCTGGGACTCTAACCCTGAGAACAGACACTAACTACCAAGTTAGTGTTGATAACTTCAGAGTTCAGAGGAGCCCTACAGAAGTGAACCTAGTCCTTTAAAGAGAGGGCATTCCCAGCTAGTGCTAGTACCTCTGGGCTAGTGCAATGAGGCCAGTTCTAGGACGATGGGGAAAATACCTGGAAACTGGAACCAATAGTTATTGGAACCCTCACTGCTGCTAGCCCCCCAACATGTGGTCCTGCTGGCAGGAGCAGCAAGCAAACAGCAAGAAGTAAGGCTCTTCCCATCTTCTTCCTTCATGTTTCCCTTTGGAGCCCCCTGCTGGTAGAATCGAACAGGAACCAACCAGCAAAGCAGAAAAGCGGTTTGCAGAGCCCCAGCCCTAGCAACCGAATTAGATGTAGAAAGTGTGAAACAATAGATTAATAGGTAATAGGGATCCCAAAGACTGAGGATGTGACTGGAGAGACCAGTTTAGAAAGTTTATCTTAATAACCTAGGGAAGGTGATGGCAGTAGAGATGAGAGAGGGAAACAGATTCAAGACACATTTGAAGTTTAAATTAATAGGGCTTTGTGTAGGAGATCAGGGGATGGTGGAGTCCAGAGAACAAACTAACTGGATGATGGTGGCATTTACTGATGTGAAGAGCACTGGAGGAGGAGCAAGTGGGTGAGTAAAGAGTTTTGTGGTCAGATTTGTGCTTGTCTTGAAAGACAAGATTGTTCACACAGGCAGAGGACAGTGGGGGAAGACATTCCAAGATGGAGGCAAAGTCAATCAAATAACAGGTTTTTTAAAAAAGAAACCCCTATAGGTTTGTTCAGGGGGCAGTGGCTCTAGCTGTTTGCCTGGGGAGAAGATATGAACAGGAAAGGAGGGAGAAACTACAGTGTAACCACCCGAAACTGCAGCTCAGTTAGCTGTGAGCCATTAGTGGAGTGGGCCTTTAGGACTTTGAATTGACCATTAAATATTTAGCTTTGAGATGTATAAGTGTATGGCTCCAACCAGGAGGGGAACAAAATTATATTTTGAGTTGTTTCATCCAAAGGTATTTTTAAGTTTTCCTAACACGTATTCCTTTGAATCATCTACCACAAATGAAAACATGATGCAAACATTTTAGCATTTAGGAGCTTTAAGTTAAGACATGTTAACCACAAAATGGAGGGTAAGAGGAGGGGATGGAAGTCTAATTCCTGAGTTGTGCTTCATCTCGTTTTGATTAAGATACTGCTTTTTGGATAAGTCTAAGAATTTGATCTTTAATCTTATGCTAAGCTGCTCATTCCTTATTTTGATCAGTTGATTAGTTGATTACGAGTCAAACTGGGTTTGATCCTGACTCTGATACTTATCAGTTGTGTGACCCTGGGCCAGTCACTTAACTTCTCTGTGTCTTAAAGTCTTAACTGTGACAGTATGATAATAAGAGCACCATTTTCATATGGTTGTTACTAGGATTAAGTGAATTAATATACATAAAGTATTTAGAACACTGCTTGGCACAAAGCAACACTATGTTATTATTCAACATCTTTGACATTTATGCTTAAGGAAACTATTTGCCTCTTCCTCTTCTGCACCAGACAGGTATGAGGAGGAAATGAATAATCAGGCTAGATGAAGGAATCAATTCGTTTTCCTTTACAATTCTCTTTTTCCTTTACAAAGCTCTACTCTGTTACAAATCTAATATAGTAGATACTGCTATTGCCTAATCCAATATGCATTCCACTTTCCTTAGTATTAGAATGTGAATTTCAGACTTAGACAAAAGATAACATTTCCAAATCCTCCTTGAAGATAGGTGTGGCTGTATGACTATACAGTTTAGGTAGCAGGATAAGTGGAATTGTCGTGGGACCTTCCAGGATGCTGAACAGTAGCTACGTCAGATTAAAGGATCTCCTTTTCTACTTCTCTGCTTTCCTATCTTCTAGCCTTCAACTTGGGGTGTGATGGTTGCCGTCCTAAATCGAGAGGTTACAAACCACACTCTGAGAATAGCTGCAGAAAGACAAGAGCCTTTGTCTTGTAAGACGTCATGGAACTGGATGGCCTCCAGAATTCTTTTACATGAACATGAAGTCAACTTTTCTTGGTTCTCACTGTTATTTTGATTTCTGCTACCTGCAGCCAACCTCTCCTGACTCATACCAGTGAGTTTCTATATCCATTAATTTATTGATTGAGTCTTTATTAATTTAGGTATTTATGGAGTCCCTACTCTATGATAGGCTCTGAAGAAGTAAAGCAGTTCTTAAGAATATTTTCCTCTTCAGGTCATGTGGTCTCATGGAGCTGAGTTGTGGCTCCAATAAACTCAAATGAAAAATTATGCACAATGATTGTCTTAGATTATCTTCCTGGAGCAATCTAATGATCTGCAAATTCATACAAGTTCAGAGAAAACAATGAAGCTGCACTGGAAGGCCCTTTGGTAATGGTAGTTGTGGGATGGGGAGAGTTCTGGGAACTTATTTTGATTTTGCTTCCTGCCCTGGGCTCTGAATTCTTCCTTGCCTTCCAGTTTTTGTTGGAAATGACATCATCTCCCAGTCTCACCAGCCTAAAACCAGTTGCCCTTTATCTCTACATCTTTAAATGTTCCTGTAAAGCCTTCTATTTTTAAGATGCAGGGGAATAAGAAGCAAAAGTATACAAGGGAATTGTAACAATAATACACACCCTCCTTTAAAGCAAAAAAATCACTGGACAATCCAGTAGGCACACAAATTCTTTGGTTATCATTTGACAGGCTAACTTGCCATTAACAGACTTACTTATGCAAGATATATGTATGCAAAGTGTTCGAGTTATAAAGCTTTAGTCCAACTACAGACTTGGCACCAAGAAAATAGGAGAGGCAGACAGCAAAACTGGGATTCTTGCTCTCATGTTGCTTTGAGTTGGTGACAGTTCCCTTCTTTTCCCTGACACAAATCACTCAAAACTTTATTTCAAATGTGTATGTGTGGTGTGAAGTTAGACACTTTTTGGCTAGAGTTACATGTAATACTCCTGTTCAACCTTTGATTCAGTATAGATTCACTCTTAAAAATAGCAGATTTATTTTTTCAAAGAATGACCCTCTTTTACTTTTTTTTTTTTTTTTTTTTGAGACAGAGTTTAGCTCTGCCACCTAGGCTGGAGTGCAGTGACAGGATCTCGGCTCACTGCAACCTCTGCCTCCCGGGTTCAAGTGATTCTCCTGTCTCAGGCTCTCAAATAGTTGGGATTACAGGCATGCACCACCACGCCCAGCTAATTTTGTATTTTTAGTAGAAATGGGGTTTTACCATGTTGGCCAGGCTGGTGTCGAACTCCTGACCTCAAGCGACCCACCCACCCAAGCCTCCCAAAGTACTGGGATTACAGGCATGAGCCACCATGCCCGGCCCTTTAGTTTTACATAAGCAATATTTTAGGTGTACTTACAGCAGTATGACATAGATAAGATGTGAGTCACCCTTGGAGAGTTCTACAAATTAACATTTTTTTAAAACCTCTCCGGGAAAGCACACCCCCACCATGCAAATTAAACCTAATGTGCAACACTAGGGCAAGTACTCAATAATCGTTTTTTCCCTCCTTACCTTCAGAGCATCCCCACATAATCAATGTAAATGATATTTACAAGGCAGGTTTTGTTGTTGTTGATTATTTCACTTCTCAATATCTGGAATATAATTGAGACAAGATGTGGGTCACTGAATAAAAGGCCCAAGACTTGTATTTTTCCTTCAACCGGCAGCCCTTTGATCTATTTAAATGTATCAATAGTAGATTAAACACATTGCCATTTTACATATTTTCTACAACCTCAAATCAGTTTGAAACTTAAAAAAAACTCACACAACTATATTTGTGTTTGTGTTTCTTTCAAATAGTGTGAATTTGACTGGTTAGCATTCCTTGAATTCTGTTGGGGGGAAATTGCATTTGATCGATCTGATAAAAACAAAGAAAGTGGAATTGAATCACTAAATAAAGAGTTTGCTTCTCTTTTAAGGCAAGAAGACTAGAAGTTACATCAACAGTTGTATTTTTGAGTTCATCTGGTTTCTCTTTCTCCCTCCCTGACCCCAATTTAATTGATTTTTGTGTTAAATAATTCAGCTCTTCTCCCTTTGTAATGGGCTGTATTTGGGGAGATGAAGACAAACTGCTTAGACCTTGAAAAACACATGGGCTTCTCGGTTAGATGGCATCTGCGAGGACTCAGAACTCCCTCCACATTCTATAGGGAAAAAACAGAGCCAGGTGCATTTCTTCCCAAATCAAATTAGCTGCAAGATGCCACATCCAATTGTAGCAAATTGATGTGAGAGTTGGTGATGTCTGCAGCAGCTCTTACAGCAAAGGTCACCAAGCAGAGACACAGACACCAGGCAGGGTGCAGCAACTTGTGGTAAAGCCTCTCTGACAATAGCAGGGAAGACGTAAAATGCAATCAGCTTTTTGAAAATTGCAAGAGAATCCAGTTGTAGTATGTATTCTAATCGGATTTACTGTGCCATCATTTACCTCTTTAAGGATGTTAACATAACATTATGCTTAATTGAAAAAATGGGTAGTTAACTATTCAGAAGAGACTCTCCAGCCCCCCTTATAAGCCACAGTCTCATCAAGCACAAAATATAGGATGCCCTAATCATATCGCCAGACAGTTTTCAAATTTCTTAAATAAAATTTACTTATTTACCACTGAAAATTAACTAAAAATGTTGACATGTGACAAATTTTGCCCATCTTGATAGTTGTTTTTAAAAATCTCTCCTGACATTAACAAGTTTAGATCATGCATTATGTCATTTAATTAGTTATTTTTTATTTAATTAGCATGGTAAGGCATCTAAAGCCATCCAAATGTTTTCTGCAATGCCCAAACAGGAGGCAGCAGTTCCATACATTGCATGAGAATAGGCAAGTGTGTCTGTTCAGATCACCTACCAGTTTATTTACATTTTTCGTTCTATCTAGCAGGCTGCTTGCTCTAGAAGAAAAAGGGGAATATCTTAAGGTTTCAATAAACGATTTCAGGACCTTTGTCAAAATCTGTTTATAAAAAGCATGTAGGTTGCCAAGCCAACTTAACCCAAGATACACCTCTGCTTGAAAGTTAAGATGCAGCTATCTGCTGCACCACTCAGGCTTGTTACATAGCTGTATTTGAAATAATGGGTGGATAAATCAGTATGGTATCTTGGAAAAGATCATTTTTGTGCAGTTGAAATTGTTTCTTCTCACAACTTTCTTCTATACTTCTCTTCTTCTCACATACTTTTTTTCTCACAACTACCTGATGCTTTTCTGGGCCCTGAGGCTCTGCTAGAAATTCAACTCTTGAAGATATTGAACATTATTGAGCACTTATTTTATGCCAGGCATCACACTCTGGCATTTAATCCTTCCCCAAACACTAGGAGGCAGGAGCCATTGTCACTCCCACTCATTAGATCATGAAAGTGAGGCTCAGAGAGGGTTACTAACAGCTGGCAAATAAGTGATAAAGTTAGGGGCCAAACGCAGTCTCAGGTCCCTCTGTAAAGAAAAAAATCGCCCCATTGGCCACAGGGCAGATTTGCGCTTGTGGGCAACAGTACTTGTGGGATTGGCTTCAGCCCTGCTCAAATCTTGGCTACTGTATTCTGAATCCAAAGCCTCAGCACTTAATCACTCCAGATCTCAGCCTAATTCTGTGGTAGTTCATAGCAGCTGGTCCTACTCTTTTAGAAAACATATTAACTCAAAACAATTCAAATCACTATGAATTATCCATAAAGGTACAAAAAAAAAAAAAAAAAAGAAAAAAGAAAAAAGAAAAAAATCCCAAAAGCCAAAAGCAACCCACTATAGTTTGGTAGTTTTTCTACTAAACTTTTGTTTCTAATTTTAGAGTGTAAATTCTCTTCCCTCACACTGTAGCCTGATAATAAAACTAAGTCATCTACCTCACCCTATTTTGCCTAACTGTAAGATTTCGTTTAAATGCTGTTATAAACCTAAAGGATACCTCCAAATGCCGTGACCTTTTTTTCTGCATAGACGTAAGTTAGTTCAACTTTTGTGAACTTCAGTAAGAAAAAGAATGACCTCTGTTTTATGCAAGGAAGTAAACTGAGTTGTCCACAGTAGGGGGACCAGTGGGAGGAGAGGAATCAGAAATCTCTGCCCTACTTTCATCTTGACCACACAAAAACCTCTCGGGAGATCTTTAAAACATCCACGCAAATCTGTTACAGATTTGGATTGCTTATACTCAAAAGTGAAACAAATATAACTTTAAAGCATTTTACTTAAATATTCCAATGGATGTGAACCCCACATATTGGTGGTTACTCCAACTACTTGCAACCCTCTTCCCCCTACAAATAGGGAATGCAGATGTAGATTTTATGCTAAAATAGCAGAGCTCTAAGTGCATTTAGAAAATCATTTCAATATAGCTTTTACTAATGCAGACTATTTTTCAAATGAAACAAGGCAGCTACAATAGTTGAGGCGCCACAGATTGAATAAATATTACTTAACCAATTACCAATTATCCATGCTAATGAAGGATGAGGCAGAGCCTGATAAATTAAAATCCCAAATAAACTGAATGTTAGTTTAACCAATGACTCCCTTTTGCAAAAACGTCTGAGGCATAGCTATAAAATGACTGATCTAAATTTTACTTCCTCCCCCTTCCTCCACCTACCCACCCTCCGATTGTGGCTCTGATGGGCAGGAAAACGGTCAAAGGGCAGACAGCTGGAGGGAACTCAAAGAAAGTAGGGGGACCCACAGAGTGAAGAATATGCCCCTGGATAATTGAGAGTTGATTGGGTACACAATGGCTCCCTATTGTCCACTTCTCATTTTGAATAAGAGGCCAAAGCTGAGCCTGACATAAGTCACTCTTTCCTGGACCTTGCTCTGCTGGCCAGTTGTGTGCATTCATAGGTGACAGCCACTTCTGGCACATTCCTTGCTTCACTTCTCTTTCCTTCTGAGTCACTGGGGATTGAGCTAGAAAACTCTGGTCATACCAGAAGTCTGGTCCTTGCCATTTTGCACAACCTCAGCTGGGGTCAAAGAGTGGACAGTTTGGAAGGAGGCTGCAGAGAAACATTTGCAAGTGATTTGATGCCAGGAGCTTCCAGCTGCAGCCTTTCATGGGCCTCCTGACTTCCGCAATGTCTTCCTTTCTTTCATTACTCTTGCCCTACATTTCCCTACCCCACTCCATTAATGCTTTAGTATTCCACCTTGCTGCCCTCGTCATTTGCCTTATCTCTACTTCGTTGGTGCCCTCACTTAACTCAGCATCACTAATATCTGCATATGACTAGAATAATAGCTGACTTTCTGATGCTCCATGGGTCCCCTGGCCCAGGGCTGACATAAAGCTAGCATGCAACTGTATAGTCATGTCATTTTCTAAAATATCTGAGCCCCAGAGCGCACCCTTGCTAACTGACCCTTCTGAATCCAACCCTTAGGATCCCCCCTGCCCCTTGCCAGCCTCTGGAGCTCCCCATGTTCTATCAATTAAAGGCTTAAACATGGGCACTGGAGAGAATCTCTGGGAAACCATTCCAGCTGGCATCCAGTTGGCATCCATTCTATTTGGTGATGTGCTTGTCATGCCCCATCAGAAAAACATTCTGCCTCATCATCACTTAGCTAGGGAACTCAGAGATACCCCAGAAACCTACAGGCCAACCATTTATAGGCAGTGGTAAGGGAATAAGTATAAGATGTTAAATATTTAGTCATTTGCAGATTGGAAGTTGCTTTTAGGTATCATGACCTGGACTCTGACTGGTCTATGGCCCAGTATAATTTGGAGAAAAGATACCTGTTGACTTTGGAATTCCAAAATGGTTTGTAGATCTGTGCTTTTGTACATGCTCCTTTCTCTATCAGAATGCCCTTCCCAACTGTGCCCATCTCATAAACAGGCAAACAGCCACTGATCTTCTAAGACTCTGCTCATGTGTCACCTCTTTTGTGCAGGCTTCTCTGATGACACTTGTCTATTCAGGAAATCACATGGGTTCCCACAGAGATTGTATCTTTTTCTGTTAAAGCATTATTGCCTTATGCTGTAGCCATTTGTTAACCCATCTCTCTTTTCCACTGAATCAGCAGTGGAAGGCTGGCATGCTGGAAGCACCTGGGGTGTTTTAAGATATGCCAATAATTGGGTCTCACCCTCAGAGGTTCTGATTTAATTGGGAAGAGGTGAGACCTGAGCACTGAGATATTTAATACCTCCCAGGTCACTATAGGGCCCAGTTTGAGTTCCACTACACTGGATTATGAGCTACTTGTGTGTAGTTACCGTGTTTCATTCATTTGTATAATCTCTGCATAGGGCTCACAGCATGGCATACAGTAGGTGCTCATTGAATGACTGTATATCTTTATTATAATTGGCCTTGATTGAAAAGATCAGTAAGGGCTCTATGACAGAGACTGCCAACTCTCCCCCAATAATCACTGTCTCCTCTACGGAGAAGTGGTAGAAATTCTGGCTGCAGGTGCAGGGCTGCTTATGAGAAAGACCACATTTCCCAGCTTTCCTTGTAGCTAGGAGAGGCCAAGAGAGTATTCTGGTTAATAGGATGGGAGCAGAAATAGTGTGTGTAATTTCAACATTATGCTCTTAAAAAGAATCATCATACCCTTCTTGGCCCCCTTCTCCCCTTCTCTGCAGACTTGACATGCCAAACTATTTTATATTTTACTATCACAGAGACAGATGCCTGAGCCACTAACATTAGCAAAGTTTTTACTAACTCCATTCCATTCCGGTAGCCAACTCTGTTGCTTCACAGAAACAGTACTCACTTGGGTCACCAATGGCCCCCCATCACTCTTAGGCTAATAGCCAAACCCTGTGTCCTGGACCACAAGGTCTTGCCTCATCAGGCCATGTCTGCCTCTCCAAACTCATCCTGCCCTCTACTCCTTTGGTCTTTATGCCCTGGTCTAAACTGGCCTTCTCTTGGTTCCCCAAGTGAGTCTTGCTCTCTTTTCCACCACAAGATCATTAGAAGAGCTGTTCCCTCTGTCTGAAGTGATCTTGCCCGACATTTTTACCTGATTGACTCTCGCTCATCCTGCTGTCCTGCAGATCTCAGCTTAGCTCAGGTCTCCCCTACCTTTCTGATTAGGCAGCCCCCATATTTACATTTAAAACTCTGCATTCATGAAAGTTGCTTGCCATTGACTCCCCAGTGCCTGGCACAGAGTCTAGCACAAAGTAGGTGCTCAATAAATATTTGTCGAATGAACAGATGAATAAATGAGTAAACCCAGGAGGATAATCTTGTCCCTCCACTGAAGACCAGGCAGAGGCAGGGGAAATGGAACGCATATGGTTAAAACATTAAGAGAGGAAGGACTTTGTTTCTTAACAGTCTTCCGGAGAGCATCCTCCAACCATGATCTGGCTGGAGGAAAGTTAGCCAAGTGTGATCTCACTAGCCTGAGCCCCAAATTAAGTTGTTCTTGGCACTGTAGCCACCAGATCACAAATAGGTGGACTGGCTCTGCGCTGGGTAGCAGCCTTTCTTCTTTGTGCTATGATGAATGGGAGAGCACTAATACTTTTTCCTCTCTTATTTTCAGGCTCATCTGCTTAAAAGCCCCTGGCCTGAGGTCCCCTGAAAGTCATGAGCTCTTATCCAACATGATTCCTCTTGCCTGAAATTGCTTCCCTCTGTCCCCTTTCAAAGTATCCACTTCCATACTCTCTTAAGGCCTGAGCTTACTCTATCTCTTTCAGAAAGATTTAATGAGCTTCCCTAACTTGCAGTACACTTCCTCCACTCCTGAACTTCGGGAGTTTTGTCAGGAGCATTCACTAGGCCCTCATGGTAAGTGTCTAGCAACATTATTTATTTTTATGTTACAGTACTATCTCCTCAAATAGAATGTGCATTCATTCAGGGCAGAAATATAAATCTTTTATTCTTAGATCCCAATGCAAGGGGTGTTGCCTAGTCAGCGTTCGGTGAAGCATGAAGTGTTTAAGATGATGACGTGAGGAAGTATATACTCCCTCTCAAAAGACTATTGTCAAGTTGCTCATTTGTAATCTGCACCCAGCATGAGGGCAAAAATAGAGTGCACATGGGTCTAAAGAAAATATTTAATGCTAAGATCAAAAGTTAAGTTGCTTCCAGCACATGACACCGTGAGGGTCCTACCCAGACAGATTAAAACAGCTCTGGCTGGGTGAGGTGGCTCATGCCTGTAATCCCAGCACTTTGGGAGGCCAAGGCAGGCAGATCATTTGAGGTCAGGGGTTCAAGACCAGCCTGGTTAACATAGAGAAACCCCATTTCTACGAAAATACAAAAATTAACTGGGCATGATGGTGGGTACCTGTAATCCCAGCTACTCTGGAGGCTGAGGCGGGAGAATCACTTGAACCTGGGAGGTGGAGGTTGCAGTGACCAGTCTGGGCAACAAGAGCAAGACTCTCTCTCAAAAACAAAAACAATACAAAAAATCCCAGCTGAGATTTGAATCTCAAAATTGTCCAGGGCAATGGAAATTCTAAGTGAATTGAACTTTGCAGTGAAAGAAAATAAATGTATCAGTTAGGTTAAAAGAGCATTAATCTTGGGTGCTATATATTTTATTATGCTCATCCAAGGCACCACAGCCCCTACATCTGACTACTTGATTTATCAATCAGAGAGATAGTTGCAGCTTCTATCTGATAAAATACCAAAGCACATAGACCAGTATGCTCGTTTGCTTTTGTCGGTCCACTCACCCATCCACCCATCCATCCACCTACCCATCCATCTACCTATCCATCCATCTGCCTATCCATCCATTCATCCATCCACTTACTTATCCTTCCTTCTGTCCCTTCAGCCCGCCAGCCAGCAAAGATATATTGCAAGTTGCCCATGTGCTAGTCACTAAGCTAGGCATGTGATATAAGGACAGGTATTTAGTAACCATGTCAACCAAAATAATGGCTGCTTCTTTTGAAAGTTTACCGTGTATTAGATATATGCATTGTGGTATTTTATCTTTACAACAACCCTAAATGTACAGGACCGTTGTATGCCTCATCTCATATCTTCTTGACTCATCTTTTTAGTCTTGCTGTTGCCATGACAACCAGTGTCCTCTAGGTATAAGCTGGCAGTACCTTGTTTCGGCTGCACCTCTTATCTCTCACTTTCTGCCCTGGGGTTTCACTGCTTCTGCCAAGGATTTTACCTGTGGGAAATTGCTCGGCTATTCTGATGTGAGCTCAAGCTTGAAAGTGTAAAGGAGCTGCTCACAGGACCAGTGGAAGTTGAGTAATGGTGGATAAATGCTCCCCTCCTCTATCCCTGGAAAAGACAACTCCGAGGTCATTCTACACAGCTCCTCAGAAGGTACCAGCAAGGTTGGGTTCCAGCTGCTCCGAATGGCTAGCTCAGTAATGTATGCTTATACTGACTTTCCCTCCATTTCTAATGCATTCTTTCTAGTTCCGTCCTCCTGTTTCCTGGAGCCACTTTTTCCCTGCAAAACTTCTTGCATGCAAGTCCTTGGTCTCCAGCCTGCTCAGGGGGTATGGGGAGGCGAGAACTCAAACAAAAACAATTCATATTTGGATTTTGAATAGGAAATCTATTTTCATTGATAGTTAAATCGTGAAATATAAAACTATATATTTTAATACATATATAACTAGAAGTTAGGGAATATAGTAGACTGAGTGGCAGCCCCCAAAATGTCAGGTTTGAATCCCTGGGATTTGTAAATGTTATCTTATTTGGGAAAAGAGTCTTTGCAGAGGCCATGAAGCTAAAGATATTGAGATAGGGAGATTTTCCTGGATTATCCAGATGGGCCTTGCTTAAAAGCTATCACATATATTCTCTGATAAGATTCATGTGATGAGGCAGAGGGCGATTCGATACACGCAGAATAGGAGGAGGCAATGTCAACACAGAGGCAGAGACTAGAGTGAGGTAGTCGGGTTGAAGGATGCCCACAGCCATCCGAAACCGGAAGAGGTAGGGAGAGAATTCTGCCCTGGAGCCTCCAGAGGGAGCACAGCCCTGTCAACACCTTCATTTCAGCCGACTCACACTGATTTCCAATTTCTGGTGTCCAGAATTGTGAGAGAAGACATTTTTGCCATTTTAAGCCACCAAATTTGTGGTACTTTGTTACAGCAGCTACAGAAAACTAATACAAGGGAAGTGCAGCACACAGCAGTCAATTTGCCCAAGATCTTAACAAGCAGTAATTGGTGGAGCCAGGATTCAAACTTAGGTCTATTCCGACTCCAAAGGCCCAGGAAGGGATTTATCGTGGACTCAAGAGTTCCTTGAAGGGACACCCTCCATCAATACACAGCGCCCACCAAATGAAGCTGGGGACCCAGTAGAAGTATGTGAGACTCCACTGTGGAATGGCAGAGGAAGGACAACAGGAAGTAGGAACTGTGCACAGAAACAAGCAAGGAGTTCCGGTGGGTGTTATAGTCTGAAAGTTTGTGTCGCCTGTATAATTCATGTTGAAACTGAATCTCCAATGCAGTAGTGTTAAGAGGTGGGGCCTTTAGGGGGTGATCTGGTCATGAGGGCTTCTTCCTCATTAATAGGTTTAAGGCTTCCCACAGGGCTCAGCCCTTTTGCTCTTGACGCTTCCTCCACGTGAGGATGGAGCAGCAAGGTGCCGTCTTGGGAGTAGAGAGAGGAGGCCCTCACCAGACACTGAATCTGCTGGTGGCTGGTCTTGGACTTATCAGCCTTCAGAACTGTGAGAAATAACTTTATGTTACTTATGAATTACCCAGTCTGTGGTATTTAGTTATAGCAGCACAAAAAGACTGAGATAGTAGGTTTGTGTGATGGAGATGTTAATTCCCTAACCACGCCCTCTCTAATTTGGTCACTAAGCCACAATAAAGCTGTAAAAAAAAAAAAAAAAAAAAAAATCCCAAACATTGCCATTTAGCATTAATGTTTCACTCCTTCAATATTTCTGGGGCTACTTCCTCCTCTCTAACCCTGGAGAAATTCCTCCAGTGATATTATGTGTTATTGCCTGATCCTTCTTAGGTACTGAGTTAGCCCTTCTGCTCATTTATTCCATAAAATGTATCAAGCACCTTCTGCCAAGCACTGGGTAAAGTTCTGGGGATACAGAGATAATAGATACAATCCCTGACCTCAGAGAGTTCACAGTCTAGCTGCAGAGACAGATGAATACACAACAATTACAAAATAATACTAAAGGCATGCCATGATAATACGGGAGAAGAGAGGACTCATGGCCAATGTCAGACAGAGGGCAAGGGTGCAGAAGGAAGTATGTACAAGAATGAGAACAAGAGAGCGAGAGCAAGTGAGAGAGAACAGCTGGGGAATTGGGAGGCAGTTGGTGTGGTTGGAGCTCAGGGTAAATATGCATACAGCTGGCAAGGTAAACGAGAGAGCCTCATATGCCATTATGAAGTTAGACTTTATTATGAATGTAATGGTGAGTCATTGAAGGATTTTAAGTTATAGAAGTGACATGATCAAATTTACCTTTTAAATGATCACTGTGGCATCAGGGTGCAGAATGTACTGGAGTGAGACCTGACTGGAGACACAGAGGCCAGTTAGGGAACTATGGCAGTGATCCAGGTGAGAGACGATGAAATGAGGATAACAACAGGGGACAGATGCAAGAGCCATTTAGGATATAGAATCAGCAGGAGCTGGCCATAGGTGGGTCCTGGGCACTGACGGAGAAGGAGCTGAGAATGACTTCTAGATTTTCAGCTTGTGCAAGCTGGTGAATGGGTAAGAAAGAAAGTTTGAGGGAGACTAGGAAGGGGAAAATAATGAAATTGAGTTGGGAGTAGTCCAAGTTTTAGAATATTTCCCATCGCATAAGTGGAGATGTTAGGTAGGCAGGTAATTTGGAAATCAGTTCCAGACCCTCTTCTCTTCCCAGTCAATATTCTCTCCTTGAGTAGTCTCATAAATTCACATACTTCACCTGCCACCTAATTGCTGATAACTCCGAAGCTTTACATTCTGCCTGAACCTCTCTTCTGAGCTCTAGCTTCCTGGACCCAACAGTTACCAATTAAGTATTATTTATTTATTTACTTACCTTTTTTTTTTTTTTTTTTAAAGAGACAAGGTGATGCTTTGTTACTCAGGCTGGAGTGCAGTGGCATGATCATAGTTCACTTCAGCCTTAAACTCCTGGGCTCAAGCAATCCTCCCAAGTACCTGTGACTACAGGCAAATGACACCAGAGACAGCTAATTTTTTTATGCTTTTTTTTTTTTTTTTGGTAGAGATGAGGTTTCGCTATGTTGCCCAGGCCTCAAGCGATCCTGCTGTCTTGGCCTCTCAAAGTGCTGGGATTACAGGTGTGAGCCACTGCACCCAGCCTAGGTATTTCCTTTTGGATATCCTAGCACAGAGGTCAAATGACTGCCTCTCATTACCTGGTTAATCCGTCTAAAGTTGTACTGTCCAGTACAGTAGCCATCAACAACATGTGACTACTAAGTACTTGAAATGTGGCTAGTACAGAAAAAAAAAAGAGAGAGAGAGAGAGGGAGGGAAGGAGAGAGAGAGAAAGAGACAGAGAGAGAGAGAGAATGAATATAGGCCACAAACTGAAAGAAAATTCTTGCAAAAGAAATATCTGATTTAAAACCTGTTATCCAAAATCTACAAAGAACCCTTAAAACTCAGCAATGAAAAAACAAACAACCCAATTAAAAAATGGGTCAAAAACCTTCACAGGCATCCCACCAACAAAGATATACAGATGGTGATCTGGTTTGGCTCTGTGTCCCCACCCAAATCTCATCTTGAATTGTACTCCCATAATTCCCACATGTTGTGGGAGGGACCCAGTGAGAGATAATTGAATCACAGGGGTGGTTGCCCTTATACTGTTCTTATGATAGTGAATAAGTCTCACAAGATCTGATGGTTTGATAAGGGGACCCGTTTGGCTTGGCTCTCATTCTGTCTCTTGCTGCCACCATGTGAGATGTGGCTTTTACCTTCTGCCATGATTGTGAGGCCTCTCCAGCCATGTGGAACTGTAAGTCCAATAAATCTCTTTATTTTGTAAATTGCCCAGCCTCGGGTATGTCTTTGTTAGCAGCATGAAAATGGGCTGATACAGGTAGCAAATACATATATGAATAGGTGCTCCCCACCACAGATTATCAGTGAGATGCAAATGAAACACACCAAAATCCAACACTGACAACACCAAATGCCAGTGAGGATGCAGAGCAATCGGAGCTCTCATTCATTGCTGATGGGAATAAAAAATGGAACAGCCACTTGGGAAGACATTTGGATAGTTCTCACAAAACTAAACTTTCTCTTACTATACCATCTAGCAATTATGCTCCTTGGTATTATCCCAAATGAGCTTGAAATTACATCCACATAAAAACCTGCACATAAATGTTTATAGCAGCTTTATTCATAATTGTCAAAACTGGGAAGCAACCAAGATGTCCTTCAGTAGGTGGGTGGATAAGTAAACCGTGATGCCTTCAGACAGTAGAATATTATTCAGCACTAAAAATAAATGAGCTATAAAGATTGAAAAGATATAGAGGAATCTTAAATTTAAACTATTAAGTGAAAAAAATTAATCTGGAAAGATTGCTACTATATGATTCCAATATAGGATATTCAGGAAAAAAGCAAAACTGTGGAGATGGTAGATTAGTTGTTGCCAGGGATTATGGGGGAGAGAGGGATAAAGAGGTGGAATCCAGGATTTTTAGAGCAGTGGAACTACTCTGATTATTATGGTGAATAAATATCAATACACATCTGTCAAAATCTATAGGCTGTTCAATACCAAGAGTGAGCCATAATGTAAACTATGGAGTTTGGGTGATAACCATGTGTCAGTGTGGCTTCATCAGTGGTAACAAATGCACCACTGTAGTGCTGTGTGTGGAGGGGTATATGTGGACTCTCTGTACCTTCTGCTCAATTTTGCTGTGAATTGAAAATTATTCTAAAAAATAAAATCTATTTTTTTAAAAAAAGTGGCCAGTCCAAATTGGGATGTGCTGTCACTATAAAATAAGCCCTGAATTTCTAAGACTTGTGTGAAGAAAAAATGTAAATATCTTATTAATATTTTTATATTGATTACACGATGATAAGCTAATAGTTGGTATAAAGTAAAATATATTATTAAAATGTATTTTTTTGTTTATTTTAAAAAGTATGGCTACTAGAACATTTTAAGTGGTATGTTGACCAGCCTTCCAATCCTACTGGACAGTGTTGGCAGACTATAAACAAACCAGTATCAGAAATCAGGTCTCCTGACTTCTAATCCAGGATGAATCCAAGGAAATGCAAATGGAACACACCAAACACACCATTTAGGAACCATACTTGACGAACCTACTCTGTAATGAATAAGCTAGATGTGGTTCTTGCTCTTGGAAAGCTCACAGTCTTTTTCTGTCTTACTGAGATCATAGAAGTAACAGTTTTGAAAAACACAAAGCACTGTAACAATATAAAGACTAATATGAATACAATTTCCAGGTAGAAAAAAGACATGCTCTTATCTTCAGCGTTAGGTACAGTAGGGATTTCTACTTTGTGTAGGTAGAAAACTAAGCAATCAGTCCAATAATTGTGACCATCTAAGTGACCTTGAAATGACATTGAGGGTATCCAGAGGGTAAACAGAGAACTATGAAGTCGATGTAATCTCTAGCAAAAGAAGTTCACACTGGGAATATAGAATGGTACAAAAACCAAGAGTCTTACAGAGAGAGCTTTGCATACAGACTGAACTTTGCTTTGGAAGTAAAAAGAGAGGTTGGATTTTAGTCAACTTTCCCTCAGCCAATGCTGTTCGGATATCATGGCGGAACCAGGTAGGGCAGAAAAAAATGTCAAATGAGGCCTCGAGGGAAATGTAAATTATGCCTCATTGGCAGGAAATGGCAGCAGCAGTGACATACATAACAGAAGGCGTGGTCCAGGCAAGAGGCAGGCGCATTTGAACCAAGCCTCTGGGAGAGCCAAGGATGTAAGGGACCAGTGACAACAGCCCTGGTTTACAGATGGATGGGATGGTGGAGCAAAGTGGAGCCCAGGACCAAGATTTACAGTGTCTCAGCAAATTCTTTCTCAGGGACCATGTGCCCTGGAAGGAGGTCTCCTGAGACTGGGCTGCTTGTTTCACAGGTAAAGGGGAAAGTGTAGTAGGAAGGGGAGAACCAGGTGCTGGCCAAACTCCTGCTGTAGGCCAGTCCCTGGGCTACCCATGGGAGCCCCAAGGGAATAACATGGTTTCTCTCTCCAGTGAGCCATTCCCTACTGGGAGGAGATCCGATTATTTGGCAGTGTTTCTCCCAACAGTGGAAGCAGACTATAAAATGATTAGTTTAAAAAGTACATTGCATTATTTAAAAACCAATTTTGATAAAATTGTCTAAATTTTTTGTATAGTTCCGTAAAATTGGGTTGTTAGAAGAAATAAATATAAGAGAACACTTTGTACTTCAAAACAAAAGGAACAACAGGAAAAATCCCATTTTGCCACAGTAGGCATGGTTTTTTGTTATTTGCTCATTTTCCCCAAATTCAGGTACATGCCCCACGCTTCTCTCTGACAAGATCAAGTTCTATTATTGAGAACTCCAAGTGAGTTAAACATATTTTTTTACACTTGAAGAAATTATTGCATTGAATGCTACCTGAAATATGGGAACCATTAGACCTGGGCTAGAAATATTTTTTTTTTTACTCATTTGACAATTATTTCCTGGACTTTGACTATGTGCTAGGCACAGTGCTGGGCCCTGGGGATACACTGGAGGAGACAAAATCCATACTCTGTGGATCTTCCATTCTTTTTTGTGGAGGGGTGATAAAGTCTCACTCTGTTGCCTAGGCTGGAATGTAGTGGCATGATCTCAGCTCACTGCAACCTCCACTTCCTGGGTTAAGGCAATTCTCGTGCCTCAGTCTCCCAAGTAGTTTGGACTACAGGCACGTGCCACCATACCTGGCTAATTTTTGAATTTTTCAGTAGAGATGGGGTTTCACCATATTGGCCAGGCTGGTCTCGAACTCCTGACCTCCTGATCCACCTGCCTTGGCTTCCCAAAGTGTTGGGATTATAGTCGTGAGCCACTGCGCCTAGACGAGGATCTTGCATTCTAAGCAAATCGGCGTGGAGTGTGATGTCAGGTGTTTCAATGGCAGAATGAGGGTAGACAATGGCGGGATGGTGGTAGGGTGATATTTTTGAGAGGATGGCTAGAGAAGGCCTCTTTGGGAAATGACATTTGAAGACATAAAGTTCGTAAGTATTATGGAAATGAAGAAACAATCCATGAAAATATCAGGGGGAGGAGTGCTCCAGGCAGAGAGATCAGCAAATATGGAGGTAGGGGCAATTCTTGACTTTGTTTTTGCCCAAGTGAATTTTGCCTTTATAAATATGGCTGTCTATATATTCTTTAGAAAATTTACCACATTTGGGGTTTTCAATACAGGTAGAAGTTTGGAAAATGGTTGGTAAAAGGTGGAGAGAGATTCTTGGGGAATGGAAGGAAGGCTCAAGGGAACAATGAGGTGAGATCTTTAAATGGCTCTGTATCTCATAGTCTCATTCTTAGGGTGTGTCTACATCAAAGTTTCTTTTTTTTTTTTTTTCTTTTTCTTTCTCTGCCACCGCACCAAAGTTTCTTTTTTTTTTTTTTTTCTTTTTCTTTCTCTGCCACTGCGCCGAAGTTTCTTAACCTAGGCACTGCTGACATTTGGGGCAGATAATTCATTGTTTGGTGTTAGAGTGGGGGAGTAGTCACGTGCATTGTAGGATGTTTAGCAAAATCCTTGATCCCTACCTATTTGGTACCAGTAGTACCTGCCCATTTGAAGCAACTCAGGGTGTTTCCAGACATTGCCAAATGTCTCAATATTTAATTCAAGTTTGATCGGGAGGAAGCTGTGTGTATTGAGCAGCAAAATGCCAAGTGCTTTCCATGTATTAGTTTATTTAATCCTCACAACAATCTGTTGAAGGAAGTATTGTAAGTTTGATTTTAAATTGTAAGTTTGAGGCTTCTAGCAATTGAATGACTTGTCCAAGATCACACAGCTAGTGAATAACAAAGCCCAGGATTCAAATTCAGAGTTATCTGACTCGGAAGACCATCTTGTGCTCTAGATCTGCACTAGCCATATGTGGGTGCTTAAATTTGAGCTAATTAAAATTAAATAAAATTCAAAATTCAGTTGCACTAGCCACGTTTGAACTCTTCAGCAATGACACATGACTGGTGACTAATGTATTGGACAGTGCAGATCTAGCACATTTCTGCCACTGCAGAAAGTTCCATTGGAAACCACTGCTCTAGACTAATTGGCCCAGGAAGAGGTGGAGGCATGAGTTAAGTGAGTAGACATGGCCTTAACCTTCACAGCTGGAATGCTTCAAGTATCAGGGCTATATGTAGTTCTCTTACCCTTTCCTCACTGCCAACCCACCGGTCCTCCCAGTCTCCAACTCCCCAGCCATCTCCTTGGGTAATTCTACTTAGCACCCACTACATTCTGAAGCCTCCGCATAGAAGGCAGATGCTGTTGCTGCATTTTGGGAATGAGTTTCTCTGTAGTCTCCATGTCTCTGTGGGCTTACCGAGACCAGTCTCTATGCCATGGTCCAGCTGGTAGGAGGCAGGCATGAGCCTGATGTAATAAGGAGTTTTGCTTTTGTTTGCAGAAAAGGCTCTTAGAGGGAGAGACAAGGCTGGCCGGAAGTCATCGGGAAGTCTATTTTTAGTTCTATGCAGGCAGACAACAGCCCTCTGAACTTACCAAGGGCTCCTTGCTTGTGTGAGGATGATAAAGGCAGGAAGGAAAGACACAGCCTCATCAAGTCCAAACAGAAAATTGACATCAGGATTATTTCTTTTTCTATTAAATTTTTTGTATAACCAAGTCATCTTCCCAAATGTGAACTGAGTGGTCTCAGAGCTCTTAGGACGGTGAGCTCAGTACGGCATAGTGCAGCATAGGAGACAACTTCCAGACATTGAATGGCAGTCTCTTAAAGCAGTATCCATCCTGGCACGATTGAAACCCTAAGGCTGGGGACTGGGAAGGACAGTGAGTTAGAGACTGGTACTTCAATTTTGATTGTATTTCTTCTCACCTGTCTCAGAGCTCTTACTGTTATCTTTCCCCCTTTTTAGACATATTTTAGTCTTCTTCAAGCAGAGGGTACTTCTTGGAAAATCAACAGCACAGTTCCATGTTGTCATTTTACTAGCACAGAGCCGGGCCCTCCCAGGATCTGCTCTTGCCCAGTGCGAGAATGAAACAGGTATGGCTATCAGGCGGGATATCGTCATGTGGGAAATTATTTTAATGCAATGGTAACTTTCAAGTCTGCTGCTAGACAAACTATCACAGAGGTTGTGAAACACGAAGCTTTGTAGCTGGGTGCTCAAGTCCACACGGTTGATTGAGTTCATTTAAAACACACAGAGAAAACGATAGGCAAGTTTACATATTTTGGATAAGATACAAACGAGGTGGAAGGACCACCCTTGAGTGGTGCTCATCTATTCTGACCTCCTCCAACCATTACCTTCCCCTCTCTCTGTCTCTTTCTCTCATTCCTGTGTCAGCTTTCTCCACTATTGGTGTGGTTACAGGGACCACAGCTGAGGTTGAATAAGGGAGCTTAACCCTCAGAAAGTTCCTGAAGCCAACACAAACACTGAAACTGCATCTTCTGAAGAGAGGAGGGGAACAGATGCACCCAGCTACAGGCATCACTCTCCAGACAGCCTGCTGAGAAGCTCTGGGTTTTACTTGCATCTCTGGAACAGAGTAAATGTGGAGCCAGAATGAAACACCTCAATGAGTAACTGATTTACAGATAATGTAGTTATCGGCCTGGTGGTGGCGTGGTCCTTCCTAATGACTTGCTCCTTCCATCCTTTTCTGCCTGTAAATATCATGTTTGCTTGTTCCATCTACTTTATCATACATTCCATGCTTCCTTTCTATCTGCTCTACAGGTTACTAACTTATCATCTATAGATAACATGGCTCATGAATTCTGTTTCTCTTCCAAACTACTTGCTTATTACATGAAACACTTAAGAGTTTCATTCACTTTATCTGTTTGGCCTTAGAAGGCAATATTGAATGTTCTAAAATAATACACAAACATATATTATAGACCTGTTAAAAAATACTAATGCCTTTGCGGTGGCACATGCCTGTAATCCCAGCCACTTGGGAGGTTGAGGCAGAAGAATCAGTTGAACCTGGGAGGCGGAGGTTGTCGTGAACTGAGATCGCACCACTACACTCCAGAGTCTCACTCTGTCTAATAAATAAATAAATAAATAAATAAATAAATAAATAAATAAAAAAAAATACTAACATATTTAAATCCATTTAAAAGTATATTTAATAATTTTAGTATTGCAATCTTTTAAATCTACTAGTTCAAAGAAATTTTTGACTGTAGGAAGTATCCTGGTGAGCATAATAGAGGCCTTTTTTCTGATTTAATAAACTCGTGTCTCAGGGTTATGGTTCTTCACACGGAGTCAGAAAATTACAGAATTTTAGCTTTGAAAGAAAATTCAGAATAAATCCAGACCAATTAATCTGTTAGGAAGAACTGAGGCCTAGAAGTGTTAAGTAATTTGTATGTGGTCACGAAGCAAGCTCACCGAAACAGTAGGCAGGTGCAGGTATTTGGGGTCAATTTGCAGCAACCCCAGAAAAGGTCCCCGAAGTTGCTTTTAAAAATAAATGTTGCTATCAATCTTTGTTATTTGTTTTCTAGAGGTGGAATGAAAAATATACAAATGAAATAACTTTCTATGAAAGTATTTGTATGAAAGTATCTCATCTCTTTAACTACAGACATCTAGTTCACCATTCTAGTTAAATTTGTACGTTTCAGGAATAAAATTATGTTGTTGAACATTGCAACAATAAACTGCTTTCTTTCTTTCTTTTTATTGAGACAGAGTCTCTCTCTGTCACCAGGCGCCAGGTTGGAGGGCAGTGGTGCAATCTCGGCTCACTGCAACCTCCGCCTCCCGGATTCAAGCAATTCTCTTGCCTCAGCCTCCCAAGTAGCTGGGATTACAGGTGCGTGCCACCACACTCAGCTAATTTTTGTATTTTTAGTAGAGACGGGGTTTCACCATGTTGACCAGGATGATCTCGATCTCCTGACCTCGTGATCCTCCTGCCTCGGCCTCCCAAAGTGCTGGGATTACAGGCGTGAGCCACCATGCCCAGCCAATAAACTGCTTTTCAATAAACTGCTCTTCAAAAAGACCCACAGTCACTGCATTTGTTTTTAAAAAATCCATCCCGTTTTCAGAGAGGCTTGAGCAAAGATGATGAAGGCAACAATATTTCTTATTATTATTTGAGATGGAGTCTCACTCTGTTACCCAGGCTGGAGGGCAGTGGCGTGATCTTGGCCCACTGCAACCTCTGCCTCCTGGGTTCAAGAGATTCTCCTGCCTCAGCCTCCCCAGTAGCTGGGATTACAGGCACCTGCCATCACGCCCAGCTAATTTTTGTATTTTTAGTAGAGGTGGGGTTTCACCATGTTGTCCAGGCTAGTCTCAAACTCCTGGCCTCAAGGGATCTGCCCACCTCAACCTCCCAAAGTGCTAGGATTACAGGTTTGAGCCACCATGTTGGCTATTTTATTCTTTTTTGGGAGAACTTTCCATAAAAGATACAGCATGGATTTCCTAATCCAGGACCCATGAAAGGGTCTCTTGATCCTCTGAAATTATGTGCCAGTTTTGTGCCTGCTTTGGTGTGTTTATTTCTGGAAAGTCTATGTAAAGAAAGGCAGGCTGCTGTGGGTCGGGGGATGGTCTCTAGGGCCAGACTGAGCCTGAATCCCGACTCCTCCACTGTGTCTGTCGCTTTCTCCATGCCTCGTTTTTTTCATCTGTAAGATGGGTAGAAGAATAGTACCTACTTCACTGGGTTTTTACTAACTTAATCTCCTTTAATTTAGAAGAGTGCCTGACACACACAACTCAAAAAATATCAGCTCTGACTATTACTGCTTTCATGAGTCTCTGAAGGAGATCACTGGCCTCCACAAGATTAAGAATTCTTGGTCCAGGCTGTCTTGTTTAGGTTTTGATGGAACAAGGAAAGATTCTGGTTCTTTCAATGAATCTCAATCAGAAAAAAAAAGAAAAAATGTTGGCAGTTGTCTTTTCTGAGCTTTAACAGGAAGTGAAGAGGAGTGGCACTAGCACCCATGCTGGTTTGCCCAGATTGCTCTGGTTTTAGCACTGAGAGTCCCTTGTCCCAGGAAACTCCTCAGTTCCAGGCAATGTAGTAGGCCTGTTGTCTACCCTAGAATGCTGCAGAGGAGCACAGGCATTGTAGGGGGAAGAGAGTGAAGTAACGTTTATTGAGTGCTGACTCTGTTCCAGGCCTTTTACAACACGGCATTTCACTGAATCCTCACGACAATCATTAGGCTGTACTTTAGTTGGTATCAATAACTTAAAAATAACTAATCTTGAGATGGAGTTTCACTCCTGTTGCCCAGGCTGGAGTGCTCACCACCACCTTCACCTCCTGGGTTCAAGAGATTCTCCTGCCTCAGCCTCCCATGTAGCTGGGATTACAGGCATGCGCCACCATGTCTAGCTAATTTTGTATTTTTAGTAGAGATGGGGTTTCTCTATGTTGGTCAGGCTAGTCTTGAACCCCTGACCTCAGATGATCTGCCCGCCTCGGCCTCCCAGAGTGCTGGGATTACAGGCATGAGCCACCATGCCTGGCGCCTGGCCTCAGTTGTTTTTTATTAGTGTCAGTGCCCTGCAGATTATTCTTTTAACCCTTCCTTTTGCAGTCTCAGCATTTTCAACTGACTTGTGAAGCTGTGCAGTGAAGACCAGGGATTAAACCCTGGAGGGGAGCTGGAGGGCAAATCTCACTGCAGAAGCTGGTTCTGCAGCCTGCATTCAACATGGCAAGAATGAGAGAGACATTAAATTTGCCCAACAGCCCAAATAAAACCCACGTGGACTCACTCTGCTTCACTCCACAGGGCAGATGTCCTTGTTACCATGTGGTTCACTGCCAATCTTACTGAATTCAACCTGGGCACACCAACCTTAGTTGGCATATATTTTTTGCTTTCTGCATTATCAGTGCATCACTTGATTCAACTTGCCCTGGCAGAAGATGCAGAGACGGCAGACAGGTGCTTCTTGCCCATGAGAATATGGTTACCCAGCTCAAATTAGAAGATCAGCTCTTAGTTCTTATTGGTTAACCCACTGAGATAAACTTCTGTGGACCAAAGTGGACTCTCGTTTTGGAAGCAATATTCCTCAGGTGTTTTCTACCTCTGGCTACCAACATTCAGGAGATATTTACTGAGTCCCTCTTGTTCACCAGACCCTGTTCTGGACACTGGGTTTAGAGTAGTAAACAAAATAGGTATGTTTACTCATATGAAGCTTGGGTGCTAGGAGGGAGAAATAGACCCAAAAGAAAAGAACTAGGTAAAATACAGAGGATGACAGACAGGATCAGTGCTATGAAGAAAAAGAAAGCAGGGGCAGGAGTATTAGTCTGTTTTCACACTACTGATGAAGACATACTCAAGACTATATAATTTATAAGGAAAAACAGATTTAATGGACTCTCAGTTCCACATGGCTGGGGAGGTCTCACAATTACAGCAGAAAGTAAAAGGCATGGTTCACACAGTGGCAGATAAGAAGAGAATGAAAACAAGCAATAGAGGTTTCTCCTTATAAAACCATCAGATTGGCTGGGTGCGGTGGCTCATGCCTGTAATCCCAGCACTTTGGGAGGCCAAGGTGGATGGATCACCTGAGGTCAGGAGTTCGAGACCAGCCTGGCCAACATGCTGAAACTCCATCTCTACTAAAAATACAAAAAGTAACCAGGTGTGGGGGTGCACGCCTGTAATCCCAGCTGAGAGGCTGAGGCAGGAGAATCGCTTGAATCCAGAAGGTGGCGGTTGCAGTGGGCCAAGATGGTGCCATTGCACTCCAGCCTGGGTGACAGAGCAAGACTCTGTCTCAAAAAGAAACAAACAAACAAGAAAACCCATTGGATCTCATGAGATTTATTCACTACCACAGAACAGTATGGGGAAACCACCCCCGTGATTCAATTTTCTCCCACTGGGTTTCACCCACAACACAACGGAGTTATGGGAGCTACAATTCAAGATGATATTTGGGTGGAGACACAGCCAAACCGTATCAACAAGTAAGGTGGGGGAGTTTCCATTTTAAGTATGGAGTGGTCAGGGATGACTTCACTGAGAGGGTGACATTTGAGTGAAAACCTACAGGAGATGAGATAATGAGCCATTTGGATAGCTGGGAGAATCTGCATTCCAGGCAGAGAACAGCAAGTGCAGAAGTCCTGAGCAGGTGGTAGGAGGTAGGAGCAGTGAGGAGGCTGGAGTGGAGAGGGTACGAGGTAAGGTCAGAGAGGTTACAGAAGCACTAGGGCATGCAGGACTCTGAGGCCCATGGTATGAATTTGGCTTTTATTAATACTTGCATCAGATGAGAAACCTCTGAGCAGAGAGTTGACATAAATGATCACTCTGGCTTCTGTGTTGGGAAAAATTGTATGGGATATTTTAAAAATATGTCCACAAGGTCGGGTGTGGTGGTTCACACCTATAATCCCAGCACTTTGGGAGACTGAAGCAGGCAGATCACAAGGTCCAGAATTCGAGACCAGCCTGACCAACCTGGTGAAACCCCATCTCTACTAAAAATACAAAAGTTAACCAGGCATGGTGGCACATGCCTGCAATCCCAGCTACTCAGGAGGCTGAGGCAGGAGAATCACCTGAACCCAGGAGACAGAGGTTGCAGTGAGCTGAGAGTACACCACTGCACTCCAGCCTGGGCAACAGAGTGAGACTCCATCTAAAAAACAAATAAACAAACAAACAATATGTCCACAGGTGCTTCGATGCTCCTCTCTTCAAAGAGTGGAGCCTAACCTAATCTCTTTCCCTTGAGAATGGGCTGGGCTTAGTGGTTCCCTTCTCGCAAGTAGAAATGGGGGCAGCAATGGTGCAGGAGGTTGGAGATTAAATCTAAGGGGCAATACAGCCTCCTCCTGGCTCTCTCCCTCTTAGTTCTTTTGCTCTAAGGAAAGCCAGCTGCCATGTCATGAGGACATTCAAGCAGCCTAGGGAAAGCCCACCTGCTTAGGAACTGGAGCCTCCTGTCAATAGCCAGAGTGAAACTGAGGTCTTCATTAATGGTGAATAGCCACGTCAGTGAACCATCTTGGAAGCTGAACTTTCAGTCAAGCTTTCAGACGACATCTCTTTCTTTTTCCCATTTTAAAAATTGTCATAAAGTACACATAACGTAAAACGTGCCATGCTGACCATTTTACAGTATATGTTTTAGTGGTATTGGATACTTTTCATAATGTTGTGCAGCCATGATCACCATTCATCGCCAGGACCCTTCTCTTCTTATAACATTGAAACTCTACGCCCATTGAACAATAACTTCCCATTCTACCTTTCCCTCCATCCCTGGCAACCAGCATTCTGCTTTCTGTCTCTATAGTTTTGACTGCTCTTAGTACCTCATATAAGTGGAATCAGATACTATATTTCACATAGCATATTGTCTTTCAGATGACATCTTGACTTCAACCTCATGAGTGACCTTGAGCCAGGATCACCCAGCTAAGCCACCTGTTTTTTTCGTTGTTGTTGTTGTTTTGAGACAGGGTCAGGCCCAGGCTGGAGTGCAGTGGTGCCATCTTGGCTTGCTGCAACCTCTATCTCCCAGGTTCGGGTAGTCCTCCCACCTCAGCCTCCTGAGTAGCTGGGACTACAGGCATGCATCGCCACATCGTGCTAATTTTTGTATGTTTCATAGAGATGGGGTTTTGCCATGTTGCTCAGGCTGGTGTTAAACTTCTGGTCTCAAACTCTAATCCTCCCACCTTGGCCTCCCAAAGTGCTGAGATTATAAGACATGAGCCACCATACCTGGCTCACATACATATTTTGAATTCCTGTATCCACTTTTGAAAGTTTTCTATTTCCTTCATCCCTCCCACCAGAACCCATTGTCACATTGCAATCTGTTCCTTAGATCTAAGAGAACTGAGACTCCTTATTTTTTTTTGAATGGGGTTCAAAGAAGAGTGACCAAGTGAGAGAGTACATGGCTGTTGGAACCTTGATTTTCACGCTGCTGCTTTTGCTGCTTAGGAATTTTGTGGATCATCTGTGGCTTCCTTGCTGAGTTGCAGGTAGCTGAGGTCGATGGATATTTGACTTTTGTACATGAGCCAAAATCCCGCCTGATATTTGCTTCAGTATTCTGCTTTCATTCTTTTGCAGAAATATTCATGCTTTGCCATGAGAGAAATAAAGATTAATTGATAGAAACTCAGACATGCAACTCTATAAACACAGTATATTTCAGAGAAATTTTTTAAAGTTCTATTGTGGGAGGAAAAATAAGAATTCTACTCCTCCCATGAGAGCTGATGACGAGGAAAGCTAGCTTGGGGAAGTTCTGGAGGGACAGAAACCCTGGGGCTGGTATGGAAGGATGCCAGGAGGTTGTGTCTCCAGTAACTCTGAGGAATACAGTTTTGCATTAAAATTTCAAGTGGGTCTGAAGTTCAGACAAAAAGGATTTTGCCTTCTCCAAGAAAACTGTGATAAATAACTGCAGCATCAACTTACGGAAGATACAAGTAGTTGAACTAGAAAGTGGAACTGGAGTTGACTCTAAAAACCTAATTTATGGATTACCAGGTGACCCGTCAAAATGACTAATAATTCCAGGGCTGTAATTACCCACCTGTAGGCTTTATTTTTTCCCCCTCCACTTCTACTCTTTTTTTTTTTTTTGTATTTTATAAATGTTTAATGATGAGCATGCACTCCTTTTATAATATAAAAAAATCCAATTAACTTAATTAGAAAAAAATTACCCACCAGGTAAAGGGAGGTTTCTCATTAATTCATCACCTGGCATCATACTCTGCCCACCCTGGAACAGTTATTTTTTTGTGGCTAACTCTAGGTAAGGTGTTGCAGGGGGTGTGGCAGGGGAGGGTGGTGATAGGAATCGTGAGGCAAAGACTGTTCCTTAGAGCACTGTCCAGAAGAGAGACCCAAGCAGCTCACTCTGAGTGGGAGCCCTGTACATCGCCTGGCTTCCGGTGATTACAAGGCAGAAGGGGAAGGAAAGAAGCAGTTCTACTGTGGTGGGGGAGGCTAAGTGTCTGGTATGTCACATGATATCCACTGTCACTGAAGGCCTTGCATTTGGAAATCTGAGTTTGGTCCAAACGGGAGTCTGGGAGAGAAGTCTAAAAGCGTGCCGCCTGTCTTCATGCTGTGTTGTTCCTGCAGAGGGCAGGGATGGAGCAGCCAGCCCAGTCTCCCTCCCACCCACAGCTCATCACTGTTTTCTATTGATGGGCTAGCTGGGTAGGCACTCAGCTTTGGTACTGATTGAAAATCTACAAGACTTTTTTTTTCTTTTCCTTTTTCAGACAGGGTCTTGCACTATGGCCCAGGCTGGAGTGCAGTGACACAATCATACTGCAGCCTCAACCTCTCTGGGCTCAGGTGATCCACCCGCCTCAGCCTCCCCAGTAACTGGGACTACAGGTGTGCACCACCATGCCCAGCTTCAAAACCTTTCTCTGGGTTTGACCCACTCTTGGTGTTTGGTGTCCTGAGTAGAAACCTGGGAAGGTCTGGAATGATTTACTCAATTTAAATATGATGATTAATTTTACTTTCATCTAAGGGAGTCAACATCATATAATGAGTGGCTGCTTTGGGCCCATTAAAGAAAGAAATAATTCAATCCTTGCCAGCCAAGTCTCCAAATGGAAGTCTCCATTTCTCAGAAGAGCAATACAATTCAGGGATTCCAACATCACACACCACAAATGGGGGAAGGAGGAATCTCGTCACAGTTTACACTGAGATCCAGAGGATTGCAAATGAGAATTGAGGAGACAATGCAAAATTAAAATGTAGCCTCACAAAGAAATAAATGGTCTCTGGAATTTGAAAGGATGGACATGCTCTGAAAGCGGCACTCATGCTCTAGGTAGAGTTAATGCATGGCATCTTCGTCATTATCATTCTATTATTGATTAACTTCACATTGTGCTTCAGTTAGTTAATTGTAGCCTTTTCCTGTTTCTGGCTCTGGTGTCTAAAGGCAAAATAGACCCTTTGTTATACTCTCAGAAGAACTATTTACACATTTTGATTTGGCAAAGAACAGCTCATTTTTTTCTGGATCCTTCTGGCTTTTTTATTCCACATGGAATATGCAGGCAAAACTGGCTGAACTTTTAAATAGCAGCTAAATCCTAGCAGCACTAGAGCACTTCTTGCCTTGCTCTTCTCAAATGGCTGTATTTATTATAAACCAAGTCAATATTCTGCTGTAGAAAAGTCATTGCATAACGGGTACATCTGCCTGCTATACCAATAGCCCCAGAACCACCAGCCAGTCTGGCATAGATCATTCAGCTTTGTAGGCATCCCACTCTGGAATGTGGTTCTCTCCCCCAGAGCACGGTCCCCACTGTCCTGGGGAAGGGGAGGTTGTGAGCAAAGTCATTGGCCCCTTGGAAGACGTCCTGACCTCCCCAGGACTGAACTTTCAACCTCTTGAGCTGACAGTTAGTAGTGGATGCACAAATTTTGCTTGCGACTAATTGCAGCTTGTAAATGGAGCATTGTGGCTCCGGAAAAGAGCCAGCAGTCTCTCTCCCCAGGGTCACCGAAGTGGAATCTGGACACAAGAAAGCCTTAATGGGGGTCCTCCCTGGGCCCTTCCCAACCTCTCAGGCCCTGTGCTTGTCTCCATCAAGCAGAGAGCTAGAGGGCACAGCAGGAGACTCCTCTGCAAGTCTTCTTCGAATACCAGGCTATTCATAGTAACTTGCAGCTCCCTCAGGAATTCCCACAGACTTCCCAGAGCCGACTATTGTCTCCCCATTCTGCAGCAGTGGCCTTTCACAGACCCAAGGACACACACGCCATCTCAAAGCACAAAATGCTTTGCAAGCCATCTCTGGGATGTTCACCAAAGAAACGACTAGAAGTTGCAAGGAAGAAAAACAGAGGCAAGTTGGGAGGGTAGAATAAGATTTTCCAGCAGATTAACTATTTATTTTTAGTTTCACAAAGCAGACATACTTTGTAATTGACAAATAAGCCACAGAGTGCCATGGAACATGAAGTCAAATTTCTTTTTCTTAAAGGCAGGACTAGGTATGCTCTGAGCATCTCTCTGATGGAACAGCTGGCTGTATGTATGAATCACAAACATTCAGTTGTAAAACAAAAGGGGTAGTCAAGGGTGACTTTTTTTGTTTTCTCTGATAGTTTTATTGGACTGAGGTGGTAGCTAATATCATCTTGTATCCTCAGACCATGAAAAGAACATAAGGAACTCTGTGAAAGTGTGGAGTGAGCTTTCCAGGCAAGCATCATATTGTTCTCAGTTAATCAAATTTGTCAAATTGTTCCCAGTGCCTTAGAGCCAAAGGGTGATACTTAGGACCACAGTAAACAAATCCCCAGCCATCTGCTCTGACAGCTGTTGGACCTTGAGCAAGAACTTGTATTCCCAGAGTATTTTGAGAGCCTTAGGCACAGGGATGTACTAGAATGGTTCAACCATCAAGTGGCCAAAGAAAGGTTAAAACTACCAACAGCCCTGTACTCCTGTAGTCTCAGGGAGAGGTGTCCCAGGAATGAGTGACAGGAACAAAATTCTCCCTCTGTTCATCAGCCTCCGAACATTCCAGTTTCTGTGTCATCTGGATATTTTCTCAATACCTTCAGCCTGGCCTTAAAAATCAATGCAGTTAGTGAACTGCTTAGTTGAAACTGAACACATCTATTGATGCTGAAACAAGAGCTGTGCACTTCCAGGCAATTTAAAGAAATCTGCTCGGATGATCTGTTCGATTCTGCGCCTCTCAAATGTGAGGACTCAGAGAATTCGCTTGCAATTTCAGTAAATTATTTCTATGAAAGTTGTTTGCCTTCACAATTTAGTTTTTGTGTGCTAATTTTATTAGGCCAATTGGGTGTCATAAATGATGTTAGAATAGGGTGACTAACCAAATCAGTTATGCTGAGACTGTCTTGGTTTTAAAACCAAAATTTCTACATTCTCTGAAACCTCCCATTTCTGGGCAAATGGATAGCTAGTCATTTTGCCAAGTAAATTCCCTTCCAAGTCAAAATGTCCTTGGAAGTGTAGCAATGTAATAAAGTCTTGAGTTTCTGAGTTTAAAATCTTAGTGGGGCACTCATTAAAAGGGGGTCTTCTGAAAGTGACAAGGGGCTTACCTGGGGAGGTCAGTTTGTTTTGAAATTATCCAAGAGTAAGAGAACCCTTTGTGATATTTGATGGGTGGGGGAGCCTGGTGTCCAAGTATACCACCCTCAGTAACCACACACAGGCATTTAACAGCCAATGTTTTCATCTTTCTTCAATGTCTTCAATTTCTGATACAGAAGAAAAAATGCCGCATAGATTTTTATAAATATTCTCTTGGGACATTGTATATTTCCATTTGAACACTTTTATGCACTTGGGAAACGTGAAAAGAAGGTCAGATGAAATAAATATTTAAATTGTGTAAGCCTATCTTACTACCTTCTTAGAAGATCAAAGTCATTTTGTGCATTAATGTTTTTCCATATCTAAACTTTTATACTTGGCTTCATTTATGCCACTCAATTTGACCTAAGTTGGTGCTTTTTAAACTCAAATGTGCCAGTAAATCACCTGGTGATCTTGTTAAAATATAGATTCTGATTCAGTATGCCTGGGGTGGAGCCTGAGATTCTGTACTTCCAACAAGCTCCCAGGTGATACTGATATGGCTGGTCTGGGGCCACAACTTGAGTAGCAAGTTTCCAGGTGACTGTAACTACGTTTTCTTTGCTCTCAGGAAATTTCTAAAAAGAGGGAAGAAAAAATATTTTTAAGGGAATGGAGAAAGGAAATTGTACTTTGTACTCTCAAAAATAATGCCTGTTGGAGCAGAGAATACTGTATGTTTTAATGCAAAACACAAATGCAGTTAGAATTGACCCAAACCTCAAACTGCCTAGGAAAGGAAGGTGGAAGGAAGGAAACAGAGGAAGTCAGAGGTGTTTGGCCATCGAATGTCTGTGGCTAGAGGGAGGCCACTCTTTTCTCAAGCACTGGCACTTACCTTTTCTTCTACCACTCTCTTTCTAGGGCCATCAATAGCCAGAATTCCCCTTCCAAAGGATGCTGGAAATGTGAGCAGTACTTCGGTTATAAAGCAAGAGAATGTTTTATTCACTTTCAATTGGTTGTGAGAACCCTACAAAAAGATTCATTAAAGATGAAAAATGAAACATGCTCTGAAAAGCATACCAATCTTTTCATGTTCATTATAGTTTATTGTGTTTCTGAAGACACAAAAACAGATAATGAAATACATAAGTAGAAGAGGAAATATCATTAAGTCAAATGCCTGACAGCAAATGGATTATACTAAAACACACACAGTTCTGATAGCATTTTACAATAAAATTTTTTTATGTGATTCAAGGAATTTCTGTTGCTCACGTAGCCGCAGTTGATGCATACAGGGGCAACAAAAGAAATTTTGGGATTAAATATTTTAATTATTGAAGAAGAAAGTGGGTGTGCCTCAGAAATGGATGAGATGTTTCCCCCAAATTACATCAGTCATGACCTTGTGAGAGTTTCTATCCTTTTCCCTGAAGAGGGGCATCAAATGTACCTGATTCCATGGTCACTAAGCATCGCCCCCACCTCAAAAAAAAAAACATTCAATATATGTTTATGTTCCATGGAAAATGTGTAGCCAAGGATCTAACCAATATGACATATCTACTGCTCTTACAGGAGTTTCAGGCTGAAAGAGGAAACCCTTTCTTCATACAGGTCTTCAAAGCAGAGGTGGCCCAAATTATTATTATTTTTTTTTTTTTTTTTTTTTTTTTTTTTTTTTTTTTTTTGAGACGGAGTTTCGCTCTTGTTACCCAGGCTGGAGTGCAATGGCGCAATCTCGGCTCACCGCAACCTCCGCCTCCTGGGCTCAGGCAATTCTCCTGCCTCAGCCTCCTGAGTAGCTGGGATTACAGGCACGCGCCACCACGCCCAGCTAGTTTTTTTGTATTTTTAGTAGAGACGGGGTTTCACCATGTTGACCAGGATGGTCTCGATCTTTCGACCTCGTGATCCACCCGCCTCGGCCTCCCAAAGTGCTGGGATTACAGGCTTGAGCCACCGCGCCCGGCGTGGCCCAAATTATGCTCCATGTTTCTTTGCGTTTCTACAAAGGAGTATGTAATTGGAATAAATTGAGTTCAATATTTTTCCTTTACCTAGAAGCTTGCTTCTGTTTAATTGTCTGCCGTATTTTTGTTTTGAATAGCTGGCTGTTCATAAATGGTCCTCTCTGATATGATATCTTCAGAGACCCTCTTAGACTGTGAAATCCTAGTGAGTGGAGCTGTTTATTTGCTCATCAACAAGACCCGTGGTCTCTTAGGCCAGCAGACACTTCTACAGAGAGCTGTCTCTGGGCTGCTCCTTTGACTCCAAGTGGGTGAAAACCTCTCTGTTACATATTAGGCTTCACTTCCTCTCTTTTTTCTTGATATGGCTGTGTGATGGCTGCTGCTAGAAAGGACCATGAAGGACCAGTTTTATTTTTCCACCTCTGCTACCTTCATGTTCACAGTCCCTGGCTCACAACAGTGCACACACCTCTAGAACATTACAGATCGTGTGCTTACACCAGTGGAGAAGCCAGTTCACAGGCAACAGGAATGGTTTTAAGTGTCCTACCTTATTTCTTTTTTTTTTTTTTTTAATTTTCTCAGACACTTACATAGATTTACACTATATGTCCATTTATATATACTTTGGGCAGCCACCTATTTCTATTTAAAGTTACAATTTCCCCCCACATTTTCCTGATCACATCCAGCTCTGCACTCTATGCTGCTGAGAACATTCTGTCATTCATTCATTGAGAAATGTTTGAGTGCTTTCTATGTGGCAGGCATAGTACTAGGTGCTGGGGTACAACATTGAATAACACAAAGTCCTTGGCTTCTTTTGTTCTAGCAGCAGAGTGGAGAGACAGTCAGTAAACAAATAAACCAACAGATATGAACTATACTAGGTGGTAATAAGTCCTAAAGAGAAGAATGTACAAGGTAAGGAAGATGGGAGTACTGCAGGGGGGTGCAGGTTTTGCTCTTTTACATGGAGTAGTCAGGGAACTTCCCATCTGGGGCTACCACTTGGGATTGTACTTTGTACAAGTCCATAGGTTGCTTTTCTCCTCATGGTTATTATAGATTGTATTGCTGTGAAAATTTTCTGGCAGATAGGATCAAAGTACTTGATGAAGTGCCCTTTTTTCCTTTTTTGAATTGTCCTTTGGGGCTAGTTGTAGGCCTTGATAAGGCTGACATTTTAGCAGCACCATGCAGGATGTGAGGCAGTGAGTCATATAGCTGTGGGGGGGAAAAGTATTTCAGGCAGGTAGAACAGCAAATATGAGGCCCTGAAACAGGAGCAATTCACGGTGTATTAGAGGACGGGGCCAGTGGCTGGAGCAGAATAAATGAGGGGGCAGGCATGGAAAGTGAGGCCAGGTGGAGGGGGACCATCACAGAGGGTCTTGGAGATCATTGTAAGGACTTTGTCTTTCATTTTAATAGAAACAGAAAGTCAGCGAAAGACTTTGAACTGAGAATTGATATAACTTGATTAATATATATTAAGGATCACTCTGACTACAATGTGAAGAACTGGTATAGGGCAGACAAGAGTGCAAACAGACAATGATGAGGATATTGCAATTGCCTGGGGAAAGAATATGGTGGGTTGACCCTTGTGGGTAATAGTGGAAGTGGTGAGAAATATTAATTCTGCTTTTGGGAGAAGCCTTTTATATGATTCCTGAGATCCATTAGTTTCTTGTGCAATGTGGTGAGAATCCTTCTCTTGCATATCAGGTGTATTTCAACAATTAGTATCCTGCAGGAAGAATGGTGGAATCTCAGAGTTGGAAGGGGTCTTAGAAGCAGGACATCTAGTGGAGGAAAAGTGAAAACACATACTTGGTCTGATCTTCCGCTTGTGTAGGTCTTACATTTTGATAGGGTGGGTAAGTAGGAGATTGATGCCTCAATAAATGTTGGTTTTATCTGGAATCCAGATTGGTCCCAGGCTAGGGAATCTGAAGGTGGATACTGCATCCTAGTGTGGGGCAGCACAGACTCTGAAAGCTCCGATCTCACCGAGTTCTCTTTTGAGGCTATTTCAACCTGTCACACAATGCAGAGATCACCTGCCCATCATCCCAGGATGCATAAACCCAGTCTTGTCTACATTTCCAATGGAAGAGCACTTGTCACTTTAAGGTAATTCTCCATGATGTTGGACAGCTCAAGGCATCTCAAAGATTTTTGTTTGTCTTTGTTTTGTTTTGTTTTGTTTTGTTTTGTTTACAGAGCTGAAGTCTCTCTCTTCTACCCATTCTGCCCTCTGCAGCTAGGCTGGCCAGTAAAGGCAGTGCAGGAATATTGGTTAAGAGTATGGTTCTGGAGCCAGATGGTCTAGGTCAGGATTCAGGTTCCTTGTGAACTTGAGCAAGATGCTTAACCCCTTTGTACCTCAGTTTTCTCAGAAATAAGGTAGTCCTTATAAAGCACTTAGAAGAGGACATGGTACAGAGATGCTGTTCAAACCATGGGGACCATATGATTAATTAATTTTTCATGTTGTTATGAATATGAAAACCTGGCCCATATTTGAGCACAGCTCACATGAGTTTCTGCTTTTCCTATGATTATCCTATTCCAATTAAATTCGGTAGTTCTCACATGATTCTTGGTAGCAATTATCAATGAAATTTTAAAAAGCAAAGGGTTTAGTGTTTGCCCTGGGGAAGCAAAAAAAGGGGAATTACTGATGACTGGTTTTGGATTCAGGCATTAAGAAATCTGCTGTTGGTTCTCCAACATTTAAAGGTTGACCCCATCCAAAATACAGATCCATAAGCCTCATTTCATTTGGTAAGCAGTAAGCAGTAATTCAGGATGCAGTGGAATAGTGTGGTTGAGAATCTAGGTTTTGGAGTCTGATTTTTCTCATTTGACTCTAGTTTTGACACTATTATATAACTATGGGCAACTTATTTAATTATAATAATATATGCCTTCAGTTTATTGTCAAGATCAAATAAGACAATATATACAACGTGCTTTGTACAATGTAGGAAGTCAAGAAATACTAGTAATAATTTTAAGTTATAGAAATGAATTTCTAAAACAAAGTAATATGGTTTGGAGCTGTGTCGTCACCAAATCACATGTCGAACTGTAGTCCCAGTGTTGGAGGTGGGGCCTGGTGGGAGGTGGTTGGCTCATGGGAATAGGTTTTTTCATAAATGGTTTAGGACCATCTGTATCCGCTTGGTGCTGCTCTCATGATAGTGAGTAAATTCTTGCAAGATATGTTTGTTTATAAAAGTGTAGCACCTACCCCTTCACTTTCTCTTATTCCTGCTCCCACCATGTAAGATGAAATTTGTCTTCTGCCATAATTGTAAGTCTCCTGAGGCCTTATCAGAAGTCAGGCAGATACCAGCATCTTACATTCTCTACAGCCTGCAGAACCATGAGCTGATTAAATATCTTTTCCTTATAAATTACCCAGTCTCAAATATTTCTTCATAGTAATATGAGAACAGACTAATACATAAAGTCAATTCTTAGAAATGGCCGTGTTCAAAAGTAATCCAAGCCACATTCTCTGGGTTTCATAGTGCATCTTAAGGAGCAGAAGAAGGAAGGAATATTAAGACTTACTGCTTCTACCTTCCTGGCAAGTGAAGGTTCCTAGTGCTCAAGGAGGCTTACTGCTAGAGCCAGGTGCAGCTGATCTCATGATCACAAGACATTGAAGTTGGCTTACCTGACACCCACCCATCAACTGAAAATTTAAAATGTGCTTGAACTGGTTATTTAGTAGCAGATAGATTTTTTAAATAACAATTTTTCTTGAATACAACAAAATGCATTTCTGTTACAGAAATGCAAGAAAGCATAGAATAACCCAAAGAAGCAAACCATGTTTATTTCCACTGCCCAGAAGTTGCCCCTGCAAGGTTTCTGCACAGCACTTTAGGTGAGTAAGTAGCATAAGGCAGGTCTGTGTCTTTCTGGCCCATTCCCAAGACCCTAGAAGGGAATGCAGCATCTCGGTGCAGAAGAGTGATTAGTAAAGAGTGGCTGAGTGAATGGCATATAATCATGTCTATAAATATATTTTTAACCCCACTAGTGATCAAAATTGCCAGGTAGATTTCTTTTCATGGTTGTTTTGCTTAATTGGATCCTTTTAAATACTGAATTTAAAGCCAGTGGTGAATACAAGTAGATGTATTGTGCCAAGAACACAGCCTTGCGTTTTGCCCGTATAGTGGTCAACAACTCAAGAAGTGTCCAGTGGGCTTATATCAATGGATCCTGAAGGCTGACCAGGCTGATCTCAAGTGAGTAGTTCTCACCCAGATATTCCTCCTCCTGAGTGTTTTTAAATCCTACTTTCACCTGTGGAGAATTTTACAAACATTTTGGATTTTGGAGAATTTCAACTTCCCTTTCTTACATTCAACTTTCTTTTTAAGATAATAAGGTACCATTTATTTTTTGCTTGCAACAAGCCCGATATTTTCTAAACTTCAAACTGATATTATCTCATTTAATCCTCATAACAATTCTGTGTTGGCTATCACCACTCTTACAGAAGAAAAAGCAGTCTACGGAAGGTGCAAAAACTTGCCCAGAGTCACATTGCTGGCAAAAGGCAGAATCTGGTCTAGGTCGGTCTGACTTCAAAGTCTATGCTTCAACCATCTGGATAGGCCATCATTAGAGTTCATGTTTAATCTTGAATATTGTTCTATATACTTAGCTTTATAAGCATGAAGCTCTTATATTACCTTCAGCAGCATCTGAAATGTCAAAATAATATTTGGAGTGGGTATGCCATAATTTGAATACTCAATCTCTTGCCCGTCCTTGTCGAACACGTGGGTTGTAGAGAATGTTAGAGCATAGATGCCCAATATTTAAAGCTCAGAATTAGGTAGAGCATCCTATGGTGGAACTCCAGGAGTGAGGTGGTGGGCAACATCAAAGCCAGTTAACATAAAGGGATCACGTGGAAACTGGGTCCTGGGCATCTAGGAAGCTAGCAGCTTCCTAGAACCCAATATGTGCTCCCAGGAAATTACAGGAACACCTAACAAGGAGACTGCAGAACGGTAACAGGAAAGGTTTGTATTCGCGTTTTCCTACATCCGGTTTTTGCCCATTTTTGAACACATCACAGAGCTAAATTACAATGTACATTACAAGGGCTTCACCATTAGAGACTTTTTGGGGTATGGGGGAAACATCCAATCTTGCTTTGCTGCTAGGTCTCTCTCTCTCTCTCTCTCTCTCTCTCTCTCTCTCTCTCTCCCCCCCTCCTCCCTCCCTCCCTCCTTCTCTCTCTCTCTCTCTCTCTCTCTCTGTCTCTCTCTCTCTCTCTCTCTCTCTCTGTCTTCTGAAGAATCTGGAGGATGACCAGCAAGGGGTAAAAGAGGCTCCCCTTCCTCTTCCTCTCTCTCCCCCACTCCCAAGGCTGGGTCTTTCTGCCCTCAGAAACCCTTGGACGCTGTGAGTGATTGTTAGTGAGACTGTTCGGGCTGCAGCTTCAGACACTGCCCAAGGGCAGATCGCTGGACTCCCAGCCCGGGCCCTGCCTCACGAACAATGAAGACTCTTCAGCTTCTCCCCTCAGCTGTCTCGGGCCACCCCGGGTGAGGTGGGGGTGGGTGACCAAGTGAACCCCAGCTCAGGGTGGGGGCACAAGGAGGGAGGTAAAATGCCACAGTTAAAATCAGAGTTTTTTTGAACTCTGGGTTAAATTTCCAGCCCTGTCATTTATCTGTGTAACTTTGATTTGTGTTACTTAACCTGAAAGAACCTCAGTTTTTCTGTCTAGAAAATGGTGGTGATAATCCTTAACAAAGAGTTGCTGAAAGGATGAAATAAAATGGAACCATTGTGCCTGTCAATCAGCACGTTTGCTGATATTGCTATTGTCAGCCTCAGTGTACAGAAGAATTATGTTCTCTCTTCTATTTTGTAAAATGTTCTATCTTGGTGTAATTTTCTACTTAGTTAAACTGGTTCATTTATGCCTGGATGGGTTAATTTACTAACCATCCTTACCTACTCTTCCCAAAAGCTTTTGTTCTTCTAGGTTCATGGCTTGGAGAAATGAAACATAGTTCTTTTTTGTTCGAAGGATACTGGGGCCTGAGGTGACCCTCAGGTGACCTGTTCCAGCTGGAGAATCTAGCTGGAGAGAAGTTTTCAGGAGACACAAGAACCTTTTGTGACTTTGTTTGTTTGTTTATGAATATTTAAAAGCATGTGTTATTCTTTGTTAGGATATGTATAGAAGCTGTTCAACAATTCCAGGTCAATGATGAGGTGCTCCTTTTTCAGGACAAGAAATTCCACTGGCATTCTCATTTGTTCAGTCTTAAGAACCCAAAAGAGAAGAGTATGCCTCTGAGAGGCTTCCAGATGGGAGTTAACACTACTCTGTGATCCGTGTAGGCGTTATTTGCAATACAACGTAAGCACAGAGGACTTAGGGGGAAAAGCAGAAGTATAATCAAGGGACAAGATGGCGGCATATTTTCTCATGAGGAATAGAAAATAATTCTCTCCTAAAACCGGAATGAGATGGCTAATTGGAGCCTTTGGGAAACAACACTGGTGAGACACTCAGAAGAGAATTACTCCATTTTGCAGTTCAGTGTGTCTTAGATCTTAGACTGACCCAATTTCAATAAAACATAATATTATGAAAGAGAAAAGTTATATCCCAATAGTAGGAAGTGATTTTGGGATTAAATGGTGCCTGTTTGGTAAGTGTCTGCCTCATCTTTTTATTCATTGAAGTTCTACCATTCCCGGGCACTCATCCTATTTCTGCTTCCAAGGATAAACTCTGATATTTCTCCTGTGACTAGAGTAAGTCATCCTTTTTTTTTCTGGAATTTGGGTTCAGAAAATTGCAAAGCTTAAATTTTAATAGAGAATCTTAGGACAAAACTGGAAAAAAAAATTGAAGTGATGGATTGTTTCTAGAAATTATTTGATTTAGGAAACTTTAAATTATCGAGAATACTCATGGTTAATTATTCTAGATTTGGTTTACCCAAATCTCAAAATTAACTGTGCATATAGTTTGCTTTGATTGATACATGTTGATTATGTTACCACAAATAATCTCTCAAAGCTTAGAATCCATTTTTATTTCCCTCCAAATTAGAACTTAGCCTTTGCATACATTTTGTTTATAGTTATATTAAAAATTCCATGTAAGTATATAAACTCCCACTTGCTCTCATTTCATTTCTCTACCATTTTTGCAGGCAATTTTTACATGAAACTTGTGTCACCCTTAACAACCTAGCCTTATTTTCTAATTTCCCTTTAATGGTTTTGTGTTCAAAGTTTAATTTAAGAATGGATTGCTTACATTTCACTTACAAATCTCATTGTTATTAATACCATAATTTTGTTGTAATATCTGTAAGAGCACAAAATGTGTCCTCTTAAAGAGGCGTTTGCCAACCGCTGAGTTGCATACATTTCAATTACAACTCTCTCTTGTAATTATTATTATTAATATCACAATTACTATCTTAATATCCATAAGACTGCAGAAGGTGTCCTGTCAAGGGCGCATTTACAAACAGCTTTTTCAGTTTCCTCTTAAGAAAAATGTGTCAGACTTTATCTAAATTCAACCTCCCCTACGATTTACATTCGACAACACACTCCATCAATAAAACCATCAAAATGATCTACTGCATTGTAGACAAAAGTTATTGTGTCAAGTTGACACTAATCAGTTAATTCCAGTAAACCTTCAGATAAACAAAAGCTTGTTGTCTATTACTGATGTGTGTGATGGGCCTCTTGTATATCCTATGGTTATGCCTATCTATAGAGATGTATCTGGCAGACACTTGCCCTGAGGCATCTATATGGAAACTGAGACAAGATCTATAGTTAATGATGTTGACCCTGACTCCCCCAACAGAGACTGAATTCAAGTCCTCATAATATCTCGACAGCTGATATGTATATTGTGCTAATAATATTAACAATTACTGTGCCACTGGGATTCCCCAGGCCCTGGCTTTAAAAAAAAAAACAAAACAAGTATTTTAAAGCTTCTTTCCTTACATGAACTAATTTCCTTGTTTATACCCATCATTACCACTGTCTACCCATTAAGACAAGGGTGTGTTTCTAAGGCTTTTCTTAGTGGAGGTATTTTGTATTAATAAGAAATGCTGTGTGAGTTCATCAACTTCTGGAAAGCCTAGTAGTACCAGTGATGGTCTAAGGAAACATTTATAGTCATTTCTCGGTCAGGCTGGGCCAGTAGAAATTGAGAGAGCTAGCTTCACATTGGTATTGTTGATACTGGTCAGAAAGAGGCATTTAGAGTGTCAACAGGCCCTGCCTGGTGTGGCTTTCCTTTGGACACAGAGGGAGGGACAGCCTACCAACCCCTGCTTGGCGTGATTAGGTGGCTGAGGCATCAGAAATTGCCCTTGGGGCTCCTGAGTTAGCTGCCTAGGCTTGGAGAAAAGTGGAGAGATGGAGCTAGATCTCTTCTCCTCTCCCAGCTTCTCCTTCCTTTGCAAATAAATAGGAAAGGCCATGGCAGGCTCACAGGCCACAGAGAAACTCAGGATGAAATGTTGACAGGGGGCACTGTTAAAAATTAAATTCTGCCCTATTTTGTGTACCATTCTTGTGAGTCACATTCGTGAATAGTAGCGAGAGATTTAATGATCGCATATTTTTTATCTTATTTCCCTTCAGTCGATGGCAATTTTTTTCTGTTAATGTCAACTTAGAGCTCAAAGTAATTTAGTAATTGATTCTAAGCACAGCAGTTCGCCAACGGCAGCTCTCCATTTGTGGGGAATATCTCTGCTAATTTTATCCATCAGAATGAGATTACCATGCTAATCTCTCCCATCCTCATCTCTTGGTCATTTGGGACATGCTGATGCAAATGACTTATTAGACACAAGGCCTTCGTCCATCCCCAGGATCAGAGAAAGATGAAAGGAAGCCAAGATAAGGATATTTTAATGCCCTTACAGACACAGATGGTATGCATGTCTAATACAAAAATGATAATACCCTAAACTGGAAGCCCAAATAAAAACTAGTTATGACAAATGCAAAATACAATGGATCAAAATATATTAAGTACATTGATGAGGAAGAACAAAAAGAATTAAGGCAGAACAAATGCATCTGGGGACATGTAATTGGAAACTTAAACATTCATTGAGCCAGGGAAACCTAGAAAGTCATATGTCAGGTGGAGGGAGGGGGATACCCTTAATGAGATTAAGTGGAGAAAACCAAAATGGCTGTGCTAACAAAAAGATTGAGGCTGTGTCTACAGACACAATCTGTTCTACTGTTTTCAGTGAATGACTGGTTACTGGCTAAGTTAGCTATTGGTTATTTGTCTGATTCAATTAAAATGCTCAAACCAATGTGAGCGTGTGTGGTAAAAATAGCCTGAAACTAGTTTGGGTTACATATACACAATAGGGTATTGTATCACACAACGGGCTGAAATGCCTTCCAAAGACATTGCTAGTAAATGGATGCATTTTAAAATGCTTTGCTTTATGAAATAGCAAAATACTTAGGGGAAGTTCAGAAAAAAATTAGCTTAAATATTTCAGGTAAGAAGGGTTTAAGGAAAAAAACTTAGCTAATAAAGCAGCTGGGTGAACGTTTATGGAGACAAAAAACACCTTAGAGAGATGGGGTGTTTAAACATCTCTTAGCATTTAGGATGCCTGATATGAGATCAAAAAAGGAAAATCTTGAGATTAAGCCTGTAAGTAAACTCTATCATTATCTCTTCCAGGAAATAAACAAGAAATGGACATTATAGTCATTTTACCTTTAAGAAGCCAAAACTTTATTACCAAGATAATCAAAATAAATCAAGAAAATTCTAGATACCATCTCACACCAGTTAGAATGGCGATCATTAAAAAATCTGGAAACAACAGACGCTGGAGAGGATGTGGAGAAATAGGAACACTTTTACACTGTTGGTGGGAATGTAAATTAATTCAACCATTGTGGAAGACAGTGTGGCGATTCCTCAATGACCTAAAAATAGAAATCCCATTTGACCCAGCAATCCCATTACTGGGTATATATCCAAAGGATTATAAATCATTTTACTATAAGGACACATGCACACGAATGTTCATTGCAGCACTGTTTACAATAGCAAAGACCTGGAACCAACCCAAATGCCCATCGATGATAGACTGGACAGGGAAAATGTGGTACATATACACCACAGAATATTACGCAGCCATCAAAAATGATGAGTTCACATCCTTTGTAGGGACATGGATGAACCTGGAAACCATCATTCTCAACAAACTGACACAAGAGGAGAAAATCAAACACCGTATGTTCTCACTCAGAGGCGAGTGTTGAACAATGAGAACACATGGACACAGGGAGGGGAGCACTACACACTGGGGTCCTTTGGGGGGAAATAGGGGAGGGACAGTGGGGTGGAGAAGTGGGAAGAGATAGCATGGGGAGAAATGACAGATACAGGTGAGGGGAGGGAAGGCAGCAAACCACACTGCCATGTGTGTACCTATGCAACAATCTTGCATGTTCTTCACATGTACCCCAAAACCTAAAATGCAATTTAAAAAAAGAAAATTCTAGAACAAAATGATTTCTAAGTTTTAATCATTGCCTCAATTATTTCAAATGTTTTATATACTTTTTTTTTTTTTTGAGACAGATTATTACTCTGTTGCCCAGACTGGAGTGCAGTGGCATGACCCTGGTCACTACAATCCCCCCACCTCCCAGGTTCAAGTGATTCTCCTGCCTCAGTCTCCCGAGTAGCTGGGATTAAAGGTCCTTGCCACCATGCCCGGCTAATTTTTATATTTTTAGTAGAGAAGGGGTTTCACCATGTTGGCCAGACTAGTCTTGAACTCCTGACCTCAAGTGATCCACCTGCCTTCGCTTCCCAAAGCGCTGGGATTACAGGCGTGAGCCACCATGCCAGACCAAATGTTTTATATTCTAAAGCTGTTATACAACCTTAGCAATAGCCTAAAAATAGGGCCAAAACCCCTCAAATGCACACTGCCTGTCTCATACCCCTAACCTCAGACTTGACATCATCCTCCCAAAACCAGAATTGTCTCCTGACTTTTCGTTTCTCATTAAAGTGGCACAATTCCCAAGTTATCTCTAACTCCTCTAAGTCATGGCATCGTCTTGGAGTCCTTGTCATCATTCTCCTACCAAACAGTTGCCAGATCATACAGACTCCAGCTCTGGGAAGACTCTCCCCGTGGTTTCCATCCTCATGGTCAGTTCACTTGAGTCTTTTTTCTAGCTCTGTCACCTGGGCTGGAGTGCAGTGGTGCAATCTCAGCTCAGCCTCCCAAAGTCATCTGGGTCTTGATCCGTTCTTGCTTATATTCTTCTCTGAGGCTGCTCTTCTCAGCTCCCACTCTGAATTATCTTACATGTTTCAAGGGATTCTTCTGACTCAGCCACCACCACTGATGGCTAAATTTTGTTATTATTAGTAGAGATGGGGTTTCGCCATGTTGGCCAGGTGTTATTTTAATTTTTTTAATATTGCATTCTAATATTATTTATCTTGATTATTGAGTTTTGTGGAGTGCTGTACTTAGCTGACCCTAGTCCCATCTATGCTCAGTGATTCATCTCGTCAAGTGCCGATTCCACATCCTGGCATTTCAAAATTTTTTAACATGGAGAGAGTATGGTTTAGCAGTTCACTTCATGGGTGCTGAGTCCATCCCAAGTACAAATTCTCTCTCTGCTGCTCGCTAGCTGTGGAAAACTTGGCCACAAGCTTTTGGTCTTTCAGTTTCCTCATCTGTAAATTAGGATTAAATACAGCTTACCAAAGACATTGCCCTATTTTCCCAGTCTTTCCAATCTATTTCCACAAAAATACTCAACTCTTTATAAAGTGTTTCTTATACATTTTCTCATTTAATGTATGATCACCATGTTAGGAGTATGTGATACTGCCCCTTCAGCCTAAATTAAAATAATAACCCAAGAGGTGGAAATTGCAGTGATCCAAGATTGTGCCACTATCTGGCCTGGGTAACAGAATGAGATTCCATCTCAAAAAAGAAACTTAAAAAGAAACACACAAACTTAAAAAGCCAGCTTTAAAACCACCATTTGCATGAAGCCTTTCCTAAATTCCTCACAACCCCGCAGCAACAGGCAAATACTGAGGTCCTACTAAGCAGCAGTCATTGGGGTTTTTATAGACTAGTTATGGTAAACATGACAAAATCATGGTAAACATGACAAAGGCAAGCTTAGCCTTCAAGGAGCATAGTCAAATGGCAAAAATGAACAAATAAATTATCAACTATTAAACATGTCAAATAATTCTAATATAAGAAAATCAATACGATTATAATCAAATTAATTATAATCAAATTAATTATAAGGTACTTAAAAATAACTCCCGGCTGAGGAAATAGTACGTGCCAAGGTCCTGAGCTATAGGAGCTAAGGCTTTGCGTTCAGTGTGATTGAAGAACTGAAAGAAAGCCCGTGTGAGCTGAGGGCAGAACGGCAGGCTACAGTTCTCTTTGAACACAGGGGTCACTTTCATATGTATTTCTTATGACAATTATCTCTCCCCACTTTATATTCTGGTCAACAGTGCCCTTGTCTTGTTCCAGTATTAGAAACAGTTAAGAGTTTGGGTTCTGTAACCAGAGTGTCTAGTTTAAATTCTGGCTCTGTTGCTTATTAGCTAAAAGGCCATGGACAAGTTTTATCCTCTAAACATTATTTTCTTGATTTGTAAAATAGGAATGATAATAGAACCTATCTCCTAGGGTAATTGTAAAAATTAAATGATGAATGCATGTAAAGCATTGATAATAATACTGGTACAGAGTGAGTGCTATGTAAAGGTTAGTTGTTATTATGATTACCATAACTGGTCTGTAAGTGGCCTGGCACGCTGGCTCATGCCTGTAATCCCAGCACTTTGGGAGGCTGAGGCAGGTGGATCACCTGAGGTCAGGTGTTTGAGACCAGCCTGGCCAACATGCAAAACCTAATCTCTACTAAAAATACAAAAATTACCTGAGGGTGGTGGCTAATGTTTGTAGTTCCAGCTGCTTGGGAGGCAGAGGCAGGAGAATTGCTTGAACCCAGGAGGCAGATGTTGCAGTGAACCAAGATAGCACCACTGCATTCTAGCCTGAGTGAGAGAGCAAGACTCTGTCTCAAAAAAAAAAAAAAAAAAAAAAAAAAAAAAAAAAAAAAAAAAAAGCTGGGCGTGGTCGCTCACGCCTGTAATCCCAGCACTTTGGGAGGCGGAGGCGGATGGATCACGAGGTCAAGAGATCGAGACCATCCTGGTCAACATGGTGAAACCCCATCTCTACTAAAAATACAAAAAATTAGCTGGGCATGGTGGCACGTGCCTGTAATCCCAGCTACTCAGGAGGCTGAGGCAGGAGAATTGCCTGAACCCAGAAGGCGGAGGTTGTGGTGAGCCGAGATCACACCATTGCACTCCAGCCTCGGTAACAAGAGCAAAGCTCCGTCTCAAAACAAACAAACAAACAAATCCTAGAGGAACCTCTTTAAAAATGTGTATTGAATCTAGTCACAGTAGAACAGAAGACTGATACATTTTTTGTAAACAACAGTGGCGAGATAGTTATAATAGAGGTAACTTTGGTAACTTCTTTATCTGTTCTTTCCTTTCTTAACTGAAAGAGACTATCTGTAAGGAGGGCTCAGGCTGAAATAGCATTTAGCAAAGGCTACCAGCATGCAAGCTTCTAATATCATCCTGAAACCCATGCTACTCAAAGTTAACATTGTCTTTTCTTTCTTTATTTGAGACAGTTTAAGAATTTAGCCTATGTCAAATGACAATATTGAAAAACATTTTGCTGATGGAACTAATCTGAGATTTTATATTCATTTGCTTTAGAAGGTTGCAAAACTTTTCCACTACCGGGAATAGGTTTTTCTTGACTAGGAGGGCTGTTATAGAGCATTTCTTACCATGACCTTTGATACAGGAGCATAGGTGTGTATGATCCACCTTAGACCAAGTAGTCTTGATCTTGCAGATGACCTGGGATCTTAAAGAATATATAGGTGACGTTTGAACAACAGGAAGATTGGGGTACCCATGCTGTCCAAAATACACATGTTAACGCCTTAAGAATTTAACTACTAATCGGCTACTGTTGACCAGAAGCCTTAGCAGTAACATAGTCTATTGACACATATTTTGTACAATACCATATTTTACTAATAAAGTAAGTTAAAGAAAAGAAAGTGTTATGAAGAAAATCATAATGAAGAGAAAATATGTTTACTATTGACTAAGTGAAAGTGTATCATGATAAAATCTTCATCCTTCTCATTGTCATGTTGAGTAGGCTGAGGAGAAAGGGGATGAGGAGCAGTTGGTCTTCTTGTCCCAGGGATGGCAGAGGCAGAAGAAAATCCACATGAAAGTGGACCCATGCCGTTCAAACTCATGTTGTTCAAAGGTCATCTGTCTGTGTGTGCATATGTATGTGCATGCATGTGTATGTGTGCGTGCATGCATGTGTAATGCATGTGTGTAATGTGGCAGCATCTTGAAATGGAAAGACACAAACATATCAATGAGAGCCACACAGTAGAAAACAAGCAACTTGAAAATAGTGTTTACATATGTTTTGATCTATTTTTATTGTGACTCTCTTGGAGTATCTCTCATTACACACATAATGTATAAAGTGTGTTATTTTTATTATTTTAATTCTTTTAAAGACAGAATCTTGCTCTGTTGCCCAGGCTAATGTGCAGTGGTGCGATCTCGGCTCACTGCAGCCTCCACCTCCAAAGCTCAAGAGACCCTCCCATTATAGCCTCCCGAGTAGCTGGGACTACAGGTGTGCACCACCACCCCAGCAAATTTCTGTTTTTTGTAGAGCTAGGGCTTTGCCATGTTGCCCAGGCTGGTCTTGAACTCTTGAACTCAAGGGATCCACTTGCCTCAGCCTCCCAAAGTACTGGGATTACAGGCATGAGCCATGATGTTCAGCCACTATTATTATTTTAACTTATTTTGGAATATTTTGTTAAATTGGTCTTCTAATAAATCTATTACTATATTTTAATTTGGGAAATTATGTTTTAATATTTTCAAAGCCATTTCTTCTTACGTTATTCCATTTCTCTATAACTTTTTCACTATGAATCCAAGATCCCTGTGAATTTTTTCTAGTATTTGGAGTCTTTCAATTTAAAAAATTTCATCTTCTTACTCCTCAAATACCAATTTCTTATTTTAACTTTTCTGTCTTTTTATTATTAGTACTTTACCTTCAATTTCTGACTTTTTCAAATGTCTGATAAATGTTTTATCTCTTGATTGAATCTTAGAATAGCACTGGTATACAGTAAGAAGTAAACAACTCATTCTTTTAAATTATTATTTTTAAATTACATTTTCATCTTATAATAATAACAAAGGCTTGGTTATACAGAGGTTTTTCTTTACGGTGAGCATGAGAGGAGCTAACTCTTATGTTAGGGTTCATCCAAATGCCAGAAGAAAGAAGGCTATTCTTAAGTTAGCAACACCCATACTAACTGTACACTCTTCCCTGTAAGATTATATAACACAAGAGAAAAGAACCATTGTGTGTGTGTGTGTGTGTGTGTGTGTGTGTGTGTGTGTGTGTGTGTATGTGATAGGCCCATTTCTGGTTTCTCTATGATCTCTAAATAAAGGCAGGGATGGGAAGTGTGAATGCCTAATAGACTGTAAATGGCATTTAGGTTTCCAGTTAGTATTTCTGATTTCTACTACCACCTCTCTCTTTCCTTGTAATAAGCCTGCTGTCTCCAAGCCCAGAGTCCCTTTAGCTCCAAAGGCAACTCAGCTTCGTTGTCTTCAGCATCCTCCATTAGACAGGGGCTTTCTCTGCTTTCAGTAATCTCTATATAGTCTATCATCCACTTTACAAATTCTAGAAATTGGTTAAAATTTCTCATCTGTTGAGCTGCTCCTTTAGTGTGAAGAAATTATGCTTCCTAGTTGCTGTTCTGTTGATTTCGTATGATTGGGAAGCAGGAATCTTATAAATAAATCATGGACTTTAGTCTTTTATTTTACTCTGAAAGTCATTTTAAGAATGTTTAGGCCTTTGAATTTCTATCATTTTTCCAGCTTTCCACCCAGATTGTAGAGACCTGGGAAGAACGTCACTCAAATTCTCACAATGAAATTTGAAGTTGGCTGAGCTAACATTAAACTCACAACCTTTTAAATCTATTGTAGAAAAGAGGTCACAGAGCAGCCAACTGGTACAAAAATCTTTGGAGACATGATACATGTGGTGTAAGAAGAAATGTGAGGACCAAGTCAAGCAGATACAAAGATAAAGAGTTCAGCCAGAACAGCTGTACGTCCATGAAAGCTCAGTGAGGGCAGGCAGGCCAGTGTGAAACCACTAGGCTGAAGAGACCAGAGTCAATGCCCTCTTGCATGCTAGCACTGTGAACCCCAGTCAGTACTCAGAGGAGAGACTGGACAAAGCCCTGAGAAGTGACCATGTGGTGCAGCCTGGGGTTGGGGAGAGCAGCTAAGCAGGAAAGGCAAGAAACTCCACACAGACCTTCCTCTCTCTCCACTACTCTATAAAACCTCTTCTTCAGAACAAAGGGCAACTCAGAACTGTAGTCCTTTGGGTACTTGTGAAAACTCACTGCAGCCAAGAGAAGATATCAGGGTTAAAAAGCAAACAGACAAAAAATGATTTTTTGGAAAGCAGTTGGATTATGCATTAGGCCCACAAGTGTGATCCGAAAAGGGGCAGTAAGACCAAGAAAGCTGCAGCCCCCAGACCCAGGGCCATCCCTCTCAGTCAATACTAAGGCTCAACTACAAATTAGAGAATGCACCCCCGTGACCAGACCACACCATGAAGTGAAGAAGCTTCCAATTACAAGTAACAGCAGAATACTGCTGAGAGAAGGACAGAAGAAAAAGAGCACGTGAAGACCTCTGTGAGGTCACCATCAGGGGCGGGCCTAGGATTCAGCACTGGGGAGGCATCACTATGGAAAACCAAGTCCAACTCCAGATGCAAGGTATTTCTACGGGAATTTGAAACCTGTGGTACACTATTGGTAACCATAGTGACAACGCTAGAAAACCAGTCCCACTCTTTTTTTTTTTTTTTTTTTTGGAGATGGAGTTTCGCCCTTGTTACTCAGGCTGGAGTGCAATGGCGCAATCTCAGCTCACCGCAACCTCCGCCTCCTGGGTTCAGGCAATTCTCCTGCCTCAGCCTCCTGAGTAGCTGGGATTACAGGCACACACCACCATGCCCAGCTAATTTTTGTATTTTTTTTAGTAGAGACGGGGTTTCACTATGTTGACCAGGATGGTCTCGATCTCTTGACCTCGTGATCCACCCGCCTTGACCTCCCAAAGCACTGGCATTGCAGGCGTGAGCCCAGTCCCACTCTTAACTTCTACTCTCAAGTGTTTTGAAATTCCTTTTATAAATAAAGCCCCAAGTGTCCCATGTTTATTCCCAGTTGCTTATCCACATTTGCCCAAATTGTACTGAATGACAAAGCAGAGAAATGTCATGGTAGAGTGGAAGGAGTGTAGATCAGAATTCAAACTCCTGTTCTGCTACAAAGTTACTGTGTGCCTTTAGTTTACTTATATAACCTCTCTGAGCCTCAATTTCCTCTGTAAAAATATAATACTTGGCCAGGTGCAGTGGCTCATGCCTGTAATCCCAGTACTTAACCAGGCAGAGGCTGGCAGATCACTTGAGGCCAGGAGTTCGAGACCAGCTTGGCCATTATAGTGAAACCCCATCTCTACTAAAAATACAAAAATTAGCCGGGCTTGGTGGTGCACACCTATAATCCAAGCTACTCAGAAGGCTGAGGCATGAGAATTGTTTGAGCTGGGGAGGCGGAGGTTGCAGTGAGCAGAGATCATGCCATTGCACCCCAGCCTGGGCTGCAGAGTGAGATTCTGTCTCAAAACTGATTAGTTTTTTGTAGTTGCTGTAACAAATTACCACAAATGTATTCGCTTAAAACAACAGAAATTAATTTTATCGGAGTTCTGAGAATTTCTGAGGCCAGCAATCTGAAATCAGTATCACTGGGGCTATCAAATATCAACATCAAGGTGTCGGCAAGGCTGCACTCCATTGGCTTCTTGTCTATTCCAGCTTCTTGTGGTGGCATCAGTCTGATCTCTGCCTCCACAACCGTATTGCCTTCTCCTCTTCTTTTAATCTTCTGACACCTCTCTTTTATAAGGATGCTTGTGACTACATTAGACCCATCTGGATAATCTACTATAACTTCCCTATCCCAAGCGCCTGACCTTGACCACATCTGCAAAGATGCTTTTTCCATATAAATTAACATTCACAGGTTGCAGGGATTAAGACCTGATACATTTGGGGCCATTATTTTAGTCGACTACAATACCTAGTGGCTATTCAATAAGTTATCTATTATCATGATAATGATTAGTGTCTCTTGAATTTTTAAAAATTAGAATTAGGGATCTTTAAGTCAGCTTCTGACCATGGTGTTTATGACCTCAGCAGTCAGGTAATAGCAGCACATATTATGCTATGTCATGATATACTCAATATATAAGAGAGAAAAACTGGGAACAAAGCAGATTTAGATATGTTAATTATATTGTCATCTCTCGGATTTAGTAATTGTTTGTACAAAGCAGTCTGTGTTGTGTCACCAGCTGTTTTTATCTCCTTCGACAAAATACTATTATCTGATAAAATTTTTGCCCAGTCCTGACCCAGTGCCATGTAAAGGGATTCCTAAGCACATCCAAGAGAAAAATAAATCTTCAAAAAGCACTCCAAAGAGAGTGAAATGGACTATTTTTATATCATGCACTAATGGGGGTAAAACGTCAAGAAGTTCTTGGCATGAGATGTTAAAGAATGTGACAGCAATGAAATATAGCAGTAGATAATCCACCATATTATGCTGTTAGATGTGTGTGTGTGTACATATATGTTCATACATTTAATTAAATCTCAAGCTTTACCTCAACTTACAGTTTTACCAACTAATATCCTGTGAGCTGGGCTTAAAATTCAAACGACAACAATAATAAGGCCTACCATTTATGATGCACTTACCACATGTTAAGAACTTTATGATTAATATCTTGCTCACCTTCAAAATAATGTATGAAGTCAACATTATTTTTAGATTCATTTTGCAGATGAAGAAACTGAGTCTTAGAGAGACGAAGTAACATACTAACATTCTTAGTGGAACGGGAATTTGAACTTAAGTCTGTTTGTCTTTGAAACTCATGTTCTTCTAGAAATACCATTTGACCCAATAATCCCATTATTGAGTGTATATGCAAAGGATTATAAATCAATCTACTATAAAGACACATGTACACGTGTGTATGTTTATTGCAGCACTGTTCACAATAGCCAAGACTTTCAACCAACCCAAATGCCCATCAATGATAGACTGGATTAAAAAAATGTGGCACATATACACCGTGGAATACTATGCAGCCATAAAAAAGATGAGTTTATGTCCTTTATAGCAACATGGATGAAGCTGAAAACCACCATTCTCAGCAAACTAACATAAGAACAGAAAACCAAACACTGCATGTTCTCACTCATAAGTGGGAGCTGAACAATGAGAACACGTGGACACAGGGAAGGGAATATCACACACCAGAGCCTGTCAGGGAATGGGGGGCTAGGGGAGATTAGCATTAAGAGAAATATCTATTGTAGATGACGGGTTGATGGGTGCAGCAAACCATCATGGCACATGTATACCTAAGTAACAAACCTGCACATTCTGCACATGTACTCCAGAACTTAAAGCATGAGAATAAGAAAAAGAAAATCATGTTCTTGATACCATGGAGGGTGTTATTCTCCTGTGGCCCCTATATCCAGTGTTCTTGATTCCTCCTGTTAGCCATACCTGAGCCATGCAAATGACTGCCTAGCAATGCAGTTGTTTCTAACATACATTCCCCACACTGTGTGGTGGAAATACATGTACTTCCTGACCATGTGAAGTGGCATCATTTCAGATGTGAAGTGGCGTCAGAAGAGCAGTTTTGTCTGTAGCCAGTGTGACCCTGGCACACACACCTTTTCCATGTCTGACTGGCCAGGCCACATTTGCTGTCACTAACTTGCCACCCTGTAGAGTTATTTCATTAAGTCTTAAAGAGCTAAGAAATCAGTGACATTACTGGAAAATATATAAGAGGGCAGGAGGACATTTTTACTGTTCTTGTAAAATGCTTTATTGAGTTCACACAGAGGAATATTTTATTAATGAATTTAATATAAATGCCATGAAATATATGCAAAAATTCATGAAACTTAAGAACAAAACATTAACACTACTCAAGTTTCACATGGTTTAATTTTACCAATATCCCCTGGGTTCCATGGGAGGAATTTCAGCATAACATAATTATTTTCAGTTCAATGCAAAAAAGTATTGACTGAGCTTCTACCACGTGCTAGGCACTGAATCTACAGGAGTAAATAAGATACATGCCTGCCCTCTCCTTTCTCAAACTACACATAATGTGATCCTCCTTAGCTGTTCTAATAAGGATTGAAACGTTATATGTAATTAAATTTTTCTGAGGCAGGGTCTTGCTCTATTGCCCAGGCTGGAGTACAGTGGCATGATCATGGCTCACTACAGCCTCAACCTCCTGGGTTCAAGTGATCCTCCTGCCTCAGCCTCCCAAGTAGCTGGGACTACAGGTATGAGCCACTACATCAGGCTAATTTTTAATTGTTTGTAGAGATGAGGTCTCAATATGTTGCCCAGGCTGCTCTGGAACTCCTGGGCTCAAGCAATCCTCCCACCTTGGCCTGCCAAATTGCTGGGATTAGCCACCTTGCCCAGCCATAATTTTATATTTTAATAATTCCCCAGGCCAAAATTAAGCAGATGGGCTCTCTGAGTACCCTTATATACTCGGTATTATTCTAAAACAAAGATTGTAAATATGAAACTTGGGAGTCTATAGGTATTCCTAATTGAGCATGGCACGAATCCCTGAAGGGCTGAAACTTAGCCTCAGAATCCTTCTCAACATAGCACTCCAGACAGTCCTCATTGGAGTTGGCTTGTGAGTTGCCGCCCCTCTTTTAAACCTTTTCACTAAAAAATGGGAAATGCATCCACTTAGAATTGTTACTATTGAGGCTTTTCAAACATTCAACATTCATTCCACAAAGACTTACTTGGTCATGCACTAGCCAGTGTGACAGAATGCTCGCCGTGTGCCAGGTACGGTGCCAACTGTTCTCCTGACATTTTAATTTAATTATCATGAAAAAAGTAGACGTTTTTTATCCACTGGAGTAGACAGCTCTAGACTAGTTTTGTTTTGTCTTTCATCCTGCCCAGCATCCATTTCCTCTAGAATTTTCCAAGAATCGTATGTCTGTCTAGTTCTGTGGGATTGCTCCATTCCTAACTGCATGAGCAAGCGCACCCCTTGAGCCTTGTCAAGGAAAATATGCATCTTCCTGGCCACAGCAATTGGTTTAAGGTTGAGCTGGATGAAGGCTAGACCAATCGAAGGCGAGGAAAGCTATGATGGGGCTTGTTCTGGGACTATTGCCAAAGAAACCCTTCCTTCCACTGGGTTTGCCAACGCTGCTTGGACGGAAGCTCGCAGCTGTTGTGGCCATCTTACCACTTCCTGGGACCATCCTAACTGAGAACGTGGCCACATGGAGGAAAGCAAAACTCGTGGAGAAACAGTTCCCAATGCCAAAGTTTGACAACCTCGATCTGGCCAGCTCTGAGATGGGTTCTTCAGCTTCCTACTTCTGCCTTACAGTTATGGTGGCTTAAAAAATCCTAGTGCGTTTTTTTTCATGTCTTTATTGACCACATAAATGTCTTTTGAGAAGTGTTTGTTCTCATTGATAAATGGTTGTTGAACAATGAGAATACAGGGAAGGGAACATCATAATTCAGGGCCCTTCATGGGCTGGGGGGCAAGGGGAGGGAGCATTAGGACAAATACCTAATGCATGTGAGGCTTAAAACCTAGTGACAGGTTGATAGATGCAGCAAATCACCATGGCACATGTATACCTATGTAACAAACCTGCACATTCTGCATCACAGAACTTAAAAAGAAATTCTAGGGCATGTGTATATTTAAAAGCCAGTTTTATTTTGGTTTTCTGTGTTTTATGAACAGAAAGACTAACACAATCCCATCTTAACACATGAAACCTCCTAAGCTTACAATGGTAAATAATTTCCCCAAGGTTACATAATTAGTTAGTGGTGTAACAGGCTTAGAATCATACTTCACCTTTGGTGTCCTTAACCATCACACCACTCTATTTGGGCACTGTGATAGAGTTCTCTCTCAGTATCCAAGACTGAAGAGTAAGGCAGCAAAAGTGTAGATTGGATACTTACTTGGCAGAAAGAATATCATCACCAAGAGGGTGGTTTTCCCAGGATAAGCCTTCTCCGTTACACTCTGGACTTGCTGGCCCCTGCAATTTTCCCAGTGTGGGAAACTCCACTGTGGAACATGTCCCGGTTCGAGACCGCACTCACGCTCTCCCGTGAATACTCCAGATAAAGGCAGACATTGCTCCATGTTGGCCAATGTCAGCACTGCTTATCTCGCTCTCTTTTTTTATATATTATACTTTAAATCCTGGGACATACGTGCAGAACGTGCGGGTTTGTAGCATAGGTATACACGTGCCATGGTGGTTTGCTGCACCCGTCATGTTTTAATGCTGGCCCATCTTCACCGCCTCTACAACTTCTTTTCCTTCCACATGCAAGAGTATGTGCTCTGTCTCAAGTCTATGCTTTCTCTCTCTTTCATTAAAACCTCCATCAATAATTGAGAAAAAAAAAAGTGTAGTGTTGGTATAAAATAAAGACTAATTTCCAGACAGCTGAGATGGGAGATTCTAGTTGCAAAATGCAGAAGTCACTGTAGTGAAGGTGAATGGGGAGTCAGGAGGAAGACAGTTTCTAAGTAGACATCTGGGGCCTGGATAAAGGACCTGTCATGTTAAAAGAGAGGAAAATAGGTATTTCCATCTTTTATGTTAATTCCTTTTCTGTATCTAAAGCAGAGGAGGAGAGAGAATAGCTCTCCTTCAACTCTTCACAATTCTGTACCCTATCTGCTACCAAGAAGTTAAGCTGAAAATAATTACAGTAGTTCCCTTTCCATTAAAACTGTATGAGATAGGGGGTAGACTAATTTAGATTTTTTTCTAATTATAAAATAAATGTTTATGGAGACTACTTTGGAAATTTCAGGGAAGTATAACAAAGAAGAAAGTTTGCCCATAATTTTAAGAGACAATAATTGTAAACCTAATTTACTCCCTTCCAGATTTTTATCATCATCATGCTGAAATATTTCAAGCATCAAGAAAATATCAAGAATCATATAATAAACTCCCATGAATCCACCAGTCATCTTCAACAGATTTTAACAATTTGCCATTTTTTAAAAGAAACAAAACACCTGCAGTAGAAGCAACTTCTCCCGCCCTCTTCAGTGACACTCATTCATCTAAATTGATATGCATCCTTACTATCTTGTTTTGATTGTATCCCTACAACTATAGTTCCTGTATTTTTAAATGTATATAAATTTACGCTCTTTCATTTTGCAACTTGCCTTGTTCATTCAACAATGTTTTCAAGATTCATTCATATTTATATATGTAAATCAAGTTTATTCATTTAGACTTGGTAATATTCAATTTTACTATTATCATTTATTCATTCTTTGATTGTTGGTTTTTTAAGTTGTTTCCAATGTTTTGTAATCCAGACAATGCTGTCCTAAGCATCCTTTTGTGCAGGTGTCAGAGTTTCCATAAAGTATGTTCTAGAGATGAAAGTGTTATGTTGCAGGGTCTGAACATCTTCAAGGCACCAGCTATTGCCAGTTTGCTCTTTCAGGTCACCAGCAGCATATGAGAGTTTCCATTTTCTCTCACCCTCTTGACAATCCTTGGTATTTTAAGACTTTTAAACTTCTTTCAATATCTGTTGCAAAACATCTCACTTTTATTTTAATTTACCTAATTCCTAGTGAAGAGGAACATCTTTTCCATATGCTTATTCTTTGGATTTCCTTTTCTGCAATTGCCTACTCACAACCTGTGCCCATTTCCATTTTCACTTTAGATGTTTATCTTACTTTTAATGAGTTCTTTATAAATCCTGAAATTTTTAAATTGCATTTTAGGTTTTGGGGTACATTTGAAGAACATGCAAGATAGTTACATAGGTACACACATGGTAGTGTGATTTGCTACCTTCCTCCCCTTCACCTATATCTGGCATTTCTCCCCATGCCATCCCTCCCCAGCTCCCCACCCTCCACTGTCCCTCCCCTCTTTCCCCCCAACAGACCCCAAATCCTGAATATTAAACTCTTTAAAATGTTGCAAGTATCATTTCTCAGTCTTTCACTTGTCATTCCATTTGTTTGTGTGTCATTTGTAGTAATTTAGTATTTTATGCATATGTTTACACAATTACACTAGACATAATTTTGTGTCCTGATTTTTAAATTTAATATTAAGCTATAAGCACTTTCTTACATAATGTTAATGACTACATGACACTGTGGATTCCACAGAACTATACTTTGTTTACACATCCTTTTTTCTTTTTTTTTTTGAGATGGAGTTTTGCTCTTGTTACCCAGGTTGGAGTGCAATGGCGCGATCTCGGCTCGCCGCAACCTCCGCCTCCTGGGTTCAGGCAATTCTCCTGCCTCAGCCTCCCGAGTAGCTGGGACTATAGGCACGTGCCACCATGTCCAGCTAATTTTTTTGTATTTTTAGTAGAGACGGGGTTTCACCATGTTGACCAGGATGGTCTCGATCTCTTGACCTCGTGATCCACCTGCCTCGGCCTCCCAAAGTGCTGGGATTACAGGCGTGAGCCACCGCGCCAGCAACACATCCTTTTTTGTTGAACATCTATGCTGTGCCACTTTCATGGTTTTGCTGTTAGTGGTATTTTCTTATTGTTTTTTATTATGAATTATTCCTGTTGAACATCTTGTTCATGAAGTTTTATATGATGTTTCTTTTTCCACAAGTTGAATTTTTGTATCAAAGGATATAAGTATCTTTTGCCAAATTGCTTTTTGAGAGATTATATGAATATGTCTTTGCTTTTGTGTCAGAAGAGGCAAGTCTGCCACAATGATTCCCAAATCTTTGCAGTAACACAGCAGTTTATTTTCCATGTGTAATTTGTTTCAACACTGGTTGTCACAAGGGTGTCTCTGTTCATTCATTTCACTAAGGGAATTCAGAAAATCATAAACTGGGTCTTAAAACTTTCTTCTGGAAGTGATTAATGTAAATTCTGCTCACATTTTCTTGGCCATAGCAAATTATGTAAATATGCCCAACTTCAAATGGGTCAGGGAAGTGTAGTCCTACCATATCCTCAAAAGAAAAATCAGGACCATTGTAAACAGCCCAAGTTTCCAACGACAGAATAAGAAGAGCTCCAGATGCACCATTTCTGACTTTCCAACACATTTTAAAGCTGAAGAAAGAAGTCATAGTGGGTAAATGGAATGCATTCCCTAAGCCAAAGACAGTAGCTCTAAATCTCAACAAAAGTATAAAAAAAAAGTTTGTTTTTAGCTTCTGCTTCCCTTTGTTAAACTTCTACTTTGAAAAAATTATAGACACACACGAAGTTGCAAAAATTGTGCATAGTGTCCCATAAGCCCTTTACCCAATTTCCCCCAGTGATGACTTCTCATAACTGGTACAATATCAAAACCAAGACATTGAAATTGGTACAATGTTGCTAACTAGACTGCAGAACTTATTCAGTTTTCACCATTTTACATGCATTTATTTGTGTGTTTATGTTTATGTGTGTGCATATGGTTCTAATTTTTGGTCAGTATTGAGCAATGTGCCCATCCATTTATATTTATTTTTAATTTTTTAAGTTCTATACAATTTTAATTCATGCATAGATTCATGTAACTACCAAGACAATCAACATATAGAACTGTTCAATCACCATAGAATAACTCCCTCATGCTACCTCTTTATAATCAGCCCCTGACTGCTGCCCCATTTCTGTCCTTTGGAATGACTAATCTGGTCTCTATCACAGTAGTTTTATATATTTCAAGAGTATTATATAAGTATTTAACATCTTGAAATTGAGTTTTTTCACCAAGCATAATGCCCTTGAGGTCCATCCAGGTTGTTGCATGTATCAGTAGTTTGTTTCTTTTTGTTGCTGACTAGTATTCCATGATATGAGTGTACCACAGTTTGCTTGAGCATTCACTTATTGAAGGACGTTTGGGTTGTCTTCAGTTTTTAGCTATCACAAATAATGCTCCTATGAACATCCATATATATAAGCTTTTAAAGGAGTTTTATTTATTACAGCCTACATGTCTTTTCAAATCACAAAACCTTTATATTAAATTTTCTTTTCATTTTTTTTGGGGGGTACATAGTAGATGTGTATATTGATGGAGTACTTGAGATGTTTTGACACAGCATGAAATGTGAAATAAGTACATCATGGAGAATGGTTTATCCATCCCCTCAAGCATTTATCCTTCGAGTTGCAAACAGTCCAATTACACTCTTTAAGTTATCTTAAAAGATGCAATTAAGTTATTATTGACTATAATCACCCTGTTGTGCTATCAAATAGTAGGTCTTATTCATTCTTTGTAGTAATTTTTTGTACCCATCAAATCCTAAAACTTTTAAATGCACCGAGACATATTTAGTTCCTCATGAAACTAGGTGAAAAACACCCAATTAATCATTAATTAAAATTGGTTGTTACCAAAATAAAAAATAAAATCCTCTAACCCATATATCAAGAACTGAAATCATATTCAAAATGTGTAGATTTAGTAGGTTTGCATGTATTAGGCAAAACATATGCATGCATGACCTCATTTCTAGAAAAAAAAAGATTCATTTGATAATTTAAATCTCCCTTCAAACAAATTTTGCAATATCTCAATATTCTCTGATGTTTTCTAAAATAACTTTGTCATTATTTTCTAGGTGAAGGTATCTGAAAAAAACATATAAAAGATAGAAAAAAGTGATCCAACACAGAACATATTTTCTGACATTATTTCTGTCAAGAATTGACTGGAAGGGAAAGCATGCCTGGAGGCAGAGGGATGGATTCAATGACTTCTTGAAGTCCTTCCTTGGCAGCTGGATATGTCTAGGATTATAATTTTGATGATGTTTATTTATTAACATTCATACTGGGCCATTTTAGTTGATTAGCACAATGCAATTACTAAAAATATGCAGCTAAAAGTTCTGGGAAATCTCTATATTGCTAGGAAAGGCTAGTATGATATCATTTCTGATTTTCAATAATTTAATTAAAATAAACAAGCATATTACCTCCATATTACAATAGTTTTTAAGCATAGTTTACAATATGATAAAGAACCCAGACTAATTGCTTAAAGTAGGGGTAATGAGAGTTAGTAATCTCAAGTTCTTTGCTAATTACTTATTGGACTCTTCTCTATTAATAAAACAAGAAGGCTCTATTCTCTTCAAGCGAAGCAGCCCTAGATCATCTGAATATGGTTTCAGGTTTTCTCTGCCATCTTCTTGACCCTGATGGGTTCAGTCTTGTGGCTACGCCACCCTCTGGCCAGGGCCAGATTTCAGTGGAGGCTGAGAGGGCAGCGGGGCTGCCCATCTATGAAGTGGACCACAGCAGGGGAGCCTCAGCTAGACAAAAGACCTTCTGTGTTAGAGACTGATTATTTGGAGGAAGATTTAAGCCTTGTTAAAATGTGAATTACTCTAAAACTTGGGACCTGTTCACTGTTATCAGCTACAAATGAATGAAGATTAATTTTCCACATCATTTCTTTAGAGCAGCAGTTCTGCAAGTATAGTCTGGGGACCCCTGGAAGTCTCCAACATTCATTTTGGGGTCTATGAGGTTAAAACTATTCTCATAATAATACTAATACATTTTCTACCTTGTTCATGCTCATTCTCTTGAGCGCACAGTGAAATTTTCTAAAAGTTACGTGATGTGATATGGTAGCAATTTGAATGCAGAAGCAGATATGAGAATCCAGCTGTCAGATATTTTTAAAAGTTGCAAAAATATAAAACAGTGTTACTCTTAATAATTTGTTTTGGAAAATATTATTTTCATCAAAAGTATATTATTTGTGTTAACTTTTAATTTACTTTTGTTATTTTTAAAGTCCTATGTAAATATTTTACGTTTTTTCTCAGATTTAATTGCTAATATGGCCAATATCAATGGATATAACACACATAAGCAAAAACTCTTTGGGGTCCTCAATAATTTTTAAGAGTGTAAAGGAATCTTGGGACCACAAATGTCTGTTGTGTAGAATGTCAGAGCGGGTGGGACCTTAGAAAGTATTAGGTCCTTTCACCTCATTTACAGGATGAAAATTGATCCCCAAAGAGAGAGGGTGACTTACATTTTGTGCTAGTTACCTACTTCTGTGCTACAAACCACCTCAAAACTTAGTGGCTGAAAATACAACAATCATATATTTTGCTCTTGAATCTGAAATTTGGACTGAGCTTGAAGAGGGTGACATCTCTGCTTCATATTATATCTGCAGCTTTAGCTGGGATGACTCAAGCATCTGACAGCTGGAACAACTGGGGCTCACCAGGCATCTTTCTCTCTCTCTCTCTCTCTCTCTCTCTCTCTCTCCCCACCCCCCGCCCCGGTGGATACTGGGGCTTCCTCAAAGAGTGAACATTCCAAAAAACTGAAGTGGAAACAGTAAGACTTCCTATGATTTAGCTTTGGAAGCCACATGGTTTCCACCACATTCTACTGGTCAAGCAGGTCATTGAAACCAGCCCAAATTCAAGGGAGGAAAAGTTAGATTCCATCTATCAGTGAGAGAAACATCAGAAAATTTGTGGCCATATTAAATCTACCACACCTGAAGTGCTAGAATTGGCATCAGAAGAACTGAGACTAGGATCCACCTCTCCTGATTCTTAGCGCATATGACAACTTTGACAGTGGTACATAAGAGGAGGGTGAAAAGAAAGAACCAAAGCATGGGGCATTGTGTGAATGAGGAGCTTTTCAGGGTGGGCCCTAAGACGCAATGAGTGGCATGAGCATTTGCAAGCCTGAAAACGAGGTTGCTAAGAGGAGGACAGGAGTCATGGACTCTCCGATTCAGAAGAGGACTTAATTCTTGCCTAATGTGCTTGACTCTTCCGCAGTCTCCCTACTAGTCATCTCTGTCTTGATGATGGCAGGTTTGATCTGTGGAGCAGCCTACTCCCCCTCCAGGAGGCTCTGTCTATTAGAAGATTCCACAGAGCAGAAATCTGTTTCCTGCTAGCTTTTACCCAATTACTTCCTAGTTGCACCTTTATATTGCCTTAGGGTAATATTGCAAAAGGCTTTGACTTCCTTAATACATGGCAGCTCAATAGCTATTGTAGCTTTATAGTCCCTGTTTGACTCTTTAATGTAGCTTTTAAAATTCCCCTACCTATCAGACCACTCTCCTCTAAAGTACCCTAGTTTCTCAATTGCTGTTTCAAAGGATTCTTCAAGAGGGATCAGAGCAGTCCCCTGTTGATCAACATCCCCATCATGTTCTATGCAGTTCTTTTTCTTTAACTTTTAAGTTCAGGGTATATGTGCAGATTTGTTACATACGTAACCCACGTCATGAGGGTTTGCTGTACAGATTATTTTGTTACCCAGGTATTAAGTGTAATACTCAGTAGTTATTTTTCCTGATCCTCTCACTCTTCGCCCTCCAATAAGTCACAGTGTCTGTTATTCCGCTTTATGTGTCCATGTGCTCTCATTATTTAGTTCTCACTTGTAAGTGAGAACATGCAGTATTTGGTTTTCTATTCCTGCATTATTTTGGCAAGAACAATGGTTTTGAGCTCCATCCATGTCCCTGCAAAGAACATGATCTCATCCTTTTTTATAGCTGCATAGTATTCCATGGTATATATGTACCACATTTTCTTTATCCAGTCTACCATTGATAAGCATTTAGGTTGAGTCCATATCTTTGCTATTGTGAATAGTGCTGCAATAAACATACGTGTGCACATGTCTTTATGATAGAAAAAATTATATTCCTTTGGGTATATACCCACACTATGGGATTGTTGGGTTGAATGGTAGTTCTGGTTCTAGGTCTTTGAGGAATCATCACACTGCTTTCCACAATGCTTGAACTAATTTACACTTCCACCAACAGTGTAAAAGTGTTCATGGTTCTAATGTGCATAGAGAATTACAAGGATCTAAACTCCTTTTCCGGTATGTGCTTTACCAGCTATGCTTCTCTTACTTTTATGTGTCTCTGTGAGTGTTTGTTTGTTTGCTTAGTTTTTTACTCAGCTATGGAAATTTACATTCATCCCTAGAATTTTCTCAAGAGGTCCAACTTGCCAATATCTTTTTGAATCCAGACTTTGTCACTAAAACTGTTTATTATCCTGCTTAGTTTCACATAATCTGCAGATTTGTCAAGTACTTGTTCTGTACTTTAATCTAAATCATTGATTAAGATGTTGAACTAGACATAACCCTGTGCAACTCCACTAGAGCCCATCTTCTATGCTAACATCAATTTACTAATCAGCATTCTTTGGGTTCATTTATTCACCTAACTGTTGTTAATTCATCTAATGGTACTATTGTTTAGTCCATATTTCTCCATCTTGTCCACAATGATATCCTGATAGGCCTGGACAAATGCCTTGCTAAAGTCCAGATACATTATGTCTCCTACATTTGGCTGCCCTCAAAATTCGCTAACCCTGTCAAAGGAAATGAAGCAAATCCGACTCTTCCTCAAACACGCCATGCACTTTGATGATTCTGAGACTGTGCTCATGTTCTTTCCTCTGCCCAGAATTTTCTTCCATTCCACCTCGTCTACTCTACTCTTTCTGTTGCTGAGATGTCACCTCCTCAATGAAGCTTTAGTCCTTGACTCCAGACATAATTATTCCGAGCATGGTTCATTTCCCCCAAAGCTCTTTATACATAGCGTCATGTCCCAGTTGTTTGTTTATGCTTATTCTCCTCCCCCTCACTTAGAATGAGCCATATATTATTTAATAGATGTTTGATGACTTTAATTCAACTAGATCCTGATGCTTACTAACAGTCACTTCCTTTCCAAAATATTCATAAATCGCTCATTCCCAAATCCAATCTAGCACACACCATGTGCTACCTTAGTGCCAATTCCCAAGAAAAGGAACCAGGGCTTCTTGGAAAAATGGCTGATGCCAGGTCTAGGCAAAAGTATAAAAGATGAGCCTAGAACATCTGGGCAGGCCAGTCAGCAAGGAAGCTCAAAGACAATTAGGGTTTTCAGAAACTGAGAAGTCAAATCGAAGAGGTTTCCAATGGTCAAAGCTTGGATAATTTGATTAATAATTAGAAGAATTACTGCAGTGAAAGAAAATACATAAAATATGTATAAACCCATGAGTTCATAACAATGGTAAATAAAGGAAAGAACTCAGCATTTATCCTGACTTTTCACACCTTACCATACTAACCTTAGGGACCCAATAATTGAAAAAGGAATTATTTTCTTTATAGAAGCATTCTAACTAATAAATTAACAAGGAGTGATATAATTAGAATATCACCATTTTACACCCACTAAATGAATAAAATAAAGTATTCTAGGCAATGATGATCCATGGCTTCTAAAATCCTTAGGTAAAAAGTTGATGATGAACTTTATAATGGATGGTTCCCGCTGACAACACATAAACCCCACAGATCAGACTTGATATCCTAAAAGGAGAGACAACCAGCCTCCTGGTATGGTGCAAGAAGAAGTATACGGCATCAGCCCCTTGTTATCCTTGCTAAAAACTTGGACGTGGGCCGGGCGCGGTGGCTCAAGCTTGTAATCCCAGCACTTTGGGAGGCCGAGGCGGGTGGATCACAAGGTCGAGAGATCGAGACCATCCTGGTCAATTTGGTGAAACCCCGTCTCTACTAAAAAAAAAAAATACAAAAAATTAGCTGGGCATGGTGGCGTGTGCCTGTAATCCCAGCTACTCAGGAGGCTGAGGCAGGAGAATTGCCTGAACCCAGGAGGCGGAGGTTGCGGTGAGCTGAGATCGCGCCATTGCACTCCAGCCTGGGTAACAAGAGCGAAACTCCGTCTCAAAAAAAAAAAAAAAAAAACAAAAAACAAAAAAAAACTTGGACGTGGCACTGTCTAGACTCTAGATTCAACCAGCAGTTTAAAGAAAATAATAGGATTTAGGGTGAAACAACTCCATGGGAAGACTACTGTGGGAAATCCTGCACTACATATGACTTGCTTTTTTTTTTTTTTTTTTTTTTTCTTTTTTTGAGACAGAGTCTTGCTCTCCTGCCCAGGCTGGAGTACAGTAGTGCAATCTTGACTCACTGCAAACTCCGCCTCCCAGGTTCAAGCGATTCTCCTGCCTCAGTTTCCAGAGTAGCTGAGATTACAGACGAGTGCCACCATGCCCAGCTAATTTTTGTGTTTTTAGTAGGGATGAGGTTTCTCCCTGTTGGCCAAGCTGGTCTCAAACTCCTGACCTCAGATGATCTGCCGGCTTCAGCCTCCCTAAGTGCTGGGATTACAGGTATGAGCCATCGCCCCTGGCCTGACCTGCTTTCTTCTAAAATAAATTTCAAGAAGAAATTAAAAAAAAGGGGGTAGGAGAGTAACCTACAGATCAAAAAAGACTTAACAGCCATAAAAATGAAACACAATACATGGACCAGGCTTGGATTCTGATTCAAATAAGTCAACTAAAACAAATGTTTGTGAAATTATCAGGGGAATGTGAACAGTAGATATTAAGAAATTATTAATATTTTTGGTATCATAATAGTACTGGGATTATGTATTTTAAGAAAAGAGTCCTTATCTTTTAGAGATAATATTGAAATATTTAAGGAGGAAATAATATGAGTTCTTAGATTTGACTCAAAACTACCTAGTAGGGAGGCAGTGGGGTTTGGGATGAGGGGTAGAACAAGAACAGTTATGAATCAATAATTGTTCTAGCTGAGTAAGAGGTTCATGCTTCCTTATATTGTTCCCTTTCCTTTGTACGTGTAAATTTTCCCATAATTATCTTTTAATCTAATATAAAATGTTACCTAAAACTGTTATTGAGGTCACTGACCTGTGTCAGAACACACGTTCCCTCTCTGAAAATGTGAGCGTTTGCCAAAAGAGTGGTTTTTTCATTCCTGCCTGCTTCTCCATGATTCCACAAAAATCACAGTTCTGTGGCCATCACAATGGCCAGTTCTCTTGGGCCACCAGGAGAGGATTCTTGAAGAACTCATTAGAGTAGATGGACCCTTCCCAATCACTCTGTGCATGTGGGGCTCTGGTCTCTGTCACCAGTGTTCACACTAGTCCTTTCCATAATGAAGCCCATTCTTTTTGACAGAAAAGACAGGATTACAATAGGAGTTTTGGGCCAGGCACAGTGGCTCACTCCACCTGTAATCCTGACACTTTCGGAGGCTGAGATAGGAAGATCCTGTGAGGTCAGGAGTTCAAGACCAGCCTGAACCTCATAGTGAGACTCTGCCTCTACAAAAAAATTACAAAAATCGCCAGTCATAATAGCATGCACCTGTAGTCTCAGCTGCTCGGGATGCTGAGGTTGGAGGATCACTTGAGACCAGAAGACAAAGGCTGCAGTGAGCCATAATCATACCACTGACTCAAAAAAGTTTTTTTCTTTTAAATAAGAGTTTTATTCAATTTTCTTTCTCATTTCTCAACATTGAAAAAAACACAATTCCTTTTATTATCTAGCTCTAAACATACACAAAAGTATCCTTTGTCATCATTAGATTTTTATTTTTTAAATAAAGCTGGACTGGGCCGGTGTGGTGGCTCATGCTGGTAATCCCAGTACTTTGGGAGGCTGAGTTGGATGGATCACCTGAGGTCAGGAGTTTAAGACCAGCCTGACCAACATGGTGAAATCCCATTTCTTCTAAAAATACAAAAGTTAGCTGGGTGTGGTGGCACACGCCTGTAATCCCAGCTACTCAAGAGGCTGAGGCAGGAGAATTGCTTGAACCCAGGACGAGGTGGTTGCCGTAAGCCAGGATTGCACTATTGCACTCCAGCCTGAGAAATAAGAGGGAAACTACATCTCAATAAATAAATAAGTAAATAAATAAATAAAGCTGGACTGGGCATTTTGACTCTATTTTTCTAGGTCTCTGCTATTCTTAAAAATTACCTGTTCCTGCTTTCCCTTTTCTTCATAGAGTCATTAGTTTCTTTTGGACACTCTTCCCTTTGTTAAGAATTCTTGCTCATTTGCAATAGCACTGTGGAAAGAGAATGGGCTAAACGTTTTTGATGGAACTATGCAATGTTTATGAGTACTGGAATACTGACACTGTCATATTCTGCTCTTCAAGTATAAACTGGTATCACCTTCCTGGAAGGCAATTTTATAACATGCATCCAAAGCCTTTTTAAAAGTGTGTACTTTGTGACCAAGGAATTACATTTTTAGGAATTAATCCTTGAGCTTCAAATCACTAACAAGAAAGAAAAGAAAGGAAGGAAGAAAGAAAGAAAGAGAAAGAAAGAAGGAAGGAAAGAAAGAAAAGAAAAGAAATTGATCCAAAGCATATGGATGTGCTCAGAGATTTAGTTAAAAGAATGTCCAAGATGGCATTTTAAATATATTTTAAAAATTAGAAGCAACTTAAATATATATTTTTAAAAAGTTTGACTAAATAAACTATAGTTTATCTTGCAGTGGAATATCATGTAGCCAAAAAAGATGACATGTTAGGATACTTTATGATATGGGAAGATGTTTATAATATATAATTTAGGGAAGAAAGGTTGATTTTTTTAATTAAAAAATTAAATTTTTTCTAAAAGTGGAAACATTATGAACAAAACAGTTCACAGAGAATGTTTCTCATTTTTACAAAAATGTATGCATGGAAAAAAAGACTGAAAATTTATATAAGAATGTTAAAGTAACTCCTTTAATTTTATTCTCCTTTCCTCACACATGCTGTAACAATTTCGCTAATGGATATTTCTTACTCTCAAATAAGAAAAAGGAGTAATTCATGAACTAGAAAGAGGGCACACAGAGCCAGCTCAGGCCCCATCTCAGTTTTCTCCCCTGGTTGGGTGCAGACTGTTCTGGCCTGATCACCTCTCAACAGCAACCACTAACCTCCCTTGGAGCCACTTTGCTGCCCCATCTCCATGTACAGAGACCAGGGGGCAGCAGCAGTCACTCTTAGGGGGTGTTCAGCAGGTGGGAGGAAGATCACTTCCAGATAGCTGCTGAAAAAGGAATTTGCCCCGAGAATGTGGACCTGGCCAAGACAAGGCCAAGAAGTCCAGTCTGTCCTTATCTCTGGGGCCCGGTCTGGCCCCACCCTGGGTTGTTTAAAATTTAGAGCTTGGTGGCTCACCTCTCAGCAGTTAACACTGTTCATTCAAGAGGTTTCGCTGGAGTTTGGGTTAAAGCCCTTGGCCTCTGCTCTGCAGTCTCTTGTGTGACTCACTGTGCTGTTTTGTTCATTATTACGGTCTACTTCCTTCCTAGCAGCCTCCCTGGCTCTTCTTAGAAATCTCTTTCCCTCCTTCTCTTCCTCAAGCCCAATTTCAATGATAAAGATTTATGAATAAGCAAGGGAATTGGCGGTGTTTGTGATTAGAACCCTTAGCCTTAGAGTTCTCTAGGCTGCTGTTTAATTTACCAGAGTAAACAAATCAGAGAAAAAAAACAGAGAGGAGAGAGAGGGAGAGGGAGAGGAAGATGGAGAAGGGGAGGGAGAGGAAGGGAGAGAGAGAGAGAGAGAGAGAGAAGAAAAGAAGTGTTTTAGAAGAAAAGAAATATTATCCATTATATCTAACAAAGGATATACTACAAACATGCATCACTGTGAGCATTTATTGTCTTCTGGCTCTTAAGGTCTAGGACATGTGGTGCCTGTCCCTGAGTACCGGATTGCATTTGCTTCTAAATTCTGAATCAGCTGAAATATACATTAAAATGCATGATGCTGCAGCACCTTACTGGCAAACCCCACAAACCTCCTAAAGAAAACAAAATGATACAAACCAACATCAGTAGCAGCAGGATCTTTTGAAAGCCCCCCAAAAGAAATATTTTTAAAGTTTTTGAATTCTAACACATTTTTATGTGTATTTTAAGGCTGAGTTGTTTAAGACAGTGAATGACTCTAGTGTTCCCGACATGCCTCTCAGTTAGCGCCCTGGCTGTGCTGGCGAAGGATGCAAGAATGTGTTATTGGGATTAATTCTGGGTACGATGGAGGCGGCATAGAGCCCTTGGGTACCAGGACCAAGGCAGCTTTCTTGTGGGTGGATGAAATGGGCATCTTCACGGCGTGACAGGAACAACATAGGAAAGTGCCGTATAAAATAGCTGCTCTCACTTCTGAAGTACCTGCTGTGTTACCATCAGTACTTTCTTCCTTTGTGATACTGGGCTTTTGGTATCTTCACTTGAAAATACACCTGGTGGGGATAATGTGCAAAATCCTAAGATCATCACGGAAAGGACAGAGGAGCAGAAGGCAATTACTCCTCTCTCCTGTTCATGGAGCCCTCTTCTTGAATCTCAAAATACTGCTTTGATTTCCCACTATACACAATGTCCCTTATGTCCTTTCTTTCACATAAGAATATATGTAGAGAAGGTGCCTAGACAACCCCTTCTCCACCAAATCAATTAACAGAATCTTAGGACTGAACAGAATGTCACAAAATTGTTATTCTGACCCCTGAAGCAATTAAGGTCTTTCACCAGCTTGAGCAGTGATAGGTCCAATGGTCAGTCCATCCAGTGTGGGTTACAGACCCTACAAGGTCAGCACCCAGACTTTCTTGTGGTTGTCCCTACTTTCAAGTCCTGTGGCTCCCCTTCCTCTCAGGTGCCTGCAGTCATTGGGTTTGCTTCATCTCAAAAATTAGCTTTCAAGACAATATCTAAACTACTTCTACTCTAAGGTGCAGATTTCTAGCACATAGTAGGTAATTAATAAACACGGGTTGAATGAGTGAATGGATAATACCATCAAGTGCTGCCAAATCCAGAGAAGTATGATAATGAGGATCACTAGGCCCAAGTTAGAGAAGTGAAAACCTTGCCAGGAGAGATAAGAGAGGGTTTTTGCTTCGAGGCATCTTCCTGGGTCCCCTGAAATTCCAGCACTGTACAGGACTGTGGGTTCTGCCTGTGCTAAGACACTACTTCTTTAATGCCTTTTGAATCCCTTCACTTCTCTTTATCTTACACTGCTATTCTCCGGCTGAAAAATCCATAATTTCTTGACTAGCATTGTGCCACAGTCTTCTAATTTGTCTCTTGGCTTCTCTGTTCCATCACCCGCTCCTCCCCAAATGACACTACCCTGCATCCATAATCCTGTAGGGTCTGATTCCAGCTCTACTCCTCTTATAGCTCATTACATGCCTCCTGATGTGTTCCCCAACCCTCATCAATTCTACTCTAACTAAAAGCTAAACTGAACTACTTATAAATTCACAAACACACTATGTTCTCTCTGGTTTTGGAGTCTTTGTCACTACCATACTAGGAAACTTCTTTTCCACCTCATCACCATTTGCTCACTCCCACTCATTGCTTAGTACCCAGTATAGATGTCACCTCTTCCAGAAGCCTTCCCTGAAACTCTAAGGAAATATATGTCCACTGTGGGTCTGCTGGGATCTTCACTTCATGGCGTCCTCACCTGGAACTCAGGCTGACAAAGCAGTCACTATCTGGAGCATAGAAGAGAGCAACGAAAGGAAGATGAAGACTTGGATGCTAGCTCTCAAACTTTCCACCTGGAAGTCACACTTAGCACTTTCATTCAATTTTCATCGGTCAAAATAAGCCACATATCTAACCATTTCTATATGTTACATGGTCATATCTAACCATTTCCTATAGAAATTATTTTGACCAATGAAATAGTTAGAGATGACCATGTGACTTATTTTGACCAATGAAAATTGAATGGAAGTGTTAAGTGTGACTTCCATTCAATTTTCATTGGTCAAAATAAGTCACACTATATGCCTAGAAATGAAGAGAAAGAGAAACATTTGTAAAACAACCCTAGTGATCTACATATTCAAGTAAGTGGAGATCTGGAAAATCCCCAGTGGATCTGATAACCTTACTGAGAAATATTTAATTTGCATGAGGGTAGTGGAAGCCATATTATAAGAAGCCATAGAGTGATTGAGAAGTAAAAAAGTAAAGACAGTGAGAAGAGATAACTCCTTCAAGATGTTTGACTGTAAAGACCGGAAGAGAGGTAAATGGTGGTGGTGGGGTGTGGCCAAGGAAGAATAAAGAGTTGGTTGATAATTAGCATGAGCATGGCTTGAGCATATTTAGAGAACAACAGGGTATGTCCATATGAACAGGTGAGAGTTTGGATAGCCATGAGAAAGGAAGAATTGTGTAGGGTCCTTGACCTAGTGGAAGAGATCAAACTCCGAAGTATGAGAGAGGGATTGGCCTTAGATGAGACTAGGCTTCCCTCCTCCAAGTAGCAGGAGCCATGGAGAGTGAGTGGGTGTAGAGGTTGATCAATTTATAGATTGAAAAGTAGGAGACTGAGGGAATTCTTGTTCAGTGGCTTCTGTTATCATTGTGAAATTAATTTATATAAAGCTGTCAAAATGTGTTCCACTTAGAGAAATTTAGGAAATCATTATAAGAAAAAGAGAGTGAGAGAGATGCTCCTTTGTAACACATGATTTCCTAGAACGATGGCTAGGAGGATGTGAAGTATATCAAACCTCCACCCTCCACCCCCACCCTGTGCCATAATTGAGGCTTATTTTAGGCAAGGCAGTTTCAACTGCCAAATGTAATCTCCTAAGCACATGGATGAGCCTGGTGAAAAAATGGTTTATCTATAATAGTTGGAAGTAGGAGTTTGAATATAGCTGTGAAATGAAAATCTGTTTCTGCCCAAACTTATCCAAAAATATACAGAGATATCATTAACTCTGAAACCTTTGTCCATACTCTCTTTCTGTCTTCAACCTGAAAATGATTTTCTCAGTCCATATGCTATGCACACAGTTCAGGTCGTTGCTTGGCTAAGAAGGATAATCTTGCCTGATCATTTTCTTTGGAGCTTAAGAAGATGCCTTCAAAATCTCAGGACATTGCTACCTTAGGATGCTGCTGCTCCGGTTATTATGGCAGCTGCTGGCTCAGAAAATCATAATCCCCCCTGCAAGTTCTCTTCTACACTCTGCAAGCTTGGTCAGGGCTAATGAGTACTTTTTTTTTCTTCCTTCTTCAAATAGGTTTTTTTTTCTTTCTGGGTTTAGATAGAGAGGGCTTCCTGGCTAATTTAATTTTGCTTCTCCTTCGTTACAAGCAGATGTCACTTTTACATCTGTGTCACTTTTACATCGAATGCCCCATGTCTCCCCCCTACCAGCCCAGCAGATGTTACTACTATTAGCCAAACTCCAGCAAAAAGGTAACAGGCAGCCCCTTCTGCTAATTATAGCATTGTGGAAGTGAAGAGAAAGGACGGGGAGGAGTGCAGTGGGGCTTTAAATGTCCTTAAAAGTTCTTAAAAGAATGGATTTTGGAGATCTGTACACCATCACCTATATAGCACATACACACGGGGTACCTTCAAAGTTAATCCAGATACAGAAGCATCATCTATGAGTTAGCCATAAAAGTTCAACCCCAAACCACACAGCTAATCCAGGACAAATGCCTTTCGAAGTGAGATCACCCTGAACATACTAACATTTACATACAGGATAAAGCACCATATTAATTATGAATAAAAACTGTATATAACCAGACAAAACATATAATTAACCTATCTAATACAAATATACCTTCCAGTAAATTCCTTTAAAAAATAAAATTTTCTGCCTGATTGCTTTCTTTTCTCCCATTTGATATCCTAGAGCCTGCTTTTTGATTTATCTTCTCTCTTCCACATGCATTATTATTATTATTATTATTTTATTGTACTTTAGGTTCTGGGGTACATGTGCAGATCATGCAGGATTGTTGCATAGGTACAAGGATGACAATGTGGTTTGTTGCCTCCATCTCCTACTCACCTATAGCTGGCATTTCTCCCCATGTTATCCCTCCCTACCTCCCATTGTCCCTCCCCTAAACACCCCCCCAGCGGACCCCAGTGTGTGATGCTCCCCTCCCTGTCCATTCCACATGCATGCATTATAAACGTATAATAGGAAAAACGCTGTGTCTATGCACCGTCTAAGTCCCAAAGTAAAGTGTTTAATATACAATTCAAGGAGACTGTTCCAACATCATCATTGCCATCATCATCATACTGGTGGCTAACAGTCACTGGATTCTTTCCATGTGCCAAGCACTGTGTTAATTGCTTTGTATACGCTATTGTCAATCAGTTAATAATTGTTAGTCTCACAGTGTCAGGAGGTTAGTTACCAGAACCTCAAAGAGTTTCTATTATGAAACGTGTATCATGGTTGCTAGGCAAATGGAAAATGTGGTGGAAATTCTAAAATGCTAGGAGAATGCAGTGGGTCATCAGACACGGGGTTGCTGTGGCTGGAATGCTTTCTGTTCTGGAGAAATGGTGTCCCAATAAATTTTGTCTAGGTTATTTTCTTAATGCAGGTGAGTGGGAAAGGCTGCTGTCTCCACATATCTTTTTGGAGAAACCCAAGGACAAATCTTGCCTATTCATTCTCCAGTTGAGAGAAATATTGGTTCTGAGTTGAGTCTATGCCAGGCAGTAGGCTGGCTATGCTGGGATAATTTGGATGCAGCATCAAATAAAGCAATCAAAAAGAAATTCCTCTGAAACTCTCACTGGTATTTAATATTTTATTCATCCCCATGTTATTGTGCTCCGCCTGCGGTAAAACAGCCTCAGAACAGCCTCCTAGGAGTGAGGCATTAGGAGGCTGACAAGCATTTTCCCATGAATCGCTACTACAATACAATGGCATTTTGTTTGCTGTTTTGTTTCCTTGTCTTCTAACATTCTTTCTGACTTTCAAGGAAAAAAAGAAGAAAAAGAAACCCTCCTATGAATGGTGTAGCAAAGGAAAGAAAAGTTCTTTTAAACTTTCAACCTTTTTCAGTTTGTATTGAGTAGCATGTAAACTTTTTTTTTTTCCTGATAGTATATATGCTGGTAATCTCTTCCTTTTTGGTGCTTTAAATGGCCTTTTCCCTCCCTTTTATCACGTACTATTGCCTTTCCATTATTGATTCAGAAAATCGGCAGGGGGAAAAAGTCAACCGTGTACGCATACTAAGAAAGGGAAGGCAGAGGCAGGTGGATCAAACTCATCCATCTATCCATGTGGTCATTTATCTATCAATCCATCCTGCTACCCACCCGCCTCTATTAAAATAAATAGCAGGCACTGTACACATTGCTGGTTGGCTGAAGTTGTGATCTGGACAAAAGGTCTGTTTGGGGAAAGGATGCTGAAGCTTAATTCTATTTGTGCCGGTTGAAAATCAGGAGGGGTTTTTCTACACTTCACTTTTATTAGATTATTTCTTATAGATGGTTTCTTTTTCCCTCCCAGACGCGTGGTGGAGGCTGCTGAAGCAGTTGGTCTATAGTTGGAATAATTAAATTAACCATTTAGTACAACTTTTAGGGGAGAACTCGCGTGTAGAAAGCACAACTGGAACAAAACAGGGCGCTGGGGCTGGGGCTCTGGCCTGGCCCAGCCCCGCACGCCTTTCATCTCCAAGCAGAAGCAGGACCCCCGACCACAAAAGACGGGCAGAGGGACAGTAGACCAGGGGTGGTGGGGGAGGGACGGTGACACTGAACAAAACAAACCTACAAGGCCCACAAAGGGGAAAATGAAGTCAAGCGCATTTGCTCATCCGGCCGTGTGGGCCCAGCGCTGAAAGGTCTCGTGGTACAAAGGCAAGAAGGCTCAGGGCACTCGGACCCGGGGTGGCCGGCAGCAGGGGGCGCCCGGAGCGGGCCGACTCCGCGGCCTGGGACCGCGGGGCGGAGAGGGACCCCAGGACCGGGAGGGACCGAGCCCCAGGTCTGCCCCTTGACTATCCCCCGGGCACCCTCCCCGGCCAGGCACTTCCCTTGGCAGCGCCCCTCCGCTGAGACCTCGCCCAGATCTCTCCGCTTCTCCCCCAGTCACCCTCGGAAGCCCCGTCAGCATCTAGGTCCCCTGAGCTGCGCACTGAACTCCTCATCCCAACACTCCCTTTCGCACAGGAACTGCCTATATGCACCATCTAAATTTCGAAGTTCCACATCTTCACCCAAGAGCTATCCTCAGAAACTGCCAACAGCAACGCCTCTACTCTGGGCTCTGAGCACTTTTTAGGTCCTAGTTTTGTCTCCGCCCTAAAAGCCAACGGGGCCTGGGCTCTGTCCGCAAATTAGGACCCGCGGTGAAATTGCCCTGCGCTCGGCTCGTGGCGTAGGGCTCAGGCCCGAGGCGCACAGAGGCGGCGCGGCGCTGGGGCGTTGCTTCCCGAGCCGAGCGCGCAATCAGCACCACGTTCAGACACACCCAGGGTGAACCTAGGCTCTAGCGCCAAGCGGAGTGTGAACCCGGTAACTGTCAGGAATAGAGGTCTTGGAGCCGAAACGCATCACCTCCTGGCCACTCTGGCCACTCTCTTCTGCAGGGAAACTCGCTTAAAACCTACAACCGAGGAGCTGGTTGGCGGGGTGTCACCCCGGCCTGTGCTCCGCACATCCACATCTCCCGAGGGCAGGCCTCGGCGGCCGAGTCGCTTTTCGAAAACCAGCAGGCACAACCCCCAACCGAAATGCAAGGGAACGAAGAAACTTGGAAAATCTCAGCCTTGTGCTGGACAACCTATCCCCCACCTCCCTCAAGTGGTTGGGAAGGGGGATGAGCGTGGGGGAAATTCCATGTGTGGAGTCCAAAGGGATACAGCCACCTCCCGGCCCAAATGCAGATTCATATTCATGAGAGCGGGATAAATAAAGACAAATCTATGCCGTAATAGCACTTGGATTCGCATCCGTCTTTGCTGGCCTTTAGGTTTAGGGGACTGAAGACAGATGTTTGCATCCCTTTTCTCCTCTTGTCTGGTGACTATAAAGAAAAACCATTTAGAGCGTTGCAATTTGTTTCCCGCCGCAGTAAAACCTTGTACACATTTATTTTCATTTCACCCCCGTGCACAAAAAAAGTGCACACTGGTCACCAAGGGCTCTTCTTTATCAAATACGCATTGTACAACATATAACTGCAATAAAACTATCAGCCCTCCCCATAAAACTATCACCAGGATCCTTGGTAGGTCCCGCTTTCTGCTCTCCCAACTTCAGCGCTTCCTCACGTCTCGAGGATTTGCAACCACCTGAAATGAGTCTGAAACTCACCCTGCAGAGAAGCACAAGGCTGAGGGACCGCTGTCCCTGTTTAATCCATTACTGCATCCTCGGCAGTTTAGTGCGCAATAAAACACGGTGGCAGGGGAGAGCGGGCGCCCATCCACTCTCCGGCACTAGCATCGAATTAAACCACTTAGTTTGGCAAACACTGAACGCCTAAATGCCCCTATAAAGACTTTATGAGTTTGTTACTTTAATTACTGACTTGTTACAGAGCACATAAAGGGGGTAATGAATGCAATAAAACTAATTATCTACACATTTAATTCATATAAAATATCCAGAGTTTGTTTACACCACACGGCGATTCAACTAAGCTTTCCCCCTCTTGTCCACCGAGAGGAAGGATTTAATGAAATAGTTTCCCTTATTCTGCTAGGGCCTAACGAACCAAATGAAAATTACCCTCCCCTTAAATCATGGGGCCACCGAGGTCCACAAATCACTGCTCGCTTCTTTGTCTGTGCCTGGCTGCCAGCACCCAAAAGCCTAAGGAATCGGACAAGAAAGGTGCCTGACCTGGCACCCTTGCCTTGACATTTACATGGCGAGAATTTTGCTCACTGCAGCAGGCAAACCGAAAAGGCAAAGAAGCAATCCCCGGGTCTGTGGAGGATTGTGGGCACCTGAAAGAAATAGAGGCCATAAAGAGTTGGAGCACCCGAAAGAGATGAAAGAAGAGATACATTTGGGTACACTTCACGCTTGCTTGCCAGTTAGGCGTAATTAAAACGAACAACCTCCAAACCAACCAAATGCAAACCTTGCGCTAATGAAAACAGACACAGAACTGAACGCAAATAACACACCACCGTTGAGAATCCAGATGTTTTACATTCAAAAGCTTTCCTCAGATTTTTTTTTTTTAAGTGGCTGTATACACAGATTTTTAAGTGGCTGTATACCCCGAGTCTCTTGAAAGCACATTAAGCTGCAAGGAGAAATGCAATTTATAAGATGCATTCTCTCTCTTTCTTAACCCCCTCTACCAGGTGTATTTTTAAAGAAATCCGTTTATCGTTCACATAAACCCCCTTGGCCCACTTACTCTATGTTACAGGGCGCCTGAGTCTTGCCAATGTCCCAGTCCTTTATAACATTTCATGCACTTCGGGGGGTAGGCTTGTTGTTAAATTGAGCGTGTAACACTCTTACAAAACAGGTTTTCTATGACATCAAGGTTTCTTCTCCCTAACCGAGGGGGGGGAAAAAGAAGAGGACGAAGAAGGGGGAAAATACACACACTATCTCAATTTATGCCTAAGGTATATGATCAGTTAAAAAGGCTTAAAAGCTCGGGGAAATTGGATCAGGGAGAATCGTCACCCAACTTTCATTATTTCCAAGTAGTGTGATTGAATTAAAGGGCAGGGAGCTGGTTAGAAGGGAGGATCAGGGGCTCGGTGCGTAATGGTGTGGTATTAAATTCTAATTAGAGATGCAGGAATCAATGATAGGGAGGTTGGACAGCTCAGTTCCCCAGTGCCAGCCCAATAGACGGATGAGTTATTGTCATGTAAAAAGCGCCAGCAATAAGACCAACCGCTTTGCTATTGTCCAAGTGGAAAGAGCCAAGTTTATTATGAGGACTATATGCTCTAGAGACCTCAGACAAGGCATCTCATAGGAGGCTTTTTCATAAAACTAGGCTCTGCTGGTAGTAAGGAGGCCAGTTTGGAGGCAGGCGTTGAGCTGTGCACATCTCCCCACTCCAGCCACCTTCTCCATATCCATCTTTTATTTCATTTTTCCACTTGGCTGAGCCATCCAGAACCTTTTCAATGTATAAAATGGAATATTCTTACCTCAATTCCTCTGCCTACGAGTCCTGTATGGCTGGGATGGACACCTCGAGCCTGGCTTCAGCCTATGCTGACTTCAGTTCCTGCAGCCAGGCCAGTGGCTTCCAGTATAACCCGATAAGGACCACTTTTGGGGCCACGTCCGGCTGCCCGTCCCTCACGCCGGGATCCTGCAGCCTGGGCACCCTCAGGGACCACCAGAGCAGTCCGTACGCCGCAGGTAAGGACCGTCAGCTTTCTCAGCGGAGGAAGCCGCCTTTCCGCTCGTATATAGGAAGCCTTGATTGCATTTGAAAATGGAAATGTGTTTAGTATTTACCAAACGAAATTTGCTTACACAAATGAAAGAATTTATCACGTTAGAAGCGATTGCAGGGAGGGGTAATTCACTTACAGGGTTACACTATCCTAGTCACACCCGAACCGCCAACAAAATTATCTTAAGCTGCCAAAATGATAGGCATAATTTATTTACTTTGCGATGAGACGTAAAGCTTAGAAAATAATTAAATAACAAAGAATAAAGCTCATTACTGGCAGTGTCTTCTTTTTTTAAGAACCGACAGCGGCTCACACCTCTTTGGCTGGTCATTTTTATGATTATCTCTTTAATTTATTATTATTTTTTTGCAGCACTTTCCCGAACTTTTGAGCCGGTTCAACTTTCTGAGAATTGAAAACTTCCCAAAGTGGGACTGTTTGGTAACTTCTTTCCTGGCTCCCTGATATTCCGACTGATGTTTTTGGATTTTTTTTTTTTTCCTCTCTCGTTTTTTCTTGCTGAAAGCACTATCCCAAGTCCGTCACATCGCGCTGTTTCAATCCAACTAAAGGCGCTTGTGCCAGAAAGGATGCCGCCAAGCCCGAAGTTTGAGCCTGGGTTTCCGTAGATAACAAATTTGCTCGGTTTATTCCAGCGGCTTCTCTCTGCGACTGTCTCGCGCGGGTATAGGTAGCGGCTGCCGGATGATCTGACCTTGTAGTCTCCACATTCTGGCTCCACGGTCGCTCACTTTCTTTCTCCTCTGTCATTCTCTCTAGTTCCTTACAAACTCTTTACCGACCACGGCGGCCTCAACGAGAAGCGCAAGCAACGGCGCATCCGCACCACTTTCACCAGTGCGCAGCTCAAAGAGTTGGAGAGGGTCTTCGCGGAGACTCACTACCCGGACATCTACACCCGGGAAGAGCTGGCCCTGAAGATAGACCTCACAGAGGCACGAGTCCAGGTACGAGCGCCTGGAAACCGACCCGGCTCCGCCGCACTAGTCCGGGGAGGTGTGGGGGTGAGGGTCGGCTGGTGAAATTCGAAGTCCTGGAGCCTCATTGAGAAGGAGCTAGGGGCCCAGGTCAGATCAGAGATACTGGATTTGGTGTGGCTATGCCTGCGAGAAAGGCTTAGAGCGCGCTCTTGGCATTTTATGCACAGCTGTCAAGTGTTTCTCACCCGAGCAGGGACACGGGGGGCCTTGGGACGTGGATGAGCCAGGGGACAGGCAGTGCCTGTGGTGGAAGGTGTGCAGACTTTGCTCCCGTTTTATAAGTTTTTCTCCCCCTACAAATGCCTCCTAACTCAAGTGCGTTTTACCTGGCCCCATGGCATATAGGTGCATTTTTCTGGAAACTATGACTTGAGTCAAATTTGCAAAGGGGCTGTGACTTCATGAAGGTCAAGAACCAAGGCTTACTCTAACCTGTTAGACACAGGTGCGCTCACAAGTTGGCCACAGCGGCTCCCTGGGTGAGCCCCCCACGGAGAAACAGTTCGCACCAAACGCAGGCTCTTCCAGGCCCAAAGGCCTGAGATGTGCAGCGGAGCAAACCCAGCGGATCCCTTTTCCTTAAAATTAGAGTTTAACTTTAGAACTTAGGCTTAGGGGTGAATGACAAGCTTGGGGCTTGCTCAAGGAGCCGACTCACCAAAATAAGGCCTTCCCTTTTAGGGTCTTTCTGGGACCTGGGGCCTTTTTAACTCTTTCTAACCTTTTTAACTCTCCTGTAAGGCTTCATTTCCCTGGAATGCTCAGCTCGCCCTCAGAAAGTTTCTCCGAAGATGCGCGGCAACAAGGAGGGGTGGACTTGGTGGACTGCGTGCGCGCGGATGTGATCACGGCGCACGGGGAGGGGATGTTAAAACAAGCCAAAGTAGAACGTGGGCCACCCTAACTCGTGCTTTTCTTTCCCATTTCCTTCTTTCCACCCCTACTTCACCGTCTCTCCTTCCGTCTTGGGCCAGGTGTGGTTCCAGAACCGCCGCGCCAAGTTTCGCAAGCAGGAGCGCGCAGCTGCAGCCGCAGCGGCCGCGGCCAAGAACGGCTCTTCGGGCAAAAAGTCTGACTCCTCCAGGGACGACGAGAGCAAAGAGGCCAAGAGCACCGACCCGGACAGCACTGGGGGCCCAGGTCCCAACCCCAACCCCACCCCCAGCTGCGGAGCAAGTGGCGGCGGCGGCGGCGGGCCCAGCCCAGCTGGAGCTCCGGGGGCGGCGGGGCCCGGGGGTCCGGGAGGCGAACCCGGCAAGGGCGGCGCGGCAGCAGCGGCGGCGGCCGCGGCAGCAGCAGCGGCGGCTGCGGCGGCGGCGGCAGCTGGAGGCCTGGCTGCGGCTGGGGGCCCTGGACAAGGCTGGGCTCCTGGCCCCGGCCCCATCACCTCCATCCCGGATTCGCTTGGGGGCCCCTTCGCCAGTGTCCTATCTTCGCTCCAAAGACCCAACGGTGCCAAAGCCGCCTTAGTGAAGAGCAGTATGTTCTGATCGGGGATCCTGTGGCGGCGGCGGCGGCGACAGCAAGCGAGCCAGGGCCCGGGCGGGCGAGTGGGCGAGCGGGTAGGCCCAAGGCTATTGTCGTCGCTGCTGCCGTGGCTTTTTCATCGAGGGCCTAAAGTAATTGCGCTAAGAATAAAGGGAAAACGGCGTCGCCCTCATTTCAACCCCACTCCTAACCCCTTCCTTAACCTCCAAACAATACAAAACAAACTTCCCTGGCTTCGCACCTGCCTCGGCTGCGCAGCGGGGCCAGGGCTCCGCCTGCTGACCGGGGGTTGTGAGCAGTGCGGCCTGGACGCGGGGGCACTCTCAGGGGGCTGTGTCTGCGTATCAGTTTGTGTCTGTCTCGGGGAATGTGTGTCTGTGGCCCAAGCAGGTTACAGGAAGAGATGGGGGGCCGCAACCAACTCAGTGACTTGTTTAGAAATAAAAGACAAAAAAGTAAAACTAAAAACAAAAAAGTTGGAAGGCAGAAATCATTAAAAAACAAAGGCTAACAACCCAGAAAGGTTTAAAAAACATAAGAAAGAAAAAAGACAAATTCAAGGAGGGGCTAGGGAAGAAGCTGCAGCTGGAGCTGAGGGCTCGATCTTATGAACCCCTAAATCCTCTCCCTGCTAATAGCACGGATTCTCTTGGGGCTCTTCTTCAGGGAAGGGTAGGGACGCCTTTCCAGCCCACCTTCCTATCGTGTCCTTGGGTTCGGGTCACCGTGGCGACCGACGACTCGCTCAGACTGTCCCCGTGGCAGAAGTGACTTTCTGATGCCCCCTTGCCTGTCCCACCTCGCCGAACACCATCCCGCCATTAGCGCATCGGAACCCCACACAGTTGCAACTCCCAATCCCGAATCTTTGCAGCCGTTCGGCCCTGAAAGATGCCCTATCCATGAGATGCCTTTTCACCCACAAACTCTGCAAAATGTGTCTCATGTTTCGCAACTCTTTTTTTTCCCCCTCGCTCGTCGGCATTTTCTTCTTCCACCAGCTTTTACTGAACTTTTTGGCACTGCTTTGGATTGGAGTCAATTGCAGTCCACATAACTGGCTGCAGAGAAATCTACTGAGCAAGGGAAAGGCACACACACGTTTGCAGAAGTGTCTCGGTTTGCATTTCTGTTGGAATGATCCGAACTGGACTCACATCCTATATGGTGGATGGACTGTATATTGATGGTTCCATTCTTCGCGCAGTTTAGACATCTCTGTTGGGATTTTTTTATTATTATTTTAAAAGGCACAAACTCTAGATATTAGTTGAATGTTGAGGCTTTAACTTTTTCGATGTCTTTCTACAACTGTGTTCTGTGACTCAATTGTATCGTGTTAATATCAGTACAGACCGTCTCCTCTACGTGACCGTATAATGTTTTTCTCTTATTGTAGTCTCTATGGCGTGTCTTTATGGTGTAACAAGGTTCTCACGGGTTCAATCTTTTGTGTTAGAGAGACCACAGTTCAGACAATGGTATATATTTTTGTTATCAGGTGCATGTCTGTCTGATTTCTTTTTTTTTTTTTCTCCCTGTTGGACTATGTTTGTGAACACAATTGTCATAAGTTATGTTTCAGATTTTTGAATTTATTTATATGTGTTATAATGAATGCTTCTATTTAAAAGGGAAATATTTCTACATGTGCATATAGTTTTCCAAGAGTGTACCATTAACTTGATTGTTGATAATAAAAACAAAAAGCAAGTCCAGCAATTGAACTCTTTTTTTTCTTGACTCATTTTTGTTTTATTGGTCATTTTAAAAAAAAGTTTTATTTTAAAAGGACAAGGGAAGATAAAGTAAATTGTACTAAAAAATAGCAAGAAGCCCAGTTGGCTCTGGAAATCCAGGTGGCTGGGCATCTAAACCCATGCAGCCAAATTCAGCCAAATATAAAATTTAGTGCTTGGGAGAGCAAGCAGGATTCTTGTCCATGCTTTTCTGTCCCCAGAAGCACACGAGGGCATTGATAAAAGAGTTCACATCTGGCTGCGAATCTGTGGACTGGGTGGCAGCCAAGGCAGGATTTGAATTCAGGTCTTTGAGGTGGACTTGAAATGACAGTGTGGATTCTGCATGCAGGTGCCTTCAAGACCAATGATATCTGGCAAGGTCCAGGCTGTCCAGCTCCCCCAAACCCTGCAAACTACTGACACCCCGGGACACCTGACAAACTCCATATGGGCAGGTGATCAGGTACTGTGTGGAATAGGTTTGTGCCTTCCATGCATTTCCTCATCTATCCTTCAAAACAAGACCGTGAAGCAGGTACAATTCCTATCCTCTGTTTTCTTTTAAACAGGTGAGGGAATGGAGGCAACAGGGACTTAACCTGCTGAAGCACCCCCAGTTTATGAGTGATGGGGCCAGCCTTTGAAGAGAGAAAATCTCATTCCAGAGCCTGCAATGTTTCAGTGGTTCTCAAAGTGTGGCTTCTGGACCAGCAACATCAGCATCACCTGGGAATTTGCTAGTCACAAATTCTTGGTACCCACCTTGGGCCTACTGAATCAGAAACTCTAGGGGGTGGGGTCAAGCAATGTGCTTTAAGTTCTAGAGGTTATGAGAATCACTAACTACCGTATAAGAAATGCAAATCAGAAAATTCCAGAACTTGGACTACCTTGGGAACAGGTGCAGGGAGGAATTCTGACAGCCTTAATGATCTCTTTTGGAGGGAAGCAGTCCTCACTACAGCCCCAAAATGGAATCCTGCCTCCTCCTTGGACCCTTGGGCTACTTTTTCCAAGCAGAAGCCCTGTGTACACTTCTGGTCCTTACCTTTGTACCTCTCTGGCTGGGCATAATCAACACATAATTCAGTTCCCCTCATTTGAAGGGAGGCCACAGTTTCCCTCCTCTGGCTTAAGGATTAGCAGCTGATCTGGTTTAAATTTTTCAAGAGCTTCTCACCACAAGCATCCAAATGTGGCTTGCATTTGATCAGTCAGGTTCATTCAGAAATGTCAAATATTTGTGTCATATCAAACTTCAAATCATGTTTCTAGAAAGCTTTTAGGGCCAGGCATGATTGTTCATGCCTGTGATGCCAATCTTTTGGGAGGCCAAGGCAGGAGGATTGCTTGAAGGCAGGAGTTGGAAACCTACCTGAGCCACATAGGAAGACCTCATCTCTAGAAAGAAGGAAGGAAGGAAAGAAAGAAAGAAAGAAAGAAAGAGAAAGAGAGAGAGAGAAAGAAAAAAGAAAGAAAGAAGGAAGGAAGGAAAGAAAGGAAGGAAGGAAAGAAAGAAAGAAAGAAAGAAAGAAAGAAAGAAAGAAAGAAAGAAAAAGGAAAATTAGCCAGATGTGGTGGCACATGCCTATAGTCCTAGCTACTTGGGAGGCTAAGGTGGGATGATTGCTTGAGCCCAGGAGCTGAGGTTGCGATGAGCTATAATCATGCCACTGCACTCCAGCCTAGGTGATAGAGATAGACACCTGTCTGAAAAAAGTAATAATAATAATAATAATAAGACTTTTAAATATTCTTTTTTAAATCCACCTAAAGGCCCTTCAGTAAAGTCTCCAAGACAACATTGTCCATATTAGACTAGTCACTAATTGTGCTAGTCTAACATGCTAGCAATTGCCAGACCTCTTAGGTTCTAGTCTTTGGTTGTAAATATAACTTAGAAGGTCTGAGATAGACCACAAAAGCAAGAATTTATTGGCAAAAAGAGCAATCAAGGTCCTGGGCCTTGTCAGGAAAGTTCACCTCCCTTTAGTCATGGAAGACCATGAGGTAAGTTTCTGAAAGCTGATGGGCAGGCTAGTGGACAGGCGTTCCGGAAAAGACAAGACCAGCAGAGAAAAGGAGAGCAAGGAGTGGAGAGAGGAAGAGGGATGGAGAAGGAAGAGGAAAAACAAATAGCCACAGAAGAGCTTTTGGAAACCCCAGAGAAGGTCCTAGAAATCCTTTCAGCTGTGAATAAACTGATGAGGATTGCCAAATTTCCTTCTCCTGGCCTTGAGCTACTTTGAGTGACTTGCCTCCAGGACAAGGGAAACTCTGAGGATTGGTGAGAAAACCATGCATTCACCTCCATCCCAGCTCCCCAGAGGATTGCAGTGTAAATGTCTGGAGGCACCCTACTGTAGCTCTAGTATTCTGAATACCGCCTTTGTTTTAATTTGGGTCACCTCTGCTGCTTTTACTGATCAAAGAAGCAAACTGTTGGGAGGCAAATCTACGATGAAATGCAAAATAATATCCCAGTGATATGATGGAGTCTAGTGGCAAGACACTCTGTCTCTCACTTTGTGTCATTTCCTTGGAGCCCTGCACAGTGTGAACAAGCTCACTTTCACTTTTCCTCTCCTAAGAAATTTGCATTTTGGCTCATCAAGGCATCCTTTTTCCTGGCAACTCTGGGACCACATGTGACTTCACAAAAGCTGCAGACCCGATGCCAGATAGCCACCCGTAAGCCAAGTCTCCTTCAAAATGGCAGAATGCAGAGAATGGGACAGTGGTTTTAGAGGGAAGTAGACAACACAGCAAATAGTAGCGGTCCATAACTCACTCCCGATGCGTCTCTGTGACTGCTGCATAACCTTATAAAGATAGCCTATGGTTAGAGATGGTCCTCAATTCAGAGAAGGGATCTGTGCTAACTGGTGACTTTGCTGAGGCTGGACAGGAACAGACTAAAATCAGTGAGGAGCTGACAAGTAACACCTACTAACATTTATTGAGTGCCTACTGCATGCTGGGCTCCATTTTTAAACTTACAAGTTTTAATGTATTTAGTCCTCATGTCTAATCTGTGAGATAATCGCAATTTCAATTTTTTTCCTTATGAGGAAACTGAGGCATTGAGGAATTGGGTAACATGCCAGGGTCACACAGTTAGCAGGATTGCAGCAGGAAGAGATTGCAGCAGGAATGGATTGCAGCCCTAGCTGGCTGGTGTCTGGAGCACGCGTTCCTTAACCACTGTTCTTTAGAGTCTTCACAAGAGGAAGAATTCATTTCAGTCCACAAGGTTACACACTATCAGACCCCGGAAGAGATTTTGCAAGAGACTCTGGAGGCAGGTGAAGGTTAGAAAGGGCAGCAGAACAGTGTTGGGATGGGAATCCCAGCCAGACTCAGAAGGAAGTCTAAGGCCTGAAAGGCTTTGCAATCTCCAGAAGGAAGGAGAATGTTTTCTGCAAGGCAACATATTTACAGCTCACAGTCTCTTTCTGATAAGTGAACAAGACAAGGAGTAGCCAGAGGCATAGAATGTGGAAGGGAAAAAACAGTTACATTTATGAAGTGCAGAACATCAGTTGGTGGACAGGAAAAGATGCCAGCCTCTGGGCTCATTCATCACCATCGTGACAGATGGATGGCACAAATGACAAAAGCCCACCTGCATCCTTCATCTTCCAGCCCTCATTCCAGAGTGGCTGTTTACAAATCTCTGTGGATAAATAATGACTAAATGGGCTGGGCACAGTGGCTCATGCCTGTAATCCCAACACTTTGGGAGGCCGAGGCTGGTGGATCACCTGAGGTCGGGAGTTCGAGACCAGCCTGACCAACATGGAGAAAACCCTGTCTCTACTAAAAATACAAAAATTAGACAGGTGTTGTGGTGCATGCCTGTATTCCCAGCTACTCTGGAGGCTGAGGCAGGAGAATCTCTTGAACCCAGGAGGCAGAGGTTGCAGTGAGCCATGATTGTGCATTGCACTCCAGCCTGGGCAACAAGAGCAAAACTCCATCTCAAATAATAATAATAATAATAATAATAATAATAATAATAATAGTGACTAAATGTCTTTACCTTACAGTATTTCCATGTTGGAAAGCAAAGTACAGTGCAAAGATCTGTGACCTCATTAGACCAACAGGCAGGATTATCTGAAAACAGTCTATGACCATGTCCCCACTGCCGTGGTAGACATTTTGAATTGTACTAGTCTTGGCTTAATGCAGAGGTTCTCAACCTTGGGTTCATGGATAGAATTCAAGGGAGAAAGAGAAAAACACATTTTCAGTAACCTCTTCCTGAAACACAGCATTTTCTTTAATGATGAATGTGGGCAAAGTAGCTACAGTACTAATTGTCAGTACCTGTGACTTCGTAGCCAGTGGAAACCACAGATATTTTCATTTCACAATAGAGTTTTTTGAAGCTATCTTAACAGATAGCTTAATAAGTTTGAAATTTATGATAAATACTAAATCAGGCATTATATCTTGTTGTTTAAGGCATTACTGAAGAAGCACATATGTTACTACAGCACAAATTTGTTTCAAAACATTTTTGATAACTTTGTGTCATTTGGCTTCTATTGTAATCCTATGCACTTTAAAGGATTATCTTTCCTTTTAAATATTTTCTTTATTTATTAAGCAATTTTTAAAATTTATTTTTAATTGACAAAAAATATATATGTTTGTCATATACAACGTGTTATGAAATATATATACACCGTGGAATGGCTAAATTGAGCTAATTAACATATACACTTCACCTATTGACCATTTTTTTATGTGTATGGTGAGAACACTTTAAATCCACCATCTAAGTGACTTTCAAGAAAACAATACATTGTTACTAACTATAGTTACCATGTTGTAGGGAAGATCTCTTAAACTATTCCTTCCACCTAACTGAAATATTGTATCCTTTAACCAACATATCCCCAGCCTTACCCTGCTGGGGAGATGTTCCTTATTGTTTATACCTTAAAACCTTGAGAAGAGATTCTTGGATGTCACCAGGCTGCCATGGGGTTTATGGCACCCACACAAAAAAACTAGGAATGAATGTCATTCCTGTCTCCTGGCCAGCTGATGAGAACAGGGTGTTCCATCTCTCTGTGAAATTGACTGTGAGAACATTTCTTCAGGATCAGAGCATGTAATCATTTCATTTCATGGGTGGATGCAATCTTAGAGAAGTTTTAAAGCTATCCCATGCTCCTTCAAGAGACAGAATAAAACAAGCCCTCCAAGTTGCACAAAGAAAGTTGCAGGGTTTTCTAGGCCACTGGCTGGCTGGAGGTGAGTGAGAAAGCAAGGGAGAGCAGGAGGTGATTCAGAGGTTTCAGCAGGACTGGAGAACCCTCTTACTGTTTATGAAGGATTTACATGAGCTGGGCACTGTGCTGCATGTACCACACTATTGAGATTCAAATCCATTGACTCTTACCCAAGGTCACATCATTAATAATGGCAAAGCAAGACTCAGTCCAAAGCTCAGCCTCTTAATCAATATGTTAAAAGGTTTGTTTTCTTTCTTAAAAAAAAAAAAAAAAAAAGGAAAGGAATTCCTTAGTTACCTAGAGGTCACTCACTTTACTTTTTGTCTGAACTTGAAGCTACTGGGTCTGTTGGATTACCCCAAAGCCAAGTGATTGAGCAATGATGTTACTTTAGCCATGTGTTTGATGTCAAAGACCTCCCTCTGGGAAAAGTCAGACATCAAGGGAAATAAAGTCCTCTTACCTGGATATAATTTCATTAGGGAACATAGTGGATGACTACTTGCTATATGACTTCTCAGATGATTTAGGTGATGATTTCCAGAACAGGAAGAGCCTGGGTTAAAACTTAATTTCTTTACAGCCCCAGTGGCAGGGCCAACTTGGACAAAAGAGGAATGTAAAGCCGACTTGTTTGAAACTTAGATATTGTGCTTTTTGTAGTACTTACTATGTGTTAGATACTTGGCTAGCTGTTTTGCATTTGTTATCTATATAGTGTATCAAAACTTCTGGGAATAGATGGCATTGGTATGAAAAGAAATCCAAGTGACAGAAAAGCCGAGCAACTTGCTCAAGAGCCCAAAGCTGGCATGTGCCAGAGATGAGCTCCAAACACATGTTGCTTGACCTCAAAGTCCCATCCTCTGGGGCTCCCAGAGTCCAGAGAAGTCCCTAGCATGGCCTAGAACTCAGTACCGCCCTTAGCCATGTTTTTTTCTTTTCTTCTTTTTTGAAAGTCCACTGAATTATATACCTTAAAAAGATGGATTTTATGGTATGTGAATCATATCTCAATTTTTTTTAAAGTAGAGAATAGTACAAGAAACCCATCGCCCCTTTTACCTTCCTCCATAATCTTTGATTTCTTACAGATATAATTTATACACACCGTCCATCTTAGCCTTAAGTCAGAACAACATAAATTAGCAGAGAGAGAAGAGAGTGAAAAATAATACTGTTTTCTTAACCAATTATCTTTTTTTGGAGGCTAGAAAAAGTCTGCTCTCCAATATTGATTTGTAAAATTGGACAAAAAATTCTTAATATAATTCTTAAGACTCTGTTTCACACTGAAGTAAAGTTTTCCAACTTTGTCACTGAAACCTGGGTGATATTAAAATATTCAGACATTTTAACATCCCTGTACCTGACCATGTATTGGAACAATCACGCATGGGAACTCCTCTGTAGGCCCATTCTCGCCTTCAATCAACTGGAAGAAGCTATAACCCAAAGGACATTTGAGCTGTATATACATCACTCCTGTATTCCGAGCCACCTGAGAGGCCGAGGTGGGTGGATCACCTGAGGTCAAGAGTTCGACCAGCCTGGCCAAGATGGTGAAACCCCATCTCTACTAAAAATACAAAATTAGCTGGATGTGGTGGGGCATGACTGTGATCCCGGCTACATGGGAGGCTGAGGCAGAAGAATTTCTTGAACATGGGAGGCAGAGGTTGTGGTGAGCCAATATCATGCCATTACACTCCAGCCTGGGCAGCAAGAGCGAAGCTCTGTCTCAAAAAATTAATTAAAATAAATAAATAAATAACATTTGAAAATATCTGAGGGCATTCATCTACTTATGCTGGAATTTCCTTCAGGTGCATTGAAACACAAATAGAATTTCTTAGAAAATGCTGAAAAGATTAAATATTCTTTTCTCTAAGCACTCTACTACTGATGGAAGAAAAAAGAAACAAACAAAAAGATGATGCTGGTGAGACTATGCAGAAAAAGGAACTCTTATGCCCAGCTGGTGGGAATGTAAACTGCTTCAGCCATTACGGAAAGCAGTTTGACGAACTTAGGTATACACTCAAAGGAATACAAATTTTTCTACTATAAAGACACATGCACATGTATGTTAATCATAGCATATTCACAATAGCAAAGACATGGAATAAACCTAAATGTCCATTAATGATAGACTAGATAAAGAAAATGAGGTGCATACACACCGTGGAATACTATGCAGCCATAAAAGAATGAGATCATGTCCTTTGCAGGAACGTGGATGGAGCTGGAAGTCATTATCTTTAGCAAACTAACACAGGAACAGAAAACCAAATACTGCATGTTCACACTTATAAGGGGAAGCTAAATACTGAATACATACAAACATAAAAAGGAACAACAGACATTAGATCCTACTTGAGGGTGGAGGGTGAGGACGAAAAGACTACCTACAGGGTACTATACATGTTACCTGGGTGATGAAACAATTTGCACATCAAATTCCTGCAGCATGTAATTTACCTATACAGAAAACCTGCACACGTACCACTAAACCTAAAATAAAAGGTTAGCTCGAGCATGGTGGGTCATGGACTTAGGGAGGCTGTAATCCCAGTATTTAGGGAGGCTGAGATGGGTGGATCACTTGAGGTCAGGAGTTCAAGACCAGCCTGGCCAACATGTGAAACACTGTTTCTACTTAAAAAAAAAAAAAAAAAAAAAAAAAAAATAGCTGGATGTGGTGACAGTCTCCCGTGATCCCAGCTACTTAGGAGGTTGTGGCAGGAGAATCACTTAAACCCAGGAGGTGGAGGTTGTAGTGACCCAATATCGTACCACTGTACTCCAGCCTGGGTGACAGAGTGAGACTCCATCTCAAAATAAATCAACAAATAATAAATAGATAAAATAAAATTTTGAGAAATGATGAAAATTTCAGCACATATTTATTTGCAGAAATTAGGGTAACCCATCTAAAAGGTTGCTTCATGTTCATTGTAGGTCCTTTGAGAAGCAGAGATGATATTCATGCAGGAGGCTACCTAAGGTGCAAGCTATTCTTTTGATTTCCTGGCCTTAAGATAATTAGGTCTTTTTATTCGCCCAGGATTCTGTTGCTCAGAAAGTTTCTGCTTACTAGGAGAGAACCACGTCTAAATCTAGCCTTGGAGTTACCTGTTCTTCGGTGAGAATGTCCTTTGGCACCATTAGTGCTAGAACTGGTTGAGACTAGTTTCCGTGCCATTCACACCTCCTTGCAGAAAAAATAGTTTGTAATAAGTAAAAACAATGTTTGAATAATTCAGCGATTTTGACGTTTTTTAAAAAAATTACACACATATACACATGAATAGGCTAAAACTTCAAATGATTTTAAAGGTTTTTTAGTGAAAAGTGTATTTCCCTCTTACCTCTGTCCCCACAAAGTAACCAGTCATAGTTACTTTTGTATCTTTCTGAGAATAGCCTCTCTCTCTACATACCTGTGTATGTAAGTACAAACGTTGTTACATTATACATATTTTCTATGCTTTGTATTTTTTACTTAATATGTATGTCCCAAAGACTATTTCCTATGAAAACCTGTAGATTTGTCTATTTTAGATGGCTGCATGGTATTTTGGTTTAAAAAAAAAAAAGGAAAAGACAGCAAAATGGTCCCTATATTTCTAATGGTGCTCAGAATGGTAAGTAGTGTGGTAGAGATTGTTAACTGTCCCTTAACACGCATTCTCTTCTTCCAGTTAGCAAGAGAACTCCTTCTTTTTTTGAGAGCTAGCACATGGCAATTCAGATATAGATGATGTCTCCCAGCCTCTTTTGAAGCTAGACATGACCATGTGCTTAAGTTCTAGCCAATGGGTATGAGCAGAAAGGATACATGCCACTTTTAGGTCAACAAAAGCTGCTTGCCCTGAACTACTTCATTTCCTTTTTGCAGTGGACTAGAACGTAGACATGAGGATGATGAATCACCCTCAACTGCACCAATGAGGGCAAGATTTGGGGGGATGGCCAAACAGCAGAACAGAACCTGCCTGGGCCCATGAGCTACTCCTTGGGGTACAGCCATCCTATTGCCCTCTACAGATTTGTGCAGTAAAATACATATTCAGTTGGCGATTGTTTCACCTGTGTTAAAGAACTGAACAATATCTTAACAAACATAAGAGGTATCTTTGAAGAGCTGACATTGATGTTGAATATTCAGTAGGATTCACCAGATGAACTGGGGTATGAGAATGACATTCAAGGCTGTTGCATGTGCAAAGATGGAGACATTTAAATGATTTTTAAAAAGCTATTAAGCCAGGTGTGGTGGCTCATGCCTGTAATCCCAGCACTTTGGGAAGTCGAGGCAGGTAGATCACCTTACCACTCATTGGGAGTTTGAGATCAGCCTGGCCAACATGGTGAAACGCCGCCGTCTCTACTAAAATTACAAAAATTAGCTGGGTGTGGTGGCGCACTCCTGTAATCCCAGCTCCTTGGGAGTCTGAAGCAGGAGAATCACTTGAACCCAGGAGGCGGAGGTGGCAGTGAGCCAAGATCACGCCACTGCACTCCAGCCTGGACAACAAGAGCAAAACTTAGTCTCAAAAAAAAAAAAAAAAAAAAAAAAAAAAGAGTCATTAAGTGGCCGATGGATTAGATAATTAATCAAAGTCCATAATTATTTCACACCACCACTGGCAAGATGTTCATTTAAGGTTTTTATGCCCCTGGGTAATATTAATGGACTTGGGTACTGTCCACATGAATTTCCCAATTTTTTTTGTGAGTCACTGGGAGATCCTAGAACAGAATTTTTTTTTTTTTTTTTTTTTTAAGAATGACGTGAAAACCAGTCCCAGTCAACCCTACCACTAATAGGTCTGAGAGACAGTTCCATCAATGAGAAAGTGACTACAAGGGTAGCATCAAGCATGGCTTTCTTCTACTAAGTAAAAACGTTCTGAGAGGAGAATCCTGGGTTGATTTAAAAAACCCACAATGGTCATAAGGCTGAAAATCAACACCGTAAAATGCAACACCTTTAAAATACTCTTCTTTCCAACTCACATGCCAGCATCATCTATATTTCTCCAAAAACGTTACAATGAAACAGGGAACAACTTTCCCAGGAACTGGATTAGGGAAATTATGTAACCTTTTTGCATCACGTCTAGAAATGTTCTCTATGTTCATGAGAAAGGAAACCTGGCACTGATGGCCGGTAATAATAATAGTTAACTTCTATTCAGACTTTGCCATATGCTGAAACTGTGCTAAGTACTTTACATGCATTATCTCATTTAATCTTGGCAACAACCTTATAAGATGGTACTATGATTATCCTCATTTATGAGATAAAGAAACCAGGACTTAGAATAAGTAGCTTACTCAAACTCCCACAGCTGGTATGTAGCAGAGCTGGAATCTGATTTGAATTCAGCTAAGCCCGATTTGAGAGACCATTCTGCCATACTGCTTCTGGTCATCCACAATACTGTGCTCACTCACACATTCATGAATAAAACCTTCTTCATGACCCCATAAAGATCTTGATTATGCACAAAGCAATAGCTGTGCCCAGTCCCATGTGTGATTATTTAAGAGCATTTTGTTTATTGTACATGATTTCACAGATTTTTAAACCACACCCTTGTACCAGTGAATGTTTACCTGTGCCAGGTGCCTCCTGGACCCCAAAAGTTGGGGTAATAAGAACTTTAAGGTGCTCTGGGCATGGGTAGGATCATCAGGGGTCCACTTTGGATGCTGAACCATCTCTCCTTGCCCATCACTTCTCTTTCAGGCAGCCTTCCTCAGAGCCTGATTCACAGTAGGACAGCCAGAAGGAGTCATATAAGATTGCATTTCAGAGGTTGACCCCAAATGACAAAGATTACATCATGAGGTCCTCCCTCTTTGTGGGCCAAGACTTTTCTATAAAAGCAGAGGGCCAAGTGCCTTTTCTCTGGCACAGTGCCCAAGTCACCATCCCATTTGGTAAGTATTGCAGTAGGCTGATTCAGGAATGCCAACCCTTTCTAGTTTGAGGGCCTGTGATGTCTGTTGCAGGTGATAAATGGATTGTGCTTAAGGCCCAGCAATTTTCAGATAAAGTAATTTATGGGTCCAGACCCTGCCATGTATTCCTGCACAGATGTAGAACTCGATTGTTCAGAGCATAAGTGATGTCATTCAGTCCTCACAGCGAAACTTTATGTGTGAGTGTTACTAATATCCTCACTTTCCAGATGCATAAACCTAGGCCTGGGTAGGGGATGAATAACTAGCTTGAGATTGCTCAGGAAGTGGCAGAAACACAGATTTAAAATCCCATGCACTTTATTTAGTGGTTCTGCTGCCTCCAATGAACCTATGTTTAAATTGGAAAAAAATGTAGAAGTGGTTTAATTATTTGGGGAGTGTATGACATTCTTTGTTCCTCCCCCTTTGAATGTTTTAAATGAAAAAGACACGTAAGAATACCCATCACCCTCAGCCCAGCAACTGCTTAGAGCAGAACCACATTCTGAGATTACTGATGTTTTTGATCAACCAGAACTCCACAGGAGTTAAGCATAGTCTCAGGCGTTGTTCAGACTTGGAGGAGCCAGGCCAGACCAGAGAATGACAGAATGATCCAGCCTCTTTCCCGCAGCAGGATCATTTCCAACCACAGCCAGGGACGCAGGCAGAAGCATTAGCTAGCTTGCAACATCTAAACGACCAGATCAATTCACAGAAGCACTTTCAAGGGAAACAAATCAATAAACTCCTTCCCCTAAAGATTGATACGATCATCAGGAAGCAACAGATGTGTTTTAGGGCCCAGTACACTGTGCAGGGAAGGTAAGTTCCCGGCGCTACAATTCTCTCTCTGGAAAAGCAATTGTAAATCAGCACTTGAACATCCTGGCACCTGTGACAACAATAAAAGCTAACATTCCTAATGCACTTGGCAGGTTTCAGGGTGCTATCACATAATCCGTCTCTTTTGATTAAGACCCTATGAGGTGGATGTTACAATCCTCATTTCATAGGTAAGATTCAGCCAAACTAAGCTGCCCAATTTGCTTCAGACCCTGATTACTTCTAGCCAAGCTGGGGCTTGATTTTGGAGTCCCAGGTTCTGACTATTTGCCTAGGGTTCCCCAAATTTCATTCACTCTTGTACTACCTTAACAATTTTTGACACATCAGGGAAACTCCTATGTTATTTATAATTTTTCTTTTCATTGAACTAGTTTTCTTTATCTACATAAATTTATTTTAAATGGAAATTTCCGATCACTATTAAAAATGAAAACAAGGACTTGCTATAACTGGAAATCAAAGAATTACAAAATCTTGAAAAAAAACCAAAAAGCTATATTTATCTATGTATTACCTTAACGACTGATACCTAGACCATACTTTGCAAACACAGTCTTATATTGTAGGCCTCTATGTGGGACTAAGAATGTAGTAATTTTAAGTTTTGAGGTCCTAAAATGTGTACTCTATTTAAGTAAGCTGTGGTTTTCTTTTTCTTTTTTCTTTTTTTTTAATTGCATTTTAGGTTTTGGGGTACATGTGAAGAACATGCAAGATTGTTGCATAGGTACACACATGGCAGTGTGGTTTGCTGCCTTCCTTCCCCTCACCTGTATCTGTCATTTCTCCCCATGCTATCTCTTCCCACCTCCCCACCCCCACCGTCCCTCCCCCATTTCCCCCCAACAGACCCCAGTGTGTAGTGCTCCCCTCCCTGTGTCCATGTGTTCTCATTGTTCAACACCCGCCTATGAGTGAGAACATGTGGTGTTTGATTTTCTGCTCTTGTGTCAGTTTGCTGAGAATGATGGTTTCCAGGTTCATCCATGTCCCTACAAAGGACACGAACTCATCATTTTTGATGGCTGCGTAATATTCCGTGGTGCATATGTACCACATTTTCCCTATTCAGTCTATCATTGATGGGCATTTGGGTTGGTCCAGGTCTTTGCTATTGTAAACAGTGCTGCAATGAACATTCGTGTGCACATGTCCTTATAATAGAATGATTTATAATCCTTTGGATATATACCCAGCAATGGGATTGCTGGGTCAAATGGGATTTCTATTTTTAGGTCATTGAGGAGTCGCCACATGGTCTTCCACAATGGTTGAACTAATTTACACTCCCACCAACAGTGTAAAAGTGTTCCTATTTCTCCACACCCTCTCCATCATCTGTTGTCTCCAGATTTTTTAATGATCGCCATTCTAACTGGTGTGAGATGGTATCTGAATGTGGTTTTGATTTGCATTTCTCTAATGACCAGTGATGATGAGGATTTTTTCATATGTTTGTTGGCCTCCTGTATGTCTTCTTTTGTAAAGTGTCTGTTCATATCCTTAGCCCACTTTTGAATGGGCTTGTTTGTTTTTTTCTTGTAGATCTGTTTTAGTTCTTTGTAAATTTTGGATATCAGCCCCTTGTCAGATGGGTAGACTGCAAAAATTTTTTTCCCATTCTGTTGGTTGCCGATTCACTCTACTGACTGTTTCTTTTGCCGTGCAGAAGCTGTGGAGTTTGATTAGGTCCCATTTGTCTATTTTGGCTTTTGTTGCCATTGCTTTTGGCGTTTTGGTCATGAAGTCTTTGCCCACGTCTATGTCCTGAATGGTTTTGCCTAGATTTTCTCCTAGGGTTTTTATGGTGTTAGGTCTGACGTTTAGGTCTTTAATCCATCTGGAGTTAATTTTGGTGTAAGGTGTCAGGAAGGGGTCCTGTGTCTGCTTTCTGCACATGGCTAGCCAGTTTTCCCAACACCATTTATTAAACAGGGAATCCTTTCCCCATTGCTTGTTTTTGTCAGGTTTGTCGAAGATCGGATGGTTGTAGATATGTTGTATTTCCTCTGAGGCCTCTGTTCTGTTCCGTTGGTCTATATCTCTATTTTGATACCAGCACTGTGCTGTTTTGATTACTGTAGCCTTGTAGTATAGTTTGAAGTCTGGTAGTGTGATTCCTCCTGCTTTGTTCTTTTTGCTTGGTATTGACTTGGCTATGCGGGCTCTCTTTTGGTTCCATATGAAGTTTAAGGTGTTTTTTTCCAGTTCTGTGAAGAAGGTCATTGGTAGCTTGATGGGAATAGCGTTGAATCTGTAAATTACTTTGGGCAGTATGGCCATTTTCACGATGTTGATTCTTCCTAACCACGAACATGGAATGTTTCTCCATCTGTTTGCGTCCTCTCTTATTTCATTGAGCAGTGGCTTGTAGTTCTTGAAGAAGTCCTTTATGTTCCTTGTAAGTTGTATTCCTAGATATTTTATTCTCTTTGTAGCAATTGTGAATGGCAGTTCATTCTTGATTTGGCTCTCTTTAAATCTGTTACTGGTGTATAGGAATGCTTTTGATTTTTGCACGTTGATTTTGTATCCTGAGACTTTGCTGAAGTTGTTTATCAGTTTCAGGAGATTTTGGGCTGAGACAATGGGGTCTTCTAGATATACAATCATGTCATCTGCAAATAGAGACAATTTGATTTCCTCCTTTCCAATTTGAATACCCTTTATTTCTTTTTCTTGACTGATTGCTCTGGCTAGAACTTCCAGTACTATATTGAATAGGAGTGATGAGAGAGTGCATCCTTGTCTAGTGCCAGATTTCAAAGGGAATGCTTCCAGTTTTTGCCCATTCAGTATGATATTGGCTGTTGGTTTGATGTAAATAGCTTTTATTATTTTGAGATACGTTCCATCAATACCTAGTTTATTGAGGGTTTTTAGCATAAAGTGTTGTTGAATTTTGTCAAAGGTCTTCTCTGCATCAATTGAGATAATCATGTGGTTTTTGTCTTTGGTTCTGTTTATGTGGTGAATTACGTGTATGGACTTGTGTATGTTGAACCAGCCTTGCATCCCTGGGATGAATCCTACTTAATCATAGTGGATAAGCTTTTTGATATGCTGTTGCAATCGGCTTGCCAGTATTTTATTGAAGATTTTTGCATCTATGTTCATCATGGATATTGGCCTGAAGTTTTCTTTTCTTGTTGAGTCTCCACTGGGTTTTGGCATCAGGATGATGTTTGTCTCATAAAATGATTTGGGAAGGATTCCCTCTTTTTGGATTGTCTGGAATAGTTTCAGAAGGAATGGTACCAGCTCCTCTTTGTATGTCTGGTAGAATTCGGCTGTGAATCCATCTGGACCTGGGCGTTTTTTGGGTGGTAGGCTTTTAATTGCTGCCTCAACTTCAGATCTTGTTATTTGTCTATTCAGGGTTTCGACTTCTTCCTGGTTTAGGCTTGGGAGGATGCAGGTGTCCAGGAATTTATCCATTTCTTCCAGGTTTACTAGTTTATATGCATAGAGTTGTTTGTAATAATCTCTGATGATGGTTTGGATTTCTGTGGAATCTGTGGTGATATCCCCTTTATCGTTTTTTATTGCATCAATTTGGTTATTCTCTCTTTTCTTTTTTATTAATCTGGCTAGTGGTCTGTCTATTTTGTTGATCTTTTCGAAAAACCAGCTCCTGGATTTATTGATTTTTTGAAGAGTTTTTTTTGTGTCTCTATTTTCTTCAGTTCTGCTCTGATCTTAGTTATTTCCTGTCTTCTGCTAGGTTTTGAGTTTTTTTGATCTTGCTCCTCTAGTTCTTTTAATTTTGATGATAGGGTGTCAATTTTCGATCTCTCCTTTCTTCTCATGTGGGCACTCATTACTATATATTTTCCTCTAGAGATTGCTTTAAATGTGTCCCAGAGATTCTGGTATGTTGTGTATTCGTTCTCACCGGTTTTGAAGAACATCTTTTTTTCTGCCTTCATTTCATTGTTTATCCAGTCAACATTCAAGAACAAGTTGTTCAGTTTCCATGAAGCTGTGCGGTTCTGAATTAGTTTCTGCATTCTGAGTTCTAACTTGATTGCACTGTGGTCTGAGAGACTGTTTGTTTTGATTTCCATTCTTTTGCATTTGCTGAGGAGTGATTTATTGCCAATTATGTGGTCAATTTTAGAGTAGGTGTGATGTGGTGCTGAGAAGAATGTATATTCTGTGGATTTGGGGTGGAGAGTTCTGTAAATGTTTATTAGGTTTGCTTGTTCCAGGTCTGAGTTCAGGTCCTGCATATCCTTGTTGATTTTCTGTCTGGTTGATCTGTCTAATATTGACAATGGGGTGTTAAAGTCTCCCACTATTATTGTGTGGGAGTCTAAATCTCTTTGTAAGTCATTAAGAACTTGCCTTATGTATCTGGGTGCTCCTGTATTGGGTGTGTATATATTTAGGATCTTTAGCTCTTCTTGTTGCAGTGATCCTTTTACCATTAGGTAATGTCCTTCTTTGTCTCTTGATCTTTGTTGCTTTAAAGTCTATTTTATCAGAGATGAGAATTGCAACTCCTGCTTTTATTTGCTCTCCATTTGCTTGGTAGATCTTCCTCCACCCCTTTATTTTGAGCCTTTGTGTATCCTTGCATGTAAGATGGGTTTCCTGGATACAGCACACTGATGGGTTTTGGCTTTTTATCCAATTTGCCAGTCTGTGCCTTTTGATTGGGGCATTTAGTCCATTTACATTTAGGGATAGTATTGTTAGGTGTGAATTTGATACTGTCATTTTGATGCTACCTGGCTGTTTTGTTGGTTAGTTGATGCAGATTCTTGATTGTGTTGGTGCTCTTTTACCATTTGGTATGTTTTTGGAGTGGCTGGTACTGGTTGTTCCTTTATATGTGTAGAGCCTCTTTCAGGAGTTCTTGTAGAGCAGGTTTGGTGGTGATGAAATCTCTGAGTACTTGCTTGTTCACAAAGGATTTTATTTTTCCTTCACTTATGAAGCTTAGTTTGGCTGGATAGGAGATTCTGGGTTGAAAGTTCTTTTCTTTAAGGATGTTGAATATTGGCCCCCAATCTCTTCTGGCTCATAGCGTTTCTGCTGAGAGATCTGCTGTGAGTCTAATGGGCTTCCCTTTGTGGGTAACCCAACCTTTCTCTCTGGCTGCTCTTAGCATTTTCTCTTTCATTTCAACCCTGGTGAATCCGATGATTATGTGCCTTGGGGTTGCTCTTCTTGAGGAATATCTTTGTGGTGTTCTCTGTATTTCCTGGATTTGAATATTGGCCTGCCTTGCTAGGTTGGGGAAGTTTTCCTGGATAATATCCTGAAGAGTATTTTCCAGCTTGGATTTATTCTCTTCATCACATTCAGGTACACCTATCAATCGTAGATTAGGTCTTTTCTCAGTCCCACATTTCTTGAAGATTTTGTTCATTCCTTTTTGCGCTTTTTTCTCTGTTCTTGCCTTCTCTTTTTATTTCATTGAGTTGATCTTCGACCTCTGATATCCTTTCTTCTGCTTGGTCAATTCAGCTGTTGAAACTTGTGCACGCTTCACGAAGTTCTCATGTTGTGTTTTTCAGCTCCATCAATTCACTTATATTCCTCTCTATGTTGTCCATTCTCATTAGCATTTCGTCCAATCTTTTTTCAACATTGCTAGTTTCTTTGCATTGGATTAGAACATGTTCTTTTAGCTCACTGTAGTTTCTTACTATCCACCTTCTGAAGTCTGATTCTGTCATTTCATCACACTCCTTCTCCATCCGGTCTTGTTCCCTTGCTGGTGAGGTGTTGTGCTCCCTTTTAGGAGGAGAGGTGTTCTGGTTTTGGGAGTTGTCATCCTTTTTTGCTGGTTTCTTCCCATTTTCGTGGGTTTATCCACCTGTTGTCTTTGTAGTTACTGTCTTTCAGATTGGGTCTCTGAGTGAGCTTCCAGTTTATGGATGCTGAAGTTACTTCTTTTTTTTTTGTTTGTTTTTAAGCTTTCCTTCTAACAGTCTGACCCCTCTGCTGTAGGACTGCTGAGGTCCTCTCCAGGCCCTGCTTGCCTGGGGATCACCTGCAGCAGCTGCAGAACAGTAAGGGTTGCTACCAGTTTCCTCTTCTGCTATCTTTGCCCCAGAAGGATGCTCACCAAATGTCAGTCTGTTCTCTCCTTTATGAGGTGACTCTTTGGATCTGTGGGGGTCAGGGAGCTACTTGAGGAGACAGTCTGTCTTTTATTGGGGCTCAAGTCCTGAGCTGTGAGCTCCGTTGTTCATTCAGAGCTGCTGGGCAGGTACGTTTAGGTCTGCTGCAGCTGAACTCATAAACTGCTTTTTGTTCCCAGGTGCTCTGTCCCAGAGAATTAGGGCTTTATGAGTTTCCATTGTGCTGCTGCCCTTTTTGTTTTTTCTTTCAGGTCTGCCCTGACCAGATAACAGCCCACCTAGTCACTGTCTGCCTGCAGAGGCTTTGCTGAGCTGCTGTGGGCTCCACCCAGCTGCCGTGTGATCTTCCCTGCAGTCCTGTTTATATGGGCATAGTTAGAACTGCCTCGGTAACGGTGGCCCTGCCTCTGTTATGGCGGACTCTCTCTGTTGTGGCTGGTTGCCTTGGTAATAGCGGGTTGCCTCAGCAATGGCGCCTGCCTCCATAGTGGTGAAGAGTCTCAGTAATGGCAGACGCTCCTTCCCCACAGAACCGGACCGTCCCGGGTTCAGCTGTGCTTGCTGTGAAATGCTCAACCCAGAGCGTTTTCAATTACTGTGTTTGTTGTCGTTGTTGTTGTTGTTGGGGGTGGGGGGTGGGACCAACTGAGCCTGATCACCTGGCTCCCTGACTCAGAGTCTTTTTTCTATTTTTTAAGTTGAACGACCCCGCGTTCCAGTTGCTTGTTGAAAAGGCGCCGGGATCTCCCGTGCTGCAGCTCACTGAGTTGGCTCAAACAGCGGTGCTGAGGCTCCTGGTGGTTTTTTTGCCTAGGAATCTCCTGGCCTGGCTCACTATTTCAGATGAATGGGCAACTGCCGTCTCAGGGCTCCAGTCGCCAGCTAAGAGGGTTCCCAGACCAGTGGCTTTTGTACGGAGAACCGCCTGCACCAGGACATGGTCACAGCAGCCGTGCAGGACAAATCAGCCCCTTGGGGGCCAAAACAGCCGCACAGGCTGGGACAGCGGTGCTGGCGACCCCTCTGCCTGGGAATCTCCTGGTCTGTGGGCAATAAAAATTCATCTGGAAACGCGGTGTCCACTCACCCTCTGCACTTTCACTGGGAGCTGAAGTCCTGAGCTGTTCTTAGTCAGCCATCTTCTGAGCAGTCAGCAGCTGTGGTTTTTTTGTTGTTGTTGCCAAAATTGATAGAACAAGGTTTACGTTATCTACACATTGATAAAAAGTTTAAAATGTTAGGACAAATAAAAGAATTGTCTCCTCTGTCACTGCCAGAGGTTCTATCCCTGGTCACTGCCCTAGCTGAACAGAGGTGTCTGGGATGGGTAAACCCGGTCAGGTTTCCAAAAACCTGAAGAATAGAGGAGATGAACAGTCCAAATAATACTGTGTTTTAAACAAGTAAGAATCAAATCAGTGTTCCATGCATACAATACAGACATCAACGAACCTTGCAGTTAAATGCTATGAGAGGCAAGGATTAAATGGAAAACTGTCTAACTTCACCCTTGAGATTAATCTATCATTTAAATTTGTTTAAGACTCATTTGAGTCTCATTGTCAATTTTGACCCATACGTGCTCTCCCCTGCCTGTCCTCAGATACTTATCAATTCCACCCCCTTAACATTCCCTGAAACCCCCCACCTGACCCCATGCCACCCTTTAATCAGTGTCCTCATGGAAATGGTCTAAGGTCAGACCCCCTGCGTTTATTGCCTGGGCTGTTGTCTTAGCCTCCTTGATCAGCCCCTTGCTTCCAAGCTTGCCCCTCCCATTCATCCTCCCTAAGTTGCCAGTGCCATTTTTCCAACGTAAAGATCTGGTTAATTTCTCTATCACTCCACACACGCCACCAAACATCTTTAACAGCTTCCTGTTGCTATAGAATAAAGTCTAAATCCTTTAATATGGCCCACAAGGCCATGCATAAAGGAATAGCCACATACCCACCATTTTTCTTTCTTTCTTTCTTTCTTTTTTGAGATGGATTCTCCCTCTGTCACCCAGGCTGGAGTGCAGTGGCACAATCTCGGCTCACTGCAACTTCTGCCTCCTGGGTTCAAGCGATTCTCCTGCTTCCGCCTCCTGAATAGCTGGGATTATAGGTGTGCACCACCACACCCAACCCGGGTTAATTTTTGTATTTTAATAGAGACAGAGTTTCACCATGTTGATCAGACTGGTTTCAAACTCCTGACCTCATGATCCAGCCAATTCAGCCTCCCAAAGTGCTGGGATTACAGGCGTAAGCCACTGTGCCCAGCTTACCTCACTTTTTTCTAACCTTCCAAATTTTACTCCCCCTAAACCAGATCTAATTTGAGGAAATGTGTTTTATTAACACATTAGAAATTCTGTTGATGACAGCCCTCCCTGTCTCTAATGGTTTCTTGCCACCACCTTGAGCTTCTCAATCACAGAGTCCAAAAGATACTCAACAAACATTTGTTGATGGCTCTGCAGAGAGAAGGGGTACTTTGCACCTCTGTGCCAGGTGTTTTATGTGAACAATGCTAAAGAAACAGTAAAAGCATTTGCCAATTCATGAATTATGCATAAATTTCTACTTATCTTCCCAAAGATATTTCTTTAAAAACAAAGTTTATTCGTTGATTATTTCCTTTTAGTAAGTGGAAATGTTGACTGAAATATGGTTCTTCATGTGACATGCAAGACTTTGGAAATTCAAACATACATTTAGAATAAGCATGCATTTTCATCTGTTAGCTGACAATGACTAAGGCAGAGGCCCTCCTTAAAGCAATTACCGGTTGGAGGAGAATGTAAAGTTCAGTATAATTCATGAGCTGGTTCACTTTTATTTCTTCAAACATTAGTCTGGGGTTGGTGTGAAATAAGTGCGTGTATACCTGAAGTACATTCTACTTTTTGTTTCTTTTGCCTTAAAAAATATGCTGGCTTCATTACTAATCCATTCTACTCAACAGATACTGATGAGTGTCTACTTTGGGCCAGGCACATTTTAAAAGATGGAAGATTTTGATGCAATTATTCGCATATTCGATATTACATATCGTTGCTTTAATCCAGAAGTAAACTGAAACTCTGTTGAGTGTAGATGGTTTTATAAGTCAGGCTGTAGAAATGATGGAGCTACGCATGGAAAATATGTAAATTTGTCGCCTCCTTCTGCTCCTCCTGACCACACTAGTATTCCTCCACATCTGTAACCTGCTGTGCATTCATAATCTCACTCACCACTCAAGAAATGTGCCGTCCTTGTTTTTCATGTTAAAAACCTGAGAAATACATTAAGTTACCTGACTGTGGTTCCACTACAAATTCCTATGCAAGTGTGTGTGGGAGGTGGTATGTGTCTAGGTGTGGGTGAGTGAGGGAAGAGGATAAGAGAGGAGAATAAAAGCAAAAGGAATGTGAACTTATTTTTATTGAGTGTCTACTACATACCAATCACCCAGTATGCCTAATTCATTCAACCATTATAGCCTTTATATTTATGGTAAAGACAGTATTATTATCCTCTGCTCTACAGATATAGAGACTAGCTGTACAGATTGTAATCAGGGAAACAGGTTTCAAACCCACTCTCTCCACTACTTACACTACTACCAGGACCTTCTATACCCAAACCTTTCTATTCCATTGCACCTCTCCAACCCAGCTGAAAGAAGGATTCAGTGTCATGAAGATGCCCTTGGGAGGGCTGGCTATTAGATTAATTCTGCCTCTCCCACATTTTGACTTCTTAATGGCTTATTTGCATTGTTTTAGAGACATCACCAGAGTTTCTCTCACTCAGAAGCTACTAATGTGGCTGCACTCATTGTGAAAATATTAAAATATTAAATATTAAACTTTTTCTCTTCTATCAAAATAAACTTTGCCTACAGGGGTCATGCACACTGATGTTATGGGTCATGGAAATCGGACTCAACTTCAAAATCTTGGTATCTATAGCAAGATTTCAAATGTACAGTAAGGATAAGGTTGAGTAATCTCCATACATTGCACTTCTGTCTTTATTTTGGAGTGAATTTGGGGCCTGAGGCAGGTTGCTGTGTGTTAGGTTTCTAGCCAAGGCTGATCATCAAACCATCACCAATCAGCACTGGCCAATCACAGTAGAGTATCCATCAGAGAGGCTCTGACCTCTAGAGACCCTCTCTGAGCCAGACATTAATTCTTTAGCTGCTGCATTATGGGAGGAGCATGAGGATCTCAGGAGAGGAGTCGGGGTAAACAGGGTCTCAGATGGGCATTCAAAAGAACTTAGGGGGCTGGCCCTTTAGCCAATGGTACAGTTTACATTTTAGTATTTTCACAATGAGAGCAGCCATATTAGTGGCTATTGACTGAGTACTGGGCCTGCTTCTGGTGCTCTTCCCTACCACCTTACAGCTCCTGCTCCCACTTTTCCCAGCAGATGACTCCCCTGCACTGGGCTGGTGTTGCTTCTGAAGAGAAGGAAAAAAAAGGGATTACCTGGAACCCTAAGGAGTTTCTCAGTCTTTCTTTGGCCTTCTAGCTCATCTGCAACCCTGCAGGAATAATGCTCTATGGCAGTGACTGCTTATCATTCACCAATATCCATTTTTCTTTTCCTATAATAACCCAGCTCTGAAGTTTCAGCTAGACACATGGCTGCCCAGCCAGAGACTACATTTCCTGTTTTCCTTGAGCCTCATTGTGATCACATATCTGTTTTAGGCAAAGGGATTTTACCACATCCAACCTGCACCTTATAGAGAAATGAGTAGGGCTTTCCTTGCCCCTTAATGCTTTCTGATGGCTGGGATGCATGTAGAAGCTAAAGCAGCCACCTCGAATGGGAAGGGAGATGCATACTGAAGATGGCACATCTGCTCTATGAGCCTGGACTATTACATGGGAGAGAAATGTTCAGCCCTTCATATTTAAGCCACACAATATTGTGGGACCTTTGTGATAGCAGCTTACATTCCACCTTTACAATACTGCTTGGTAGTTGCATCCTCAGTTAGCCGGGTTTCCACAGCTTATCTTTACTGAGGAGCCCGACAGTGGGTCTGCACAAAAGCCACGACACATACAAAATCTGTAGGGTGAAGCCCAGACACAAAATAAAAATGGAAAAATGGCTTAAGAAAATGCTAGACCTTTTTTTTCCTCTACAGTGAGGAAGAATAGCTTTTTTGCATCTTATGTCTTATACTAGTTTCCTTTTCTCTGTGTGAGAACTCCTTTTTACTTCATGGGACTGTTTTGGGGCACTCTATCACGGCACCCTTCTTTTCTGTCCATAGAAATAGTCGCATGCCCCAGACTGAACCAATCATGGTGTTCATTCCAACAGTTATTGGTCCAAGGGGTAGACATATGACCTATTGAACCATACATGGGCTTCCTCGGGATTGAGATGTGGATGCCAGATAAAATAAGGGATCTCTCTCTCTCTCTCTGTTTTTTCTTTGATGTTGCTAAGCTAGAATAATAAAAGCCCCAATTTGGCTGTATTAATAGTCCTTGGCTGGATGGAGAAAGGTCATCTTCAGTAATAGAGTATTATATCAACACCTAGAGGTAAAACAAACTGGGAAATGAGTTGAGAGAATTCTGGTGCTGTTGGATTCTTGGTTCCAGACCATGTGACTTTATTCCTGAAGCTCTCCCCTTAATCTCATGAGCTACCCCAGGTTTTGCAAGCCAATAAATTCCTTATTTGCTTAAGCAGGTTCGAATTGAGGTTTTGTCACTTGCAGGGTTTTAATAATACCTGGTCATTTTCTAAAACATCTCTAGAACTTAATTACTAATTAATGCCTAAGTGCTCACAGATTCACATAAATTAATATGTTTCTCATGTGGTTTAACATCTGCATTTTACCAAAGGCTTTCTAGAGCTTATGCTTTGATGCAAAGGGGTCTTTTCAGTGGCAGGAACAAGTTTTGGGCAGTTTAGCAAACCAAAGGAAGAGATATACGCTAGGCACCTAGGTTTCTGCAGCCTGCCAAGTCATTTGAGAATGTGAAGCAGAATCCTTGGTCTCCATATCCCCACGGTGGTAGCTAGGGGCAGGGGTTGTAGCTAATGAATGTCAGGAACTTCTTTAATGAGATTTCTTCCTAGCCCTGGACCTTTCACATGGGTCATTCCATTCCTGCTCCTCCCTTCACTCTACTGCAGCAAGGCATGAGTAGATCGTTTAGAAGGGAATTCACCACTAAATAGCAATTGCCACCGATACTGCCACACTTCAGGGAAGGACAGTTTTGCAACTAATTACTTCTCATGGAAATACCCAAAGATAATTTTGTTCATTATTAAAATTTTCCAATAAGAAATTTATCTTTCCCATTAAGTAATACATTATTCTCCTGCAAAACACACAGTAAACTAGAATTACTAGGCACTGCTTATATTAAATTGTTGCTTAATAAATTAAAACTCCTATGGTTATGAATAAACTAGGTCATCTGCACATTTTGTAAATTAGTAGTTTCTTGTAGTTATTCTCTCCTGGTCAAAGCCTAAAAGAAGGGAAGAAGAAAAATGATTATCATTATTATTTTACTGTTTTCAAGCAAAGTACTGCTCTCTGCACTGTAGTTTAAAATAAAACACTCAATCTAATACAGTAGAATCAGTGTTGTTAAGTATCAATCAATAAGGATGATTTTTAAAGACTATGGTCTGTAAACTTTTTAAGTCACATTAGAAGCTATATATACTTGGATATAGAAGACATGATGAATAACCAACCTAAGTATTTGAAGATTCTTGATGCACTAAACATTGTCCAAAGTGACTTTAAATTATTGCTCGAAAGTTTTGTCCTCTTACAACTTTTGAGTGAGTTGAGTAGCCTTTCTTTGTGATTTTAAGGTAAGTCAACTTTTCCTCTGTCATCTTTTCTATTAGAGATGATTAGAGGTTTTTCTAGTCATATAAAAAATGATTGAAGCTACTAAAAAGTCAGTTATATGGACCTCTCAAGTTACAAAGTTCTTATTTAGGAAATCCTGTAATTCAAATAGATTGTTGTACTTGCACGGTGCTATTTTGTTTGTCCCCGCCGCCCTACCCACTCAGCGGTCAGGAGACAACAACCCAGCCACACTGAGACAACTGCTCCACCTTCTGGCAATACCTGGAACTGTTTAAACCCATGTATCACGTTCTCTTGAAGGGTAAATATACTGGGTCTACCTTGTCTCTCAACCTTGCTTTTCAGCAGCTATAATTAAGTTGTTTATATTCAGCTAATCCCCTTCTCATATCTAGATGCACATCTTCTTTGAGCACACCTTTCTTCCTTGTCTCTCAAACTATTTTCCAAGACCTCAGGGATTTTTCTTTCCTGAGCAATTTTCTCCTGCTACACATAACTTCTTCTACCTCTTTTTCTCATCATGTACCAAAACAGAAACAAAAACAAAACAGGAACAACGACAACAAAAACCTTTATCCTGTTTAATATGTGTAAGGGTAATACTAGTAGCAATAAGGAAAACAAGAGTCAAACATTGGAATCTCAGACAACATAATAAAGAATCAGTGTTAGTAAGCCTTAGGTGTACTTAGGAGTTTCCTTCAGAATCTCTGCAAAGAGATCATCTGCTTCTAATGAAGACATTTAAGGAAAAACTTTTTTACATTTAGTATTTTTTTTATTGAGACATTAATTTTAAAATGAATATTTTCTACCCAAATATATGGTAGTTCAGCTATAGGTTACAAAGAGCTAATTCTTTTAAAATCACAGCATTCTCAAGTTAAAGATACCTTGTATTTAAAAAAAAAAGTTTCTCTTTTAGAAATACCCCCATTACCATGATTACGTGTCTCTATAAATTTAGTTCTTTATTTAAAAATTAAATGATTAAGTAATTATCAAAGTAATAATTATTCACAGGAAAAACCTAAAATATTAGGTAAGTGGATAAAATTAAAAATGACAGTCCACCTCTTCCTCCCTTATCTATCCCTCATCAGAAATAGTCAAGAGTTTGAAATATTTAAGTCTTTTTCCATGCAGTCACAAGCATATTTTCATGTTTTGGAGAGGAAAAAAATTATCCATCTCCGTCTGTCTATTATCTATCTATCTATCTACCTACCCAGTAAATTTTTCTCCCACTCATTGTGGAATCCTTTGGTGTAGAGGCATTTTTTTTTTTTTTGAGGCAGAGTCTTGCTCTGTCACCCAGGCTAGAGTGCAATGGTGCCATCATGGCTCAGTGCAACCTCCACCTCTCGGATTCAAGCAATTCTCCTGCTTCAACCTCCTGAGTAGCTGAGACTACAGGCACATGGCACCACACCTGGCTAATTTTTGCATTTTTTTAGTAGAGACAGGGTTTCACCATGTTGGTTAGGCTGGTCTCAAACTCCTGATCTCGTGATCCACCCACCTTGGCCTCCCAAAGTCCTGGGATTACAGGTGTGAACCACACACCTGACCAGCACAATTTAAATGAAAAAAAAAAAATTTTTTTTTTCTACCCATTACGTGTTTATTTCTGGAAAAAAAGGGGGGTGTCAGGAGGGGCAGGCTACATATGAATCTGGTTCATCTGAGATCACAAAGTCAGGGAAGATGGAAGGGAAGTTTGTTCAACTCTATAGACAGGAACTCACTGTTCAGAGCATAACAAAGGAAACAAAAGAAAATCCTTTTCTCTATGGCTTAAGAAATATGAAGTTGGAAGACAGATTTTGCTCTACTTTAAAGAAATAATATCTTCTTGCACAGAATCCTATATGATTATAAAAAAAAAAGTCATCAATGCACACTTTCATGTGTGCTGTGGCTCATCTTTCTGAATCTTCTGACTTTATTTTACATTTTGCAAACTCACACATTTTCACCTCTTTACGGTAAAATGTTTTCTCATTCATGGGACACAAAAACAATTACAGGAGACCAAAGGTAGCCATGTTGTCTTTTTTGGGAATGGCTGAATGACAAAAGATAAACACTTTTATTTTTCTTTTCTTTAGACCTCATTAGAAGCCAAGCAAGTACAATGTCAAAGAAACACTAGTCAGCCGTGGCTGAGTTTATTCCTCTGGGACTGACAGATCAAGCTGAGTTGCAGCTTGTTCTTCTTTCTGTTACATTCCTGGTTATTTATCTTATTCTGGTAATGGACATTGTGAGCCTGATTTTGATCATTAGAAGTGACTGAAAACTTCACATTCCAGTGTACTTCTTCCTCAGTCACCTCTCTTTTGACTCGTAATGTCACTCCTTGGATGCCGGTTAATTTCTTACCAAGAGAAAAACCATTTTCATCATTGCTTGTGTATGATTTTTTGTTTTTGTTTTTGTTTTGAGATGGAGTCTCGCTCTGTCACCCAGGCTGGAGTGCAGTGGTATGATCTTGGCTCACTGCAACCTTCGCCTTCCAGGTTCAAGGATTCTCCTGCCTCAACCTCCCAAGTACCTGGGACTACAGGCCTGCACCACCACACCCAGCTAATTTTTGTATTTTTAGTAGAGATGGGGTTTCGCCATGCTGACCAGGCTTGTCTTGAACTCCTGACCTCAGGTGATCCACCCACTTTGGCCTCCCAAACTGCCACCATGCCCGGCTGGATTTTTGGTTTTTATCTTTTATTTTAGATTCAGGAGTACATGCACAGGTGGTGGTTATGTTATAATTCCACCTTTTCATCATCCTGGTCATCAGAGATTATCATATTCTTACAGTGATGGCTAATGACTGCTACTTGGCCATCTGCAAACCCGTGGTATATGGTAGTAAAATGTCCAGATGTGTCTGCCTCTCTCTGGCTTCTGTTTCTTAAACGTGTGGCTTTGCAAGCAATCTGGCATAGATCATCCAGATGCTTCATCTGTTCTTCTGTGGAACCAGTGAGATCAACCACTTTGACTGTGTTAAAGTCCTCTCTTGCACAGGTACCTGTGTCAAAGGAATCACTGTGTTGATGGAGCCACATTTCTTTTGAAACCTGAATATATTTTATATGAGATTAAACAGGAATGTCGGGATGGTAAGCTTCTAACTGAATGTCCTCCCTTTGAGATTTGTTGTGGAGGAAGCAGAAAACATCGATTAGTGGCAAGAATTCTTAGTTGCAACTATGACAAATTTTCCCTTCAGTTTCTCTGAATCATGTGCTCCTATTGCTTGGGCGTCCTGATTTTTCTAACTTGACTGATTTTCACCAGAGGGAGCACAAGACTGTAATTTGAATGCATCGTTTACTCTCCACATTAATGTTTTTAAAATAATTGATTATTTCCCATTGTTGGGGAAATGGTGCCTAACAAGACAAAATAATGTTACCCACCACCCTAAAATATTTCCTTGGGCTGATTTTCTCCAGGCCTCTTTCCTTTTCATTGACTGAAGATTGAAATTCTTCCCTGGTGAAGGGAGTGGTCTCATTCTCTAATTGGTACTGATTGATAATTTCTTCTTGTTGGAAGCACAGTATTTTTTCTTGTTCGTCACTCCCTTGCCTTTGATTAATTTTATATTCTCGGCTAATTAAGTCATGAGGAGGGGAGTTAGCTTGAAAAGGAGCCTTTGTGGATGTGACATGCCAATATTCCCAGGACCACCCTCTGAAAAACCCACCAGTGGGGTCCTCACGGAATCTTTGCTCCTTCCCACTTAGCCCATTCCCCGTGGCTAAAATGGACCCCCAATGCTGAAAAATTGCTTCTCATTGGCTACTCTCTCCACTAATTAGTGCATTTTTAATAATACCACAGTCTTGCAATGCCAAGCAGCCAGTGAATCTTAAAGGGAATAATCATCTTGTAATTCAGACTGGTAGGAAGCAGTCATTTCTAATTACTTGCCATAAGAAAAAACAATGCAATTAAAAATTCTGGCTTAGAATAGAGCCTCCACACAGCCACTGCCTCTGATGATTCATAGTTTTGATTGTCTGAGAAGGCAGAGTCAGCCAGATTGACCACAGGTTTATGCAAATTGGTTTTTACCATGATGGAAGCCACCTTGCAGATGCTCGATGTTTTTGGTGAATGTTATTACACAGGCTTGGAGAGCCAGTTATTCAAATCCAAGGTTCTTAGGGCAGAAGAGTTACTAAGGATTATTTAAGAATGAGACCTCGACATACTACTAAATATGCAGTGGGTACTTAAGTATCTCAAGAAGCATCTTTTCTGAGGGTTTATTAGGGTGAGTTGCTTAGGATACAAAGATAATTTGTGGCCCCATCCAAAAGATACTTTTCAGTCCTCATCTTACTTGATCATAGTATTGACAGAGCCAATACTATGTGTTCACCAAGTTCGAGTCATTTCTCTCTTCCTGAGCGTACAAGACTGCATTTTCTTGCCTCCCTTATGGTCAGTTTGCAATCTGCTACTGGCCAAATCCTTTCAGGGAAAGTGATGTGTGTCACTTTTGTGTTAAAGCTGAGAAGCACATGTGTGAGCCCTTCTGCCTTCCCTCCACTGTCATGGTGGTTGTTGAGGTCTTATCTGAAGATGGAAGACATGCAGGATGGAACCAGTCTGGACTCTTGGATCACTGCTCGGAGTTGAGTTTCCTCAGGGTCCTGAAATCGACTGAGTGTGCGGGGGGAAATAAACTTTTATTATAAAGCTGTTACCTGAAAGGTGTCCTGAGCCAGACCCCAGGAGAAGGTTCTTGGACCTCACGTAAGAAAGAACTCAAGGCAAATCCATAGAGTAAAATGAAAGCAAGTTTATTACGAAAGTAAAGGAATGAAAGAATGGTTACTCCATAGGTGGAACAGTGCCATGGGCTGCTACATTACTGGATCCCGCTTTATCAGCAGGGTCTTTGTGACCTGTGTCTTGTACTGACCTCCTTTCTCATCCTGTGATTAAGAATGCCTAACTTCCTGGGAAGCAGCTCAGTAGGTCTCATCCTCATTTTACCCAGTTCCTATTCAAGATGGAGTTGCTGTGGTTCAAACGCCTCTGGCAAAGCCACTGTGACTTGAGGGATTATTTTATTACTGTAGCATCACCTAACTTATTCTGACTCATAGTCTCTTTGGAGGCATCTGAGTCTGCCAGTCTTCCTTGGATTGTGCAGCTCAAAGCTCTCCTGATTTTCCTGTCACTTCTTTCACTTAATCTTCTCAGTCTCCCTTTGAGATTCCTCTTTCCCTTCCCAGTCTTTCCATATTGAAATTTCTTAGTTTTTGGGCTCTTTTCTCCCATTCTGTACTGTCTCCCTCTTTCATTTACCATCTGATGAGGACTCTCAAATGTGTATGTCTAGTCCAGTCTTCCCTCAAATTTACAAATCTATGGGATGTCTCAAGCTCAGTTCATCCAAAGTTCAACTTAAAAGCTCTTCTTCCCTCCAGCCTGCTTCTCCTTCTTTTTCTGTTCTCAGTGAAAGGTATCATCACATGTTGTAGCATCTGCAGAGATGACGTCAATGAATCACACCTCCCCACATTCGTATTTTTGTTTAGACTCTCCCACATTGACTGCCTTGTCCTGTGACTTACTTTAACTCACAAAATGTGGTGGAAGTGACATGGTACTGGCAGCTCCTACTTTTGCACCTTGAGAAGACTTGAACTACCACTGTAGATGTCCAGCTCTCTTTCAGGAGAGATCCCATGGAGACAATGGAATGCTGAGCCTACATGGAAAGAAAGAAGAGGCCCAACTCTTTCAACATCCCAGTGGAGCCCAGTTTACTAGCTGTCTGCACCAAGGTCTGCAGCATGTGAATGATGCTCTCTTGTAAAGTCCAAACCACCAACTGACTACAAACACTTGAGAGAGCATGAGCAAGATCAGCAGAACCTTCCAGCTCAACACCATCCACTGCAGAATCATGAGAAATAATAGAACAATTGGTTTAGTCACTAAATGTTGCAGGGTTTGTTATGCAACAATGGATAAAATCATATCCCCAGAAACCTGGAGATCATCTTTTCATTTTTCTCCTTCATCCTTCACATATAGTTCCCAGCCCCTTGGATTACACCTCCTAATCACTTCTTGAATATTACCCTTCTTTTGATAGCTTATACCATTGCCCAATCCAGGTTACTATCATCTCTGTCTCTAATATTGGATCCCTCCTGCAGCTAGAGGTTATGATCTTTGCCAGTTGCTTAAGACCCTCCCGTGGATCTTATTGTTTTTAGGGTAACATTCAATCTCCTTAACATTCTTACAAATCTGTGCAGGCTTTGGCCTCTGCCTATCTTCCAGCCTTATTTTATGTGATTCTACAAATTCTAAGCATCCTACATTTAATTCAGTTTTTCCAGGGTGTCATGTTTCTTGATATGACTTTTTGCTTTTGAATTTGTTCTTCCTATCCAAAATATCTTTCTCTGTTGTCACCCATTTCCTTCCCTTCCTCCTTTTTCAAATTCCTACTCATCCTTCGGGTCTCAGTTTAATCATCTCATGGAAGGCTTCTTCCAAGGCTGGGTTAATTGCCTCTGCCAAGTGCTCCCATATTATTAATTAATTCTTTCATTCATCAAATTCTGATTGAGCATATACTCTAAGCCATACACTGTGCCATTCTTCCCCTATAATAGCACCTACCATACTGCACTGTAATTATTTGGTTAGCTCTGTGTCTGGCCTGTAGGCTCTTCAAGGAAGAGTACCATATTTGTCTCATTCTGTTTTATACCCCTGGTGTCTAGTACATTAAATAGATGTTCAATACATATTCATTCATGAATGAATAAAAGTAAACTTAGTTATAATAGATGGTGTAACTAGTAGAAGGAAATTACTATTCAATAGGCACTCAGTTCTGATAAACATACCTCTGAATATTTTTGCAAATATTTGGCAAGAGAAAAAAAGTTCATGGTTTGATGGAGACAAACTGCACAGTTATCAACAGATTGGAGGGCTATAGTAGAGACCATTCCGCATTAAGCTAGCAGCTTTGAGTCTGCACCCTTGTAAATACCAGGCTATAAAGAAAAGTTAACCCAAAGATGTACTAAATCATTTATTTCACAGAGTGCGCTGGAAGTGTCCATGGACTCTGAAAGCAGCTTGAATGCATTTGCTATGAAGAGATGGTACTAGAAATATCTTCAGCTATTCTAAAAGACCAAATATGACTCAAAAATGAATGGTTTCCAGGTGGGCTTGGACCTGGTAATTGTGGTCATCCTCGGCAATGACTCTGTGCCTGGTTGACCAACATTAGGTAGCCTGGCAAGTGCTAGGTAGACCAGTTTCCTTAAATAATCTTCAAATATCTAGTGTATTGGCTCCAGTTCTTGGTTCTATTTCAGGGAAATTTCCACATGAAACTCAGAGCCACAGAAAGATATAGGGGCAGGTGTGTGGTTGCTCACACCTGTAATCCCAGTAGTTTGGGGAGGTTGAGGCAGGAAGATTGCTTGGGTCCAGGTGTTTGAGACCAGCTTGGGCAACAACACAGCAAGACCCCATCTCTAAAAGAAAATTTAGCCATGTTGCATGCCTGTAGTCCCAGCTACTTGGGAGGCTGAGGCAGGAGGATCACTCAAGCCCAGAAGCTCAAGGCTGGTGTGAGATATGATTGTTCACTGCCCTCCAGCCTGGGTGACAACAGTGAGACTCTGTCTCTAAATAAGGAAAACAAGAACTATCGTTTTCTGCTTGAGCCTAAATCCTGATTTGCCACTTACTAGCTGTGTAAACTTGGGCAACCTATTTCAGCTGTCTGCTTCAAGTTCTTAGTCTATAAAGTGGAGATAAGAATAATCCTAGCTTATTTTTAAAAAGGATATGGAGTAGACACATAGGCAAAGCCCCTTCCATCATAAGCTACCCATTGGTGATTATATGCAGCCATTCTTATTAGCATCATTGTTTCCGGTCAATGAACTCCCTGCATTCATTACAAAGCCCATCTACTTTTAACCTCATTCCAGTATTGTTTTCATATTAGGCATTTATGGAAGCTGTGCCAATCCTCTTTGAAAGTATGTTGGATGCAAATAAACATTTGAGATACAGTTATTTATCAAATTAAGGTGCCAGTAAATATGCTGGAAGTTTTAGAGTGGTTTTCTCCGGGTGCTAGGAATATGTGTGAACTTATATTTTTACGGTTCTGAAAAATGTTTTGCATCAAGAATTGTTTTACAATAATTAACAATATAATAACTAGTAGAATGCTGAAGTGGAAGGGCTCTTAGCAATTATTCTTTCTAAGCCTGCCATCGTACATTTGAGGAAGATAAGACCCAGACAAGAAGTAATTTACCCAATCTCTGATGAGATGTGCAAACATCAGCCACAAATGAGGTTTTGGTTCAATGTTTTCAATTAAATGCCAAGGGTAATTCTTATTCTCAAGAATAGGGGAGAACTCTGGCTTTCTGGCTATATTGTTTTATATCTTTCCTTTACACCAAACAGACAAATTGGATCTTCACTGAAGGTAAAATATCTGACATCTATATTGAAACCTGACATTCTGTTGGGGTATTTGAATACAAGAGCTTGGGTTAGTATATTAGTTTGCTGGGGCTGCCGTGATAAACAACTGCAAACGAGGTGGCTTAAACAGCAATTTATTATCTCACAGTTTGGAGGGCTGGAAGTCTGAGATCAACATGCTGGCACTGTTGGCTCTTTCTGAGCCATGAGAAAGAACCAGCTGTGTGCCCATACTCTAGCTTCTAGTGGTTTGCTGACAATCATTGGCATTCTTTGGCTCATAGAAGTATCACCTTGATCTCTGCCTTCATTTTTATGTGTGCAGATACCTGTACCCAAAGTGTGCATATATCCCTGTCCAAACGTACGTCTCCCTGATTGCGAATATCTGTGTCCAAATGTCCCCTTTTATTATGAAGACACTCATTATACTGGATTAGAGGGGCCCACCCTACTTCAGTAAGACCTAAGCTTAACTATGTCTGCAACAACTCTTTTTCCAAATAAGGTTGCATTCTTAGGTACAGGGGATTGGAACCTCAGCATATGAATCTAGGGGGAAGGAGGACACAATTCAACCTATGACAGCTAGTATCACACAAAAGGGGATATCATGGGGTGAATGGACTACAAAAACTTTTGGTGCCTAGTCTACTTCAAGGGATGAGGTCTGGACCAAGACACATATGAGGAGTTTGCCTAAAGTTTGTACCAGGTTCTCAGGATGCCTGGAGGTCAGTTTCTCCTAGAGTAAACCCAAGCCCATGGTCTTCACCTGGGGTCCTTGTGGCAGCCATACTTCAAACCCACCCTATATTTTTTGGGTTTCTTTAATGAATAACTATGTATCTGACTCCTCCAGCCTATAGGTGGTAGATAGTTCTGGTTTAGTATGCTATTTTTGGTGCCAGAATGATTAACCAACTTAGATACTATTTTTGCTAATTGGGCAGGCCTACTATATCTAGTAATTTAAAAAGTAAAGTAACCATTATGCCAAAATGCAAAATCTCCAAATAGCAGTAATCTATCCCATCCCTGAGCCTTCATATTTCTAGGGAGGGGCCAACATTCAAGTTTGTGGCTTTGAAATTATTCAGAATAAATAGAAAACTTGAGTTATAGAATTTAACTACCAAGTTCTGTAAAAGCAGAAACACTGGGAAGCAAAAGAATAATTGTGTGCCAAAATTTGCTGAAATTGCCTATTTTTCTTGATCGTGCCATTCGTCACTCTTATTTTGTAGACAAATATGAACTATCTGCATTTAGCACTGGAGACATGTCCTTACTGTAAAAAGATGCACAAATAAGTCTTTTACAATATGGTTAGCAAGATTTCAGTGCTTTAGCAGATGCCTTTGAAAGAATGAGATTTATTCTTCCTGGCTGATTGAATATGATTCAGCTTTGAGTTTTTCCTTAAACCAGGTAGTTTCGTTTCAGCATAAAACCAGTTGGAGAAAATGGGTGATTCTGGGCACTAAACAAGAATTTGAGACATCCTCATCATGCTTTATGTAAGAGAATTAGCAGACGCTCATCTCAATGTGCCTTCAAAAGAGGAAACTAAGCAGACAGCCTTGTTAATTTAGCATATAGACTTGGAATACAATACAACATCCATCATCTCATCAAAATTCAATTAAAATGTGGGTTACTGGCCAAAGAAAAGGAGCCAATTTTTTTTCTTCTCTCTCTTTATTTATTTTTCTTGAAGAAGAGTTCTTGGAACATCACTAAGCCCTTAATGGTGCTTTCATTATGGATGCCAATTTTGAAAGGGTGGTGTGAGGGTTTGAGTGTCCCCTTATGTTAAAAGTTAGAAATTCTGCCGTCATGTAGTTGCTCTTAATTTAAAGTGTGCTAGCACTAGCAAGGGTGGCCAGGTAAGAAGGTAATATTAAGGTCTTCTTCCTTAAGACTTTCTATCTAATTTTAAAACTCTTTGGATTTTACAGGATCTTCTCTTATCTGGTGAGGAATGTGAACAGTGATTATCCACTTAGCTCGGATCCATTCTCTGATTTTTAAAAATGTGATTTGCTAACACATACCAGACTTCACATAGGGAGAAGGTAAGCCCACTGGTCCTGTAACAAGATTTGTGGTGTTAAATGCAATTGGGTCTCAAATTTTAAGCAGTTAAATGTCTTAATTTGTTCTTTTCTTCCCACCATAATATAATGAGGATAAACTTTGACACACAGCAGCTCTGCAAGGGGAAGATTTCTCCTTGTTCATTGTTTCTCAAATCAATCTTCTCTCCTGAAATTTGATTTTCCAAGTGCCTTACAGTCCTTAAGCCAGGTGGATGCAATGAGTCCACTTGGAACATTCATAATCATCTGAAATAAAAGCACACTCTAGAAGCCAGATGCACTTAAGACAATCAAATGTGGTTAGTCACCAAGTAGAAATAACTCTTTTAACCTCTCACTAACTGTGCCCTTTAGACTACCGATTCCAGCACAGGTTGCTGAAGGAAATCACCTTGGCTTTGAAGAAAATAGTATGAATCTCTCTGGGTTAAGTACTTATGTGTCCTCTTATGCACAGCAATTCTTTTTTTTTTTTTTTTTGGTATTTTAGCCTAAATAATTGTCAACTGGAGGCTTGCCTTGTGGCTGGGAGAAGGACAACTATACTGTGTTTTCCAAAAAATCCATGAGAAGACTGTCCAGAGAGGCCCTTTCCATCCAGGATTTAATATTCAAAAATTAAATGTTATAATATTTTCCGTAACAGTTGGTCCTCCATCTCTAGGAAAGGCCAACTGAGGAAGTGATATAGTTTTTAAAAGTCAAAGTAATACAATGTTAGATTTGTGGGGGGAACCATGAATTTGGATTTGATCACAATTGGCCATCTTTTGGTTGGTTGGTTGGTTTTTGTTTATTTCCTAACAAAACTGTGCTGAAGCACAACTATTTCTCATTACTCAGTTAGCCCAAGGAGTAACTGGACTTAAATGTTTTTGTAAGTCACATGTAAATGAAAGCTGTCAATTTGAAAAAAGAGATCAGACTTCTTCCTCTTGTTTTTATTTTCTCGTAGATAGAAAAGTCAGGAGGTTGGTATTGGGGAACAATAAATAAGAATAAAGGATAAACTAGTGCTATTAAATGTAGGGAAACTGTTACTGAGGAAAAACGGCAAAGCCAATTGAAACAGTCTGGATGTGATTTGTGATCCAAATCTCATGTTGAAAGAGAATTCTCAGTGTTGGAGGTGGGGGCCTGGTGGGAGGTGATTAGCTCATGGGGGCAGATTTCTCATGAATGGTTAAACACTGTTTCTTCAGTGATACATGAGTCCTTGCTCAATTAGTTCATGTAAGATCTGGTTGTTTAGAGTCTGGAACCTCCCCCTTCTCTCTTGCTCCCTCTCTGGTCATGTTACATGCTGACTCCCTGTCACCTACTGCCATGATTGGAGACTTCCTGAGGCCTTACCAGAAGCAGATACCGATACCATGCTTCCTATACAGCCTGTAGAACCATGGGCCAATTAAACCTCTTTTCTTTATGAATTACGCAGCCTCAGGTAATTCTTTACAGCAACGTAAGAACGGCCTAACACACTAATCATATTTTCACATCAAAATAAACATAATAATATATATTTTGAAACCTCAAATCTAAGTACTACCCATGACGGAATTAAAAGTATGCTTATTTTAATGTGCTTCCGTGGCTGAAACATAGCCTAATAGTTCTGACTCAATTGGGATACTTTCCATTGCAGGTGATGGAAAAACTATCTCACATTGAATTCAGCAATAAGGAAATGTATAGGTGGCCTGAGTTACAAAGGTGGTTAGTCTGGAGCTTAGTAATGTCATCGTGGACTCTTTTTCTTCCATCTTTTTTTCTACATCTGCTAGCTATAATGTGGGCCTCACCCTAAGGCTGGGCCCTTTAGGGTTATAGGATATCTGTCAATATAGTTAGGTCCACATGATTCCTCTTAATTATCCAGAAAAGGAAAAAAAAAAGAATGCTTTCCTTAACTCAAACAAAAGTTCTGAGATTACTACTGATTGGAACATTGATTGGCTTAAACCTGGGTTAATCAAACCAATACTTATGGCAAGAGGGTGAGATTAACTTGCTGGATTACAGCAATCAGAGCCTAACCCTGGAGCTGATGGAGGGGTTAATCTCACCTCAACAACTGCTATAGAATAAATGAATAGAAAGGCAACAGATTTACCACTATAGATACTCTGGGAGAAAGGGAATTCAAGATTGCCTAGCTTCATGTTGTTTTTTATGACTTTCAGTAAAAGATACAGTATTAACTTTAGAGTTATTGGTAATCTCACTTTTTATTGAGCTCCTTTCTGACAGACGTTGGAGAAGATGAGATTGTGAGGTTGCTCAATTGTCTCCTCATTTATGTTACTCAGACTTTTCTTCTGTGACTCACATAGATGTGCACTGATTCACATACTGGTTCAATTCAAAGCATCAAAAATCATTCTTAAATTCTACACAAGAGGACGAAGATCAGTGATACTCAAACTGGGAACTACTGCAAACTAAGACTACCAAAATGGTTTATTAAATGGTTCACTAAAGCAAAAAGTTTCTTACCTTATTTATTTTTTTACAAAGATAAACTAAGAATTTAGAAAAGGCTGATTTTATCCTATTCTAAAGAGTCTCAAGACAAAAAAATACAATGGAATATATTAAATACTCTTTTTTTAAAAAAAATTTAAGTTCTGGGATACATGTGCAGAACATGCAGGTTTGTTGCATAGGTAAATGTGTGCCATGGTGGTTTGCTGCACCTTTCAATCCATCACCTAGTTATTAAGCCCAGCATGCACTAGCTGTTTATCCTGATGTTCTTTCTCACCTCATCCCCACCCCTCTGCAGGCCCTGGTGTGTGTTGTTCCCCTTGCTGTGTCCAGGTGTTCTCATTGTTCAGCTCCCACTTATGAGTGAGAACATGCAATGTTTGGTTTTCTGTTCTTGTGTTAGTTGTCTAAGGATGATGCCTTCTAGCTTTATCCATATCCCTTCAAAGGACATGATCTCATTCCTTTTCACAGCTGCATAGTACTCCATGGTTTGTATGTACCACATTTTCTTTATCCTGAATACTTTTTTGATACACCAAACAAGATAATCCTTGAGTCTAGAGTAGAATCTTGAGTCTAGAGAACTAGTGAGATCAGAATTCACGGGAGTTCCTTCACCAGCTTTCTGAAAGGCATGTTGTTTTTAACTTTTGTCTATTAAGATAGACTGTCCAATGACACTTTTTCAATACTAACCCATTGTTAGTTGCCTGTTCTCCCAAATTCAGCTTAAGGTAGATTTGTGTTTTATAAGATGCACTGAGGCTCACCAGCCCCATGGAAATCTTCGCCCATGGTGCAGTGCCTGAGATTTTTGCACATGAGGTTCGAAGCTTTCCCTCCTGAGTACCGAGGGAAGGTGGGAGAGAGAAAGGTAAGTTGAATATGGAAATCACTTTTCTTCAATATTCTGTCTCTTGACATACAATAAAAGTCTTATTTGAGGGTATTATTATTCCAGTACTGAAACATAAATGCTTCAACCATATTCTTGACAGTGTTCCAGATGACAGCACCACTTTGCTTTGGAAATTTCTTAGAAGAATTAGATCTTGAATAAAAAGGTCTAGTGAATTTCAGCTGTGTTTGCTGCCAGCCACAGCTCCTAGGCCCTTAATTCACCTGAGCCTCCACTTCCTGCTGTCATAGGTCCAGAGGCAAGTATCCCAACTGATTTTATTTCATTATTTTTTAAAAAATTTATTTTTGGAGACAGAGGCTTGCTCTGTTGCCCAGGCTATAGTGTGATTTCAGCTCACTGCAACCTTTGCCTCCTAGGTTCAAGCGAGTCTCCTGCCTCAACCTCCCGAGTAGCTGGAACTACAGGTGCATACCATACCATGCTTGGCTGATTTTTTGTATGCTTTAGTAGAGATGGAGTCTTGCCATGTTGCCCAGGCTGGTCTTGAACTCTTGAGCTCAGCCAATCCACCTGCCTTGGCCTCCCAAAGTGCTAGAATTAGACACATGAGTCACAGTGCCCAGCCCCAACTGATTTTATTGTTATTATTCTTGTTACTGGCTATCAATAATTTTTAAAAGCCCTAAGAATTAAACAAAACAAAACAAAACAAAACATGTCTGCATGTTGGTAAAGTGTTTGTGTGATTTCCCAAAGATATTAATTGTCCAGTCAATGTTTCTCAAAGTGTATACTGTGGAACCTAAGTGCTAGAAGATGTTGAGAAGAGTCTGGAATAGAGCTTCTTAATGAAATAAAGTTAGACAAAGAAGTGAGTTTAACAAATTTCAATAGACTCCTGCAGAATTGTGTAGGTCTTTACTTATGCCTTCTGTATCTCCAAGAAAAAGGCTATGCAGCGCTTTTTACTCAGGTGTAACCATGGAATCCTTTTCTTGAAGAGCATTTCATGCAACACACCTAAGGAACACACTTTGGGAAATGTTTGTCCCTGTTAAATTACCATATTTGCTGTGAGTTTATGATCTGCCTGCCCTTCATCAGCCTTTGTTGTCAGGTATTCCCGGGATTGCATTCTATGACAAAAAAAAGAAAAAAAGAAAAGCTTTGCTGTTTTCTTTTCAAGGAGTGATAGGATGAAATAAAGACCCCAAAGCAACTTTTTCCAAGAATGTTAGGTTCAATTCAAAAGCAAAAGCCTCTGATTGATCTTTGCTGTTGTATTTCTGAAGGCAGAGCACATTTGCTATTAACGTCTAACTGGATCTTAAAGTCCCTTCTGCTATGTCAACACATTGAGGCCATAACAAACTTGGGAGTGGTAACACTCTGGTTTTAGACAACTGACGTAAGATTTTACTGAAGCAGTTTTTGTGACTCACTCTTATGGAGAGGACAAATGCTACACATATAAACTGCAAATGGAGATGAGGGTCTGGTATTTACTAGAAGTTCACATTAAGACCTGACTCTCCCCTATGGTGACGGAACTCTAATTATATGTATTGAACGGCAGCAGCTGAAAAGCTCACAGTCCACTCAGAGCAGCAACATGGCTGTACAATAGCCAGGCTCCCCCCAGGACTGGATACTCAAATAAATGTTCTCTGTTCAAGCCTAGACTGTATTTCATTGTAGAGTTTTGGTAATTCAACAAATTTTTATGAAACTGTCTTATCTGGTGTGGATGTTGAAGAAAGCTTTCCTTCTCTCTTTTATAGCGTTCTTATTTTTCCATATTATAAAAACCATATAGATGGTCAGTGTAGAGAAAACATTCAAAAGTGTTCAGATAAAAATTTAAAAAATCTATAATTGCACTAATCAGAAATAAATGCTGTCAATATTTTGGCATATCTAATTCAATATTTTCTTTTCGGATTGGTACATCTTTATTTTGCAGAGGTTCTGAGAATATTTGTAAATTCTTTGTGGTCCTCATGCTATTGGCTAGAATTTATTTCAGGGGCAGAGTCTCTCTTCTCAGAAGAACTACTCTGATAAGCATATCCAGTTATATTGATACAAGTTAAACAAGAGGTTTTTTTTTTTTTTTCATACCGTAGCCCTGAATATTGGTAAAGTAATTCCACAGCCTCAACTTTTACTATATTGCTACTAGTCCTAATGCAGGGTCATCCTAATAGATACGGCGAATATTTACCATGTATGCTAAACTCCGTCCTAGTTAAAATGCATGATCCTATTTAAACCTCACGATAACACTATACGGTATGTTTTACTATTATCCCCATTTTGCAGATAAGGACACCAAGGCACAGAGAAGATAAACAACTTCCCCTAGGTCACAGATGTTAAGTGGTGGAGCTGGGATGTGAACCTGGACATCCCAACTCCAGAGTCTGTGGTCCTCCTTTAGACAGAGATGTTACCTGAGACATTTGGTAAAGTGAAGGCCATCTTTACACTGGGCTGGCTGTAAACATTATTGTGTTATTTGCTGGCTTTATTTGGATTCCTTTAGCATGTTTAAATACAAGGGTGCTCTCCTAGGGGCAGGAGTGGAGGAGTGAGGCGAGGAGAGAGGGAATAAAAGGAAGTTCTAGTTGGGAAAAGTATGACTCCCAACGTGGCAGCGGGCCACAGGCTGGCAGCTAAGGAGGAAGGATGGATATGACTCTCTGTGAACAGGCATGGCCAATGGATTTTAAGAGCAATGATACATTAATTCCAATTTGATGTTTTCCTTTCTTGCCTTGTAGTTTGGCTATGCTCTCCTCAAGCCATATTTAAACTTATTAAACCATGAGAGGCTTCTGTTAGCTTGTCTCTGAAGAATAAATCAGTGGTGTGTTGCATCCATGTTTGGGGCTTAGTTGAACGGAAAAGAGAGAGAGAGAGAAAACTGCATATAGAAAGAATGATAAAAGGCAGAAGTGACTGAAGAAGCAGGCTGGGGCAGCCACCAAGCAAGAACTGAGGAAAACAAAAACCAGGGCACTCTGAAGATCTAATTGCAGAAAGAGCCAGATTTCTTGTAGTCCAGTAGAATGGGGCATGAATATTATGGGAAGGCCCGAGCCTATAAATCTTTTAAACTGCAGATGCTCAGGTTACATATATTACACAAAGCATGAGACATAGTTTATATATTTAATGGATTTGACTTATAACATTTGAATCATGTGCATAGTTTGATATTATGGCTATTTATCTATTTATTTGATTTGAGACAAGGTGTTGCTCTGTTACCCAGGCTGGAGTGCAGTGACACAACCACAGCTCACTGCAACTTCTGCCTCCCAGCTTCAGATGATCCTCTCACCCCAGCCTTTCGAGCAGCTGGGACTACAGGCTCATGCCACCACAACCAGCTAATTTTTCTATTTTTAGTAGAGATGGGGGTTTTGCCAGGTTGCCCAGGCTGGTCTTGAACTCCTGGGCTTAAGCGATCCTCCCACCTCAGTCTCCCAAAGTACTAGGATTACAGGTATGAGCCACTGTACCTGGCCTCATGATTTTTTAAACATAGCATTTTATTGTGGGTACTTCAACAATTTAAAGTAAGTGTTTTTGAAATGGATTTTTTCAATGTTACTGTAAGGATATGCCATAATTTTCACAACTATTTCCCTATTGTTAGACATCTAGGATGTTTTCCAATTTTTTGCCTGTGTAAATAACAATGAGACAAGGATGCCCATTATCATAAATTGCTTAATAGTATAGCAATACAGTATGATATGAAATAAATGAGAACATTAAAAAAGACAAAGTAGTCTTTTTTAAGATGATGATTAACATAGAAAATTCAAGAGAAATGATAAACAACATAATTGGAACTAATAAAGGAGTCCAGCAAAGTTTCTGAGTCCATGATTAACATAAAGAACTCAGTGGTATTCTTGTATGTGAGCAATACTAATTAGAAAAGTATAGTCTATAAATTCGATTTTTGTCCAAATCCCAAGGCATTTTAGAGAAGCTTATCCTAAATTTATATGAAAGAGCAAAGATCCAAAAATAGCTAAGACAATTCTGAGAAAGGACATTTGCCCTTCTAGATAGCAAGGCTTAATATTAAAATATAGTAGTTAAAATAGTACCATATTAGTGTAGAGATACACGAATATATTAATGAAATAGAATAAATTCCCAGAAACAGAATCTTAGATATATGCAAATCAGTATCCCACAAGAGTGACATTATAAATCAACAGGGAAAGGATGAGTTTTTAAATAAGGTGTTCTGGGAATATTGACTATCCAAAAAGGAAAAGCATTAGATACCTACTTCATTTGATAAAGATCCAAATGTCAAATTCAAAACTTTGAGAATTTTAAAAGAGTATGTAGCAGGATACCTTTACATAAGCAATGAGATCTAGAATATATACACAACCCCTGAAAAGCTGTATAAATAAAGCCATTTGGTCAGGTGTGGTGGCTCATCCTTGTAATTCCAACAACAAGAGGACGAGGCAGGTGGATCACCTGAGGTCAGGAGTTGGAGACCAGCCTGGCCAATAGTGAAACCCTCTTTCTACTAAAAATACACTGCCATGTGTGTACCTATGCAGCAATCTTGCATGTTCTTCACATGTACCCCAAAACATAAAATGCAATTTAAAAAATACAAAAAATTAGCCAGGTGTGGTGGTATGTGCCTGTAATCCCAGCTACTGGGGAGGTTGAGGCAGAATTGCTTGAGCCTGAGAGGCAGAGGTTGCAGTGAGCTGAGATGGCACCATTGCACTCCAGCCAGGGTGACACAGTGATACCCTGTCTCAAATAATAATAATAAGAAGAAAGCAATTCAATAGGAAAAATGACAAATGAAATGGAAACGTAATTCACAGAAGTGGAAATTGGTCCATTTCTGTGTCCAGAAATCCAATAGAGATATGAAAATATGCCTAGTTCCGCCTCACCAGAAAGGCAAAAAGGAAAAAAGAAAAAAAAAAAGAAACTAGAGATACCAAGTTTTGTGTATGATATGGGGAAGCATAATCTTCTATGCCTTGTTCAACTATTTGGAGCAATCACTTTGGAAAGGATTTGTCAATATTTAGTAGAGCTGGAGGTACTCATAACAAAATAAAACTTATGAATAAATGTGAAAACAAAAAGCAAAGAAATTAGTGGCCCCTGTGTATCCTCTTTGATAAGGATCCCCTTCCTCCTGCACCAAATCCTGAATTTCGTGTTACTCCTTTGTTGTGATTTGCTCTTTTATTATTGTATCAGGTACTCTCAGAGAATATAATGCTTAGTGTTCTATTGTTTCTGAAATTCATATCAATGATGTTGTACTGTATGTAATTATGGGTACCTTGCTATTTTAACTTTACATTTTCTGAGGTTCACCTAAATACATATGTGTACTCAGCAGTTCACTCATTTTTCACTCCGAAAATGGAATACCCTAATGTCCAAACCATGCTGTGAAGGACTTTCTTGAATGTGTCTCCCAGAGCACGTGGGTGAAGTGACAGTTTTCTCCATTTTCTCTAGCGTTTAGGTTGAGGCATTTATATTCTAGAAGTAATTGCTATGTCAAGGGGTATGAGCTTCATCAGCTTCACTAGATAATACAGAATTGCTTACCAATATGCATTCTTCTTTTTTTCTTCTTTTTTTTCCCCCTTCAACTTTTAAGTCAGGGGAACATGTGCAGGTTTGTTACATAGGTAAATGTGTGCCATGGCGGTTTGCTGCACAGATCATCCCTCCACCTAGGTATCAAGCCCAGCCTCTTCCTGATAAGCTATTCTTCCTGATACTCTCTCTCTCCCCACAGGCCCCAGTATGTTTGTTCCCCTCCCTGTGTCCATGTGTTGTCAATATTCAGCTTCCACTTATAAGTAAGAACATCGGTGTTTGGTTTTCTGTTCCTGCATTAGTTTGCTGAGGATAATGGCTTCCAGGTCCATCCATGTCCCTGCAAAGGAAATGATCTCATTCTTTTTTATGGCTGCATAGTATTCCACGGTGTATATGTACCACATTTTCTTTATCAAGTCTGTCACTCATGGGCATTTGAGTTGATTCCATGTTTTTACTATTGTGAATAGTGCTGCAATGAACATATGCATGCTTGTATCTTTATAAGAGAATAATTTATATTCCTTTGGGGGTGCCTAGTAATGGGACTGCTGGGTCAAATGGTATTTTTGCATCTAGATCTCTGAGGAATTGCCACATTGCCTTTCACAATGGTTGAACTAATTTACACTCCCACCAATAGTGTAAAAACATTCCTTTTTCTCTACAACCTTGGCATCATTTGTTTGACTTTTTAATAATCAGCATTCTGAATGGTGTGATATGGTATCTCATTGTTTTACCAATATACGTTCTAATCAGTAGTGTATGAGTTCCCATTGTTCACATCCTCACTAACACTTGGTCTTATCAAAGCTTTAAATTTCAATCAGTTTGGCTCATATAAAATGGTATCTCATAATGGCTTAAATTTATATTTCCTTCCTAAAAATATGGAATATATTTGTGTGCTTTGCTATTCATGTTTTCTATGAAATGCCCATCATGCCTTTTGTTGTTTTTTATTGACCTGTTTGTATTTTTCTTATTGATATTCTGGAGTTATTTATATAACTTGGACACTAATTGTTGATTTATGTGCAACAAATATCTTCTCTTGGCTTGTAGCTTTTTAAAAACTTTCTTTTCCATATAGAAGTTCTTAATTCTTAATAAAGTTAATTTTCTGTTTGAGGGGAGATAGGAGGGGTCTTGTCTTACTGTTTTTGTTTGTTTTATAGAGACAGGGTCTTTTTTATTGTCCAGGCTGGTCTCAACTCCTGGGTTCAGGTGATACTCCTGCCTCATGCCTCCCAAAGATTACAGGTGCGAGCCACTAGGGCCAGACACCAATCTTACTGTTGTTTTAACTTCCATTTCTATATCCCTAGTATGGTTGAAAATATTTTGGTATTTATTGATCATTATATTTCTCTGTGAGTCTATGTACATTTTCTATTGATTAGTAAAAGACTTTCATAGTTTGTGGCTATTAGCCCTTTATTTGTTGGATATATTTTTCCCCAGTTTTTCATTATTTTTTAAATTTGCCTACAATTCTCTTTATTGAGTATGTATTTAAACATATTTAAGCCTATTTTTCTTTGTTTTGCTTTCTTTTGCACTTAACACATTAATCAACCTTAATTTTATTGTAAACAGATAATGTCAATCAACTATCCCTCCTCTGGCCATTGGCTTGTGCTACTATTACTAAAGTTTTTGTTTATTTGGATCTGTTTGTGGATCATATTCATTGCTGTGACAGTGCAACTAATTTATCAATTCTTGCCCAAGATATGCATTTCATTATCTTTATAGTAAATTTTACTCTAGGACAAGGCAAATTCCTTTGATTATTCTTTTTTCTTTTATACTTTCTTGGATCATCTCAGAAAAGGCATTCACCCTTTGTCTAGTCAAAGATTCCACGTTTCCCAGAATGTCATCATATCAACAAGACCAAGTTTCTCAAAATATTCAAGGTATTAGACAGATTTTCGAATTCAAGAGGAAACGTTCAGTGCTCCAGAATCAGAGGTTGGGATAGCCATTAATTCCATAGCAAAGAAGCATGACTGTAGTGCCTGAGAAAATGTTTGATCGGGGCTTCCTATAGCTATATAGAGTCACCATAGCCAGCTAAGATGTTTTCTAAGACCACAGGACCTGCTGAAATAATTCTCTATCTACCTGGTGAATAACACAGAACACAAGCTTTCACAGACAATGCCATCGTTCTTGCTGAAAAACTGAAACACTTTGATCCATGGATCAATGGATCTATTTGCAGTGAAATGATATTGTGATATGGGGACCCATGTGGAGTGCTGTCAGAGTCCTTTCTCCATCACGATGGTTAGAAAGAGACCTTCCTTCATTCAGGCCTGGGCTGTTGAGTTTGAGAAAATTGAGGTTTGGCTGTGAAGCAAAAGGAACGTGTTATCCATCAGGCAGCACTAGTTTTTCCCTGAGTCTGGAAATTAGACTTTGGGAGGGAAAAGGAGGTTTTGGAGGTGGTGTGTGTTAGGGAGAGATCAGTGGGCTCTGGCCAAGGGTGTGGTTGGCACAGAGAGACACTCAGCCTCTACTGCAGCAACCACCAAGGCGCTCAAAGCCTTGCTGCAAAGGAGAGCTCTATTATTTTTTTTCCAGAACAAAAAAAAATCAATTCCCAAGAGGAAAAAACCAACATACTGCTGTGATTCGGATATTTGTCCCTTCCAAATCTTATGTTAAAATTCGTTCCTCAGTGTTGGAGGTGGAGACTAATGGGAGGTGTTTAGGTCATGGGGGTGGATCCCTCATGAATAGATTAAAGCTCCCACTCAAAGGTGAGTGAGTTCTCGCTCTATTAGTTTCCATAAGAGCTGGTTGTTAGAGACAGCCTGGCATCCCCACCCCCACGTGCTTCTCTTGCTTCCTCTCTCACCATGTTATCTCTGCACATGCCACTCCCCTTCACCCTCTGCTAGGAGTGGACGCCACCTGAGGCCCTCATCAGATGCAGATGCCCAATCTTGAACTTTTACAGACAGAATCATTAGCCAATAAACTTTATTTATAAATTACCCAGCCTCAAGCCTTCTTAGCAACACAAAACGGACTAAGACAAATACTAAGTCCATTTGAATATTTGTTTATACATGTAAATTTACTATAAAAAGAGCGTTCTAGTCTGTTTGGGTGCAGATGAAATCCTACCAAGGTCGAGGTATGCTCAAGGATCCTCCTAGTTGGTCTGGATTCCATATACAGGCACCAGGAACAGTTGCATAGGAAGTTACCCTGATCCACCCGGATTGGTAACCGATGGTGAAATACACAATTATGTAAAATCCTATGCTCATCCAGAATAAGTCACATATCCCTCTCATACTTGAGTTTCTCACCTGTAAAATGAGGAGGCATCCATCTACCTTCTCACATGCCAAAAATGCTATTTGATAAATAAAACAATGCTTGCAAAAGTGCATTTGGCAAAATGATGCTAAACAAATTTAGGAAAAATTCTAGTCTGTGTATTTGCACACTTTTCTGTCCTTCTTAGTCACTCAGAAGCATGAATGTAACCATTAAGGGGAAGGGCACAGTTGGTCAAAACGCTGCAGATGGCCACTTGGAAACAGTGTTTGATGACAATGCACAAATACTACTTCCTAAAAGTGTTATGAATCTAACATATCACTTGGTGATTAATGGCTCTGTTAGCATCTTCCCCAAGACACCCTGAAAAGCAAATATTTTGCATGGCCATTTCTTGATATCTTTTTCAAATAAAATGACCCAAAGCAGAGCAAATTAGTAGTAGTTGATAGAAGAGCAAAGAGGAGACTGAGCTATAGGTTGCAAACTAGTGGCCTCAGAGCAAAATTGGACTTGAACATATATTTTGTTGAATCCGTAATTTTGGATAGCACTGTGTTGGAAAATGTTTTAAACTGTCGACATTTAAAAACTGGAGATTTCACATAAAACAACTGATGAAGCCAAGTAGCTGCCTCCTTCTTTAGACAGAACTTACTTTTTTCCAGTTTGCCATACTCCACACTGCTCTCTATTGTCCTCTTCCAGTTCTCATTTACACTGCCTAACTGCTCCTTTGGTTTGTACCCCTCTAGTCATTTGAGTTTGTAACTACTAACTTACATAATGCCAAAGAATGGGGAAAGGAGCCTTGATTTGAACTCTAAAAGGAGTCCTTAGGTCTTGAAGAAAGTTAATGGAAAGAAAGCTGGTTACACATCCTTGAGGTAAAAATGCTTGTTTTTTAATAAAGATATTTTTCACAGTCCTATTAGAATCTTTGTTTTAAAATGCATTCTAGTTTAATGGGTTTTCATTTAAATAACAATATTAAGTTCATCTGATAGCTACTAAAACTCTCTCATGAAAAGAATCCACTTTCCCATACAAACAGAAGCAACTACTAACTGCCAACCAAACTTTGCAAAGAGGACAATGAGTGGTGGCAATTAGAATATCACATCTTGGCGGGGTGCAGTGGCTCACGCCTGCAATCCCAGCACCTTGGGAGGCTGAGACAGGTGGATCACCTGAGGTCAGTTGTTCGAAACTAGCCTGGCCAACATAATGAAACCCCTTCTCTACCAAAAATATAAAAAATTAGCTGGGCTTGGTGGTGGGCGCCTGTAATCCCAGCTACTTGGGAGGCTGAGGCAGGTGAATCACTAGAACTCGGGAGGCAGAGGTTGCAGTGAGCCAAGATCATGCCACTGCACTCCAGCCTGGGCAACAAGAGCAAAACTTGATCTAAAAAAAAGAAAGAAAAGAAAAGAAAGAGTATCACATCTTAAAGCAATTGAAAATTTGCTTGGTATTGCCACCACCTTTAAATCTGGGACAGAGTGCAAAGCAGAATACATGTGTACTTCACAGAGCCCACAGTGTCAGCAGGATGTTACTGATTCACAGCAAATTCCCTGGCTCAACACCTGAGAGAAAAGCCCTTAGTAAACACAACTTACATATATAATAAGTGGGGAACACCGGGGCAGTCCTGGGGAAAGTGGCAGGATATAGGGACTTCAAAAAGTTTGCCTTGGCTGGGTGTGGTGGCTCATGTCTGTAATCCCAACACTTTGGGAGACTGAGATGGGAGGACTGCTTGAGTCCAGGAGTTTGAGATCAGCCTGGGCAACATAGAGAAATCCCATCTCTACTGAAAATACAAAAAAACTAGCAGGGCGTGGTGGCACATACCTGTAATCCCAGCTACTTGGGAGGCTGAGGTGGGAGAATCACCTGAGCCCAGGAGGTTGAGGCTGCAGTGAGCCAAGATTGTGCCACTGCACTCCATCTGGGCTACAGAGTGAGACCCTGTCTCAAAAAAAAAAAATAAAGTTTGCCTTGTTTTTCTCTAGGCAGCACTGCAAGCTGACCATCATTTTGCTGTTTCAAACAAGTTTCACTGGCATTTGCATAATCTCTCCTCGTTATTGTGTGTCTCATCTCCAGAAGCTTAAACCCTTCCAAAGAAGGCAATTCCTCAGTGACCCGTATAACCAACCAGTAAGTTTGGTTTGCCTTCAATAGTTGACCTCAACTATGCATCAATAGGTACATGTAAACACACAGCATTGCCATCATCTATGTAACCCTGGACCAAAAGCTACAAGAGAAAGCTTGATTCTTTCTTGCCCACATAAGAAAATCAAAGGCCACCACTCCAAAAATAACTAATGGAATACAATGTTGATTTAAGTATTTTATTTATAAATGTACATTTACTATAAAAGCTGTTGCATTTTAGACAACTTTTTGTTTTTATTTTTTACTGTTTCTCAGAGGCATTTTTAGAATAAATACTTGAAAGTTAGTGTAACCGATATAGAACATTGGCCCACCCAGAGCAGTAACATCTTTTGGACGGACTCACATATGAGGTGGATCATTTCAGTTTGTTAAATCTTACACTGTGTATAGATAACTATTATATGTATTGCATTAATAACACTACATAGAAAGGAAATGTCAGGCAAGTTCACTAGTGAAAAACAAAAAGTTACCCATTTTTTTTTATTTTTATTTTATTAAAGAGTAGAGACTAGCTTTTGGAGTATGAGAAAAAATCAGATATACTTCCTCAGGAACAATAAATCACGCACTTGCCCCATCTGGTTTTTAAACAAACACATTTACATTATAGCTCAATGGAGCAGAGTGTTTTGTTTCGTTTTGTTTTTTTTTTTTTTTTTTCCTGGGATCTCAAAGATTATTTGAAAAGAAATAGATCATACTCATTATGCTGCATTGGAAAAAACAAGATCTAGTCTGCCTAAGCTGCCATGTAACAGACTCAAAATGAAATATAAATCAAATATAAATAGAAACAGTTGGCAATTAGAATTTAGAAAATGTTGGAGATTATTCTGTGCTGGTGACTAGTGTTCATTATGGGAAAGCACATTTTGCAGTTGGAGAATGGGGCTTTATTTTTCTTGACTTGATTCTAGCTTCAATACATGTACAATGAGTCTCACTAAGAAATATGTATAAATGGGTTTGTGAAACCAGAAGAGAATGTGCAATATTCATGTAATCCTTACATAACGGATGGAGTTGCACATGTAAAAAGTATTCTATAAAAATCGGTTATGAATGATCATATTGTACATGTTTTGTGCATTATTTGTGGTACTCTGCTAATATCATGCAAAGTGTAAACAACCACATTATCAAAATATTTAGTAAAACATGCAGGTGGATAATCAAAATATTGGACTTAATCTGTATATTTTCAAAACTTTTTTTCTTTTTAATTTTTTTCCTCTTTTTGATTTTTTTCCTGTAAAACAGCAAACACCTCCATGAGAAGTCTTGGAAACTTGGAAGTGACTTCCTCTCTCTTCAATGTAATGCATCCATAATTTATCACTATGTGCAACAGCTTTGCATTTTCTAAGGCACAATTTTTAATAAAATGATGTGTAGATTTCAATCTAGTAACAGCTCATCCAAATGACAAATATGGTTGAAATCCCTCCAGTGGCTGAGGAAATTTCTGCACCTATATGGAACCCACATGCAAAGAACCCATCTAGCATGTAAATAAATAATCGCTAGCCATACTCAGTAAGACACAGAAAAAATTATTGCTTACATAACAGAAAAACATCTACTTGACCTCCTTTTATGACTACATTAATCTATTAGGAGTGTATCCATAGTCTACATTCACAAAATGTCATCTTGACTTATTTGCCATTGATTTAAGGCAGAATAAATAGTCCCCATTTCCCCAATCTTCAAACAAAAAACCAGCCTGGAGATCTACATTGTGATGCTTTCTAATAACTTGACTCCTTTCTTGGCCAGCTGAAACTCATCATACAAGGCAGAAAATAAACCAGCTCTCCACAGAGTTCCTCTCTAAACTTCTCCATGGGCAAGGTCCGGAGTTCTTGATAGTAAAGAAAGTGGTGGAGAATGGAGGAGAGTAGGTGTTCATTGAAGTGGGCAGGGCACAGTCTGTGCTGTAGGCTCTTGCTGATCAAAGACCAGTGGCTGACCACATTGTACGCCACATGGACTCTATTAGAATGGGATTAATGCTTTTCTTTGGGCACCTGTGCTTCAGGCCCTCAAGGCGAACTTGCCAGCAAGGGTGAGCAGTGCTGACACCTAATGACGAACTTATCTCGATGCCTTATCTTCCATATGCCTCATGTTAAGTCTCTTATTGAAGACCGCTAATCTAGTGCCTCGAGAGAAGCAGGCAACAGGGGCCTGCTGGCTGACATTGACCCTTTGGAAGATTAAACTTCCTCACAGATTTTGATAACTTTGGAAATGATGACTGAAGTATTCCCCTCTGCTTTCTTCCTACCTGTGGGCAATGTCCCGGAGTGTAAACCTAGCTGATATTGCAAGGTTTTGCTTTATTTGATGAACCAGCCTGTATTAATGACATAATTTCCAAGGTACACAAAATCTAATACTAATGGTGCAATAATTTATTGGTATAATTTCTACCTCAAAAGGTAAGTAACACAAATGTTTCAGGATTACAGTATATATTATCAAACTAGTGTCTTTGCATTAAAAACAAATTATAGCTCAGAGACAGAGCTTGCTGTGATGTTCAGTTTCTGAAATGCATTAAATTTATCCTTCGGTCTTAGAAGACCGTGTGTCTCAAATTGGCATGTCTTGCACTTTCTGCAGCTCAATTCTGTAAACATAAAGTGTTTAATTCCTAGAAATTCTAAAACAAAACAGGTTTATTGCATCATTTATCTAATTCCCAAAGAAGAGAATAACACATTTTAAACCACAAGCCTGTTTGACCATGCTAAAACCTTTTTTTGAGCTATTCAGGATCATTACAACCCAATATTATCTTGTGTATACTGTGCAAATGCAAAAAAAAAAAAAAAAATCCCCAAACGAAAAACAGGAAAAACACAAACACTGTGCTACCAAAGAACAGATACCACCTTTTAGAAGAGCCTTTCAGAAATTAGGGAAATGCTGAGAAGCCCCTGAATTTGGTTAAGAATTGCCAGGGGACACTCTCAATAAAGAAATGGTGAGTGATCTGGAAGCTTGAAAACCATGTCACAATGTTGTAGGCTGCCCAGCACCTGTGATTAAAACAAACAACAACAAAAAACAAGAGTGGTTAGGCAACATTTCTCACTTCAGACATTTTAAAACCTCCCCAGTAAGCAACTGCCTTTACCAAAGTCTCCTCTTCCTGGGGACGGGAAACTTGTCCCATCCTGCTACCTCAAGTGTGGTCCAAGGACAAACAGTATTGACATCACCTGGAGTTTGTTAGCAATGTGGACTCGAGCTTCGTTCCAGACCCACATGACGTGGTGCCCAGGTGATTCAGTTTGAGCAAATGCTCAATCCAGTTTGACCAAATGCTCTGGATTGCCCCTGAACCAAAGGATCTCCATCAAGTTTTCTACCTTGTCCTCTGGGGCAAGTAAGCAAGAAAATAATCTTTTTTTCTCTCAGTTTCCTAAGATTTTGATTTCTCTAAGAATAAGTATATTGTAATATAGTAATTTGACATATGATCTAGAAATAGGATTGCTAGATTCAGCAAGTATAAATACAGAACACTCACTACAAGATAATTTCAGCCAAACAACACAGATTTTTTTTTTTTTTTTTTTTTTTTGGTATAAGCATGTGGTAAATCCAGAGCATGCAATATCTGGAACATACAAATACTTTAAAATGTATTGTTTATGTGAAATTCAACTTTAACTTGGTTAAAAAAATTGTACTAGGTATCTTATATTTTATCTGGCAATCCTATCTAGAAAGGATTGTTTGGGTTCCGTATTTTCTGCTGAAGCCTTCACAGGATTTCTCCTTTTTAGGCACTACAGTTGTGATGAAGCAATTGCAACATTTGAAAAGACCCCAGGGAGTTTGCGTTAAATGCATTTCGTAAGAGTGAGTGATGGAACAGAACACCATGTACAAAGACAGTCATCCAACACCCAAACACAAATGGCAGAAGTTAAACATGTGATGGTTTGATGCGTGACAGGTAATTTGTTTTGCACTTCCATTCCCATTTACATATGAACCTAAAAACTGTTTACATTGCTTTTAGGAATTGCATTTTAATATGCTGGTATGCTATTTTTCCCTTCAACAGAAAAATTTCATTTAAATGTGACTAGTTACTTGGAGAAAACAGGATTATATATTCAAGTTTTATTATTCCACAAAATGAAATTATTTTGTTTCACTTAGAATGCCTATGATGTAAACCACCCTTCACATCTATCCATCTCCACTTTTCTCAATTTAAATCAAATTTTTAAAAAAGAAAGAAAAATGTTTTTTAGCCATTTTCCTCCCATTCTGACTCTTTTATTGCATCTTGGATAAATTTGGCCAATTTGAGTATATTTATACTTCTCAAGTGAAATTATAATCCCCTCTACCTATGCATTCCTAATGTATTTATTTCTTAGGACACCAGCAAAGAAATAACAGTATTCTCAGATGTGCTGGTTATTCTCTCTGTCACATGTTAACTTAATTAAAATTAGCCTAAAGATACTAATGTTGTCTGGAAAAATGAATATGGGAGAAGAGTTAGAAAAATTTTGGAAAAAAATAATATTATCCAATATTAAAACATATTATGAAGCTACAATAATTAAAAACATTCAGTAATGGAGAATAAATAGGTTAATAAAACATAATAAAATATCCAGAAATAGGCCTTAATATATATGGGAACTTAGTTTATGAGAAAGCTGGCATTTCAAATTAGTGAGAAAAAGAGGGATTATTCATTCAGTGATATTCATACAATTGGCTAATTGGGGAAAAAAAATCAGGCCAGGTATCTACCTCATTTTTTACCCCCAAATACAATCCTGATTATGACATATTTACATGTGAAGAAGAAAGAAAAAGTTCTAGAAGAAATCTCAGCTAAATGTATTTATATACTTGAAATAATGAGAGTTTTCCTAAGAAACCTATAATCGAAAAAGAAATATATATTTCCTTTATATGTATTAAATATATATATTTAATTACATAAAATGAAAATCTTTTGTATGAAAATAAATCAGAGTAGGAAAACCAATAACCACAATATGCGGCAAATATAACAAAGGGCAAATTTCTTTAATTTGCAAAGAACTCATACAAATAAGGTACCAAATAGAAGAATGGGCAAAGGGATAGGGAAGTACTTTCCAGAAAAGGAAATATAGACAGTGAGTAAACATATGAAAAGATGTTCAAACTCATAATTATGGAAATACAGATCAAAGCAATGAGTTTTTTTCCCCCACCTAGCAGAATGGAAATTTTTAATGTTTGATGATATCCAGAGCTGATACAGGCTTAGAGGAGAAAAAAGAGGAGGTTTCTCATATATTTTGCAGGGAGAGTACACTTTTCTGAATGATAATTAGGCAAGATGTCTGAAAATTTAAAAAGCACATGCCTTTTAGGCCAGCTGTGCCACTGCTCAGAATCTATCCTATGGAGATGTTTTGAAATATTCATCAAGATATATGCACAAGGATGTTCACTGGAGCATTTAAAAAATAATATTAAAAATGGGAAATTACCAAAGTGTCCATTCATAGAGAATTAGTTTTAAATTATAAATTCACACACTGGGATTGTACGTGGCTATTTAAAAGTCATTAAAAAGAAAAAGGAGAAAGAACATGTTGTATGAAAAAATTGCCAAGATATATCATTAAGTTCAAAACGACAGCAACAAAAATCAAGTACAGAACACCGTGACTATATGATCCTCACCTTTGTGAAATAGAAACCAACACAAATCCAAGTAGATACATTATACACATATGTGTCTCTGTGTGTACATGTGTGCAAGTGTGTGGATGCACATGAACAAACATATTCTTCCCCTACCCCAAGAAATGATTAGAAATGGATTACAATGGAGATTTGCACTTATAATTTTGTGTCTTTCTGAACAATTCAATTCTTCTAACCTTATACCATCTATAACTTTTATTTATTAATTGACTATCTATAGAAGTAGCTGGCAGAGAAACAATGGGCTTTTTTGTTTTCTTTTATATGTTAAATTCTCAAAAAAGAATCCTGGTAAAACACTGCATTTAAAATATAAAATAAATAAAAATTCACTTTTTGTGGCCTACCTCCTAATCACTTTCTTATTTTTCAGCTCATTACAGGAATTCCAAGGTTTTGAAATTAAAAGTAGTTAATGCCCTTTCTATTTGTATATTTAAGAGAAAAATACCTGGCTTTGAATTAAAGGGCTAACTTCCAAAACAAATGACAATGTATCACACAACCCGCTCAATTTAAAAAAATGTGGATGAAAAAGAGGTCACTGGCACTCAGAGGGAGGTTCAGGTTTGTTCTGTTGGCATCCTTCAAGCACTTTAAATTATGAAACCAACTCAGATCTGCAGCACTTTTCAAATCTTTCTGAGCAGTCCTTCAACCTAACAGTGCCCTCTTCTGGCTTCATAAATTACATTCAGCTGGTTCACCGAGGTTTACTGAGGCTGAGAAAAAGAATAGTTTATAGAAGACGATAGAAAAAAATCACATCAAAATCTGGGAGAAAAGAGTGTAGTTTTCCTTGTGAGCATATAAAAGCAAAAGTCCAGTTTAAAGAATATGTATACAATTATTACCTATTATACATGTATTATACATATTTGTGTGTATATAGGGTATACTATTTACATATTTTATAAAATCTATGTATAAAAATTAATATCATATATATCATACAAGATACAAATAGTCCAGTTTGATAGCAGCAGCTCTAAGTTGGAACTGTTTTGATCTCAAGTCAAATATTTGTTATAGACCTAAAGTACCTGGGTTTGATTAAATTTTTATTTCCCATCATTTTATTAATAGACATACATTTAACTGAATTTACTAAATCTATAGCTATAAAACAAATTACCTGCAATTTTTATTCTTAAAATTTTCAATCTTGAAGAGATTTGAGATTCATGTAAAAAGACAGTAAAAATGTGACTTCACTTTGAGAAATAGTCATTCTTGAATTTCATACTCCTATGTTCACTCCAATTTTTTTTTAAGTTTCTGACTGGGCCGGGCGCGGTGGCTCAAGCCTGTAATCCCAGCACACTGGGAAGCCGAGGCGGGTGGATCACGAGGTCAAGAAAATGGGAAAACCCCGTCTCTACTAAAAATACAAAAAATCAGCTGGGTATGGTGGCGCAGGCCTGTAATCCCAGCTACTCAGGAGGCTGAGGCAGGAGAATTGCCTGAACCCGGGAGGTGGAGGTTGCGGTGAGCCGAGATCGCGCCATTGCACTCCAGCCTGGGTAACAAGAGCGAAACTCCATCTCAAAAAAAAAAAAAAAAAGAGTTTCTGACTGCACTAAAAGGTCTTCTGCTGTCTAGGTGACCCACCAGAGGGACTGTACTTATGATGGAGAATGAGGAAATATTCCGAGACAAGCCACTGGCCATTTCCAGATTTTCTAAACAGTGGCTAGGCAACAGCACCCCCTGGTGCCCCCCAAACTAACATGAACCTTCCACAGTAGGAGGCCAGGATGCAAGATGGGAGAGCAGGCTGCTCACTTGCTAAGGCAGCAAATAATTCGTTAAGTGCATATTATTACTAAGGTGTTGTAGAGATGGGAGGTGGGGAAGAAACCGCAGAGAAGCAGAACCTATCACTGTTGTCTCTCAAGGAACTTTCCATTCAGTTGGGAACACAACCATATGATGTAACGAAACTTCTGAATGTGGGACGTGTAGACACCGATGACTTGGTGCTCGATCTGATAAAGAGTGGAGTGCCACTCTCCACATTTAACCATCCCCAAATGGTGCCACTCTTCCAAAGACACACCTGATCAAGCGAATAGTGTTTGACAGACCTTATATCTCCTTTCTATCGCACCAAAATCTCTGTGGTGAGCTCAGGCAATGTTTCTACCTGCTGGTGCGCTGATGTACTTCAGGATAAACACAATTGGTCCACATGGTCGCAGTAACTTCCAGGAAGAAACAAGTGGTAAATGAAGGGATATTGCATTACCTTTTTTTAAAACCTAGATGTTAAGAAACCTTTCTCTCAAGAGTGTCAACAGCTGGGGAAAAATATTTGAATTCCTACACTGGGTCATATGGAAAACATGTGATTACACTCGATCATCATGAGGCATTCTCCCCAGAACTTACTTCTGGATCGCATGTAGCAATCATTACAGTTCAGAAGACCATTTCGAATCCTAACATCCGTCCCACTCACTGCATCTCCAAGCTGGCCTTTACAAATTCCACACTATAGGGTAAAAAGAACAGACATTATAAGATGCATAAGCAATTGTTTCTTTATAATGCTGAGTTACTGTTGATATGAATAGCACAATAATCCCTTCTACAACCGCCACATTTGTAGAGCTGTTATGTGTAAGATGCTGCACCAATGTCAACTTACAGCAAAAGCAAATACACAGTTAGCATTTTACCTTAATTCCTTGCATTTTATGGAGAAGGACACTGGTTCAGAGAGGTTCGTTGACTTGTCCCAAGGCTGTGAAGCTGGCAAGTGGCAGCAGGTTGACTCCAAAGCCTAGTCTCTTAACTTCTATCATATACCATTTCTCAATCAGAATGGAAGAACCATTTTAAGCACATTAAACCATAGTAGCTTTAAATAAACACCTGGCCAATGAATTATCCATTGAAACTTGTCCGTCAATAATCTTTAAAGGCTTGCCAGCATTGTTGTTAAGTTCTACAGATCAAAATTTCTGGGAAATAGCTGTTCCATTATGTATTTCCACATTAAAGGCAGTGATACTCAGAGCAACAAATCCACTGGGATTTTCCACCAAGCTAACACGAGTGCAGAAGGGGACTGTAGGATATACTTGGATGTTTGTACAGAAGGGCAGTGGAAGTTGGTCTAGGTGCCAGCTTCTTGCAGGGGGACCAGGATCTAGCCTGTAACTCATCCTCTAAGGTCACCTGGGACAGAGCAAGTCTTCATCCAAATTATGCTACAAGCTGCCGCTACATTGCAAGAGTGGGGAATAAATCCAAGAGGTAATGTACCTTAAAGTGTCAGGCCAGCTTCAGGAAGTGAATAATTAGAGAGAATAAAGGCCTTGAGAGTTAAGAAGGCAAGTCTCCTGACCCTCGAGAATCTGCAAAAAGCCCTTACCACCTTGCTTATTTCTAGCCCTGATAAAGTTTCTGAGAACAGAATTCAGTGTTGAAACATATTATCTTGGCATAACTACAAATCTTAAAGAGCACATTCCTTGAGCCTCAAAACATCCCTAGACAATTTAGGACACACATTATCTAGGTTAATTTTTACAATAAGAGTACTTCTGCTTGCCCTTTGTGGAATAAAATAAATGGAATGGAAATAAAATAAGCTTTTGATAAATGAAATCTAAAATAAGTATCTATGTTGTGTTTTGCCTATGATAAATCTTGCTTTTAAGTGATTACTGGTATTATTAAATTAGTAATTTGGGGACAACTTCACTTCTCTTAGCTTATAGGCAAAGTGGGAGTTATTTTAAACCCAGGCAAATTTACTTTATAGCCAATGAAACTAACAAGAAATAAGAGAAAATTCAAGAAGGAAAAAGAAAGTATGACTCCTCCTCAGAGATAGAGGGTTTGCCTTCAAAAATTATATATTAATTTGAAATGTGTCTGTGAGTGGACAATAAAACCAGGATATGCTGATATAGTCCAGCTTATAAATTTCAGAATAAATCAGGTATAATTGGTTAGTTTACCTACTTATTACCAGAAATCTGGGACTAGAATGTAGGCCTCCTCATTTTCAGTTTATTCACCAATTCATTCACCTAAAAATATTATTGACACCTACTCTTCTAGGTAGAACAAGTAGTAACCAAGACAGACATGGTCACTGCCCTTACGAAGTTTAAATTTATTAGAGGAGATGATATTTAAATAATTCAATAATCAGTAATAAGGACCAAGAAAGGTTCTCTAAGGACCTATAACAAAGGCACCTTAGTCTGATTGGGCGGGGCAGCTTTTTCGAGGAAGTGATATTTAATCTAAGGTTACAGACATATTCATTCTGAGACCTACGATTTTCTACCTTCTTAATTGACAGACGATTTTCCACTAGGTCAAAGACTAAAACCCTTTCACATTAAGTCATAAGAGTTTAGGAAACATATAAAGAACATATACTCCTGTGTTCTTTAGCAACTAAAACTTGTAAGAAGTTGCACAAATCTGTTCTGCTTCTTCTAATATGACATTCCAGAGGGATTTGTGATAGGAGAGCTTCGTTCTGAAGGATGAAATCCAACCACAAATGTATACAACCTAGACAGAGAGGCCTCACAGACAAAGCCCTCCAGAATTTCCAAGAGGCATTTCTCAGCACGGAATGATGCCAAAAGACATCATGAAGTTGTGTGTGGAGAGAAGAGCAGTAAGTGCGTACCCTGAAACACTGGATGTGAAAATAGAGATTGAGGGTCTCGATGATCATCGCAGCTCCTTTACCCAAAGGAAGCCCACAGGAGGAGCACAGCTTCTTTCCACTTATAGACCTAGGTTTAAAAATATATGTAACAATAAAAACTTTAGTTTAGAATACCTGGTCAAACACACAGAAATGTAACCTCATGCAAAAATAAAAATATGAATTTAGAAAAAATATGGAATGCTTCAGATTAGCGTGGCCACTGCACAAGAAAAATCTGGATTTTTAAGATGCCTATATCATGAATGAAATGAGAATTACAGAACTGATCATGAATAGGAGATCAAACATTAGATATAAATGGTAAACAACTGCTAGACTAAATATACTGGGTCTCCACTGTGGTACTGAATCTGGTAAGTGTGTTTAAGTTATTTGTTTCAAGAAGTTTGTGTTGTAGTCTATTCAAATGCCTCAGAATGATTCAATATATTTATTATACTTTTTTCTAAGTCCTAAAAGATAACTGAGTTTCACTTTGCTGATGTTTCAATGTTGCTTTTAAATTTCCCTTAAGTGGTTCGCTGGTCTACTACAGCATTTCTGTTCACTTATAAAGAAAACAACATTTTTGTTTGAAAATAATCACCTGTGATACAGCAGACTAGGCAGAAGGCCCAGAGGGGTGAGATCTAATGTCTACTCTATCACCAAGTTCTCTGGTTTTGTTTAATAAGCTCACTTTGGGTTTCTCTTTCACATTTTAATATGAAAGGATTGGACCAGATTATCTCTACAATTTCTACCAGTGCATATATTCTGTGAATGAAGGCACTTGCCTTCTCTCTAAACTGTAAGCCTTTTGCAGGCAGGACTGCATCTACTTCCTCTCTGTACCCCTGAAGCCTCCAGTACAATGCCAGCAATGGACTGGAACCAAATAAGCAGAACACCACCAGGTGAAAGGACACCATCAGCAACCCATCTGAAACTAGACATCTGTTCTCTGAAAGGCAGCTTTTATAGAACTAAGATCACACAGCAATGATGCCTAATGTCTGAGAAACCCTTGGAATTATACAAGGAATTTAAAAATATGCAATATTATTTGAAAAACAGTAGAGTACAGAGGGACAGGAGAAACAGAAAGGAAGAGAGTAGAAAAGAGGAAGTGTTGCCCCAATCAAGTGCTATTTATTAGGATTTCCCTCTTATCCGGTAGTTAAATGAAATTTCTACATCAAAGAAAATCTCTGAGCACTTAGTAATTTGTCTCTCTAGGGAATGGGAATTCAGGCAGCTTTTAAAAATATCATGGGGCCCAGTTAAATGTCCAGAAGTCATCATTAGAGAGCTGGAGTAGGTTAGAAGGATGAAGTTTCGTTTGTCAGCCTCCGCCTGATTCTCTGTAAGAGCCAACAGCGGATCCTGCCTAGAAAGGCCAAGCCCTTTTGGAAGGAAAGGCGCCAGCTTTGGAGCCCGGCGATTGTCTGGTGGATTTTATTATTAGATTGGAGGTTCCACACAATGTAATTAAAGCCCTATGGCCATAGTGGCACCAATGTCACAGGCCTGAATTTTTCCATTGCAGTTGATAAATCTGCAGACAGATGGAGACTGTTCTCTTTCCTTCTGCCTCTGTGTGTGTGTCTAGGCAGAGATGAGGAGAGACACATCCCTCAAAATCGTTTGGCAAGCACTAATTCAGTTGAAATGATGCTTGGCAAGCTCAAGTCACAACAAAGCAGCCTCAGAAAGGCCTGCTGACCTCTTGTACCTGTTTGGTGACTGACCAGGAGGGGTGGGAGAACAGGGAGAGAAAGGCCCAGCCTGGAAGTTCTCTCGGGGACTTTTCCTGCAATATGGTAAAGGAGTAAAAAATTATGACAAGTAAAGAGAAGCCAAACTCCATGAAAGAAAAAAGACATTTTAGATTAGGGGGGAAAAATAGTTCGTGACAACCAAATCAAAGACTGCAGAGTTTCCTGGCAGTATTTTTTTTTTTTTTTAATGAACAAAAATAGTAACAATGTCTAGCAAGAATTGTACATGCATTATCTACATCAAACCAAAACCAAGCGGGCATGCTGGCATTGTTGAACAGAAAAGGCAGAATTTTTTATAATCTTTATTTTTAGTTAATTTCTTTTTAGCTAAAATTGCTAAAACAAGTCAAAATGACTCCCAGCTAGAAGATACCAGAATGGTTGTACGTGAGCCCTGCCGGTAATTAAGCCATCAGTTTTGGATTCTTGCTTTTAAAATTTAGTATCATTCGTAAAGAAAAGGGGTAGAACATAGTAAAGAACAAGGGAAATAAATCTACCAACACAGAAGTGAACAGAGTATGAGTCTATGTGTCTTCCGCTTTCAGCGTAACTCCCTGATTCCACTTCCCACCCAAACCTCCCTCCTGAGGGAAAGTTGATCTTTTCCAAATATCACAACTTCATGTACCAATGTTTAAAAAAGAGATTAAACATCACTGCAATAATCAATAACAACAGTGATTATTTCCAGGTAATTTTAGCTTCTATGGATTCTGAGTGTCATATAGACAAACAGAAATGATACTGGAGAGACAGAAGATAAACAGAGGAAATGGTTCAAATATTGCATTGAGAAAAAGGAAAATGTAACAAGAAAAATAAGGCAATATTTTCTCTTATAAAACAAGTTATCATCATCACCTACACTTACTATTAGCCAGGCACAAAACCCTATGAGGTAGAGACTATTGCCATTCCCATTTTATAAATGAGGCAGAGAAAGATTGAGTAATTTGCTCAAGGTCCAATGTAGGCAAGTGGCCGAATCAAAATCTGAATGCAGGTGGTCTGGCTCTAGGTAGAACGATTGGTTATAGTACTATAAGTATTAACATTAAAAAATTTTTGATTATAAGATCTCTGGCTCAAATATGATCTTACTGTGAAACTGAGAGTTCATTGTGAATTTCTCTCCTACTTAATCAGTTAAATAATGTGGACAAGTTATTTAGTTTCCCTGAGCCTCAATTTCATAATCTGTAAAATGGCAGGAACAATCTCATATAAAGTTATTGGAAGGATTCAGTGAGTTAATGTATGAAAAGAAGAGGAGAGAAAAATATATGTAAACTCTTCAACAGAGTGCCAATTATATTGAAATGGTTCAAACATGATAGAAACTATTATTGTCAAAAAGACTTTCTTACAATATTAAAATACGGCCCAAGTAGTTACCTTATGGGAGAGCATAATGAAAGAATAACATTTTTATTCCTTGAATGAAACTCTGTCCACAGGCTCTGAGGCAATGCAACTCAAATGAATTACAAACACAACAGGCCTGCACATCCTTTCCAAGGTTTAAATTTGTGGGCTAACAACATAACTTTGCCTATTACAACTCAATAAATTCAGAGCACATATTTACTTGCCAGGAAGACTGTTCCAAACTTCCATTCATATTGACTGCCTTGTCAACGAGATTTAATGGAGAGAAAGCACAAACATGCTGCTGTCACCCCGCCATCTCACATTTTTCATTCTTCCCCATTCTAAGTAAATACATTTTTCAAAAAAGGAATCCCACAGCCATCTTGTCTGGTTACTCACTTCCGTCTTTCACTGGGAGACTCAATCTGATGGTTAATGCTTTTATCCAGTGGGAGGGTTTTTGGCTTCACATCTTCTGCACTGTGCATTGGATTTGATACCTGCTGATTCTGGGATGGATCTGAGGCCAATTAAAGAACATAAATGTAGTGCACAGTAAAATCACTTTACTTCCTAGTAAGTCACAGTTCTTTAAAAGTGCTAATGCCTGTTGAGATTTCATAGCAATTTCATCCAGGTCATGGGCACATGGTGGTTAGAGAGGCCACTTAAATTGCTGTATCGTGATTTAGTTCTGGCAACAAAGGAGGTCAGGAACCATGCCCTTTCTGCTGGCTGATTTCTGATGTCATAAAACAGTTCTTTAAAATACTGACTTCTTATACATGAAAGCAAATCTGGGCAGATGCAATTGTAACTTGGAACATAATTTCTAAAACACAGTGAACAGCCATGGCTTTCACTGAACCATGGATCATACCAACTGTGATGTGGTTTAACTCCATGTGGCACCTGAGTGGTATTCAGCTTGCAGGATATCTCTGTTTGGGAACACACACAAATCTATGCTTATGTATTATAATCAACCCAGGTAAATATATGTATAGACAACAGGCCAAAAAATGCAAGGTAAAATTCATTAATTCCACGATTAAAAATGTTTATTTGGTCAGCCAGATTTGCTTTGGCAATAAACACATTTACTAGGGTCAGTCTTTCATCCTCTTTCCTCACTCCTCCTCTTTATGTAATTCAACATTTTAAGTTTCATTTATAGATAATATGAATGATCCTGAAGACCCTCGGCATATAGAATTTGATCATTTTGGTGAGGAATACATTTGAATCTTCTCGTGGTGAGCCAGGAACGTGGTGAGCCAGGAGCCACAGGTGGGAATGAGGGTGAAATGGCAATGGGAACTGATGGAACCTCCCAACATTCCAGCACCCATATCTCACCCAGCTTTGGGGATTCCATTCCCCCACAACCATTTAACTGGGGAGATTATATCCAAAGGTGGAAGTGCGAATTTGAGGAAGTCTCAAATGTACTACTTACGAAGGTTGAAGGTTTTCTGTAAGTTTAAACTTTTTTTTAAAGTGCTAATACCCTCTAGGTCTCACTGAGTCCCCAGCAAGTTCCTATAGAGTCTGGGCACATGGTGGTGGGAGTTTATTTACTATACATTGGGCCTAAGCTAGAAGTCCAGGGCCCTTAGAGAGAAGCCTGCAGCCAGCAGAGATCATCTTTCTGGACAATCTGGGGGTCTTACAACAATTTAAACATTGAATGAAACTGGCCTTCTCCATTCTTACCCTGAGTGAGCTGTGGGTTCATCTCACAGTGTGGGGCCCCAGCCTCAGTATCCAGCTGACGGTCTTCATGGACTCCTTTCGGTACAGGATTCCCAGAATGAACCAAGGCCCCTTGAGTTAGGCTGTTAAAATAAAGAGGTATATTTCAGAGCAGAGAAAAAAGCAACTGAATCCAACTTACTGGTCCTATAATTTAAAGGATGGAAGTACCAATTACAATATAAAAAAAGAGATGAGACTGTTTATTCTTTCTATTTTAAAATAGACTGAAAATGATAAAGTACTACAAATTTCTATCATCCATCCATTTAACAAGCTCAACAAACTATTATTTCTGATGTCTCCTCTATCCACAAAGGTCTTCATTCTAATAATTTCAAGGAATGCCAGAGCTAACTAGAATCCCCTGATGTCCACAAGAGAGGACTTACTGCAAAAATCATTTGGCCACATGGAACCTTTGAATACCGTGGTAACTCACTAGCCTTTTGGTGGCATCTATGTGTAAAGAATGAAGAGATGAAGGAGATAAAAGTTTTTCTGTTGACAACAGGCACAGTCTGGAGAACTAGCTAAAATGTAGTTCATGTAAAATGCCTGTCTGAAGATACGGCAAAAATTCATGTAAACAGCTTATCAGCATCATTCAGCTTTTCCTGATTAGTGGTTTTCATTGCATAAAACTGGAAAGTCCCTTTAAAGAGTGTAAACTGGAAAGTCATTCAAGGGCTCTGCAGTTGCTGGACATAGCCCTGAGCACCTGTAGCTGACAATTTAACCAGTCTTCTAGCTGATGAGCATAGGAGAATTCTGAGAGCAAAATCCCACCAGGAGAGCTCTGTTCCCAGCCCATCTTTCAAGTTGGCCAGTCTTTGAAAGTGACACTTAGCCTTTCATGCCTTCAGATCCCTCTGGGATGCTGTGTGTGTGCACAGGCATGTACTCTTGCCAATACCTACCTGGTATCTCAGACTCCTAGAGGCAAACATCTTTCTCATGAAAAACTTGTTAGTGGCAGAGCACTGCCAGCTTCTTGGGCTTTCTGTGGGTCCCTTCTGGGTAAGGGATGGAGTGGGGTGGCATCAATAAGCCCATGACAACCCACAGCCACAACCAGAGTCTGCTCCAGTCTGAGCTCATTTTGAGTGCTCCAGGGGTCCCTAGCTGTCCTTTTCTGATCTCCCATGGAACACATGGGTGGGGTGACTACCCACAACCAGTTGATTAGTTGGTTATCCTTTATAGTATCACCAGGGTAAACATGGTTTCTAACAGCTCAGGAGATAATGATGGCAAGTGCAGGTCCACAGTGAAACCACAGTGGTGGGACCCCAGGGTCTCATTTCAATTTCTATCGCTCCAGACACATTCATCATTTCAATTGAGTAATATTTAGGTTTGGGGCTTTGAATTGACAACATACTCCTTTGATGACCGATACTGTCCCCTTTTGTTTAAAAGAGACTTTGTCTATTTTAAAATAGGGCTATTTAGGCTGGGCATGGTGGCTCATGCCTGTAATCCCAGCACTTTTGGGAGGCGGAGGCAAGTGGATCACCTGAGGTAACGAGTTCAGGACCAGTCTGATCAACACGGTGAAATCCCATCTCTACTAAAAATATGAAAATTAGCCGGGCATGATGGTACACGCCTGCAGTCTCAGCTACCCAGCAGGCTGAGGCAGGAGACTCACTTGAACCTGGGTGGTGGCGGCTGCAGTGAGCCAAGGTCATGCCATTGCACTCCAGCCTGGATGACAGAGTAAGACTCCGTCTTAAGGGAAAAAAAAGGAGGAAAAAAAGCAGGCTATTTCTATTCAAGAGCATAAGGACACTGATTTTAGAACTATTACAATATGTCCAAGCAATATGTAATGTGTCATTGGAACATTCATTTCAAAGCTGAATATAATTTGCATCAGCAATGAGTACCCTTCCTGGGAGTGCATGAGCAGAGCCCAGCTTTGTACATTTTCATGGATGGCCTGAGCTGGGCTCATACCTGCCCTTCTCCTCCAGTCGATCACTTTCCCTAGTCTTCAGCAATAAGTCATTGTTGTCTCCCTGGAATGATTTCTTCCATCTTCTGTCTTGTTTTTCATCTTGACAGTTTTCCAGGTCTATCTTATTCTAAGGAGAAAAGGATAATCTTAAGTATACATTTTAAATACATTGTATAACACTTATCTCTGGCCAGGGATATCGGAAGTATTTTTCAATCATGTTGCCTATAATTTAAAGAGTAGTTGTCCAAATTAACTGAATAGCAACTGATTTCCAACTATTTGGAATAAATGTATTATCTGAATCTCTTTTGAAAGTTATCACAAAAGGGAATTGATTAGAAAATCCCTCTTTCAAAATAGAACAGTCATAGGGCTGCTCATTTCAGGACAAATGGTTTTCTGGCATCCGCATCCACAGGTTATTTTTTAAAATGTGAATTATGGACTATCCAGGTCTTGATATAACTTCTGTCTGGTACTGCCATCTTCTACGACCTTATTTGGGGGATGTGAAGGCAGACCGGACCCTTTAGGCTCTTTCTGGCCTTCAAAGACAACATGTAAATTTCCTGTGATTTTTGTTTGTCTGTTTTTAGTGATGCCCTACATAAGTTCATTTTATTTATTTATTTAGGGTTTTTTGTTTATTTGTTTTTTGTTTTGTTTTTAAGTTTCAGGGTACATATGCAGGATATGCAGGTTTGTAGATCAACATGTACAATGGTAGTTTGTTGCATCCACCCATCACCTAAATGTTAAGCCCAGCATGTATTGGCTAGTTTTTTTTTTTTTTTTTCCTTTAGAGACAGGGTCTTGTTCTCTCTGCCAGTCTAGAGTACAGTGGTACAATGGCAAGATCATGATCACTGCAGCCTTTACTTCCTGGGCTCAAGGGATCCTTCTGCCTCAGCCTCCCAGGTAGCTGGGACTACACGTCTTATGGAATGTGGGAGGTTAGAAGCAATTTTCACGGACGCTGGTGGAGAATGTATTACTGACATCTCTGCTGCTGCCAAACAATGGAAAGGAATGTATGGTATGGCAGAGGGGAATAAATGTCTATTGAATGAATGAATGATCTGGGAACTGGGCTATGAGAAGAATAATCTAGAACATGACTTCACTAATTGAGATCTTGCCAGCCAGGTGTGAAGGGACTTTGGCTGCCAGCCTACTAGGATAGATCTTTCTGGGGTAATGACTTTTCCACTCCCCAGGAAATGACTCTGGAGTTTGGCTGCAGCAGTGATGGAACAATGGGGTACAACGGCCACATAGTAGCTGACGTGATTCTAGGAACTAGCTAGCCTTGGATTTAAACTATTGAGTCTGGTGGTGACCCTGGGGTTTTGTACTTCTATTCAGGTTTATTTATTTTACAAATTACTTTTAATCTGTGGTCTCACCATTGCCCCACTGCCTTCAGTCACGGAGGAGGAGGTAGACAGCTGGTCAGCGGAACTTGAAGAAATAGTAAATGGAACCACAGTGTCTTCAATTATCTTACGCTCCTAAGGGGAAGGACAGACATTTATGAAAGGGGGAAAAATAGAAATCACATTTGTCAAGAGAAAAATGTCATTAAGGCATTTAGAAAAAATCAGAATATGTGCAAATAAGCAGGGCATTTTAAAAAGTCTTATTTTCCAAAAGCATGCAAATCATATAATACTCTCCATAGGCAATAATTTAAAAATTAACATTTAATTTTGAAAAACAAAATCTTTGCAAATTAATTAGTTAGAGTGATGCAAGAAGCCTAATTAGAAATGCTATTAGGGATCTGATTATGCACAAAAAGTATTGTTGGATATAAAATTCACAACAATATTAATTATGAACAAATTGTAGATAATATGCATAAAATGCAGCCCGCTTTAAGTTGTCTAATGTGTTCTGGCTTATTCATTTAAAAAACAAAATGAACCTAAACAAAATTTTCTTCTCCTCCAAATCCCTTTAGTGCTCTATAGTAAATGCATTCATTCAGCCTTAGTATCAAAATTATCATCATAAAATTAATTCACCAGTAGCAAACAACAAACAAACACACAAATGAATGCAACTGATTCTTTCATGTCACCTCTCTAAGATCAATCAAGAATCTGACTCACGGGCTAGAGAACAGATGTAATTTTATCGTCTCCCTTGACTGCGACTCAACACACCCTTACCATAAACTATATTTGCAGGGAACTGCGGTCTTTTAGAACCTATATGACATGACTATTTTAAAGAGGTTGATAGGATTCTGCTGTCAGTAAACAGCCATAGCCACATGCATCTGCATGCCACAGACACAGAGAGTGTTGCTAAACTTTGAGGAACTGGGACGACAAGGTCAAATTCCTCCTTGGGAATTTCCTACCTCCTCATAGTATCTGCGTTCTTCCTCTTCCACCTCCTTTTGGGCCTTTTCCCACTCTTCTTTCAGCTTGTCCTGCTCCTTCTGGTATCTCTCCTGTTATGGAATTTCCATAGATTGTTCTGAACTGACCACTGCATACACCACTCGGAATTCCCCCCACTAAACCACCACGTACAACATGTTCCAAGATTTTCTTCTTCTTCCAAGCATTCTGAATCTGATTGATTCATGCAATAAAAAGGGCATACTGTTTTGTAGCATTCAAATATTTTGGGAACATAAAAATCCAATGGACAGCAGTATTTTCTGCTGTTCATGTTTTATAGAATTGTTTCTTAGATAATACAAGTAGATATTCGCTTACAGAAAGAGAAAAGACGGAAAGGTGGAAAGCCTCTAAAATTCTCCTTCATTCAGATTTTGTTCCAGGTGAGCTGAACCAATAGTTTGGTTTTATTGGGCCCTTCAGAGATGAGTTTTACCATTCCACTAATAGAAATGCATTTTGGAGAAGAGTGTGATAAAAGATGAAAAACCTTGAAGGTTTGTAAGACAGACAGTACATAAAGGTCCATAGTGGACATGATGATAATTAGCTAAGTAGCTGAATTACTCTTTGCTTGTAACTGTTCTATCAAAATAGAGTCTTCCTAGCTTTAAGTAACTTCTAAATTAAGAGTAGTTTTTAAACAGTCCATTAGAGTACTTCAGAACCCCCATTTTTGTTTTCAGAAATAATGCAGCACAAGTCACCATTTCTGGGAGGAAAAAAGAACACACTATGAATAAAACTGGTGTTCGAATTGTGACTGGAGTCCTTGACAGCTGATTAGAAGAAATGAATAAATGGGGATTGAAATTAATGCATAAAATGTGAAGTGACACTCCTGATGCCTTGGGAATGGCTTCCTAACATGACAGAGACAAAGGAACCATTGATGTGCAGTACACACACTCAAATATTTTCGGCTGATTATTGTCAATCCTCTGTTCAAGGCTGAAACAAATCTGCTTCTGTCTTCATGGGGAAGGCACTGAGATTTCCTCCAGGCATCACCTGTTTTGTCGGTATCTTAGGAGCAGAAGGACTTTCTTGGTGTTCTCTGGAGCCTGGTATTCTTATTAACTCGAAGAAAATCATTGTTGATCAACCCATGGCATGTTCTTTATCACCAGGTAAAAATTTGTTATGAAAATCAAATACTGTAAAGTTTTAGAGCGGGACTTCAGGGGCTTTTTAGAGTAGATAAAAGAGACCTTAAAACTATATAAAAGCTTCTTAGGCTTCTTAGGAGCTTGTATCACATGTTACCCTCCCCAAGAGGATGAACTGATGATTCAGAGAATGAAATGTGCAGTACTCTCTCTCTCTCTCTCTCTCTCTCTCTCTCTCTCTCTCTCTCTCTCTCTCTCTCTCTCTTTCTTTCTCTCCCTCGCCCTCTCCTACAAACACCTTGGCCCACAACCCACGATGCCATACCAGGCAACAAGTCAGAGACACAGGAGCAATACAAAGGCCGGGTGCCTGCATCTGTTACGAGGGTCACCTCTTGGTGTATAATAGAGCATCACAGTGGGGAGCACATTTGCCTGACTTCACAGTGTGGAAATCTGACTCTTGGCTGTTACCATTTAGCTGAGGAATGAGCACCTACTCTCCCAGAGAAGAGCAGATGGTCAGGGCTGGACTGAGGTTTCCCAATGGACCTCAAATCCCAGGAGCCCTGAGACTTTGATGAATCGGGTTCCTACCAACAGTTTGGTATTGAAGGCTTACCCTTCTGCAAGTTCCAAAATGCCAAACTTAACAGGCAGAGCCCAAACCGCACTACCATCTACTACTCACCCTCCACCACCTCACCCCTGGGAATTAAGCCAAAAGGATTAGAACAAAAAAGATAAAAGAAAGAAAAAGTAAGCAAAATAAACTTGCATTAAGCATTGCTTTCTATGAGCAGCAGAAAGTCATAAAAATTTATGAGATTTAACATTATTTTCATTTATTGACTGATTGTAATATCAGTACTAGTAGGAATGTAGTGGAAACAGCATGAATTTTAAAGTCATCCAGACTTGGATTTGAATCTGGGCTTGACACCTGTTAGTTGTGTAACCCTGGACAATTAATTTAACTTCAGTGAGCTTTACTTTCTTCAATGGCAAACAAGGGCTAATAAGACATCCTTTGAAGTGCTGTTTGAGGATTAAATGAGGTAAAAATGTCAAGCACTAACCATAGTTCCTGGCATATCCCAGGTACTCAATCTGGGTTAGTTCTTCAGGTTGCTAGGTTACCTTCTGAAACCCTGTTAATCCATAAAGCTGGCATGAAGTAGGAGTGTGATGAACTTACTACCAGAATTTTTCTAGAATTGATAATCAGCAGCTTTTTACAAAGGTAGAACAAACATTTCTTTTCCTTTTCTTTCTTTTTGAGACAGCCTCACTTTGTTGTCTAGGATGGAGTGCAATGGTGGGATCTCAGCTTACTGCATCCTCTGCCTCCTGGGTTCAAGCAATTCTCCTGTCTCAGCCTTCTGAGTAGCAGGAAATACAGGTGTGCACCACCACACCTGGCTAATTTTTGTATTTTTGGTAGAGATGGGCTTTCGTCATGTTGGTCAGGCTGGTCTCCAACACCTGACCTCAGGTGATCCACTCACATCGGCTTCCCAAAGTGCTGGGATTACAATCATGAGCCACTGTGCCCAGTGCTCAATGGTAGAGCAAACATTTCTATTTATGAAACTAGACTGAGGCTAAATTTTATTTCATGTGTATGCCAGCAGAGAGCTTTTAGATAATTCATTGCCACTGCCACTTGGACTGAAAATTGATTGACAACTAAGGAGGCAATGAATGGGTAGACTGGCCCTTAACCATACTTGGAGGCTTTTTTGGTTAAGCATTAATATGAATGGTTTTTCATCATGTTTATTACTGCAGTCTTTGGCAGGAAGAATGAGACACAGGGTACTCTGTTACATGGACACAAAATGAACTGACTGGAGACTCACTAACTTCTGAGAAAAACTCAATTCCATTCATTTCCTGTGCTAAAAGTCTACTTAATGCAATGTAAAGTACAAGGGGAAAAAAAGCAAAAGCAAAAGCAAAAAAAAAAAAAAGCAGCAAACTCAGTCCTACCTGGAGCACACGTTCCTGTTCCTGTTGCCACTTTTCCTGTCGCCTGCGCTCCTCTTCTGGGTCCCATGCCCAAAACTTAAACTGCTCAGAAAAATAAAACCATGATGAGAATTGAGCCATGTCCTCAAGGGACAGGCCAGGTCAAGAGAAGACAATTGGCTTCTGGCCTGGCACCCAGATTGACACACAGAAGCAGAAGGCTTCACATATCTAAACATCCTCTTTGGTGGCAGAAACCATTTTTTAATCTTAGTCCTTCTTTGGTTTACTTCCAAGATGCTGATATGATTCTGTGAATCTTTTTGGAGCTAATAAAAACACAAAGTAATTAGCCACTGGCATTGGAAGGCTTTGCTTCATTCTCTTAGAAGTGATTTCTCTGAAATGCATTCATGCTTCTGAGCCTAAGGTGCTCATCCTTCATACTGATCCTGGGTCTAAGCAAACAAGACCGGTTATTTCAGCAGAAATGCATTTTGTAAGAAGTGGTATTTCCCATGCTATGAAACTAATCTTTTATACTGCTGTTGCTTTTCCACACCAGCTTTCCCTATAGTGGGTTATCTAACTCAACAATGGTCACCAGTACCACCTAAGATCCAGGCAAACAGATCACTTAGGGCCCACAAGACACAAACACTCAAGCCCAAGGACTTATTTCCTTTTTGAATTAATAAAAGGTTTTTGTAAGTTTGGGAACCAAGTAAATAATGAGAAATAATGGAGAAAAATGCATGAACCAAAGCAGGTGTCCAGGCCACAGAAGATAAGACTGGGAGGGTGTGGGTGGGGAGGGGAAATCATAGCCTGCCCCTGGAAACTAGGAAAAGAGGGGCTGCTGTGTCTAAAGTCAGCTGCCCCAGTCACCCAGAGTAGATGGCCAGACAGACCAGGTTCCCAGTAACTGTGCTCCTCCCTTTCCTTTGTTCTGATGGGGTAGGATAGCGAGGCAACTGCCTGGGAATCATGAGTAGAAAAAGCAAAGCAAGGGTAGGGAAGTTGTTGAGGGATGGGAAACAGGGTTGGGGTGGGGAGGGGTGCAGGCAGAATCTATGTACCCTGGTAGCCTGGGAAGATGGACAAAGACAGTCCTATCCAAGGTTTTGACAGAGCCAGTTTGTGTTTCAGGTACCTGGCCAGCCTACCCCTGACTCTGCCTGGCCCCTAACAGGTCGACATTAGCATTCAGGTGCATGGCAGGCGGGCTTGCCCAGGAAAGTATCCTCAGGCAGAGAATGCAGGCCAGGCCATGGGTGATGCTTGATTTATAACTTCATAAATATTTAGAACTTTAATATATTTGGACAAATCAAACATGGGCCTCATTTTGTACTCCTGCGGCTGTTTCCTGCAATTAATTGGGATGGCCATGATGCTCACAGCATAGTTAAATACAAGTGGGCCAATAAGCTAGAGATATTAGCTTATCACTTCCTGTTTGCCACTCTTGAGATTCACACTGCATATTAGCATATTACAGGCTCTGAGATGTTATGCAAGGGGCAAATCATTTAATTATATATGCAGATGGTCCCCAACTTAGGATGGTTTAACTTAACAATTTTTCAAGTTTATGATGGTGCAAAAGCAATATGCAGTCAGTAGAAACTGTACTTCAAATACTCAAACAACCATTCTGTTTTTCACTTTTATAATGGTATTTAATAAATTTCATGAGATATGCAACACTTTATCATAAAATAGGCTTTGTGTGAGATGATTTTGCCCAACTGTAGGCTAACATAAATGTTTTGAGCACGTTTAAGATAGGCGAGGCTGAGCTATAATGTTCAGTAGGTTGGGCGTATCAGATGCATTTTTGACTTAAAAGTATTTTGAACTTATACTGAGTTTATTGGGATGTAACCCCGTTCTTAAGTTGAAGAGGATCTGTCATCCAAAATTTCCCAAACTCCCTTGGATGACCATAAATGTTGTCCAAATGTGGTTACACCAGATGGGAAATTCTACTGGAATGTAATGGTGTTGGAAGTCAGCTCCACCTGTCATTCTTCCAGAACTGGAGGCGGTTGAAAAGTTCAGAAGTTCTTCCAGGGGCATGGCCCCTCTTTGTCTTTTGAGGGAAAAGGGGATGTTTATGTGAATAAGGCCATAAAAGACCACTGAGGAAAGTCCAATAGTAGGAAAATAAGAGAAACAACTGGGAATTATTTAATTTCTAAATTGCCCTAGGCTCTCAGGAATAAGTCAAGTAAGGAGTGGGCAGATAGGAGGAGGAAGTACAGGGTGAGAGGACTGAGCACAGAAAATATGGAATATGTGTAAAAAGGCAAGAGAGAAAAGCAGTGGGTATTTCAAGAGGAGGATAAAGGGGAAGAAACCAGCATGATAAACAAGAAAGAATGAAACAATGATCTTGCTCCTTCCTTTGCAGATTATTTACTGGGCGCTGACTGTGGGCCAGGGTGCGTACCAGCTGGCCAAATGGCCCAGCCTGGTGGAGCTTACACCTGAGTGTGTGTGGGGTGGAAGAGTGACCAATATATACATATGATCAGAAGACAGTGTCATAATTATCATAAGAGATATAAAAGGTGCTAGAGGAAGTCAGAATGAACAGCATTTAACTCACTTTGTCCTCCAATTTACCTGTTTACAAGTCTGTATCTTCCTCTGGTCTAGGGATTCCTCAGGAGGCAGGAAGGGTCCCTTACCCTCCTAATGACTCCAAGACCTTATATTTTTAGGCTTTCCACAAATGTTTGTTGAATAAATGAATGGAATTCCTTCATGCTGGGTAATGCATCTCCTACTGTCAGAGTTCCTTCCTTTCATAGTCCCGAGGTCCTCAGGTACTCCAAGTCTGACCAAAAATAGCCAGTCTATGGAGCCCAGCATAATCCAATGCTTCTCTCCTCTTGAAGCTTTATTTATTTCAAGTTTCTTTTATTTTCTGTTCTATAATGAGCCATTTACCATCAAAAACACATTAAATTTTCAGAGGATTTACTTAAGTGAGCCAGTGAGTCGTGTCTTCCTTACTCTGTTTTCCATAAACCAGAAATGAGAATGTGTTCTTTAGAATGTCCTTCCTCTCTACCCCTCCCCAAGGGGCATGAACAACTGACATCCTTGTTCCAAATGCAATTTACAACGGAAATCTTCAGATTTGTGCCATGGGTACTAGCTTTGGGATCATTCTGGGGTTCCCATCTATCATCAATGAACTCAGCTTCCCAGGAAACTCAGGATTCCCAGTACTGGCTTGGGACTGAGCCTCCACACATAGTCCTTAGTTTTGAAATGTGGCTGGGGACACCAAGGGTTATGCAACAAGTGATGGATCCCTTCTCTGTTCTGTAGAGGCATTTAAGAACTCCCTAAGGGAGACAATTTCCCTATAGATAAGAACTGATATTGACTATGGTGGGTCTCTTGGACTAGCTATTGGGAGCAGGAGAGGATTCATTTACATATCACTGTGCTAGAGGCTTCTGAATAATTATTTCAATTAAGGCTCATAACAACTTCAAAAGAAAAGTACTATCCTTTTATTGTACAGTCAAGGAAGATGAGGTTCAGAGAAGTTATATAACACCTTCAGTGCTACACACTAGACACAGAATCAAAGGTACAGTAGTGATTATGTGGCTGAGCCCAGGCGGCTCAAGGTCAATGCCACAGTTGGTTGTGCCACAGAAGAAGTCTCCAAATCTAGGCCAGGTGCAGTGGCTCACACCTGTAATCCCAGCACTTTGGGAAGCTGTGGCAGGTGAATCATGAGGTCAGGAGATAGAGACTATCCTGGCTAACACGGTGAAACCCCATCTCTACTAAAAATACAAAAAATTAGCTGGGCATGGTGGCACGCACCTGCAGTTCCTGCTACTCGTGAGGCTGAGGCAGGAAAATCACTCGAACCCAGGAGGCGGAGGTTGCAATGAGCCGAGATCACACCATTGCACTCCAGCCTGGGCAAGAGAGTTAGACACCACCTCAACAACAACAACAACAAGAACAACAACAAGAACAACAAAAGTCTCCAAATCTAATGGGAATTTCAGAGGGCAAACAAGGAGGATAGGCCCAAGATTAGAAACACCAGCTTCAGATGTCATGCAGCAGCAAGGAATTTCCACAGCATCTTGTGTCTTATTTTAATTTAGAAATGCTTTCTTATTTAATTAAAATACAAAAGGCAAAGCAACATTACAGTTAATATTGGTCAAACACTGATTATGAGAAGGGGTGCAAAAATTGGAGCTTAGGTCTCTTGGAAAGTTCTGTGCTTCCTGCAATTGATTGGGATGGCCATGATGCTCACAGAATAGTCAAATACAAGTGGGCCAATAACCTAGGTCCCGTCTGCCAACAATATACTATGTTCAAGTATTATCCTTATGTTAAAAAATGCGGTGCATTTAAAAAAATGTATCTACAGAAATTGTCAGTTTTAATACTAATTCCTACTATCATATTCTATTTTGTTATTATTCTATTCTATTCTTTCTTTGTGATAGTCTCACTGTTGCCCAGGCTGCAGTGCAGTTTTGCAATCTTGGCTCACTGCAACCTCTTCCTCCTGAGTTGAAGCAATTCTCCTGCATCAGCCTCCTGAGTAGCTGGGATTACAGGTGCCTGCCACCACACCCAGCTAATTTTTGTATTTTTAGTAGAGAAGAGATTTCACCATGTTGGCCAGGTTGGTCTTGAACTCTTGACCTTGAGTGATCCACTTACCTCAGCCTACCAAAGTGCTGGGATTACAGGTGTGAGCCATCATGCCCAGTCTATCACATTCATTTTAATTGCCTCTTGGAACAATTTAATTGTGTAGCCCTGAAGGTGTTATATAACTTCTCTGAACCTCATCTTTGACTGTACAATAAGATGACAGTACTTTCCTTTTGAAATTGTTATGAGCCTTAATTGAAATAATTATTCAGAAGCCTCTAGCATAGTGCCTGATACGTAAATGAATCCTCCTCCCATCCCCCTCCCCCTGTTCCCAATAGCTAATCCAAGCAGCCCACCATAATCAATATCAATTCTTATTTTGCTTTCTTGACTTATCATTTATTTTCAGGCACAGTTACAATTCCGTATAATGATAATCCATGTCTTCATAATTTACCTGACGGCATTATACATGACTTTTAATTATTCTTTTAAAAATCAATTGTTTGGGTCTCAATTTTGGTTGAATACTCTTTAAGCAAATCAAATGTTATAAATTAAAATCACACTGACTCATAATCTTATTCCTCAAAATGCGTGACTTACAGGTGTCGTAACAGGTGACTTTTCACTGCTTGAAGAATCCACTGCACAGAGAGAAAAGAATGAAAAAAAAAAAAAGGTATGAATGTGACTATCTTCTAATTGTCTTTGTTTCTGATCCTATCAGCGGAATGTAGTTCCTACATCAGCTTTAAATCAATTTTTTGTTTGTGTATGTGTGTGTGGTAAGCCAAGAGCATTAGAAAATTATTATAAAGCAGGCAACCCCTGCAGCAGGTTGTGCCCATCACCAAAAGAAGTTACAACCACCATCAAACGATTGATCATATCAATTAACACCAGGTACTAGACTACAGGAAGCAACAACTATTCCTATTAGTACTGGTTCTTAATGCACCTTGCATTCTGGCTTGACTGAGCAGTTCCCTCACTGTCTGGCATAGAGAAGTACCATATAAAGAGAGGCCAGATGTCACCCAGGAAGCCAACACAGTGACACAGTTAACAAGAGAACCATGATCAGTTTCTGGTAAATGCTTTTAATCTTTTTTGTTTGTTTTTTAAGCAGGGAACTATCAAGAAAATGATGAATATTATTATTTCATTGAATTCTTGAAATCAACATAAAGTTCTGTGATTTCCCCCTGTGCCAGATTTTAGCATAACTGGTAGTGATATCAAAGAGCTAGCTCTTTGCTAACTGTGCATAAGAAATAATTTTTTCCCCAAAATCAGAAATGAAGACAAGTGCCAGACATCATTGATTGCCCCAACATGAATTTTCACACAGAAGAAATATAGCTGCCCAGTATGCAGTTTACCTGACTGAGAGAAAAACTGGGATCGTCGCCAAGAGTTCTGAACTCTAAGCGGAACACTGGCAGTGCCAGGCGACTCTAGATGAGATGGCAGAACAGAACAAACAGAAAACCATGAAAACTGGGGTGAGAACTGAATAGACTCACGCTCCCAAGTACTGAAGGAGGGCTGGCTGTAGTCAATATCAGAATTGAGAGTCAGTAAATCTATAGCACAAAATGTCTTAATAACACACACATAAAACTGAAGGCATGGACAAAATGAACAGAACTGGGACAGTTTATCTTATTGTTTGTCTTCTTTGGTGTTAAGTGAATTTCATAGGCTCATACTTAATGGTGATACTGTTAAAATGTTAAATCTCAAAATGACAGGATGATATACTATGGAAAAACAAAAATGTACAGTTTGTATTGCTTTTTGGAGAACACTAGAAAAGTATACAAGGCAGCAAAGATGGGTGGTTTAGTCACTATTTCATATACATTACACTTTGTAAAGGTTACATATAGAAGTCTGTGGCAAAAGTCTTTTTACACGTATAAATAAAGGCTGTGTATATGCCTATATGTGGTGGCAACAAACACACAGAGCTCATAGCAAGGATTTGCATCCTTAAACTCTGCTGTTCTAGTCTGTCATTCTCAATTTTTAAAAAATCTGTTCTTAATGTGCACACATTTTACTGAAACATCAATTCGAGATCTTTTTCTGCAGCTGAGAGACAGCTGAGAAAAGGAAATTTGTCACTTTCAAATGTATTTTATGAATGTTTTCAGGGCATTTAAAGACTGAATGCATGTGTGTGTGTTTAAGGAAAACCTGTGGAACTTCATTAGGGTCGACCAGCAGATCTTCAGTGACCGGTATGACCAGTCTATAAATGGATGACTTTATAGAAATGGGGGAGAGACCACTTTCTGGGGGAGAAAGTATTAGGTGGGCTCCAGGATTCCTGATCCTAACCCTAGAGTTCCATTGGACTTGATGCTCACCTTCAGACCAGTCTCTTAAATGGGTGCTGGGCAGAGACCTATGCCTCCCCCATATCCCCATCTCAACTGAAGACAAATCATGTATTTTAAGGTTATATTTATTAGAGATCTTTTGCTTCTTGAAAGACAGGAACTTACAAACTTCAAGGTATTATTACTGTTATTTTCATATCAATCAATGATATCTTTGGTGCACAATTTAAATAAATACTTGAGGCCAGTGGTTGTCAGAGTGTGGTCCCTAGATGTGCAGGATCAGCATCACCTGGGAACCTGTAAACAATGCAAATCCTCTGGCCCCAGCCTAGACCTGCTGAATCAGAAACTGTGAGGGTGGGCTCCGAGCACTACAGGGACTCTGACACATACCAGTGTTTGAGAACTACAGTGTAAAACTGGATCTCCACAACATGAACACTCTTCTTTTTTTCTTTTTTTCTTTGTGAGCACTCTGATTTTAAAGAAAGGATTCAAGAACACTTTATTTCTGCCTGGTTCTTGCTCTATTCTTTTACTCCTGCTGCTGCTATTCTACAATTACTAGATTACATTATAAATGCTTATTCTGGGCCAGGTATTGAGCTAAACACTTTCTCTGGATTCTCCCATTTGATATTTCTAATATCCCTATGAGGTTAGTACTAGTATTATTTCTAGTTTACAAGTGCTGATGAGAGCTGAAGGAAAATCTGCTGGGTAAGGTCACAGAGCTAAGAACTAGACATACAAAAATTTGAACCCAGGCATTCTGTCTCCAGAGCCTGCAGCTATAATTACAGTTTCCATGAACCAGTACAAATATTGATATGGTTGGGCTGTGCCCCCACTCAAATGTTGAATTGTAGCTCCCATAATTCCCATGTATCATGGGAGGGACCTGGTGGGAGGTAACTGAATCATGAGGGCAGGTCTTTCTTCTGCTGTTCTCATGATAGTGAATAAGTCTCATGAGGGCTGATGGTTTTATAAAGGGGACTTCCCTGCACAAACCCTCTCTTTGCTGGCTATGTAAGACATCCCTTTGCTCTTCCTTCGTCTTCCACCATGATTATGAGGCCTCCCCAGCCATGTGGAACTGTGAGTCAATGAAACCTCTTTCCTTTATAAATTACCCGGTCTCAGGTATGTCTTTAACAGCAGCATGAAAGCTAACTAATACAAATATACAACTGGTATACTCCAAATATAATTGCATCTTAAAGAGTAAATTTTGAAATGTTTCAGTACTCTACTAAATTTTGTTTTTTAAGCATTCAACTTGGGTAAAGAATGAAGTAAAGTCTCTTAATTCAACAGCACATTTTATAAAATCAAAATATGTCATAATAACTAATGGAATGTGTAAATTTATAAGAAAACAAAACATGGCTTTAACATGGCTTAAAATTAACATGGATTAAAATATTCCCTCTCTATACTGCTTACCTATACAATTACAAAGTACTAGAATTAGGGCAGAATTAAAAGTGGTTCAAATATGGCCATTTGCTGGGACAGTTGTAATACTTATTTTTGTTAATTCCCTTCAGGACAGTAGGACTGACAAATTTAAGACAAATGCTTTGAAAACAGTATTGAACTTGTTTCCACATTAAGAACCTAGTAACTGCCTGGGTACAGTGGCTCACGCCTGTAATCCCAGCACTTTGGGGAGCCGAGGCAGGTGGATCACGAAGTGAGGAGATTGAGACCATCCTGGCCAACATGGTAAAACCTCTCCTCTACTAAAAATACGAAACAATTAGATGGGCGTGGTGGTGCACGCCTGTAATCCTAGTTACTTGGGAGGCTGAGGCAGGAGAATCACTTGAATCTGGGAGACAGAGTTTGCAGTGAGCCAAGATCACATCACTGCACTCCAGCCTGGTGACAGAGTGAGACTCCATCACACAAAAAAAATTAAAACCCAAAAAAACAAAACCAAAGAAACCTAGTAACCATCAGTACATACACAGTTAATTCTTCCCAACAGTTGTAGATAAAGCCCAATTTATCTGCCAAACATCAATGATCGCTAATGGAAGCCAACTCAGATTCTGCCAGTCACTCAAATAGCTGCCCACCAATTAAAAAGAAAAGTAAAAAGCTAAATCTACAAAATGCACTGGGGAAAGTCTATTAAAAAAAAGCAAAAACGAGAAACCCATAGTTCTTGCATCCTGAACGCTGGCTGTTTCTTTTTTTAAAAAAAGTTTTAATTTACATTTAATTTTATGTTTCTGACAGTAACAAAGTCTTGCTATGTGGCCCAGGTTGGTCTCAAACTCCTGGCCTCAAGTGCTGCTCCTGTCTTAGCCTCCCAGAGTGTTGGGATTACAGGTGTGAGCCACCACATCCAGCCCTGTTTCCACATCTAGAGAGAGATCTCACAGCAGTAAAACTCAGTGGTCTGTTTTGAAGAACAGTCCCTCTGGGTTGAGGAATTCTCAGAATCCATCCTCTACTGTTCACATCCCTCAGGGTCCTTTCTGGTGGTCACGGGCACCTGGGATTCCCACCAGGATGAAGGGATTTAAATTGGTTCTTAAAGAGTAAAGGGGTAAATTCACAACCCTATATATAGTCTACACAGTACTTAGGGAATTTGCGGTGGTCAATGCCATTTTAAGACTTTCTTATAGGCCCTGAATGCCCATATTTCTAGAAGCAACCCCTTCCCACATCATATCAAACACATTAAAATATATCAAACATATGAAAATATATCCTCAGTATGTATGTGTTAAACATTTTAAAGTCCTCATATGTACATATACACATGCATATATTTCACACACACACACACACACACACACACACACACACATATATATATATATGTTTATATACAGCTACAAATAATTTTGGGGATGATTAAAATGTCTATAACCTGTTTAATCTATAATGGTGAATGATTTCTCAATAATTATCATGCACTCAGGAATTATTATGGAGTTTAAAAAATCTGGCTTTTTCTCAAAATTATTGTCAAGTTAAATGACATTCATGAAGACCAGAATGAACAGTGAAACAGACATTATATTAAATGTTGTATTGAGTATATTAATTTCTGATTTTGTGACTATCTTTTTCTATTTTGGAGATAATAAACATTTTTAAAGCTCTAACACTTGTATCGGCTCTATTGTGCCCATAATACCTGGCAGACCAAATGGCCCTGGCAGCTAGGGTTCCTGGTCTGGTCAAACAGAAAATCCAGATCCAACTTTCCATTCTGAAGTCATAAATACAGCTATCGCAGACTCTGGCAAACACCCTGGCTAAAGGAATATCAACATAAAGGACGTAATCTTCCTTTAAATTAAGTAATATTTTACCACAGATGGGCCCGGCAGAACATGCAGACCTACAATAAAACATATCCTTCTCTTTACCTTGAGAACTGAGATTTGGCAAATGTAGTTGGTTGGCTTCAGGCATTTTGTCCAGAAATGGAAATGTCAGCGTTGCTTCTGGCTCTGGAGATTTTGGCTTTACCACCTGGACAATGAACAACAGGCATAAACATTATAAGAATCGTCCATTAATAAATGCACAGGTGACATAAAAGGTAAGGGTCCATGGCTATTACAGGAGTCAATCAGTTCAAACATTTAATATTCAACTTTAACTTTAAACATTTAATTTTTTATTCTTTCCCTAAGTAAGCACTTTCATCCTTCTCTACATTAAGAGAGTCCATTTTTTAGATAAATCAAAAAAGACAATAAAAATGTGATGATCACTTTTCTCCAAACCACAAGACAACATTCCATCTTTGGAATTAAATATTAATCTCTCTTATTTTCTTACTGAGCAGTCACAAATTCTCTTCATGGTACCACACAAAACTGAATTTGTAACGTCAGGAAATTAGATCTTCCACCTAAGATAATTAAAACAAATCTTACTCTATAAGTGCTAAACATTAAAGTAATATTACTTTTCAATGGACATTATTCTCAAGACATTACATAACCCCCATGAATTTATGCAAAGCACATGAAAGACAATATCCTTTGCCTGTTGACAAAGAAGCATTATTATAAATAACCACCATCAAATGGTGCCTTAGTATTTGATGCCCTTAGGGAATTTTTGAGGCACATTAGACTACTTGTCATTACTTATATATAATTCCAAAATTACAGACTTTAAAAATTCTTACGTTTGCTTTGCAAAATAGATTTTTCTTGTTATTGCTGCTTAATTTTGTTTCTCCCTAATCTGAATGATCTTTAGTAGAAGCACCCTTATGATTTGTTGTTTCTAATCAATTGATCACTGAAAGACCAGATTACCAAACTTATTAAGACAAAATGTCTAAAATAAGCATCAGCAGACACTGCGCATGGGTCTGAATGAAGAGTGTGGTTGTAAAAGTTTATGTCTTTTTAGCTGCTCACAGGACCGTCTCTGATTCACTCCTTGGCTGGTGGCTGTGTTCCTGACAGATAAATTACCTCAGGGCCAATGAGACAATGGAGCACTTGCTTCATCACACCCTGATCCCTAATTTGGTCCTCAGAATAAATTAATGTTAGAATTTACCCTCAGAAAAAATTATTTTTCTTTATGAATAATATATTCAACTCTAAGAGAATCCTGAAGAAAACTAATCACCTCATTCTGCATTACAGAGGTTAACCAGGTATCCAGATGAATGTTGGTGCTACACAGCAAATGCTAAGGTCTAGCCTTCCCAAGCTGACAACCCACCAATCATTAACCTCGTATCATTTCCTCATAATGGAGGCTGGCAAAAACATGTTTCACTAATGCCTGGTCATAAATGAAACAGTTAAGAGTCATCAGCAATGCTCAAAATGGCCGCTATATAAAAAGGTCAGCCTGTAAGCATGGGTGCTTTGTTTTATAAAGGGAACACTCTCCATCGAAATCAGGAAATAAAAGCTGTAGCAATCATGGTGGCTGCCATTCTCCCTTTATCTAAGAGCTGACTGTACAATAGGGAAGGAAGAAAAGGGAGAAATTCACATAGTCCAAGTGAGAAAAGCACAGGATACAAAGACCATCATTCCATTTGCTCATCAACTGTCAGGGTTCTTATCCTGGAGTCAATAGAACAGGATTCAGGGGCCATACATACTTGGTACCACATGATACCAAGAATAACTTGGTAATCCTGCATATTTTATTTTATGCTTTAAAAAATATTCTGAGAATAATGTTTACCAGATTGCCAAAAAGAAAAATGCACAAAAACACACACACAAACAAACTGAAGAACTCCTGAAAACATTTTTTTCCATAGTAGGGCAGGTGTGACTCTGCTGATCCACAAATGGACTCCAAGATGAGGTTGCACAGCTGAGATTTGCAATGACTACTTTTTACTTAGGATATTCATTCTGTTCAAGTTAAACTTTTTTCTTGCAATGATATAGATTTTTCCTTTCGGTTTAGATTTAAGTGGGAAAGGCAAGCAAATTTGGAAAGATAATAAATAATGGTTCCTAGTCTGATGTGGATAAAGTGAAACCTGCAAAGGCGGGAAATTCTGCCTGCCTCCCAACATTTGACCCCCATTTAGTTCTCCTTTCCAGACCTTCAGACCATTCTTTAATTCTCTATAAAAATGAGGAATAGGGCCAGGTGCGGTGGCTCACACCTGTAATCCCAGCACTTTGGGAGGCCGAGGTGGGCAGATCACAAATTCAAGAGATTGAGAAGACCATCCTGGCCAACATGGTAAAATTCCATCTCTACTGAAAATACAAAAATTAGCTGGGCATGGTGGCATGCGCCTATAGTCCCAGTTACTCAGGAGGCTGAGGCAGGAGAATCACTTGAACCCAGGAGGCGGAGGCTGCAGTGAGCCGAGATCATGCCCCTGCATTCCAGCCTGGGCAACAAAGCAAGACTCTGTCTCCAAAAAAAAGGAATAGCTAGGGTCTAAAATATTGAAAAGGCATCAAAGCAGCAGCAGCCATTTTAGAGGCTCTGCCAAGGATACATCATTCTCAGCTCCAAAGGCCAGGAGCTGTATGATGTTCACTGCTGACTACCCAGTACCTAGCACAGGGCCAGACATGATATAGTAGATGCACAGCCAATACTGGTTGAGTAAATGATGAATAAACTGGAACTACAAGTGGTAGATGTTTCACTTTAAAGTCAGATCCAAATTGAGGATTCATTTTTAAAGCTGGGATGCCATCACATACAGTCTTCTAGCTGTGAAAGTCAGTGGTTTTCTGTCTTGGTGGCCCATTAAAATTACCTGGGAGCTTAAAAAACTACAGAAGCCTGGGCTCTGCCTCCAGAGATTCTAATTTATTTGGTGTGGAATGGACTTGGATTGTTGTTTGTTTCTGAGATGGGGTCTTGCTCTGTTGCCCAGGTTAGAGTGCAGTGGTGTACACATGGCTCACTGCAGCCTCGACCTCCTGGGCTAAGTGGTCCTCCCACCTGAGCCTTCATAGTACCTGGAACTACAGGTGCTCACTACCATGCCTGGTTCATTATTTATTATTATTATTATTATTATTATTATTGAGACAAAGACTTTCTGGATTTCCCAAGCTGGTCTTGAACTTCTAGGCTCAAGTGATCCTCCTGACCTGGCCTCCAAAGTGCTGGGATTACAATTGTGAGCTACCACACCCAGCTAGCTTTATATTTTTTAAATTCTCAAGGGTAATCAAGGTTGAGATTTACTGATGTAACTGATGAATATTTTTAGACTCTGTACCTGAAAACAAATCAAACTGATGTGAATGAGATGAGACCCTAAACAAGGAAGAAAACTTAATAAAAACTAGACTTTAAAACCTATTACATCAGAATAATAATTTTCTAGGTTTCTTGTTATCCAAATCCAGGGGCATCAGAAGTATCATTGCTAACAAATACTAGAAAGTACTGGAAAGAGACCAGCTAGTAAGCTGATAGGTTAAAAGGCAAATAAGCAAACACACACAGCAAACTAAAACCTAACTGTAAGGCTTTAGAACTTTTATGACATTACACTTTTCTTTGTACTGAACTCCTCAGAATTAAAAAATCAATGATTTAAAGTAAGTTTTAAAAGATGTTGAAAGAACATTTACCGAATGTTACTAATAGGTATGTTTCAGTGATTTTTATGCCTTCTCTCATTCTATTTCGATGTTTATTTAAAAATATATTTATTACCTGATACATTTTTTTTTTAGAGAAAGAAAAAAAGAACAATAAGAAAAAGAATAAAGAAGAGGAAGAAAGAGAAAGAGGTGAGGGAGAGAGAATGGGGGTATTGCTTTATTGCCTGGGCTAGAATGCAGTGTAAATATGGGCATGCCTATAATTGTCCTTAATAATGGAGACATGAAAGAAAATGAGGGAAGAGAATAACAAACAAGGAGCCAACCAACATTTCGTTTAAACTTCTAAGTTGATATGATGTGGTACTGATAAGAGTGTATATTTTGTGTATTTAAAGTGGAGAGTTCTATAAATGTTAATTACATTTACTTATACAGATCTGAGTTCAAGTCCTGGATGTTGTTGTTAATTTTCTGTCTCATTGATCTGTCTAATATTAATGTTGAAGTCTCCCACTATTATTGTGTGGGAGTCTAAGTCTCTTTATTAGTCTTGTATGTCTGGGTGTTCCTGTATTGGGTGCGTATATATTTAGGATCTTTAGCTCTTCTTGTTGTTGCATTGATCCTTTTATCATTATATAATGTCCTTCTTTACTTCTTTTGATCTTTGTTGCTTTAACGACTATTTTATCAGAGGCAAAAATTGTAACTTCTGCTTTTTATTTATTTATTTATTTTTGCTCTCTGTTTGGTTGGTAAATCTTTCTCCATCCCTTGTTTTGAGTCTTTGTGTATCCTTGAATGTGAGATGGCTCTGGATGCAGCATACTGATGGGTTTCAGTTTTTTATCCAAATTGCCTGTCTGTCTTTGGATTGGGGGATTTAGTCAATTTAAATTTAGAATAAATAATGATATATGTGAGTTTAATACTGCTATTTAATATTAGCTGGCTATTCTGCCCATTAGTTGACGTAAATTCTTCATTATATTGATGCTCTTTTTGGTATTTTTTAGAAAGGCTGATACTGTTTGTTCCTTTCTATGTGTAATGGTTCTTTCAGAAGCTCTTGTAAAGCAGGCTTGGTGGTGATGAAATCTCTGAGTGCTTGCTTGTTCACAAAAAACTTTATTTTTCCTTCACTTATGGAGCTTAGTTTGGCTGGATGTGAAATTCTTGGTTGAAAGCTCTTTTCTTTAAGGATGTTGAATATTGGTCCCCACTCTCTTCTGGCTTGTAGGGTTTCTGCTGAGAGATCTGCTGTAAGTCTGATAGGCTTCCCTTTGTGGGTAACCTGACCTTTCTCTCTGGTTGCCCTTAGTATTTTCTCCTTCATTTCAACCTTGGTGAATCTGATGATTATGTGCCTTGGAGTTGCTCTTCTTGAGGAATATCTTTGTGGTGTTCTCTGTATTACCTGGAGTTGAATATTGTCCTGCCTTACTAGGTTGGGAAAATTTTCCTGAATAATATCCTGAAGCGTATTTTCCAGCTTGGATTCATTCTCTTCGTCACGTTCAGGTACACCTATCAAGCGTAGAATAGGTCTTTTCACATAGTCCCATGTTTCTTGGAGACTTTGCTCATTCCTTTTTATCCTTTTTTCTCTAATCTTGTCTTCTTGTTTTATTTCACTGAGTTGGTCTTCGACCTCTGATAGCCCTTCTTCTGCTTGATCAATTCGGCTCTTAAAACTTGTGCATACTTCACGTAGTTCTCGTATTGTGTTTTTCAGCTCCATCAATTCACTTATATTCCTCTCTAAATTGTGTATTCTTGTTAACATTTCGTCAAACCTTTTTTCAAAGTTCTTAGTTTCTTTGGATCGGGTTAGAACAAGTTCTTTTAATTCACGGAAGTTTCTTATTATCCACGTTTTGAAGCCTGCTTCTGTAATTGGAACACACTCGTTCTCCATCAAGCCTTGTTTCGTTGCTGATGAGGAACTGGGATCCCCTGCTGAGGGAGAGGCGTTCTGATCTTGGGTATTCTCAGGCTTTTTTGGCTGTTTTCTTCCCTTCATTGTAGATTTATCCATGTGGTCTTTATAATTACCGTCTTTGTAATTGGGTTTCTGAGTGGACGTCCAACTTATTGATTCTCAGCGCCGAAATCTGAGCAACCCACTGCACCGACTAAATCAGTGGCGTTAAGATTGATGGTGCTTTTCGGACTCTGCACCAAGAATTGACGCACCGAGGCGCCGGCAAAACCGCCTCGCCGGTCACAAGAGTCGCGCTGGCGACCCGTGAGACTCCTCCGCTGGGAATCTCCTGGTGCGTGAGCAACAAGAATTCATGTGAAGGTGTAGCATCCTCTCGTTCTTTGCGCTTTCACTGGGAGCTACAATCCCGAGCTGCTAGTGATCAGCCATCTTGGATCTCTCCCCAACATTTATTACATAGTAATACGTCTGTGTGTATAGATATATATTTCTCTCTCTCTCTCTCTCTCTCTATATATATATATATATAGCATATATATATAGTATATATATAGAGTATATATATATAGTATATATATAGAGTATATATATAGAGTATATATATAGTATATATAGTATATATATAGAGTATATATATAGTATATATAGTATATATATATAGTATATATATAGTATATATATAGTATATATATATAGTATATATATAGTATATATAGTATATATATAGTATATATATAGTATATATATAGTATATATATAGTATATATATAGTATATATAGTATATATATATAGTATATATATAGTATATATATAGTATATATATATAGTATATATATAGTATATATAGTATATATATATAGTATATATATATAGTATATATATACTATATATATATATATATATATATATATATATATACACTCAAAATTTTACAATGAACAAGCAGCATATTTATATTTAGAAAAACTATGGATTAGGACCAGGCGCTGTGGCTCATGCCTGTAATACTAGCACTCTGGGAGGCCGAGGCAGGTGGATCACCTGAGGTCAGGAGTTCAAGACTAGCCTGGCAAACATGGTGAAACTCTGTTTCTCCTAAAAATACAAAAATTAGCTGGGCATGGTGGCAAATGCCTGTAGTCTCAGCTACTTGGAAGGCTGAGGCAGGAGAATCACCTGAACTCAGGAGTTGGAAGTTACAGTGAGCTGAGATAGGGCCACTGCACTCCAGCCTGGGCAACAAGAGCAAAACTCCATCTCACAAAACAAACAAACAAACATAAAAACCTACAGATGAAAGATAGGGAAAAAGATGAGGAGAGAAAATAAATTTTCATTATTCACAACTGCCACAGTAGCAGCTAGCTGCAATATGGGTCGGTGTTAACTTGTGGGTTTAAACCACTTTCCTCACCTTTTGCGACAGCACCAACTCTACCTTTCCGCTCATTTCGTTTTCTTGTTTCTTCTGGTCTTTTTCTTCTGGCACATCATTCTTCAGCTGGGAGCTGGAGGGAAATTCCACAAAGGCCACAGTAGGGCTGCATCGAGTCACAGTTGTTGTAAAATGCTGTGGTTCTGCAATGGAGTTATATCCAGAAACAGAGAGGAAAAAAAGAAAATCAAGTAACTATAGGACCATTTATTCTACAATGCCACAAAGTACCTTCAGTGCATATCCCACCCTGGCAATGTAAATTGGATGACAGCGTGCTGAGAGGCGTAAGAGAACCGAAGACACTGGAATTCCCAAAGCCCTTGCATTATTATAGAACAACAGGCAACAAAAAATGTATCCTATCACCACACTATGAAGAACTGAAATTTTTAGTAAGGGTCAGGGTTTACATCTGAATAATACTACATGAAACAGAATGCTGACACAAATATAGCACGATCATGGCAGATGGGCTGGAGAGGAGAACATCTACAGGTGAATCTTCTTTTTTCTTTTTCTTTTTTTTTTTTTTTTTGAGGCTGAGTCTCGCTTTGTTGCCAGGTGCCAGACCAGAGTGCAGTGGTGCAATCTCGGCTTACTGCAACCTCCACCTCCTGGGTTCAAACCATTCTCCTGCCTGAGCCTCCCGAGTAGCTGGGACTACAGGTTCGTGCCACCACGCCCAGCTAATTTTGATATTTTAGTAGAGACAGGGTTTCACCATGTTGGCCAGGATGGTCTCGATCTCCTAACCTCGTGATCCAGCCACCTCGGCCTCCCAAAGAGCTGGGATTACAGGTGTGAGCCACTGCACCTGGCCTCTACATTCCCAGTGGATGGGCAGCAATCTGATGCTTCCTCTTTTTGTATTTCAGTGCTCCTTTTTTAACATCGGAATTTCTTAATTGGAATGTGTTATGGAGTGTGGGATATATGTATATAATGCAATGAAAATAAAGTGTTCTCTGATACATAAAGAACTAGGTTCACTTTAGAAGGGGTGGAAAAGTCACTACCTAAGGGGGCATATCAAAACATGAAGGCACAATCTAGTTTGAAAAAGTATATGCTATTATTAAATGACATTTAATTTATTTAAAAATGACACTTAAAATAATTTGGTGATTAACAGTGGAGAAAGAACTTATAAAAAATAATAATTTGGTATTGGAAGAGGGTGAGAGGTTTTTTTTGTTGGTGGTGGTGTTTTTGAGACAGTCTTGCTCTGCTGCCCAGGCTGGAGTGCAATGGCACAATCTCCGCTCACTGTAACCTCCAGCTCCTGGGTTCAAGCGATTCTCCTGCTGAGGGTGAGAGGTTTTAATGTTTCTCAAAAGAAGAAATGCATTAAATATATCGATAAGGCTGCAAAAAATATTGAAGAACAAGACTCTAGGGAATACGGGCCGCCTTCCTAAAACAATGAATATAGCATATTTATACTCACTGTCCAGATTCATAGCATTATTTTATTCTTTTTTTTAACTATTCATGAGCTTTATCATTTCAGCATCTATTTTTATGATATATTTTTTATCTCTCGTTTATCTATTGCTGTTACTGTGTCAAAATTTTCTCGTCAATTTTTAGCATGATTTATATAGAAGAAACGATATTCTTTATGATTATATAGATAAATATTTAAGAAACAAAATAAAACTGGGTACCTTAAAAAAAAAAAAAAAAAAAAAAAAAGCATGGGCTCCTATTTTCATAGCAACATTAACCGTATGGTCAGAATTTCCCCAAGAAGCCTCTAGGTGGCAGCACAACCACACCACTCCTAGAGTCTAATTCCTACCTTTCTGTGGCTCAGTAGGAAAAAGTCTTGACTATTTCCACTACATCTTAAGAGTTATCATGATTTACCTTAAAGCTAGTCTCTTATGAAACAAACCTGATGTGGCAAGTTCTATATTCCCTTTTCTTGGTTTTCCACCATCATTCTCATCCTCTTGACTATTCGGTTCCGTTTTCTCAGTGGTTGCCTGAAAAAGAGATTTCCCCCCCCCCCATGAATAAATTATTCCTTTAAAGGTTCTATAAATGATTTTTTTAAACAGTAATTTTTAGGCCAACAAGGTGGTTTGCCCATAGAAATTCCCTCTTCTGCTTCCTAGGCAGCTTCAAGGTGAGAGCCTGGATTGATTGGAGGGAGATGTTATACTGGAAACAGGACACCCATGCAGGTCACTATCTCCCCAAACCTCCTATGACCGCCTTGGACATACATCCCACATTTTCCTTTCTTTCATCATCAAAATTTCAAAATCATGGCTATCACCCGCTTGTTCCTGAACGCCTTTCAAATTGGCTTAGGGTCATAGCACCAGTGAAGTCATTCTGTGGCTCTGTAAAGGTTACAATCAGCTCCTCAGCGGCCTATCCTGGGCATAGTTGCCTGCGGCCCTTGGCGCTGTGACTTTTAGTTTGAAGTTCTCATCCTTCCTGGGCTCCCAGTGAACCTCTATTACTAGTGTTCTAATTCATTCTTTCCTTTTCCCTCTCCTCCCCACTCTCAGCCTCCTCTTCTCTCACTGGTTCTTACTCCTTTTCACCAAAATATGGATCATTCTTAAAGATTTCAGCTGGACCCTGTTTTCCTTCACCTGTGCTGAACGACCTTCAGATACATCAATTAGTCCCACGGATTCACCATTGCATTCTCTGTGTATGCCTCGTATTTTCATCTCCAGCTGTGAGAGTCCATCAAGACCTTCGGTTTCACCTCTAGGGTTAATGTCCTTCTCCTCCAAATTTGACAATTTCTGTTTATGGCACCAGTTCTTCCCATCACATAAACTTTGATCTCTGACTCATACCTCATGAATATTCATCATTTGCCAAGTCCTACTTAGTTCCCAACACACTCGTTTTCATGTCCATCACTTCCTTTCTGTTTCTCTGGCTGGGTCTCCAGGTTTGCCTTTACTCCTTGTTCCCCGCTAAGAGGTCTCTGTGATTCGGACCTCGCTATCTACCTGCCACATCACTGTCATGTTCCTCTCCGTGGTACCTCACGTTATTACGCCAACGCTTGTGTTCCTCTCTCTCTCAGCAGGACCTTGAATGTATCAGTTTTACCCTTGATGGAATTTATAATAGTTAAAAAAAAAATTGGAACAATTTAAATATCCAGCAATGGGGGAATGATTGAATTACTGCATGTCCATAAAAAGAATATAATCATGAAAAAATAAGATGTTGAATACTTAATGATATGTGAAAATACTGTCTAATGATAGGAAATGTAAACTGCATATACAGTTTGATGTTTACATGTATAAGATTATATACAGGCCGGGCGCGGTGGCTCAAGCCTGTAATCCCAGCACTTTGGGAGGCCGAGGCGGGTGGATCACAAGGTCAAGAGATCGAGATCGTCCTGGTCAACATGGTGAAACCCCGTCTCTACTAAAAATACAAAAAATTAGCTGGGCATGGTGGTGCGTGCCTGTAATCCCAGCTACTCAGGAGGCTGAGGCAGGAGAATTGCCTGAACCCAGGAGGCAGAGGTTGCGGTGAGCCGAGATCGCGCCATTGCACTCCAGCCTGGGTAACAAGAGCGAAACTCCGTCTCAAAAAAAAAAAAAAAAGATTATATACATGCCTATACATACACATAAATATATCTGCTAATACATATATTAACATATATTAAAAACAGTAAGAAAATACAAAATGTCAATTGTGATTATTTTTAATGTGCTTAAATTTTGGGTGACTTTTTCTTCTCTTTACATATATTTTATATATTCCAAAATGTTCTACAATGACTATGTATTACTTCTGTAATTGAAAAACAAAATCAATGCAGTTTTACATTGTCTTTCATTTGGAGCCAATTGACCCTAGAATGAAGTCCGAAATTATCCTGCTATTACAATAGATGTTTGGTAAAAATGAATAAAATGTTGAATTAAATATTAGCTAGATTATATTTTGACTTAAAGAGAGCAAGTTAATGACTATTGCATTTTTTGGTAGAAGTTTCTTGTAAAAAACTAAAGTTAAATTTTAAAGTGTGTATAAAATATTGCATAAATTTTACAAAGGTTTTAAGATAACGGTTTCAGAAAAGGCATTATTAAATGTTTCATAAAGTATCCCCATGGGTTCTCAAGAACTATGAATTTATTCATCTCTCTTAAGTATATATATTTTACCCATAAATCAAAATTTGCCTCTCAAAATGAAAGGTCTTTAAAGTTAATGCATTGGTGGAAACCATCACCGAATTCATTAAAAACAAAGAAATTTCAAACAACAAAACTTTCAAGTTTCTAAAAAGTTTTACAGGGCTGGGTGCAGTGGCTCAAGCCTGTAATCCCAGCACTTTGGGAGGCCGAGGTGGGTGGATCACGAGGTCAAGAGATTGAGACCATCCTGGTCAACATGGTGAAACCCCGTCTCTATTAAAAATACAAAAAATTAGCTGGGCATGGTGGCACGTGTCTGTAATCCCAGCTACTCAGGAGGCTGAGGCAGGAGAATTGCCTGAACCCAGGAGGCGGAGGTTGTGGTGAGCCGAGATCGTGCCATTGCACTCCAGCCTGGGTAACAAGAGCGAAACTCCCTCTCAAAAAAATAAAAATAAATAAAAATAAAAATTAGAAAAAAAAAGTTTTACAATAGCATTTAGTGGCAAAAATGTGACTTTTCTTTGGAGGATGGGGTAGTTTTGAAATCCTCATAATTAGATGGGCATTTTCTAATGATGAATACTCATGTATCAATTCTGGAAGAATATAATATTAAGTTAAACTGCACTTTAAAAAACCTAGGCAGGAAATATGCATCACCTTAGTATTATTTAATGGATTTGAAAATATTTTAATATATCAACAAGTCTGAATTGAATCCCTGCAAGAGACTTAATGAGTGAAAAGAGTTGGTCTTTTTAAATTACATTTAGGTTATGGTACATGTGTGTGCTTACATTGTTTGCTATATGAACCACCAACATGGTAGTAGGATTTGAAGATCTATCAGTTTAGCATTGCAAAGAATAAGTTGGGTTTTATAATTTAAAGTGCTTTCTCACACATGTAGAAATATTAATACATGATGATGTTTTTGTTTTATGATGTCTATATGGAAAATACTGGCAGAAATACTTATTTTTAGCTTCGCCTTCCCCACAAAAGGATTAGGTTATAGAAAACTATCTGAGGCTGGGAAACAAATTTGCAATTATATATTGATGAATGAGTATCTTGAGAACACTGGTGTTTCCAAACACTATAAACAAAAATATGTAACTATAGAACAGGGCCAAAGCCTCCCCAGACCAAAATTGTTCAAAGAAATGAACATATTTTATTAAATCTAAAATACCATCAATTTTTTTTATTACTTTAGGTACTACTAAGAAAGAAAACACACCATCGGTTAAATATGACACACCATTGATTGTAAGACAGATCCTGATTTAGAGATGTTAAAATGTGAAAAGTGAGCCACTTAGAATCAATGAAAGAAGATAATTCATGAAGCCCTTTAGACCTAATGTGTGATGCAGAGGGACAGGGTGCTCAAGCACTGCTTCACCAAGGTTTATTGTACCAGCACACCACATTCCTGCAGCGTTTTACCACTTAGGCATGCCTAACGGAGAACTTCTACTTTCAAGAATTCTCACATTTCTCAAGGCATTTCTGTATGGCTCAGCACTCTAACACCAAACTCCAGATAATCCAATTTACCTTACCTTAAAAAGGATGCTTTAAAGGTTATCCTGACATTTGATGTGGTAAAATGATAGCAGCAACAGCAGAAATCACAATCAATATTTACTGCATTTGCCACGTGTCAGTGCTGTTGAGTCCTTCATAAGAATCATCTCACATAATTCTCAGAGCAAGCTTAGGAGGTAGGTTCCAATATGATTCCCTTTATACAAATGAAGAAACTGAGGCCCAGGAGGTTAAGTGACTTACCCAAGGTCATACTGCTGGTAGGCAGGGGAAGTGGGAACCCTGCCTGTGCTGGTGACCTCAACGCTCCATCATCTGGGCTTGGAGTCACACCAGCTCCAAGCTGTCCTCCAGTATTTGAAGGTTTTGATCCATGACAGGCAATCTATCACCTGAGAGTCTCGTTTACTGCTGAAATGATTCAAACTGCTTTTTCCATTCCCTTTCTTTCCTCTACCTCCCACTCATTTATTCTGCAACAGATTAGACCACTCCTGGAATCTCTCCCCTTCCTAGGGCTCCTGGAAACCCAACTGCCCCAGCCATCAGCTTATCTTGGAGATTTCTGTTCAGTCCGGGTTCTGAGGGATTAGAGGCCAGGTGCAGAATCCTTGTTAAGTAAATAAATATTATGCATTATTTATGGAATGCATACTCTCAAGCTTAGTTTAAATGTATACTAGTCATCAAAATCTGGCTACAGCTAGCAAAATATTCAGACATAGTAAGAGAAAAAGCAAGCAATTTAAGTAACAGGAACTATTTAAAAATACTTCATACACACTGAGAAAAAGAAGAATACACATTTTCTAAAAATCTTGCATTAATTTCAGGGTGTCTTTGAGTAATAGGAAGTTGATGTTTTCTCCACAGTTTCCTGTATTCTGCAATGTGTATAGGCTATCTGAAATCAAGGAAAATCCCCAAAGCCAGGTTAATTAACTCATGTCTGGATACTCCATCCAGGAGGCTTATTACTTTTGTACTCACATCACTACTTCAAAGGAAATGAATTCAAAGTTGGCAATGATACACTCAGAGGCTGGCTTCAAACAAACCTGCCTTGCTGGAAAAATTGTTTTCTGACTTGTATTTTTCTTTGGTTACAGCTCCACAGAGGAGAGCCCTCCCCTTCTCCAACTGGTAACACTTTTTCAAGAATGAAAAACAAGTAAATAAAAACAGATCCCTGGACGTGAATGAATGAGAGCAGAGAAAGGTTGCATGGGACTCAGCCAGGAGCTGGCTTCCCCTTCACTGAGAACGCAATCCAAACCGCCTGGGTGCCAGACTCAGCCCTGGGGCCTTGGGTGGGAGTGGCAGTTTCCTGGCTTGAGAGAGACATGGTCTAGCCCGAAGCCTACCTGGCATCTGGCTGCTCATTTTAACTAGAATCGTGGTGGTGAACTGGCCCAGAGAACGACACTGGAAGATGAACTAGAAATGTGAAGCAGGAGGGCAGGCACCCCGTCCTGAGACCCAGGGCCTAGGTTCTGAGCCTGTTTCTAGCATGGAGTTGCTGGGGAGCTTGGATTGATCATGTAACCTCCACGGGTTGGAACAAGTCATGTCCAGGGTCCTTTCCTGAGCAATGGTTTTGCGACTCTGGGCGATTTCCTGGCTCTTGTCTTGAATAACTTATCTGGGCACAAGCCTGGAAAATCAGTCTATTTATGCTCTGGCACCACAACCCAGGTGTCACACATGCTGTGCATGGGTTTCTCTTTTCACTTTTATACCTCCAAATATCTACCGCCACTGAAAGACAGAGATGGAGAATCAGGCTCTCCATGTCTTAAACTTTTTTGTGTGTGTACTAAACTTTTCAAATAAAAGAAATAATGAGGTTTTGATCCAGGTAACTGGATAGGCTAGGTTAATTTTTGATTTACCCTGATGTGTGCTTTCTTGAAATCTGTAAATGCATCTGTATCTACATACCTTTCATGACTTTTAAAAAATCATCAAAACTAGCAATTTTACAACTACTTCTAGATGGAGAAAACCAGTTTCTAAAGAAATGTTTATTGACATTTGCCTTCTAAAAGGAATTTGCAGTTAGTCTCAGTTGTAGGAAAAACAGCACCTACTCAAATGCCTTCACCCTGCTGTCACTGCAAAATGCAACGTTTCAAGAAAGATCCGATTGTCTGTAATTTTCCTGGATTGGAAAATATAAGTACTGAATTTTCAAGAGGAAGGCCTAGCGCTTTTTAAAATGGGAAAAACAGACCTACCTTGTGACTTAGTTTGAGAAAAGCAGATGAAGTAGATAGATTAGATACCCAGTAGGTGAGTTTGGCCCATGGTCAATGAGGGAGAATTACCACAAACCTGGTGAGATGGTGCTGGCTAGGAGGGAGAGCATGGGCTACATCCTTTGAGATGAGTTGGTGAGAGAGATCTGATGAACAGGCACGGAAGGGAGGGACACAGGGGTCGATGGGTGGGAGTCGTAAGAGTTTAGGTGGCAGAAGGGGCCAGAACTGGAAAGGAGGGAACAACAGAAGAGGCAAAAAGAGCTGCAGGAAGGGCCAGGCATGGTGGCTTATGCCTGTAATCCCAGTGCTTTGGGAGGCAGAGGTGAGAGAATTACTTGAGCCCTGGAGAATTGTTTGAGATCTGCTTGGGCGATACAGTGAGATCCCATTCTCTACAAAAGGTGGGGGAAAAAAAGACCAAAAAAAAGAGCTGCAGGAAGAATCAAGTAAGTGTCTACAAGGACAACCATCTTCTAGAAAAAGCCGTCCACATCTGTATGTTTTCTAGAGAATTACAATTGGAACAACTAACAAGCTGAGTAGAAGCTGACAAGGAATTCATCTCATTTGTATGAAATTCACATCTGTTCAAGATGGTAATTTTTGACCATCTAACTTTAATCCAAAAAAAACACTTCATACTGATTGCTTTTTTGAGCTTCTGAAAAATGTATTAGATATGATAACTTCCTTACTCCCGCTTGTTGTATGACAATATTAAGGATGGCTGAAGGGCACCTGTGGTCTATGAGTCACCCTGACAGCATGCTAAGTGCCCTGCAGACATGAATTCTCACAATAACCATTTGATGTATACACTATTATTATACTTCCTTTTAAATATAAATTGAGGCTCAGACAGTTTAACTTGTTCAGGTAGAGTCTAACCTTTGATCTAGTGCATGAAGTATTTTAGGTATTTTTGAAAAGGATCATTTTGGTGCCATTGAGGAAAGAAGAGCTTCAGATACAAATATAACTGACAGTGAACCAAGAAAACACTGGAATAGTTTTGGGGGAGACATACATTAAAATATCTTTCTGTAGGCCACTAAATTTAGGATATATTAGCCCTCAGATTAGAAAACCTTCTAAATTCTTTTACTGTCTTATATTCTAGGAGTCTGTTTGTGTGCCATAACAGATTTTCTTACAGAAGCCAGTATTTTTAAATGAAAAAACGAAGTGTGAGGTTTCCACTGGACCTTTAACAGAGATGCCAAAATGAACAAAACCCCTGAAAAGTATCTCAAGGATAATTGGGGGCAAAGGGGTGGGGTGGCCAGAGGAGGACCTGATCCCTCTGCCTGGAATATACAGCACCGTCATCACCTCTTATACCTCTTGAGGTCCTCTGGTAGGCTCCTCACCACTGTCCATGCCTTTGATCCTGCTCTTCCCGGTGTGTAGAATACCCTCTCCTCCTCTTCAACACAAATCCCATACTTACTGTCAAGTATCGAAATCTACATCTGAGATAAAACCTTCCCAGACTAAACCAGACCTACGAGGATCTTGCCTGTTCTTTGCAATCTTACATTCCTCTGGTTTTCTTACCCTACCAGCTAGTACAGACGTTCCATGACTACGATAAGGTTACATTCCAATAAACCTGCTGTAAATCGAAAATATCGTTAAGTCAAAGATGTACTGAATACACCTAACTTACCAAACATGATAGTTTAGCCTAGCCTACCTTCAACATGCTCAGAATACTTACGTTCACAGTGGGGCAAAATCATCTGGAGATTCAGTGCACTATAGAGTACTGGTTGTTTATCCTCATGATCTTGTGGCTATCTGGGAGCTGGTGCTTACTCACAACCAGGCCCAGCATCATGAGAGTGTCCTACTGCATATTACTAGCCCACGAAAAGATCAAAATCTGAAGTGCAGTTGCTATTTAACATATACTGCCTTTCCCCATCATAGAACTGGAAAATTGTTAAGTTGAACCATCCTAAGTCGGAGTCTGCATTTAATTCTCAATTGTTCTATATACTTCTCTGGTAGTTTTATGAAAATTTTTCCCCAGCGAGTTTATAAGTTTATTCTTCTATTCCAAAAAACAGGTAACAGAGTAGGTCCTTACACGACCTTATTACCATAAAGGTAATTCAACCGAAGATGACTGGGAATTATCTGGCATGAGAAGATACAGACAAAGTATTTTTTAAAATTCCTGACTTAATTTAGGATCCAGTTCTAAGTGAGAAAGTGATAGTCCTAAATCAGAAAGATGAGGTAGAAGGAAACTGAAGAAATGACATGACATCATCCGTAGAGCCCGTCCCGGGTACAGACGCTGAGGCTCCGCAGGCATCCCTTCCCTGAGCAGGCCCCGTGCTGCCTTCCCTGTCGTTCTGCCTCCCATCCTGAATTCATGCTCCTGCCTACTGCTGCTGCTGTGCCCTTTGAACAGTTCTAGCTCACCCTAAAGGAATTGTGACATTTTAGTAGTGGGTGAAGCGCCTCCTCTGTAGAGAGTGTATCTGTTGGGAATGCAGTTTTTGGAAGAAAGACACTATTTAAAAAGAAGAACACTAATCTTTTGACAGCCCCACAGAATCAGGCAAGTGAATTTGAAACAGAAAATGAAGTCCAAGCTGGTATCAATCCCTGGGAGGCCCTGAAGTGCAGCCACCCATTCTAAGTTGGCCACCATATTTTGCCATGACCAATTAATTCCATTTTTCTTTTAACAGGAGTATACTGGCTGTAACACAGTCAAGAAATGCTTTCTTTGGAATCATGCAGAAAGAAATAAAATGAGAAGTAGGTTTACTGGAGAGTGATTCTTTCAAATGACTCTTGGGATAACATACTCTGAATGGAAAACTTGTGGTGTCCTAAGCTGCATGTGAGTATGATGAGTGTTTTAGTAATGAGCCACAGTCCTACGCAGTACAGCTAACAACTTTGCTGACAGTCTGGGAGATATATACAGAGATTTCCCAACACAGAAAGTAATGCAATATCCCTTGCCATAGTTGATTTAAGAGCCTAAAGTTCTACAGACAGGATCCATAAATACTACTACCTATTCAGAAACATTAGGGTTCACTGAACTAGAAATTACTCTCAACTAGGCAATTTCTCCTAGGAAGAAATACACAAAAGGAAGACTCCCAGGCTTTTCTGAGTTTAGACCTGCATCCTTAGGTGACAAGGATCAGGCTGGTTTCTAGGAAGAAAGTCCAGAAGGCCATCCTTCTCCATGTGATCATGCATAAACTTTTGAAACAGCATAGTTTCTTTCAGACCAGGTAATTTGGCTTCTCTTAAAACAACATATTTTGGGGGATATGTAATCAATGTGAAATCTTTTTTTATGAAGGAAGTTTAGAAAATGCTCATCATGAAAAATGGCAAAAGAGAAGTAAGAACAGAATTATTAACTGCCCCTGAAAAGCAATGCAACCCCTATGTCTAATTAATTTAGGGGTCTTCTAATTTAAATTTTAAGAGCATAAGTTAATGTTTACTCTACCAGCTAAGTTCTCACACTGTTAGCAGAACTCATACTCTGTGTCATGATCATCTGCAAGAAATCTGTAGCAGTGGTAACCTGTATGCAAATGAAAAGTAAAATTGAAGTCCAGGCTGAGAGACTCCGCATTGGCCTGGATCACAAAACTTTGCTCCTAGAGACTAGGAAACATGTTACCATGGTGAGAAAATGATTTTTGTCTATTCCCATTTGAGTCTCTTTCATAGAGCACTTGGCTACTGCGGGGGAAAGTTATATCTTCTCAACTCCTCTGAAAAAATGTAATTTTAGTCTTCAAAAGACTAATCATAGAGGGGAAAAATAATGATATATCCAGCCTTGTGGGTGGGTTTTAGCTAGCTGGGTCACCTAACACTCAGCCCCGTTGGTGCTGGAAGATGTTTCCTTTCACACCAAGCCTTTCTAGGTGCTAGGAGAAAACATCTTGACAGTCTTCCCCTTCTTTTCACTATAATACAAACCCAAATACTATAAATTAGAACAGCAGAAACTCAGCCTCTTGTGAGGACAAATGAGGTTGAACAGAGTCCAGCCCGAACCCAGAAAGCTGAGCTGCATCTGGGTAGTGACCGTTTTGGTTAGATTAGTAAAACCAGTGTGAGCCTTTCTGATGAGAGACGGAAGAAGGCGTAATTTTCCCAGTAATGCCTTCTACTCCAAAGCAACAAATATTACGTTATTTTGAGTTCACTTTTCTGCCGACTCTGAATTAGCCTACGTTTTTTAGCTTGGCCATTCAGCAGTGATCTCATGCTTTACATTGCTTTCAGCTTTTAAATGGATTTTTGTTTCTTTAACTAATAAGAAAAAGATCCTTTTATATATATCACTGGGGATGGAAAGCCAGATTCTGATAGCACCCGTTAGTTTCAAATGACATTAACAAGTCTAATGAGGTCCTGAATAAACAGGGGGAAAAAAAAGGTATTTTAAAGATTTACTTATTATTCTATAACACTGGACACCAATAATGAGACATGAAAAATAAGTTCTAGCTTATAAATTATAATACCTTCCATTATACTCCAATAATACAGGCTGAATCGTGCCTCCCAAAACTCATATTACTGAAGTCCTAACCCTTACTACTCGGAATATGACCTTATTTGGAAAAAGGGCTGCTGCAGATGTGATTAGTGAAGATGAGGTCACATCAGAGGAGGGTGGACCTACTCAGTAGGACTGGTGTTCTTCTAAAAAGGGGAAATCAGACCAGGCACAGTGGCTCATGCCTGTAATCCCAGCACTTTGGGAGGCTGAGACGGGTGGATCACTTGAGATCAGGAGTTCAAGATCAGCCTGGCCAACATGGTGAAACCTGTCTCTACTAAAAATACAAAATTAGCTGGGTGTGGTGATGCGCACCTGTAGTCCCAGCTACTTGGGAGGCTGAGGCAGAAGAATCACTCGAACCCAGGAGGTGGAGGTTGCAGTGAGCCAAGATTGCATCATTGTACTCCAGTCTGGGCAAAAAGAGCAAAACTCCATCTCAAAATAAATAAATAAAATACAAAGGAGAAATCGAAATACAGACACATCTGCAGGGAGAAGATGAGTGAAGATGAAGGCAGAGATGGAGATGACGCATCTGTAAGCCAGGGAACATCAAAACTGCCGGAAGCCACCAGAGACTAGGAGAAAGGCCTGAAACAGATTCTCCCTCATGACCAGTGGAGGCAGCCAACCCTGCCAACACCCTTGGTTTTGCACTTCTAGCCACCAGGATTGTGAGACAATTAGTTTCTGTCATTCAAGCCATCTAGTTTGTGGTACTTAACAGCAGCCCTAGAAAACTAATATGTCAACATAAAAGGAAATGGTCATTATCATGACCTACTTATTTTTAAAAACAGATTCTTTCACCATGGAATCATCCCAAAGAGAAGTGGGGAAATGTTTGGTTCTTACTGTGAGCTCTTGGGGAACAGAGTTTGGCTTCTTTATGTTGATCTCGATGCTGCTGTTGTCTTGTTTCAGCTCCAGTGGAGACCCATGCACTCTGGCCACACCTTCAAACATCTGGGACTTGGTTAAGGAGTGGGCAGGTGCCACCGTGGGACGCTCTCTTTCCTTCTCCTCCTCTCTATGAACCGTCTCTCCATTCATGCTGACTTTCCCATCTACCTATAAAACCCAGAACGGACAAAAAAATGCTAGACCTCAATCAAAGACTGTAATAAAATGACACGTACAGAATTACCTCAAAAGAGGATCATTTAATAACCATAGTCCAAGCAAGAAACAGCACTCTCTAATGTTTTGATGGGATCTATAAGTTAGGGTTTCTATAAATGCTATCTTCAAGGGTCTCCTTATAAGGTAGTTGACCTACTTGGGGGACTTCTCTTTAGATTCCATTTCATGTTCATTTATGGTGTGCTTTTATTTTAAAGTACAGAAAACCAAAGAATCTTAAACACACACACCACATATTGGGGTTCCAATAATGTTTCATTTCAGTTCTGACTGCTATTCCACAATTTTGACTTTTTTTCTGGCTAGCATATAAATGAGGTGGAACTTACCACAGATCAGGAATATTTTACAGGTGGGGGTAGCAGGGGCAACAGATACTTTTTTTTTGAAGCTATGGCAGAGGGCAAGGGATCTGATACCATGCTCTGTTGCAGTGAATCTCCATTTCTAGTTATTTTTATAACCTCCGTTTTTTAAAGAAACAAAGACTACGCACATTAAAATATTTTTGTTTTTGTACTCACATCTAGGCGAGGCAGTTAGAGCAAGAAAGAGGGAACCAGAGAGGGTGGTTAGCCTGGCTTACAGAAAGGCATCGGAAATCTCAGTCTTGAAATTTGAGGCAGAATGTAGGGTGGTTTTGAGAGGGAGCTCTGCAGTTAGGTGACCTGACTGAAACCTGGCTCTACCACTTAACAGGCATGGAATCCTAAACAGGTTTCCTATTCTCTGTGCTCAGACGCAAAATTTAAAGTAACAGTATCTTCCTCATAGTGCTGTTATGGAGATTTTATGGATTACTATATGTACAGAATTTAGAACAGTACATGACACATTTTAAGTACTTAACTATTAGCCATTATTATCATTAGGTCTCTTACTTATTTACTTATTTATTTATTTTATTTTTTGAGATGGAGTCTCATTCTGTCACCCAGGCTGGAGTGGAGTGGCACAATCTCAGCTCAGGGCAGCCTCTGCTTCCCAGGTTCAAGCGATTCAGGTGCCTCAGCCTCCCAGGTAGATGGGATTACAGGCGTATGCCATCATGCCTGGCTAATTTTTGTATTTTTAACATAGACAGGGTTTCATCATATTGGCCAGACTGGTCTTGAACTCCTGGCCTCAAGTGATCCACCTGCTTCGGCCTCCCAAAGTGCTGGGATTACAAGCATGAGCCACCTCACCCAGCCTCATTAGGCCTTTTTAAATCTTTTAAAATAAATAATGGAAGGCTGGATATTAGTTATAGTTTATTTACTTTAGGCAACTGGCCCTCTTACTCTGTTACCTGTTACCCATGAAAAGAAATTTGAATCACAACTCAGCACACACATACATAAATGTAACTGAAATAGAAATTTCCCTAAGCAATTTTGCCTTCACTGTGTGACACGTTATGTTTTTTAAATTGTATTCTATTCCAGCTCATTTTTTTAATGTTGGCATCAAACCACTAAATTGATTTTATGACCTAGCAACAGGTGGTAACTCTCAGTTTGAAAAACACTGCCTTAAACTATTTCTCTTGATCTTCCTTTATCCTTAATTCTGTTGCACTGGGAAAACAACTAAGCCTGTATTCCCTGCCCTCCAAGAAGAAACACACACACACACACACACACACACACACACACACACACACACACACACACCCTGGCTTCTTTCCTGGCGTTGTTAGCGGGTAACAATGGTCTGATTTGCATACTACCTTTGACCTTTGACCAGAGTTGCTGTCCACACACTCAGTAATGGAACTGTAGGCCATCAATAGAAATACTAGCCAATGAGGACTACGATGTGGCAGGGGACCCCCGCTAGTGCGTGGTCAGGAGTGATCTCCAGCTCTAAGGGGGCCTCTGCTCAAATTCTTTAATGACCCCTCCATGGAAGTGCTTCCTGAGGCCACCATACCACCCTGCCACAGTGGTGAAGAACAGTTTTCTCAGAGCTGAAGTTCTACCATAAAATCATCTATGCTATTTCTTCTGTTTAAACAATCACTTTGCACTACTCACATAAGGGAGTGGAAGTGGACATCTGGATTTATGATCAGATGCCTTGGAACTCCAGTTAAATAAAGGTATTCCCTATCCTATTCTGGGCCACCTCAATACAGATTCTTCCTTCAGGAAGTATCATAGCTGTTTATTATCATAGGCCCTAGGTGAAGGAAAGCTTCTGAAACAGGTAAACCACTGAGCATACATGGGCATATGTATATCTGTGTGTGTGTGAGTTCGTATGACTAGCAGCTCATCTTCTCAGAAAAAAAAAATCATGTATTTATTTAAGGGGCACTTGCTAAGTGCCTACTCTGCCCTGGGCACCTGTGCCAGCCCCTCAGCATGAAGTCATGAATAAGAGAGACATGGACCCTGCCATTATAAGGGGACAAGCAGCTCAATGCAATCCAGATGAGACAGTCAGGACATTTTTCTTTTGTTTTATCAAAGCCCAAGGTAGAGATTTTGGAGATACGTTCAGAGTTATTTCAGCAAAAGTCAGAAAGTGTGGTTTGGTTCCCTTTGAAACACAGTAAGGAAGATACATGGCATCACATTGCTCAATCGGTCATGAAAACTTTTCTACGTAATGGTCACATCTCCAAGTGATGCATTCCACTTCTGTCTATTACGAACTCTTTGAGTGCAAGGACAAGGGGAACTGATCCCAAGACAAAGGATGAGTGTGTCCTCCTGATATAAGGGAGAATACTTGAATTTGAGGAAGTGAAAAGATGTTTGGTTTCCACAAGTTCTTCAGTTTGAAACATTATTTCACACACTCATTATTAGCACAACAACCTAGTCTCGTTCTACTTGCTTAAAAAACCTATCTTGACTGGGTGTGGTGTCTCACGCCCATACTTTAGGATGCTGAGGTGGGTGGATCACCTGAGGTCAGGAGTTTGAGATCAGCCTGACCAACATGGCAAAACCCCATGTTTACTTAAAAAAAAAAAAAATTAGCCAGGCGTAGTGGCACACCCCTGTAATCCCAGCTACTTAGGAGGCTGAGGCAGGAGAATCACTTGAACCTGGGAGGTGGAAGCTGCAGTGATCCGAGATCGTGCCATTGCACTCCAGCCTGGGCAACAAGAATGAAACTTTGTCTCAAAACAAAAAACAAAAACACAGATCTTATTTATGGAGGACCAGGTATTTCCCATGTTCCCATGTGTTCCTTGCATCTTTTTGAATAAGTCAATTTCTTCCTAAAAGAGAGGTAGCTGCATATACTTCTATTTGAACCAAAAGCAAATAAAATTTTGTTTTGAGGAGTCTACCATACCTCCCAATACCTAGAAATACTAGGGTATTACTAAATTAGGGTTTTTACCTCTAGTGAAGAAAAACTATGCCATTTTTATCTAACTAGAAAACAGACCTTGCTCATGGAGACGACTCCACCATTGATCTACAGGAGTCCATCTGTATTAACAACAGCAATTGAGGGAAACATCTGTCCCTTAAGCACTTACAAACCAAATCTCCAGAGATCTCTAACTTTCACAACTGTAAATGTTAACACATTTTGCTTTTGTTTGGTAAAAGGAATGACATTTTCTTGGGTCATGATGCTTCTTTCGATTGACTCCCTGGAGTTCAGCTTCAGTTCTACTCTTAAAGAACTTGTCCTACCTTAAAGTTCTTCAGAACCTCTTGAGAATTTTTGGGCTGGGAGTAAGGCTTAGGTGTCAGCATAGGCACTGCTTTGGGAGTGACAGTTTTGCTTGGAGACCCACTGCCTGCTGACATGCTGGTATCCAGAACACTGGCACGAGCAACGGTGGTTTCAACAGTGGCAGTGAATTTGGGTGGAGGCAGTGACTGTTGCCGCAGGTATTTCATGGGGTTGGGGTCATTCAGGAAGGAGGATAAATTTGGCTCTGTTGAATGGCTTCTTTCCAGAATTTTTGGCATCTCCAAGCGTTCAAGAACAGCCTCACTGATGGTGAACCTCTCGATGTACTGTTGAAGGATCCCCTCTGCCTCCTCCTGGGACCGAGCATTCTTATATGCTTCATGCAACTCTCTCTCTCTCCGCTCTCTAAAGGATGGGACATAGGAGAGAGATGCGTTAACAAAGTCAACTAATGAAAATTGCAAAGAAGACCTGGGTAGAAATCAAGGTAGCACTAAAGAAATAGTACAGGGAATATAAATAGTGTCAGAACCTTTGTTGACAGCAACAATTTTGAAACAAAAAAACACCTAGATAATCCTGTACATTAAAAACAACAGAAAGAACTCACTTTTCCTGAACAATTTCTCTGTAGGTTTTAATACTTTTCCTTCGTTCACTTGTCCCATCTTCTCCAGCCAGTAACTTCTCCATTTTTTTTCTTTCTTCCTCTTTCTTAATTAAGTCCTGAGAAACACTTCTTCTACGACTCTTCCAACGAGCCAGGTCCTGGCAGAGAAAGAAAGATGTAATATTCTTCTTCAGACCTGCGCATAATTCCATTTCTATTCTTCAGAGTTTAGACATTTCTACTCTTTAGTGAACTGACTATGGGCCCGGGCCCTACAACAGGGCCTTCCCACATAATCCAATGTAAGTCTGGTTGGAACTGGAATGCCTCAAAGGCAGAAACAACCAGATATTATCTACAGTATCCATAACAGGGCAGCACATTTATTTAAATATGGCAGTGTGAAATATGCAATCACATTTCGTGTCAGTTGCCAAATTTCAGAGAACTGCCTCACAAGGTAATTGTAAGAAACTTCATTTCTTCCTATTTATAACCTCTGCATTGTGAATAGATTTGCTGATAATAGAATGGTAGGGATTCGTTTGTATTATACAGTTTCCACATGGAAGGTAGTCAAGGCGGAAAAAAATAGTGTTGAGTCTTACCGATCTGGTGATTCTATATGTATTAATTCATGTGATCCTTACAATAACCTCACCACAATTCTAAGGGTAGTTATAGCAAAATGATAAGGAGTGAGGATTCTGGGGTCAGACGGATGGGGTTGCAGCTGTGGGAAATAATCCCAGCTCTATCTTTTTCATGCTTTGGAATCTCAGGCATGTTTCTCAGTCTCCCTGTGGCTCCATTTCCTCATCTCTAAAATGAGGATATCAGCATCTAATTCTCACAAGCTTGTACGGTTAACCAAATATGAAAGTCGATGCAAGGTGCCAGGCACATAGTAAGTGTTCAAGATATTCTAGACGTAATTGTTACTACATTTTATCAATTTTGGAGAAGTTAACTTTTTAAACTAAAGGTGGAGTAAAGTTTGCAACAGCTACCTCCAGAATGCTCTGTGAGAATTCAATGAAATAATCCACTCTCCCTCCTCCCTCCCTGCCTTGGCTCTCAGTACACAATCTCAAAGCCCTCATCAGCCTCTTTAGCCTTCCTTCCCTGGTTCTAATCCTGGCTCCCCCACTGGCTAGTTGTGTGACGTTCAGCAAGCGACAGCTGTGCTGGGACTCGTCTGTGGAATCAAGGACAATAAGAGTTGCTAGTTCATTGAGTTACTAAGAGGATTAAGTGAATGCATGCAAAGCACTTAGAACAATGCCTGGTACTGGTACGCGATTGATGTTGGCCATAATGTTAGCGTTACTATCATCATCATCACGATCAGTTTCAAATATATAATCTCAGAAGAAAGTGTAGCCTCCATTCTACCTCTCATTCCAGTTTCCTGCCTCCCCTCCCCTCTCCTTTGTGGCCAAGCTTCTGGCCAGGGTGTTTGCTGATGACACGTCTGTACCATCACTGCATACCTTCACGCTGCTATTCACCTTCGAGTCCCACATTTCCCGTGTCGCCTTTTGAAACCCGCTAGGGGCTCCCTTTCCCGGCATGGCTTTCAAGTCCACATCTACCCACCCGGCTGGATTTTCTGCTACCAGAAGCCTCCCCGCTGCCCGCGCGCCTTGGCTGGAACTCACATCTTGCCATTTGTCGTCCTCTTCCCTCAGCTGGTTATTGATCAGCTGCAGCTGCTCCTGGCGGGCCCTGCTGTGCGGCTGCACCGCGGCCTCCTCCTCACACCGCATGTCAAACATGCTCGTGCTCCTGGGTGAGGACAGAGCGAACACAGGAGGGACCGCGATCAGCACCTTGGCGTCTCCGCGCGCCTGGGCGTCCTGCCGCGTGGGGGCGCTCCCGGGCTTGGAAAACTGCCCCCCTTCCCTGGCTGCGCACGGCGCGTGATTGGCGGCCTGTTCCGGCCCTGGGCGGGCGGTGGGCGTGCTGTCACCCCACCGCCTCCCTTTGCCGCAATCGCCAAAAAAGTGACAGCCTTTGTCTTCAGTGATGCCACTGCATCGGGTCAATATCATTTTATACGTAGGTGCCAAAATAGGCTGAAAGAAGAGCTAGAAAAATGGTATTTGAAGCCCTGGGATCCTCTCATTTGGAAATGCATTTAAAAAAATAAAACAATTAAAAGGTATAACCTGGGGAGAAGTTATGGGGGAAAAGGGCGGTGTTCCGTGAAGTGAAACTTTATTATGGTAAATGCGTCTTTGTGTCGAAGGAAGCTGGCTTAAAGACTTCTTCCTACGTGAATAGAGGCAATTTCTCCATTTCCAAAAAAATATCATTTGGCCTTAAGTTTAAGACACCTGCTTTTTCTTACTTTACTTTATTGAATTTTAGGTGCGCCTGACAACTACGGATTGGTGATGTATGCTCGTTGTAATTATTTCTTTTTATTTCTTGTAAAACTGCTGTAATTGATAGTGCAGTTGATGGCATCTTGGAATCAAGAAAACAAGGTATTTTATAACAAGAGTAAGAAGTAAGATACATAAATTAGGTATATATTTTGTATCCTAATATGCACACACTTAATTTTTGTCAGGATACCTCTGAATATGCCCTTTTAAAAGAAAAAGGACAGGGAAAGCAATCTTTAAAAAAACTCTTAGACTGTGCATATAATTTATATATTCTATAGGCACTTACTAAACATTGGGCAAGAAGGTAGGGCTTTTTTTGTGATGCTTACATAAACCTTTGTTACAGCAAAAGCTGAAGCAGCAAGATTAAAACAGAAATAGAAATCAAAGCAAAATCCTCCTCCTTTTATTTTTCTTTCAAAGAAATGACTCACTTTGGGACCAAGTAGGTATGGAGCCCACCAAAATTCAAGACATAGAGGGCTCTTAAAAGTTCACTAGGTGCTAGCAACAAAACAAAGGTGATAGTCCATTTTTGAAACCAGCCTAACACAAAGAAAAAAAACCCAAAACACCATGCACTTAGACACCAACAAATTCCAGACATCATCGTGATGTCCAAAATTGTTATTCCACGGCCAATGAACAGCAGCATCGTTGAATGCAATGGACGCCCTAGCAGGGAAGATAATCCTCCCTCTGGAAGATAACCCCCAAAGCAGGGCTGCCCACCGTCCTTTCAATTCACTCAAAAGGAATCTGTATGACTGTGTGAGTGCCTTTCCCCACTCTTCAGATGTTAGACAATTTAAGTCTGACCTAAGAGAACTAAACTGAAAACTATACTTGTAACCTCTCTTCCCTAAGAGTATTCTAATACTCTGGCTGCATAGGACTCTTAGCTGAGGTTTCTATTAGCATACATATGACAAGCCACTGCATAATGCTGCCTCCATGTATTCAGTGGAGAGTCCGGATTTCAGCAGGTGTGCCTTCTAGAAAAAATAAACTGGGCTGGGCGTGGTGGCTCACACCTGTAGCACTTTGGGAGGCCGAGGTAGGCAGATCACTTGCGGTCAGGAGTTCGAGACCAGCCTGGCCAACATGGTGAAATCCCTTCTCTACTAAAAAGAAAAAAAGAAAAGAAAAGAAAAGAAAATTAGCCAGGCATGCTGGCACATGCCTGTAGTCCCAGCTATCAGGAAGGCTGAGGCAGGAGAATGGCTTGAAGCTGGGAGGCAGAAGTCGTAGTGAGCTGAGATTCTCCAGCCTGGGTGACAGAGTGAGACTCCATCTCAAAAAAGAAAAGAAAAAAAGAAAAAGAAAAGAAAAGAAAGAAAGAAACTGTAGTCCTCAATAGAGGAGAAGGGCTGTGATTTTTCATCTATTTCAGATTATTGACTAACGGTGTTTAAGGAAGATTTAGAAATTTGCAGGATTAGGTAGGAAAGTCTAACCCGTACTTTTAAACCTCATAGACCAAAATTCACTTAAGTAGGCCTTCCAGAAAGAGACAGAAATTCATCCCATTCTTCCTCTCACCATTAAAAAAAAATTACTTTTAAAATAGTCAATCTAGTCAGTTCATCTTTTAAGGTGATTTATAATCTTTGCTAAGATCTTAGAAGATTTAAACCTCTCTGAGCTGGGAACCTCTTATCATCCCACTAAGTAGTTGGTAGACTATGGGAGAGAAAAGAGGTCCCTTCATTCAACTCTGCCATCTATATATCTACAGGGCAGAATTTTGGTTTGGGCCACAATAGGTGGCCATAGATGCAGGTTTTCTTCTGGGACCCCAGGAAGAAAATGGCAGCCTTCTCCAGGATCTGGGATTTGATTATCTCACCCAATGGGCATGGAGAAAATGAGAGCAGGCCTTTAGAATTACCTTTGTTTGTCCTGCATTCCCATCTCCATTCCCACTGTGAAGCTCTAACTAGCTCAGCCCAAATGTAGCCAAAAACCGGTTAGTTAAATAAAAGGAGAAACTCCTGTTTGCCCTTTTACATACCAGGAAGTACAGGTTGAACATCCCTAATCCAAAAATCTGAAATCCAAAATGCTCCAAACTCCAGAACTTTTTGAGTGCTGACATGACCCCACAAGTGGAGAATTCCATACCTGACCTTGTGTGATGGGGTGCAGTCACAATGCAGTCAAAACTTTGTAGGCTGGGCGCGGTGGCTCAAGCCTGTAATCCCAGCACTTTGGGAGGCCGAGGCGGGTGGATCACGAGGTCAAGAGATTGAGACCATCCTGGTCAACATGGTGAAACCCCGTCTCTACTAAAAATACAAAAAAATTAGCTGGACATGGTGGCATGTGTCTGTAATCCCAGCTACTCAGGAGGATGAGGCAGGATTATTGCCTGAACCCAGGAGGCAGAGGTTGCGGTGAGCCAAGATCGCGCCATTGCACTCCAGCCTGGGTAACAAGAGCGAAACTCGGTCTCAAAAAAAAAAAAAAAAGAAAAACAACTTTGTTTCATGCACATCATTATGTAAACTATTGTATAAAATCACCTCCAGCCTATGCATATAAGGTATATTTAGAATATCAATGAATTTCGTGTTTCAACTTGGGTTCCATTCCCAAGATATTTCACTGTATATATGTAAATATTCCAAAATCCAAAAAAAAAAAAAAATTCAAAATCGGAAACACTTCTCATTCAAAGCATTTTCTATAAGGCAGGCTCAACCTGTACTATTTTTTTCTCAAGTTTTTTTGTTTTTTTTTTTTTAAAGAAATATCAGCAAACTGGCCAAAAAACAAGTGACAGACCTGTGAGTGACATATACACCATTTTCGAAAAAAAAAGGAATTAAGAAGTTGAGAATTGATCATACTAGATAGAAAATGGGTTGAGCTGTCGTTCAGAAAATGGTCCCTAGTTCAGGTTAGACTTGGCCTCCCAAATGAAGAAGTGTGTGTCTGGGGATGGGGGTTAGCGGGTATGGGATCCTGGAGAAGGCCGGCTTCCAAATTAGTAATGTGACTTGGACTAATCCTGTGCGCCTCGGTACCTTACGTCCATGCTCTTGGGCTGTTGGGATGAGGGCTCCTGGCCGCTCTGGCATCTCTCTTGGTGGTGGGTTGGCATTTTTGAAAGCCAGGATAGAATTGCCCCAAGGGGAGCCTGGAAGTGGTTTCTGGGCCGCATTTGTGGTAAAGGAATTTAGAAAAAAATGGCCTATGGCTCTCCCAACCTACAGAAGGCATTGGAAGGGAAAGAGTGTGCAAGTGAGGAAAAGGGCAAGAGAGTGAAATGAAATCTACGGAAACATTCTTGGCTGACAAGGAGGTGGAAATTTCTCCGTGCGCCTGTGCGGTAGGTCTGCCCCTGACCTATATTCTCCTTAAAGGGCACATTTTTTTTTGACTGGGCTCAATGTTAAGAATGCATCCATTATTAATAAATATAGCCTATGCCAAAAAAAATGTCTTTCAAGATTTAGGAAAAGGGAAATATTAAGGGAATAAACTAAAAATAGGATAAGTTTCTATTTTAAGAATAAATTCCCGATATCAACTTCTCATTTTGTTCCCCACATGGTTTCATGTAAATTGTATCTACTCCACACAGGAAAGTCAGCACTTTGGAGATCCCCAGATAAGAGCTCTGGAACAGAAGCTCCTTTTACTCTTCTTGGTTCCTTTGCAAACTTAGAGAAGACAAGAAGGGAGTCCCTGTCCTCACCCCTTTTAAGAAATCATTAACTTTTCCTGTGGGTCAAGTGTGAAGTTTTGTGTTCAGGTGCAGGCAAAATTCAGAACCTCTTTAATTTCCCTTTTTTTCTTTCACCTTTTAGGGTTTCCCAGAGGTCTATTTTAGGCAAATTGCATAGCAGCCTTGCACTGATGAAGAATGAACCCATTCTATCAAAATGTTTTTGCTCACCAAACCAAAGTAGTGTTTTGCCTATCAATCTTATAAAATCCTCCTTTCAGTGAATGTTAAGTATTGCCATTGCAGGTTTGAAAAGTAATAACCAGGGCTCAATTTTACAGACTACTTAACTCTGTGCAGTCAGTCAAGCTCAGGCTGAATTTGGTTTTGAGGCATGAGTGTTCTTTATGTTAGGCCACTAACCAATCACAGATCACGCATGGGAAACTTGGCCCCGGAGTCTGACCACTTAGGGCTTAGAGTCCAAACTAAGCAGACACCTTGAACACAAACATGAAAAATAGCACAATCTGAAGACATTTAAGTTTTTTGCCTAATCTCATTGTCACTGCTGGAAATGATGTTTGTGTGTTCTACATGCAAATTCTATTCAAATTCCTCCTTCTGTGACTTGAAACTGAGGCACAGGAAGGACAGGCAGAGAGGTGCTGGTGATTACATTCTGGACGGCCCAGGCTCCCACAAGGCCACAAAATGCCCCTCGATGTCAGGATCAGCAGACTACTGACATGGGATTTAGATATTAATCACGTTTCTTCAAATAACAAGTTACTTGAATTTGAGAAGGCCAGTATTTTGCAAAGGAAATGTTTGCTTTGTGTATCAGTTGCAGAATGATCTGGATATGGGAAAGCCTTTTTTGAAGCAGAGTTAATGTGGTCACAAATGGGAGGGTTTGGATTCTTCTCAAATTTGGATGTGAAGTACGGGATGAGGAATGAATCTCTGAGAGGAGTGAAAATCAAGCAGCAGGGAGGGGAAGGGCCAGTCATGTCTTATATCCTTGGCTCCTTACTATTCATGGAACTTGAGCAAAACTCCAACGTTTTGGTCTCAAGCATCCCACAGTTTATATGACTCCAACCTGGGAGGAACTTGGGCTTCTGAATCTATAATTAGTGGTTTGGGATTTATTTACTTCGTTAAAAAATGTGACTATGGGAATGACTACTTTGTTGTTAACTCTAAGCCCCAACACATCAAGAATTAAGTGCAAAACTCAGAATACCCTTTCAATAATTTGGTGGTTTAGAAGGGGTACCAATGTCCAATCTATAACATGAACAACTTTAACATGCCCAGTCTATGAAAAGCAAATGTTAAGTTTCAAGCAGCAGCTTCATATTAGAATCATGCTTAAGTTGCTTTTTTATTCACCTTTCCTGCACAGAACATATGCTCTGCATTCCAACTTCAAGTGCTTTGCTGCACAAGTCAGCTAACTATTCAGTTCACTTGCATCAGTTGCATTTCCATTAGTGGTAAGTACTGGAAGCATGCAGTTTAGGCTAGTAATTAACGTAATCCTACAAATACAAGGCAACTTACTCTGCGTCATCAGACACAGGAGTTCTCGGACCGTATCTATAAGATCAAATACAAAATTAGAGAACTGGCAAAACAGAAAGTGAATGCTGTAAGCAAGCTGGAAATAAAAACTGCTGGTGAAATGCACGTGCGCCAAGCCTTTTTTGCTGAGATACTGAAAGAGAAGCGGGATTATACAATTAACAATATTCATTGGCTGCTGAAAATCAAAGACAAGTCTTGATATTTCTAAAAAATGCAGAATTTATCTCAAAACCCAGAGGAGAAATGAAAATAATCCCCATGCTACACAGAAAGAAAGAATCTGTTCAATATAAACACAGAAAGGCTTAGGTACAATCCATACTGTTTAGAGAAGGCAGCTTAGAAAACAAACGTGTTACAGTCATTCACAAACAGTTCAACTTTTTGTGCCTTTATGTTCAGCAGTAATGGGCTATAATGGACACCCACTGTACAAGTGCGCCCTTACTGACCCTGTCCCTGATACGTTAATGTATTTGCACAAGAAACATCAAAGAGTGTTTCTGCAGTTTTCTGAAAGTAAACCAGAACCCCAATCAGTGCCTTTTGCATGCATTTGACAGAAACCACAATTCCTAGAAAACTGGTAGCCTTAATCAAAACCAGACTTGAATGATATTTCATAACTTGAAAAACTAAAGTTTTTTTTCTAATCTTATATATTCTCCTGATAATTTAGATCCATAAAGTTGTACCCTCTGTGACAGTCACTTGAAGTCTAAATGAGACTAAAGCAAAAAGACTAAATTAGAAAAATATTAGGACATTGCAAGGCATATTTCAAGCACATTTTAACAACAACAACAACAACAACAACAAAAACACGGCTCCTAGAAATGCCTGTCTCTTCAGCAAAGGTGAGTTTTAAGGGTCAGTTCTTACCTATATTCTGAAAAGCTTCTCCTTTCTGCAATTCTGATGGCAGACAAAGAATAGTAAAGAAAATACATCCTGCTTCCAGTTTCCAATAAATTACATTTTGGAGTCAGCAGCAAAAATTACCTGTCCCATGATCAGTTACACAATAGTTTATAGGAAAAGGGTAATTTCTAAAAATCTTTTCTGCAGTCTTAGAGAAAACAGCCTAGAATGCATGAGTGTACACACAAATACCCTCTTCTTTCTTAGGCTTTAATCATTCTAAAATAGTCTGCATTCATTGATAATTATTTAATTAACAGTGAAGGCAATCATACCAGTGCAAAACCCCAAATCTCTGTTGAAATGGCCAAAAGCAAGACAAGGAAAGGGTTTACGTATGTTTTTTTTTTTTTTTTTTTTTTTTTTTTCTGGCAGTAAGACTCATTTTCTCTTTCTCCAGAGGATCGTTTCAGAAGGTGTTTAGGTTGAATCTAATATTCTCAATTTTCCAAAACACTACTACATTGAAGCAGATAATGAGTGGATTCTTTCACATCAATAGAGAATGGCCTAGGCATGGTGACTCATGCTTGTAATCCCAGCATTTTGGGAGGCCGAGGCGAGCAGATTGTTTAAGCTCAGGAGTTCAAGACCAGCCTGGGTAACATGGTGAAACCTCATCTCTACCAAAAACACAACAAGTTAGCTGGGCATGGTGGCACATGCCTGTGGTCCCAGCTACTCTGAAGGCTGAGGCAGGAGAATCGTTTGAGCTGAGGAGGCAGAGATTGAGTGGGCAGAGATCACACCACTGCACTCCAGCCAAGGTGATGACAGAGTGAGATTCTGTCTCAAAAAGAAAGAAAGAGAAAGAGTACAAGGGCAATATTAATTCCGAAGACTAGATAAATGTTTCCCAGTTAATAAATAAGCCTAATGGAATAAATTTATTAAAACATAGTTTTTCTAAGTTATCTATACAAGAGAGCAGAGAATTTCTTCCCAATGGATGGTTAATCAAGAATCTATTAATAGTTGCTATGTGTTTTTGTGTCTTAATTTGAGCATTCTAATTAACATCTTATTGAAGTATAAGATACATACAGAAAGCGTACAAAGTGTACATACCAAACATATACTTCAGTGAATTTTCACAAACTGAACATATACATAAATTAGTGTTGAGTGTTTTGTACCACGTAAACAGACTCAAATAGTATATACTCTTGAGCTGGGCTTCTTTAACACATTTTGTTTGTGAGTTTCAACTATGTTGTTGCATCTAGGATATATTTGAATTTATGTTGTTTCTACGCAAAGTAATTAACAGCATTTCATGGACATCTCTACCAACAAAATGTAAGCCCCACGGGAGCAGAGATTTTTCTGTTTGGGTTCCCTGAACAGCGACCAAACGAGTTCCTCAATAAGTATTTATTAAATACTTTTTATTTAATTTTATTTTAATATTTATTAAATACTTATCAGGTGCTCTAAAAATAGAAAAGAATAGCCCAGTTTCCAAAGATAACCTTCATTTATCCCTTTACTATGTACTGTGGGTTTAAGGAATTTCCTCTGAGACTAACGTATTAGCTTTAAAAGGGCACCAACTTAAGCATAATTGCCATTGCTGGCAAGGGGAAGATAATTAGAGCTGAGGTGTCAAGTGACTTTCCCAATCATTCTACAGGAGACCAAAAAGTAAAGGCAAGTTGGGGGTGAGGATCACCAATAGAGCAATCTTTTTAATGCAAAGTACCTGAGTCAATAGGCTATGAGGTACAAAACTGGCCAGATAGGTCACAGTTGACATACGCATCCTACTAAAAAAAAAAAAAAAAGTCAATAAAGTTTAATTTTGAGGCCTGGCACCATGGTGGCTCATGCCTGTCATCTCAATACTTGGGAGGCTAAGGTGGAAGGATCACTGAGCCCAGGAGTTCAAAACCACCTGGGCAACACAGTGAGACCCTGTAATTAATAGTTTTTCATGGACATCCACAAAACAAAAACAAAAATGTAGCCAAGTGTAGTGGTGTATGCACCTGTGGTCCCAGCTACTTGGGAGGCTGAGATGGGTGGATTGCTTGAGTCTGGGAGGTCCAGGCTCCCGTGAACTGTGATTACGCCACTATATTCCAGCTTGGGTGATAGAGTGAGATCCCGTCTCAAAAAAAATAAAGTTTACTTTTGAGGGTAGGGGTAGGTAGAAAGATAAAGGGAACAGCCTATGTACTCATTGACTATATTTATGTAACTTTCACTACTAATAAAGCATTTTAGAATCAACAATTCACTAGTTATCTATTTCTATATCATGAACTAGCACTAGCTAAATTTAAAGTGAGAGGGAGAGAAAATGATTTTACTGCTCATATAAGATTACCCCCCATCACCGAGCATGGTCCTTTACACACAGTGACTGTTACTCAATAAACACTTGTTGAAAGGAAACATGCATCCTCACGGTGAATGCTGGCTCGATCAATCACACAGTATGTCACATAGTTCACCTGGCCATTCCTCCTTGTGCTCAGAGTAACCATCCACTCCCATGTGAAAATAAAGAGGACTCTTTCCTAAATCATAAAGACAGTGACAGGCCAGGTACAGTGGCTCACACTTGCAATCCCAGGACTTTGGGAGGTCTAGGCAGGTGGATCACTTGAAGTTAGGAATTTGAGACCAGCCTGACCAATATGGCAAAACCCTGTCTCTACTAAAAATACAAAAATTAGGCGGATGTGGTGGCATGCACCTGTAATCCCAGCTACTCAGGATGCTGAGGCACAGGAATTGGTTGAACTAGGGAGGTGGAGGTTTCAGTGAGCTGAGATCGGGCCCTGCACTCCAGCCTAGGTGACAAAGCAAGACTCCATCTCAAAAAAAAAAAAAAAAAAAAAAACAAAAAACAAAAAGTGATAGAGAATTCCTCAGGCTTCCACAGTGCTCTCCAGTACTTGTGTAGGCATCGTGCTGGAGTGGGATGGTGCTTTTCCACTCTAACAGAGCTGAGTTTGGATCTTAGCTCTGTAGGTACCAGCTGTGAACATGTGGAGCTCAGTTTCCTAATTGCAAAATGCAGATGAAAATTCTCACTCTCTAAGGTAGTGTAAGAAATAAATGAATGGGATAGCACCTAAATGTATCCAGTAGGCAGCCTTTAATCCTCACCTCCTTTTTTCCTTCCATTCTCACTTGCTTTACAGAAGCCCACGGATCCAGGGTCAAGTCCCATGCTGGGGCATCTGGAAAGTGAGTGACTATGGAGGGCCAGGTTCAGCCCTCTATTCCTCTGTCTCCCCAGCCCCAACCAGCTTGGGAATCATGTGTGATCCACTCATATAGCCTTTCTCTACATCAGCCTTCTTATTCGTGAAATGGAGCTCACATGGATTCCTTCAACCTACCTGTGAATTCCCAGGACAAGGTGAGCTTGAGGGAGCAGACACACTTAGGAAATGCTGCAAAGCACTTTGTGGTTGTAAAGCACAAATATTACTTCTCCCTGAAAATAGTGCTAGGCTCCATTACTGTTTTATTCAGAAGAATGTAAAATATAGATTATATTCAGGTGATAAAGATGGCTAGGGCATTTATTTTTTAAAAATATGGAGAGTACCTACTGTTCTCCTTGCCTCCCACTCTGCCTTCTTCTGTCTCATTGCCATCAGGGTCCTTGGAGAAAAAGAACACCATAGCTTCCTATTTTATGGTGAGCTTACAAATTATGCAAAGCACTCCCCATTCCTTTGCCCTATATTGGTAGGCTAACCACATATTTAACAAAAATGTATCACTTTTATTAAATGGCAAGAGAGGCTTCAACATATAGGACCCTAAACTGGAACCTGAACCCCAGGATAATTATTCCGTTACTTGTCATCAAGTTGTGCTTGATTCTAAGTTAAGTCAGAGCATGGAATAGAAATCCTACCTCCAGAAGGCAACGAGTGTTTGCTAATGTCGGAAAATTAATATAATTACAACGTTTGTAAATGGTATTCATTTTCTTTGTACCTGGAATCAGAGTGAAATCAAGTAAGTCAGAAAGAAGGGCAACCCCTTTACCCAAAGGTTCCTTTGTGAGCTAGAAAGAAAAGAATTTCCCATTTACTAAGTCCACAAGAGTCAGAAACAAAAAATGTTTAACAGGGAAATCCACCACTGAATTACACTTGCTTACATGCCAAAAAAGAGGAAAAAACTCTTGGCAGATGAGGCCAATTGTAATCATTCTGTTTCTGCTAGCAACAGCAGGTAAGTGGCACTGAGACGCCATATGCATTAAGAACATACTGAAAGCTCAGACTGGAGAAACAAAGTCACAAGAGCACAGAGTAACCTTCTGACCTCTGATCTTTCATGGGTGGACCCTTAGAAGATTCTTCCACATCCTGTTGCTTTGCAAATGGAACTGGAAGGAACTGGTTTGGGTTGGATCCAGTGTGTCTAAGGGACATCCCAGTTCTCCTGGCCATCATGTCGTCTTTTCGTGAATCATCCAACTCTTGCTGGCCTTTCAGTCCACTGTCACTCCAGGCAGGAGCTGTCATCTTCTCCAACTTCTCTTCTGTCCCTGAAGCCTCATACTCAGAGGCCAGAGGACATGCCCTAGGGCAACATTCAGTCCAGCCAGTCAAAGGCCACTTATTGCTAAAGATATTTTCAGTAGCATCACTCACTGGCGTTAATTCAAGACAGAAGAAGCCAGCGTCCCTGGAGGCAGTGGCACACACAGCAGCTGAGCAGGAAATCTCCCTTTTGAACACTGGGACCCGCTGTCATGCAGCTGGTACTCACATAGGACAGGTTTCCCTTTCTGGTTTTCCTGAGTCCTGAGAATGAAATTTGGCCAGTACTCAGCCACATGCAAAGGCTAAAATCACTACCCAGAGCGGGCATCAGAAGCAGCACTCTGATCTTGGGATCAGAACACTCTTTTAGTGACTTTACTCCACCTGCTATCAGCCGCCAAGTGCAGACTGTGACTTTAAGCTGATTTTTTTTGGAACACAACAGCCACACACAGCAGGGGCAACACACCATGGAGCAGAGCGCAGGCAAGATGCTCACGGTGGCTGGCTGCTCTCCTCTGATCTTTCTGCCTTTGACAGCCTCCTGGAATCTCTCAGAGCACTTTCCATTTCTTCTTTGCCATCCTGTGACAGCTGTTTGGATGTAACTAAAGCCAGAGAGGATAGTTTCACTCCTAGGAAAGAATTCACACCAGAGGGACCCCACCTGTCCTCCTTCACCTCCTGGAGAGGCAGGAAAACACTGCTCCTCACCTTCCTCTGTCCCCCTCGGGCACTTGCCCAGACTGCAGACCCACTCTTCCTGGGACTCCGGCACAGGAGCCAGCCACGAGGCCCTTCTGCAATAGTCACCTAGGCCAGAATTCACTGTTCTGCAGACGATCAAGTAGCATTGGTGGCAAGAAAGGAGAGGAACAAGGGTTATGAAAGAAGACAATGAATGCCCTTGGGACGGAAAGATTAAGAGAAGAATGTGGCTGCTCTCATTCCAAAGGCTGGTTAGTAAGGATGATATAATCAGATTGAGATAATGGAATGTGAACTCTGGCTAGGGCCTATGAAAGTCAAACAAGGCTGGCGTGACTCTGTCACCACAAGACTGAGTGATGGGACCCTCAGGATTCAAGGCCTGAAGGATGTATTTATTACTTTCCTATCCTTCCTCCCCACCTCAGATTCCCACCAGTCTCTGAAACCTCAGCTCTTTATCTCTGGTGTTCACAGCCTTCTCTCTTCTATGGTGTCACCCAGAGTCTGGAACCAAAGAAACCCTTGTCATGGGGCCATCCATTGCTTCCTTTGGATTTCAAGGGCAAAGTATAAAGAAGAATGCTAGGAACACTTCCTCCTGCTATGGAGAGCATCACTTCACTCCTACCGTACAGATGGAATGGAGGTTCCCGGGGCCCATCCAGTTTTACACATGTACTCTATGTGTTTCCTGGATGAAAGATCAGCCCGCAGAACCAAATCCCCAAAAGAGAACTTGGGAATTCAAAACTGGGTGGCCTCCAGGGAGGACGAGAACTGGGGACAGGCCTATAAGATGCTCTTCCCCTACACATTTGGATGATGATTCATCCAAGGAAAGTCTTGGCTTATAGAAACCCCCAAAGAGGAGTGTTTTTAGACTCCTGATTTATTATACAATTTTAAAAAGTAGGGGAGGAAGGAGAACTTTACTTTTTTAATATGTCTACTTAGATGTCCAAAATGTGAACTCATGATACTAATAACTTTTTCTTCCTCTCTCTAAGGCGTAGGAAAGAGAGAGGTTATAGATAAGCCCAAGAAACCCTAGTAATATCATTAAAACATTCCATTTAGCTCGTTCAATATTTTCAACTAATAAAATTGTGCTGGATGCAGCCAAGGGAAAAAGGGTCATTTGTCAAGATTATTGACATTCCCAGGCAGTGATTCTGGTGACAACAGAATCAAAATGGATGTCTGCCATTAAACTTCAGACACATGTTCCCCGCAACGGGACCCACTAACATTACTTCTCTGCTATACATAGTCTGTTAAAACTATGTCACCTCTAGGGGTTTATATAATGTTCTTCAGCAAACTCTTTAAAAGCAGCAGTGGGGCCAGGCACAGTGGCTCACGCCTGTAATCCCAACACTTTGGGAGGCTGAGGCGGGAAGATCACGAAGTCAGGAGTTTGAGACCAGCCTGGCCAACATGGAGAAACCCCGTCTCTACTAAAAATACAAAAATTAGCTGGGTGTGGTGGCACGTGCCTGTAATCTTAGCTACTTAGGAGGCTGAGGCAGGAGATTCGCTTGAATCCGGGATGCGGAGGTTGCAGTGGGCCAATATCGCACCACTGCACTCCAGCCTGGGCAACGCAGCAAGACTCCATCTCAAAAAAAAAAGCAGCAGTGACTCCCATGCAGATATCCTTGCTCATGTATGGCGAAAAATACCTGTAGTCATTAAGCGCTTGGTGCCCCTTTAAGCTGGAAGTGGCCACTGAGACAGGAGACATAGAGTCCGTTTGAACCTTGCTGCCATGACAGATGACTTCTTCTTCATCCTCTCTAGGCCCAGCCTTCCCAATGCTAAGCCGCTTCCATTTCTGCTGGTCTATCTCCGTCACTGGTCCAAAGTGCACAAACTTTTGCCTGGGGCTGGAAGCTTTCTTAGAGGCCCTTGCTTTGCGGTTGGCAAAGTCATCACGGATGGCAGTTTCTGCTTTAATTTCTGGGGAAGGCTCAGAAGCACAGATATGCTGAACATCTCCATCCCTAGTCAAAACCAGAAAGAAGTTCTAAAAATGTCTAAGTAAAAATCAATAAGAGGTTTGGAAAAAACAAAATAATAGAAGTAGTTGGCCCTCCCTATCAGTGGGTTCGGCACTGGTGGATTCAACCAACTTCAGTGGAAATTATTTCGGAGAAAAAAAATTCCACAAAGTTTCAAAAAGCAAAACGTGAACTTGCTGTGCAGTAAGTACTACACTGAATCCACGTGAATGAAGTGATGAGAAAGCACTGTATGAGGTATACATGTATAAGGTATGCTTAGGTTTCTGTAGGTATTATCAGTAATCTACAGATAATTTCAAGTATTTGGGGGGATGTGCATAGGTTATATGCAAATACTATACCATTTCATATTAAGGACTTGAGCATCTAAAAATTTTAATATCCAAGTAGAGTCTTGGAATTAAGCATGGTTACCGAGGGACAACTGTATACGAAAAACACTTTTTTTTTTTTTTTTTTTTTTTTTTTTGAGACGGAGTTTTGCTCTTGTTACCCAGGCTGGAGTACAATGGCATGATCTCGGCTCACCGCAACCTCCCCCTCCTGGGTTCAGGCAATTCTCCTGCCTCAGCCTCCTGAGTAGCTGGGATTACAGGCACGCGCCACCATGCCCAGCTAATTTTTTTTGTGTTTTTAGTAGAGATGGGGTTTCACCATGTTGACCAGGATGGTCTCGATCTCTCGACCTCGTGATCCACCCGCCTCGGCCTCCCAAAGTGCTGGGATTACAGGCTTGAGCTACCGCACCCGGCCCAAAAAACACTTTTATGGCTAGAGCAGAATTGCTTTTCCATTAATACTCAAATGAAGAAATGATCATTGTCTTGCTTAAAAATGATCATTACCTTGTCTTTAAGTTTCTATAGCTTTCAAAACATTAATTCTAACATCTCTAACATCATAAGTGATGGCATAAGAAAATCTTAGGTACTGTGGAATACTTAAAATTATTTTAAAGTCAAGTTTAAACTCTACAATAAACAAGGCTATCAAAATAAATAACCATTCTTAGAAAGTCAGCTGAGTTAAAAAGAGAATGTTTTCTCTCCATGTGGTTTTTAACTTTTAGTATTAATAAATTCATCTCATGATGCATGTGCTGAGCTCCAGGAACTCTGTGATATGAGAGGCACTTTTTCAAGCCATCAAAATAAAAAATGGTACAAGGGGCCCTCACAGTGGCTCATGTCTGTAATTACAGCACTTTGAGAGGCTGATATGGATTACTTGAGCCCTAGGAGCCATAGGTGTTCAACACCAGCCTGAGCAACACACCAAGACCCTGTCTCTATTTAAAAAATCAATTAAAAAGTTGGCCAGGTGCAGTGGCTCATGCTTACAATCTGAGGACTTTGGAAAGCTGAGGCAGGAGGATCCCTTGAACCTAGGAGTTTCAGCATAGGCAATGTAGTGAGACCTTGTCTCTATAAAAAATTAACCAGGCATGGTGACATGGGGCTGTAGTCCCAGCTACTCAAGAGGCTGAGGCAGGAGGATTGCTTGAGCCCAGGGGTCGAGGCTACAGTGAGCTGTGATCAAGCCACTGTATCCCAGCCTGGGCAACTGAGCAAGACCCTGACTTTAAAAAAAAAAAAAAAAAGATACAAGGATAAGTATTTGATGCCTTCAAAATAAAATACTACTACTGCCAGGGGGAAACATGACACACCTTGCCTTTCCTGATACTTTGAGTCTCTCCCACGTCTCCAAGTCAGCTTCTGTTATGTTGGAGAGTGTAATGAAGCTTCGGGGCTCACGGTGAGGGGCAAGGCTGCCCTGAATTCTCCGCTGGGCCAGGTCATCCTTGTGAAGATCTGGCACCTTCCTGAGTCCTCCTCCTTCCACAGGTTCACTCTCCTGAGCCCTTGCATTACAGGTCACTATTGACTTCACCTCTTCTGTGTAGCCCTGGTTTCTGTCCATTTGATCCAGGCCCCCACATCAATGGAAAAATCAAGTTCAAGGAAGGGGAGCAGACAAAGAGAATGTCAAGCATGGAAACTCACAGGCTGAGGACAGAACAAAATGATGGAAGTGCCTTTCCCTTTCTCAAAAATGGAATCAAGGAGCTGTGATGACTTTCATCTATGTCACCCTTATAACTCTGAGTGAGACAGATGTTTTTTTTTCCCCCACCAGATGACAGTCTCAACTACAGTTTAGGAAGCAGAGTAGTGCCTGCTGAAATATTACTAATGGTAATGAGATTTTGGCTGGATGGTAATGATGCCCAATTCCCACACTATTCAAGTTACTGTAATGAATTCAGTTTTTCTGATTGAATCCCTTAGCCCTCGTGGAATGTTTTTTACTGCACTAGTAAAATGTTCGTAATGAGCTCTGCATGATCCAAATTCTAGGATTAGTTTGTAGATAGCTGGAACATTGTTCACATATTAAATATCTTAAACCTAAACCCACAGCTGCCAGAAAGTACATCTAAGTCAATTCTGACAGAAAGTTTCAATGTTTAAACTTAACGTCTGCTTCATGACATTAGTCAGGTTCGGCTAATACAAACTTGAAGAGCAGAGGGTATTCCTCTTTACCTGGATTGAGAGAGTCAATACTCATTTGTTTCTGATGTTAATAACCATTCACCTTTATTGATGCTAAAACTATATTTTCAATCGTTCTCCTATGACGTGAACATTAGCTGGCTAACATTGACAAAATTGTGATTTAAACCAAAGCTGTGGCATTTATATGCATAAATATTCCATTAAAAGTCCACTTCTAACTAAATACGCTTCTTAAAATAGAAAAATCTCAAAAAATATAGAAATACAGCCTTTTAATTTTCCCACAAAATATATCATTCGAGCTGGAAAACCATGAGATAGTCTTTTGTCACCTCAATGATTTGGTGTGGTTGCAGAACCCACAAAAATAGAAAGGCAGCAGAATTTTCTACTTAGTTTGAGGAAGGAGATCAAGGAATGGCATAGCAACGAGGCACAAGGGATTCTTTTTTTAAAATAAGTTCTTTGATGCTATCTAGGGAGGTCATAGGCTGCTTCAGACCCAGAGCTGTGTCCACAAACACAGTCAGGTGACAACAGACAGATGTAGCTGGAAATATAAGGAATTAAAATTACATATAGGAGAAAGAAAAAAAGGGAGATGAAGGCTAGTCCTTTGCCTCACTCAAAGTGCTGATTGCCATCAATATGCCTTGATGTTAGTCACTTATCCAAAAGTCTTTGTTTCACTTGCACAACTGATCCCTCCCTCAAGGCCCTCCAAGAATGGTTTGTTACAAGGCCTGCCAATAGCAAAGACCAAGGGCCTTCTGAAGCTATAATGTGTCCTATAAAGAAATTATGCCAGATTTTCTCTCATCTAATCCCTGTTCTATATCCAGGAATCTCTCATGGGTTTTTGTATCTGGTACTTCCTAAGAAAAATCAAAAAGACCAACTACTCCACTGAGCTCAACAACTCTGCCCAAAGAACCCTTTCAATTGTCTAAGCACAGCTGAGATAATTATATACTAAGTTCAACAGGCTTAAAAACCTCTAAAGTGATGGGCAAAAAGATGACAATTCAATAATGTAGATGTTAACTCTAGCTGATTTTGATATAAGGAAACATACAGGAATGATAAACTCAGCAGAATGAAATGCAGCAAGTGGGCACCCTAAATGAAATCGTATCTCCCTCTTAGGACAAAAATCACTGGTCAAATTCCATCTTACTACAAATTTCCTTTCCACAATTCACTCCAACATGTATTAAGAGGATGGGAAGAATTTTGGCAGAAGGAAACGTGTCTGAAAACAATTTCTATGACAGAACATATAGAAGTATACTTTAAGTCTGAGAAGTAGTTTTGATGGGAAATACCCATTATCATGTGTCTAGGAGATGTTGCTGGTGTGAGAGAAGAAAGAACAAGTCTCATTTTTTTTTCCTTCCAACATCTAAACGGAACTAATAAGAGAGAAGTGCTTTTAGTGTTTTTCTGCTTCTTTTGAATGGACTGGAGCAGCTGTTAGAGGTGGCTGTTCTCTGATAGGAAATAGTACATGTCTATTTTTGCTAATAATGCCAACTGATGACACCAGCACCCATATGTGGTGATGAGCCCTGATTCAGCACATCTACACACTGGAATTCAATGATTCTTTGGCAAAGTTAGCCCTATTTTGGACATGGACACTCTACTGTCTGCCATCTGCATTTAGAGGAGATTGAATATCTAAAGTTCCACTTCAAAATAAACCCCCATTACAAAGTACACATAATTGAGGGGCTGGAAAGAGGAACTGGAGGGGGTATAATACAAACTGCCTTCATTTAATTATGTCCTCTCTCCCTCTCTTTCATAGACACACACACACACACACACACACACACACACACACGCCATGTGCACACCTTTTATATTCTAAACTTCTTTTATTTGAGATTCCCTTTGAGAGCTGTTTGCTGCCATCTGATTTATCTGCCCCTTTCTTTGGATAAGGGCCATAGAGGAGTTGATTTAATGGCACCGTTGGCTTGGTTTGGTTCATCCTTGCTCTCCTTGCAGCAAAGTCATCCTTCTCAAGATCAGGCAGTCGACACACAACTTCACCTTCTGCCTCTGAATCGTTGCCATGTTGATGGCTCAGGAAAGAGTTTTCTTTGCGAAGGACAATGTCACGAACAGCTTCTTTCTCTTCAATTAATTGTTTTTGACTAATGGGGAAAATTAAATGGGACTCCACATGTGATCAGACAAAAAAAATTAAATCCCCATCTCTAGACAGACAACTGTGTTGTTAGTAAAAAGTCTTCTCAAAATTGTTAGTTCAAATGGCATCTGTTCATTATTTCAATCTAGATTGCAGCATAGTTAGGGTGGGTTTTAAAACCTTGAATTTAGCCAGACATTAGCAATACTAAAAATTCATTTAGTTTTCAGGGTTTCCATCCACAACAGAAAGACAGGATCCTAAATGGCTCTGAAAATGACAGCGTAGATTCTTTGCATGAAATTGGGGAAAGGTGGGAAGTTTTTTGTGACTGTTCTTTTTTCTTTAGCACATTAGTACCCAGTAGACACTTAATTTGATTTTGACTGACAGAGCAAAAAACTGAGCCAAGAAACTGATCTGGGAGAAAACAAATGAATACAGCTACATGACAGCACACTTAAAATGTGTCACAGATTACAAAGTGTAAGGAAGTCTTTCTACAGAGCTGAGCTCACATGAAACATCGGGGGTAGTTTAAAACCATTCATAGGATGGTCTTAAACTATTCCATTCCTATGGTCCTCCACTTCCAGGAAGCTTATCTTGCTCTGTACCTTTCCATCAGAAACCTTTTCTTCCTCTTCTATCTCCTTGTCTCTCTACCTCCCAACTCTTCTTTTTCTTTTTTTAAGAGCCAGGGTCTTGTTCTATTGCACAGGCTGGAATGCAGTGGTGCAATCACAGCTCTCATACCCTAATATAGAAGCAGATCTTCTACTTGAACCCCTGAAGTCCAAGAGCAACACTCTTTCCACTTTCGGACAAACCAAATGGTCCTGGGCTCCAGCATCCCCTTGGGCAGAATTTTTTGGAATAAAATATTCGTGTTTATGCAAATGGCCCTGCCAATTGGCGATGCCAATTTGAGCAGGAATAATCTGGTCCCTTGTGCATCTTGTGAGCCCAGCCAGGCTGCACATTCCCTTCGGTGTTTATTTTTAGGCTAAATGCCCAGTGTGACAAGACTCATTTCAAGTGATCTGAATTTAGATATGCGAACTTAAAAAAAAAAAAAAAAGAGGGTAAAGAAAGTTTCCATACCATTGGCTACTGGAAGACACTCCCGCCCACTTAAAAAATGGTCACAATGACTGATTTTCCACTAATAGATAATTTCCACTAATGCCACTAATTCATGGAGAGCAAAAAATAATGATGCAAGTTTTGAGCTGGCACTGATGGCATTGAAACAATAAATATTATGTATAAGGTAGATATGTAAGATTGTATTCACAGGTGTCTAGGTAGCAAAATATTTAAATGATTTTTATAATGTGGTTTTTTTTTTCTCCTTTGAAGGTCCCTAAGGGCAGTCTTTCATGAAACTTGGGTCCATTTTACTTTATTTTTCAATAACTACAACTCTTTGAGTAGCCAGTACATTCCAGATACACTAACTTTCATGAAAACCCTGCAAAATAGAGATTATGATGCCCACTTTGCAGAAGAGAATATTAAGGTCTCTAGTTCAAGCCATCTGAACTTAGGTAAATTAATTGAAGTATACTCAAGGGGCAGGCCCAGGCTGTCTGGCTTTATATTCATGAAAAGGTTTGGCAGTTTTATTTCATCCAAGTCAGTCACAGATGAGATGCTTTGGGAAAGAGCTGCTTTCAGAGCACAGCTCATTGCTTCATGTGGAAGGAACATAGTTCAATGTCAAATGAGAAATGCCAAGCCCTGCCTCCAACTGGCGATCCTGCACAGCCTCACCTAAAACAAGGCAGGCTAGCTATCTTGATAGGAGAGACGATGGGCCCAAAGCAGGTGAGGGGGAAGAAAAGCTCGTCTCAACGTTTCTGAGGCTTATATATTTCAAAGTGAATGAGATAATGATTTAAAGTAAGGAGAAGCTGGGGTTTTCTTTCACCCCGTTTTAACTTAGCAATGTATAAGCAACCAGCTCAGATTGGTAGCTAGTGTATTCCACTGAAGGAAACTGGGCTCTCCAGAAAAGCCTGTTAGTTCCCCTGGGAATGTGCTGGGGGATACCGGAAACCTCCCTGTTCATCCCATCTCCAATCAGGGCAGCTATTTGGTTGGTGCACAAGTAATTGCGTTTTTTGCCTTTAAAAATGGCAAAACCACAATTACTTGTGCACCAGCCTAATACACCCAGAGTCACAAAGAGTCATGCAAGTTATGTGCCTGGCTTGTCCCCGATACCCAAGGATCTGTTCAGCAGCCATGCTGAACCGGCGTCTGGTGAGGAGGGTCTGTAGAGGAATCTGTGTCTGGCACTTAGCTGCATCTGCTCTTCTTCTAAAGATTTCTAAAATGCCTATTGTTCCTCAGAGGTTTTTTTACCCGCTTCCCCGCCACCCCCCTGTAATTAATTACTATGTGGTTGAGAAGATCCACAGACCAGCAGAAACCAAGCACTGAGTGCTGAAACATATGAAAACAATTAGAAAAGAAGTACAATCACGTGAAACCTATAATTCAGTTTAAAAAAATTTTTACTTCTCCAATGGGAAACACCAAGTAAAAGAACTCAAATCTCCATGGCACTTTAATTCAGGGGAAGTGCATCTTGGTTCTTATTTTATCCTCTTGAAAACAGAAATCTTAGCTTCTTTGGCAGAGTGTCATATTTGGGGAATAATTAAGTTAGTGCAACCATAAAATAAAATAGAAGAAAAAGTTTATATACCTTTTCACTTCAATGGAAACTCTAATAAATATTAAAGTCCACACATTTATTAAGAAGTCCTACTTTCTGTCTCCTGATGCTAAGATACTGCTAATATATTATTTGACAGGAAGCTTGGGGCTTCTAGGATTTTGACCTCCTGTGAAAATGAAACAACATGCACCTCTGCTCCCTTTTGTATACTGCCTTAAAGATAATGCGAGTCTCACTCTGTCACCCAGGTTGGAGTGCACTAATACAATCTTCGCTTACTGGAACCTCTGCCTCCGGGGGTTCAAGCAATTCTTGTGCCTTAGCCTCCCTGAGCAGCTGGGATTACAGGCATGTGGCACCATGCCCAGGTGATTTTTTTGTATTTTTAGTAGAGACAGGGTTTCACCATGTTGGTCAGGCTGGTCTTGAACTCCTGATCTCAAGTGATCTGCCCGCCTCGGCCTCCCAAAGTGCTGAGATTGCAGGTGTGAACCATCGCATCCAGCCTAGCAAGGCATTTAAGAATATACTTGGGAAACAAACAAACAAAAAACAGTCTACAAAATAAAGCTTTGTTGTTCATCTACATGCTCCTCCCCTTGGACAGGGCTCTATTATTTCACTCATTTCTGCAAACATTTCCCAACTGAGAAATGGGCCACAACAAGTGGTCCTCTTATTGGGTGCAAAGACTTGCTGGCCAGAATTCATCTGGATGTCAAAGACAGAATACTGAAGTTAAAATGTCTTCAGAGACATCAGCATATTTCAATGACTTAAATTCTTATTTTCCAGACACCAAGAGTCCTTTTCTTCTTCATGATACTTCATTTCAGTTAAACTAGTTTCTGCCACATTAAAAGCAGGATCCCAAATGTGAATAAACTTCGAATGACTCTCAACTCCTGGGGCTTGCAAAAAGTAACAAAGACATAGACATGCCAGGCTGGTGGCATGCTATGTGTAAAACCTTTATGAGAGAGCTGGCAGCTGAAAAATCTGTCTAACAAATGAATTCTGGGTGTTTGGAGCAGCTGTGTTGTGTTGCTATTGGGAACATTCTCTGAGAATATGCATAATTATCCGGAACCCAATTTTAAATGCTAAATCAGAAGATCTGAGGCATCATGACATTAACTGACCTACAAACTTCTGCATACGAGAGCTAACTTGGATGAAATAGGTTAAAATTAAGCCAGATAACAGGAAACATGAATGGAAGTGAAATAAAGAAATATATATCCATTAGAATTACATTTTTTTTTGTTTTTGAGACAGAGTCTCACACTGCCACCAGGCTAGAGCGTAGTGGCGCGATCTCAGCTCAATGCAACCTACGCCTCCCAGGTTCAAGCGATTCTCCTGCCTCAGCCTCCCAAGTAGCTGGGCCCAGCCAGTGTGTGTGTGTGTGTGAGTGTGTGTCTAGTAGAGACAGGGTTTCACCATTTTGGCCAGGATACTCTTGATCTCTTGACCTTGTGATCTGCCCACCTCAGCCTCCCAAAGTGCTAGGAAATTACAGGCATGATAGAATTACATTTTTAAACTATGATTTGATGTTTGTACAGTGAATGCGAGTTGTCACAAAAGAGTTCAAAGTTTTTTTATAAAATAAACATCCCAGTTACTGAAGCAGCACAGTCCCCATATGGACTTCCCAGCCTTTGCCCAACTTCTCTTCTCTACAAGACCATTATTCCTGAATGTGCTGAATTAGCTTAATGCAGCTCCCCCCGTCCTCGCTTGCTGTTTTAGATACTCTAAAGATTATGGTATCCTTGGTAAACACTAGCTTAAACACTCTACACATGTGATATAAACGAAAGATGTGTGTCAAAGATAGGAAGATCAAATTATTACCTACTACTATGTCCTTAAAGGCAGGAGCTAGAGAAGTCTGAAAAATGATACATAGTGAGGAGATATTATTCCTCTCACTATTATTATTTCTGCCTTCTCAGCATCTAGTCTGGTCTCCAGTACATAAGATGCTCAAGGGATGTAGAAAAAAATGTGTCTGAAAAGGTCTCTGTATCAAAACTTAATTATCTGGACTTTTAAAAAAGATTTTATTACATTACTCTTCATTATTTAATAAATTCAGAGAGCTGTTTGTAACAAAAGCACAATTTCATGTTAGAATATTCCAGAAGCACATATGTGTTTAGAATAGGCATGATTATCTGTAACATACCACAGACAAAGAGATATCCTTTGGTTTTTAAATTTTTTTTAATACAAAGCTACTCTAGGATTAAATTTATATAAATCAACACTGGATATTTTAATTAAGACCTGGTCCACAGAAATAACCATATGTGGCATTGTACACAGAGATGGAAAATGTGTGGGAGGCTGATGTGGTACTGTGGTCAGAGCATCCGAATCTGGTCACCAGGTTGGTGGTGACCAGCTTTGCAAGTCACTGACTATCATGGATCCTCAGCTTCCACTTCTGGAAAATGGGTATATAATCCACCTCTTAAACCAGCCTGACCAACATGGTTAAACCCCATCTCTACTAAAAATCCAAAAATTAGCCAGGCATATTGGTACATGCCTGTAATCCCAGCTACTTAAGAGGCTGAGGTAGGAGAATTGCTTGAACCTCACTGCAGAGGTTGCAGTGAGCTGAGATTGTACCACTGTACTCCAGCTTGGGCAACACAGGGAGACTCTGTCTCAAGAAAAAAAAAAGACATAAATGGAACAGCAAGTGGCAAAGGAATTTCAACTGTCAAATTATTATTAATGTCAATTTGTAAAATATATTTTGGCTGCACTATTATTTATTAGGATTATTGTGGTTATTACATAAGAAAAATTAACTAGCTTCTCAAAACACTACAGAAGAGTGTATAACTATAATTTTCCTTGGCTCTGATTGTTGCCATCTCACATATAATACAAAGGGTCTCCATCTCACATGTAATACAAAACTATCAGTACCGGATACTAGTCCCTTTGTTACAATTAAAGAGAAGTAATTACTCCATTCTTTGTTTTTGAATCGACATGCTTTAGAAAATAAGGAGTCAAATAAACTCAATTCTACTTAGTACCCTCTTGAGACAAAGAAAGTAAGTGGATTTTTGTAAGCCAGCCACCCTCTAGAGTGTTCCCCATTTCAAAGAAACAGACTATCTTCTAGTGATGTGTAAAGTAAGATATGAGCCATTTAGGAGTAGCGTGAAAATTAACAAGCCACAAACAATAGAAAAATACAATGCTATTACTGGGCAAATCCTGCAGCCCACAAATGATGACTACAAATATGTGAGGAAGACAAGGTCTGCACCAGGCGGCGAGGAGCTCACTCTTCACCTTCATCTAAAATACCTAGGAGGTACTTAGCAGAGACATGCCTTAAGGCAAAGACTATCATCTATGTGCTCAGAGTAGGGAACAGCGATGCAACAGGAAAAGCGGGAAGTGGAAAAAATAAGATGAAAACTCCAGCTCTCTAGAGACATTCCAAACCCCCAGGCATGCAGAAAGCCAGCCGGGCCAGCCCTCAGCCCAGAGCTGACCTGGCAAAGCGCCGTGCTGCTGGCATGACCTTGATTCCAGCTTGCTCTAGCCTTTTGCGCTTTTGGATCTCAGCAGCATCTTTTTCTTCAGACTTGGGAGCTGGGGCCACCACAGCCCCATCTGAAGAAGGGTGCTCCTTACCACTGCCGTCGGGTAATTCACACCCACCATGGGAAGGCTTCCGACCAGGATTCATTTGGCCAACTGGATCGTCTTCATCAGCCGACCCCACTTCACTCCCCTCTTCCTCTATTGTTTCAGGAAAGCTAGTGAGTTGGACAATATGGTTTACCAAACTAACAGACTGGGCTGGGGAGCACACCCCATGTCATCTCCCCGCTATTCTGATTTTCACTTTAGAAAAGGAAGTCACAGCACAAAATATGAGCCTGAAAATGTGAAGAAAATTCAACACAACCATTTGTTAATTCATACAATGCATCATACCCGCAACATTGAGAGTTATCCCAGACTTGATAATGAAAGGCAAAAATCTTTTCTGCTGCAAACATAAAATTCATTAGTTGGTTCAGCAAACTAACAATTGTAATAAAATTTTTATTCAATGGAAAGTAATAGTACAGATGGACTAATGGAGAAGTTTATTTTGTTATAAGGTTCTTGAAGGCAGGAACTCTGCCTTATTTGTTATTGGGTCCCCAGTGCCTAGTATATAATAGATGTTCAACAAGTACTTCCCGAATAAATGAATAAATAAATACAAAAGCATAATGAGAGATTAAGGAAACCACTGTTTCTCTAAAGAGAGGAGAAATCCATTTATTATGACTATTTCACATGTGATTGTGAACCACATCCTACGCATCATGTATTTGCATCACATATTTGAGCTTGTATCAGATTAATTTAAGCCTAGATTTTTAAAACCTCTTTTTTCATCAAGATAGGACTCTTTCTACACCTAATCTGATAGGATTCGGAGTCAAGCAGTCTCTGCAGAAGGACACAGATGACAGATTTGCTCTCAATGTCCTATCAACAAAATTGGTTTCAGAAATCTGCTTATTTAGGCAAGTAGCTGTTGAATACCTATTATGTGCCAGGCACTGTTCTAGGCACACTCACCAAGCTTCTACTTTCTCCTGACAAGCTCTCTCCAAATATCTGTCCCATCCACCCCTGTCTGTAATCTTCCATCAAAGTTCTGAATTGGTCATTTAACCTCATTCCTGTCCAGAAGCTGCAGTTCCCAAACCACTCATGCCCAAGCCAGTAAGAGGGCAGCTGCACTCAGGCCTTACCTGAAGGGCCTCTCCCCACCCAGGGGGGAGGTGGCGGTACTCCAGCTCTTGCGGTATTCCTCACGCTCTGCTTTCTTCTTTCTCAGAGGTGCAGGGACGTAGGCGGTCTGATTGCTTTTGTTCGGGAGGTACTGGTTAAAAGGCACTACTGATTTCGGCTCACCATGGGAAGTCCGCCTTGCAGACATGTCATCCTTCTTCACATCTGGCAGCTTCCGATGAGGCAAGTCGGATTCAGAGTCACTTCCTCTCCCTGGGAAAGAGAGGATGGGTGCTGAGAAAGTGTGTCAAGCTAGCAGAAAGTTCCCAATGTTAAGTACGCATTAGGGATGTGGTTCAATCTGTGGGTTCTGAGGATTCCTTCTTAAATCATTAACTTAACAAATCAGAAGAATCCATGTAGATTACTCTACTCTGGGAAAAGAAGGGAAAAAATCAGGAAAAAAAACACCAACAAGGGCAAAATTTAAAAATACAGACATAAGCCTAACTGTATCTGAGAACTACAATTAGCAACACACTTGCAATAGGATTATATGCCTACTGAGATTCTGCTACTCTCAAAAGAAGAAAACAGAAATTAATCAATGAAGTTTTCACTGAGCACCTGCTGCATGTCTTACACTTTGCCAGATAGTCCAGCAAATAAAAATTATGAGACATTTTGTCTTTGAGGCATCTTTAACCAACCCATAACGTACCTAGAGAATTTAAGTTATAATCAAGAAGCCAAGAACAATAGGAATTCAGGAACATGATCGATTTGAATTACACCAAGGGTTTGCCTTCCAGGAAGTGGTTCAGGTCATTCCTCTGCATGGGAGCTCTTCCTGGTTCCCACAGCTGGAGGCAATCTGTTCTTCCGGCAAATCCTATGCCCCCATGATCTTGTTTTTTCCTCTGGTGCATTCTACTTTCTAACTTGTACTTTGAGAATAAGAGCTTTATAGTTTTTAACGTTTTCATGCCATTGCCTTTGTACACAGTGGACATCCTTAGATTATCTCATGAATAAATGAGTTGGTTTGGCTTAGAGAGCGTTTTAGACAACACATGAGAATTCAATGTTCCCAACATCAGCCATTTGTTGGACAATAGACCCAATGATTATACTGTATTCTTGTTTCCTGAGTCCTATCTTATTAGATTTCTAGGATCTCTTAGAATGAAGTCATCATTCCAACAAAACTACCATATAAATAGCCACCATTTCAATGCTGGTTGAAAACAATTAATCAATGAGAGCATTACAAGATTGTTCAACTATGTTGGTGATAAATGAAATGTATACCTCTTTAGACTTAAGAAAAGAGCCTTGGCCAGGCGCGGTGGCTCATGTCTGCAATCCTAGCACTTCAGTAGGCCTGGGTGGGCAGATCACTTGAGGTCAAGAATTTGAGACCATCCTGGCCAACATGGTGAAACCTCATCTCTACTAAAAATACAAAAATTAGCCAGGCGTGGTAGCACAGACTGGTAATCCCACCTACTCAGGAGGCTGAGGCAGGAGAATTGCTTGAACCCAGGAGGCGGAGGTTGCAGTTAGCCGAGATTGCGTCACTGCACTTCAGCCTGGGCAACAGAGCAAGACTCCATCTCAAAAAAAAAAGAAAAAAAGAAAAAAAATAGAGCCTTACACTAAGAGCCAAGAGATGTGGCAGCCTGGTAGAGGGGTTGGTTAAGTGTTAAGCCAGAACCACTTCCTTTGGTGTTCTGCTCATTTGCATATGTTACATCAGTACTTTAAGCCTCAGTTTCCCAATTTATAAAATAAGGATAATAATATCCCTATCTCATAGCTGTTGGAAGGACCAGATACATATAAAACTATTGGTACAGTGCGTGGGTTAGACTAAGTGCTTAATAAATACTGGCTACTTTTTATGTCATAATAATTCTGGATCTGGCAGAAATGAGCTGTGGGCTCCTAGGGTTGTCTCTAACATGCTTGACTGTCCTTTTTTGTAAAACAGAAATAAAATGATTTGCCCTGGAGGTTAAGTGATATAATGGTTTTTAAAAGACTGTAAAACTTAAAAGCATTGACCATAAACAAGTTGTTTATTGTTACAGATGAAGTATTCAGTTTATGAATTATTCATGCCACATGCATTCAGTCTTCCTTCTGAAGTTTTGACCATTTCATTACTTATCAGTACAGTATTTGATTCATAATTTAGCTCCTTTCTACCCTGTCTTTAAACAAGTATATCTGTCTCAGTATCACAATGAAATGTTTAGTGCCACCTGTGAATTGCTTTATAAACAAATACTAACACTACCTTACCTTGCTAAACTCTTACATTTGTTTCCCCATTTGATACTATCCTCATTTTATAAAGATAGGAACAGGCTCAGCGAGACTGTAGGAACCGCTTCTGCAGGGCTGCTTAGTGACAACTCTGAAATTCTACTTTCTGTTCTCTTGACTCCCAAAGTTCTTTTCTCTGTGACACACCTGTCCTGGGAAAATGTCCTCTGATAAGAGTGTCCTGACTATGAGAAGTGCTGTGCTTTGTGGAACAAATAAAGTGAAGGATTCTTCAATCAACTACGAAAGCTTAGTGATGGATTAGATTTGCCTCAGGTCCCTCAATTCTAAAATCCTATAATCTATGAACCTTATTTGTATAGTATCTATACACACACACACACACACACACACACACACAGATGTCTATATATATTATCTATAATATACTGAGTGAAAGTCTCCAAATATGTTGTCTAACAACATAAGCAAATTACTTTTTGCCTCACTTATTCTTTGGTGAATGTCTTAGACAATTCCAGAAATGTTAGCCTTGCAAATGCTCCAGCACAGAGTAGCTCAGTTGAAAGAAGTATAAGTTTACGGATTTAGAGACCAGGGTCTAAAATTTCAGCTCTACCACCTACTAGCTGTGTGGTCCTGGGAAACTTAAATCTTCTATACTTCAGGGTCCTCATGGGATACATGAAGGTAATAATACAGGTATTACATGTTGTCACAAGGATTAAATGAGATGACAGAAAGCACCTAGGAGGTGGCTGGCCCAGTATATCCTTGGTAAATGTCAGAGTCTTCCTATCTAAGGCTGGCACCTCAAAAGTTTTGACTTCACCTCTCCCTGTGAACATGGAAATTTACTAGGGTGGCTTCTCCATTTATGTCCGGAGTTAGGAAAATGGAATCTAGCATGTGATGATGTTGTTCTTTTTTATCAAAGTCTGATTCTTCCTTTTCATGAGGCTACATTTCTCTCTCAGTAACTGAAGGTCTTTCTTTAACATATCTTTGCCATATACACCCCCAACTCTTCGCTTTTTAATCTTCCCTAGCACTTTGATTTATCTCATTGTTTCTCTCCCTTAGCATGTCTTTTATACAAAACATTAGTCTGTTCATTTAACCTCATGCATCATATTTACAAAATATGTTCTTAATTCTAAAAACACCTGGGTGGAGGGTTTTGTTATTTCCTCTTCAACGAAGCCCGTTAAGTGAACTCATAAGAGATGCTATTAATGGTAGGGGAGAAACTGGGCATCTGTCTAGCAAGACAGATTAGTTGAATCAATCCTGGGGATCTATAGCATCCTACCAGGTAGCTCTGCGTCCAACCTACAGAATCATGATGCCTCTCAGGAGTATGGCTCCTGATTGTCTTTATTGAATGGATTAGTGGGAATAGAATATAATAAAATGAAAGACCTCTATATTGGCCCAATATAGAGTTGAAGAATTTCATGATAAGACAGATATTCCCTAACTGATTATGAGTCCTAGGATATAAATTCTCAAGACTTAAAAAAACAAGTCTCTTTTTTTTTTTTTTCAAATTTGGAAGTATTTATTAGGACTAGCAATCTTCTTAATTAGCATCATTTTAAAAAACATAATATAAACTCTCATGAAACCCAACATCTATTTGGCTAAAATTATACCACATTTTAAACGGCAGATCAATAAATGTGTTGTTTTTTGAATCTCATTAGCTCTTGATTAGTTTACAAGAACCTAAGCCTTAAGGTATTGGATTGATTGGTGAAATCTGTGTGTAAGAAGCTCTTCCATGGATGGTGTTTTGTGAAGCTCTAATTTCATGTGTTTTTTTTGGATGGAAAAAACATTCATAAAAATAATTGCTGCAAACTAAATTGTGCTTCAGCACATATTAGTATAATATTAGTAATCACCACCTCAAATCCCTTCAAGATGTGATTTGTTTAAACATTAAACCCCCTAAAGCTGGTAACAATAAATAAATGATCTACATTGGCAGTTAAGAAAAAACAAGATGAAGAAAATGCAATAACTTAAAACAACTAATCAAAATAATATGGATGAAATCGTTTGGTTAAGGTATGTTTTGGAAAAGTAAATCTACTCTTTGGTTATGTTAAAGCTCACTTAGATTGGGAACTTGGTATTTAACTTCTAACAGTGTGGGGGGCACTTAAGATGTCATATAACATTTTAGAAATGCTTCGCAAAAGGCTCACAATGCATCCTGGAATTCTTCAGGAGTCACATACTATGTGGCCTGAGGCTAAACTATTTGTTGGAAAGTTTAAGTCCAAAACAAAAGCATTAGTTTAGTCACTCCAGAATAAAACATCTATTAGGCAAAGAGAAAGAAGTGTGAGTAAACTAAGCTTAAGAGCATAGATTTTGCATTCACACTTCTTGAAGCTAACACTGTTATGCTACTTTCTGACAGTGATTTTTTTGTAACTTGTAAATATTGAGATGATTACTTAACTCCTCAAAGGCTCATCTGTAAAGCAAGGATAAGTAGTGTCTCACAACTCTGTGGGAGTGCCGAATGAGATACTGAGTGAGTATCTCTAAGATCTCAGCTGAGACTAAATGAGATACTGTGTGCCAAGGAATTAACTTAGATCCTGGACACATTAAACAGTCAAGTATTTTAGTAACAGAATTTTATAGTTGGAAGGTATCTTTTAGCTACAAAAGATAATTCTGATCTCAGAGTAGGCTTAAGATATAATAACTAGATATAGTAGCTTCAACAAGCAATACATTAAAAAAAGAAACACATGCCGGGTGCGGTGGCTCAAGCCTGTAATCTCAGCACTTTGGGAGGCCGAGGCGGGTGGATCACGAAGTCAAGAGATCGAGACCATCCTGGTCAACATAGTGAAACCCTGTCTCTACTAAAAATATAAAAAATTAGCTGGGCATGGTGGCGCATGCCTGTAATCCCAGCTACTCAGGAGGCTGAGGCAGGAGAATTGCCTGAGCCCAGGAGGTGGAGGTTGCGGTGAGCCGAGATCGCGCCATTGCACTCCAGCCTGGGTAACAAGAGCGAAACTTCGTCTCAAAAAAAAAAAAAAAAAAAAAAAAGAAACACTTTAAAAATTCCCAACAGCCCTCATGTTTTCCACAAGTTTATATATGTAGAATATGTAGAACCAAACCATTTTTCCTTCTAAAAGTACAAAGGTACAAGATAAGTAAGACAAACAGCTTCTGAAAAATAGGCATTACATGTATATCAAGTTACATGATTACACATTTTTGTAAAGAAAAATGATCATCTCTTCCAAGCGACATAAAACCCATAGGGTTTAAATCAATCCCAGCTTCAGAATGAGCTGGGATTGTGCACAGCCTGGGTTGTGCACTATACGTTAACGGCCACCTGCATCATGCTGGCTATACCAGTCAGGTATCATAAGCATCAAACAGATTGCCAAAAACCATGCCAATTAAAGTTGCACAATCCCAGGCTTTAGAACTTTCCTAAGTGTGTGCAGCTCATTTCCAGTTTACTGGAAGTTGATCCATTTTCACTTATATAGTATGGTACTCACTCACACATTTCCCTTCTTCATGCCCAGAGTACATAAACCTCCAGCACACTTTATGAGCTAATGGTCTGCACAGTGTCTTGATTCACTGAGACCAAGGGAGAAATGATGTAACACATTTTCCAACAGAAGATATGCTCACTGAGGCAGTGCTCAAATAAACTCCTGGCAAAGCCAACCAAAATTCTAAGGACCATGAAAAACAACATTCAAAGACTTTTTTCCTGCCAGTTTATAGAATTACTAGGTTCCAGCAAGGTGGATATGGAGTCTGCTTTCCCATCCCTCTGCCAGCCGCAGTGCAGTCCCTGCAAATGTTTAATTCCAAGATGGATAGTTTATTAAGACTCCAACCTACCATCACTGCTTCCCCTGAGGACTACATCTGGTGAAGGCGTCTGCCGAGAGCGAGAGCCAAAGGAATCCAGGCTGTCGAAGGAATCATCTCTGCCGTGGCGAGGAGGAGAGAGGGAGTCGCTGCGCTCGGAATCCCAGCAGTCGATGTAGCCACTGTCTCGGATACTGCGTTTAGGACTCTCAATGTCATCAGTCTCCTGTCCAAAAAGAAAATGAAAAGGTTACAGGCATTACTGCATTCTAGCCTATAGTATCAGGGACATGGGTCTCCAGGGGTCTCCAAAAAATAAAGCCCTGCATATCACATCAGCATGGAAAGATTGTGGTAACCAGTTATAGGATCAATCATCATCGAAAAGTCATCACTCAATGCTCCTCAAGCCTCCTCTGCTGCAACTTTCCCAATCAGAAAATCACGTACGTTATTTCAAAAAAGAAATTCCCAAATAACTCATACTTCCTAAGGTTTAAAAAAAAAAAGAGTAGAGAAAGAATTAGAAGAAAGGATTATAAAGTTTGGATTCACAACAGTACAATGACAGTTCAAAACAAAAACAAAAACAAAAAGCCAAAACCTTAACCTTGACTTGTCTTTCGGAATCCATGACTGCATGTCTGTCCTGGGAATGAGCCCCTGGTTTAGCTGTGCAACTTTTCCTGTTTATGCTATCTGGCAAATGCAGGCAGCATTTGTTTCTGCAGCAGAATCAGTTCTGTAAAATCCTGGAGCAGCATGCATTCATCTTCTGCTACCTTGAAGGGAAATTCCTGCTCTGAAAGGGAGCTGCCTTTCTGAGGCAAAAAGTTAAAAAAAAAAAAAAAAAAAGGCAATGAAAAATATGCAAAACGCTTTTCCTGATGCCTCAGAAGAATCCAGGCATGCTCTCGCTCTAGGCCAGCTCTTGGCGCTGGGGGAGCTGAAAGCACTTGTGGCTGACCCACATGTTCAGAGCAGGGAGAACAATGGCTGTCTTTGACAGCCTGTGATTATAAATTCTTTCCAGCACAAGCAGCACATACTAAAACACTGAAACTCCAGCAGAAGAAAGGTCAGTCAAAGCCATCCTCACCCTCGTATTATAATAAAAGCCTTGTTCCCGCCAGTGTCTTAGCATTAATTACAATAGTCCAGGCTGACTAAAACAAAAATAACTCTGGTCACTCAAAGATAAACCTCAATTTAATATCCTCTGGACTGTCACTTAAAATTAGGACTGTGCATAACACTGGCAGAGAGGCATGTTCTCATTGGCAAAGACTGGAATGCCACACTGTAGATTTCCTGGGATGCTCATGAAAGTCCCCTCCACATTCCCAACAGAAAGGAAAAATAAATATTCTTCATGTTAGCAGTTTTGGAAACTGGTCTAAACTGTCTAGGATGCCCATGGGAGCCAGTGCGTTTGCAGGAAGTGCCTTTGCTTGCTGCTTCTATCAATTATATGCAGAGCTTCTGACATACTCTGCAGCAGGAGGCCCTTTGCTGGGGACAGAGTGGCTATACTTTGCAAGACACACACAGCTTTGCATCAAGGGAAGGAAGTGGGCAAGAGGACAAGGGCAGGACTGAGAGGAGCACCCTGCAGCCTCCAGACAGAGGATTGATTAATACCCCTGAAAAATAGGTTGTCAAATGGCCTGGGTGAGTAGAGCTGGAATGACCTTCCAGAGGAAGGCAGAAATTCCAGTTATGGAAATTAAGGTAGCTTACTTATAGGTCAAAAGTTAACCAGGACATGAACAAAAGCCAGGCCTGACTAGCTGGAAAAGGAAGGACTCATGACTCACTGAAAATTATAGACACAAACTGGATATGGTTTCATATTTAATATCTTTGGAAATGCAAGTAATTATCTTGGGTTATTTACCGGCTGAGAATCGGCCAAATGGTGAAAAAACAAAGGTCACTTTTATTGAACACTTATTATGTGTCTGTGGCTATACTTGATGCTTTCTGCATGTTATGTTATTTAATCCTCACAACCACGCGTCCTACCATGTGGTTAGCATTATCCCTATTTTACAGAAGTGAAAAATAAGAGTCAGAGAGGTTAAGTAACTTGACTGAGGTCACACAGTTAGTGGCAAAGCTGTGATTCCAACTCAGAACTCTGTCTCCAAATCCCAAATGGTATACCTGAAAATATTTGATCATCTTTTGTATAGTTACAGTTCCATCATCAGCATCTTCTCCTCCACTATTAGACACTTATAACCTCCTTATTCTGTAGCTGATGCTAACCTCAATTATGTTCCTCAGCTGAATGCTATTATGCCTAGATTACAAAACTATAAATACAGTTATGTGTTGGTGAATGACAGGGATATGTCATTAGGTGATTTCACTATTGTGCAAACATCATAGTGTGCATTCACACAAACCTAGATGCCAGATCCTACTACACACCTAGGCTGTTTGTACAGCCTACTGTTCCTATGCTGCAAACCTATACAGCAAGTGACTGTACTGAATACTGTAGGTAATTGCAACACAATGTATTTGTGCATCTACACATACCTAAATATAGAAAAGATAAGAGTAAAAATGTGCTACAGATGGAGTCTCCATTCTCCAAATGCTTGGGACCAAAAGTGTTCAGGATTTCTGACTTGTTTGGATTTGGAAATGTCTGCATTATACAGGTCAGCATCATCCCAAATCCGAAAATCCAAAATCCAAAATTCCAGTGAGCACTTCCTTTCAGAGTCACATCTTTGCTCAAAAGTTTTGGATTTTGGAACATTCAGATTTCAGATTTTCAGATTAGGGATATTCAACCTGCATTATAATTTTCTAGGACCACTGTCGTATATGCTGTCCGCTATTGACTGAAACACTGTTATATGGAGCACGATTAGTGCCAAAGAGAGGGAATTTAGCATAATGGTTAAGAGAATGGTCTTTGAATCCCAACTAGCGGGGTTTAAATACTGGCTCCACCCCTTGCCAGCTGTGTAACCTTAAGCAAGTTATTTCATTTCTCCAGACCTCAGTTTTCTCATCCATAAAAATGGGACTAATAATAATGCCTATCTCACAGAGTTGTTGGGAGAGTTAAATGGGTTCATATATGGAAAGTGTTCAGAAAAATGCCTATTACAGAACAGGTACTCCAAAAGTATCAGCTATAGTTATAATTGCTATAATTTATTCACTCAAATAGGTAAATTTCAATATATACAAATCGTAAGACATTTATAAACATAGCTAGGGACATAACTTTACACACATTCTGATACTCCTCTATCTCTTTCTTCATTTATATCCCATATCTGGATGTCTTGAGCCTAATTTCCCATCAGGAAAGGCAGACTCTCAGGGAGCCAGACTGCTGGTCACATCTGGAAATGACACAACTACAAGCTCCTTGGCACAGCATTACACCACTGGCCTTTCAAGAAAATAATATAAGAAAGGCTCCCCACAGGACCAAATGTCTTCCCCACCCTCACCCGACAAACCACAGGAGAAGAAAGGAAAAAGTCAACATGCCTCTTGGAGCGTTAGCTACTTTCTCACAGCTAGTTATGGGAAGGAAAAACAGAAAGGCTGCTATGTTCGTGGCTGCGTAGAAAGCCAGGAATCAAACCCTGGACCAAGTGCAAGAGCTGGGAGCTGAATGGCATGGCCAGTTTGAAAAGTGAAAACCAGGCCACCAGTGGCTGTCCTTGGCCAAGCTCATTCCCTAAGAAGTTCAGGGTGAAGTGAGAGGCTGGCTCTTCAGCCAGAAATAAAAATGTGGGTATCAGCTGGATGGACAATCCTTTGGTTGCCGTCAAGTCACCATATCTCATTTTTTTGGGTCACTTAAAGCGAAACTTCTGAGGATGAGTAGAAGATACAAGCCAACACTGAAACTAGCACACCTACATTCGCCTTTCTTGGGCTCTAATTAACATAGTCTCTGCTTTTCATCTAGAAGCTCAGTCTCTTGTGCTAACTGCTACTGAATTATTCTAGTAAAAGTATATTAATGAAGAAGTGAGAACTATCAGCTTCAAAAAATTTTGGGATTATTTTACTCTTCTTCTTCCCATTCCCCTTTCTCAGACATAGCAAGAACCAGCTAGGATTGGTGGATGACTTCACAGTTTCTGAGACACTCCAGATACCTCTCTTTTACCACCGACCATTTTCTGATCCCTTTGTGATTTGTCCGGTGGCTTACTCGGCTCTAGAGGGCTTTCGGGTCCTACTTTTCCAGCCTGCTCAGCCACTCTCCACCCATCACCCTCTGGTTGCGGAAGCTGTTCATTTCGCAAATATTTACTGAGCATCTTCTGTGTGACAGACACTGTTCTAGTCTACAACATTCCACAAAAATCAATAAATACCCTGTCCTCATGGGCCTTAAGTTCCAGGAAAGAAGACAAAACATAAACAGAAAAACACAAATGAATACAAAGTTGGATGATAAGTATCATGAAAATAAAAAGAAGGTGTGTTGAGGGATTAGAAGTTGAGACGGTTGCTCTTTGAGGCAGAAGTCTTGCATCTGTTTGCTCACCATGCTCCCTCCCTTTTTCCCTTTCTTCCTGTAATGCCCCTCACCCCCTGAAACAGGAATAGTATGATACAGTCATGGTATCACTTGCCTCTGATCACAGTGACTGCTTCAGGAATAAGGTCCACACTGGACCAGGGTACATTACTAGGAATTTTACACCTGGGGCCAGGGGTAAGAATTCCCTTGGTTTTCTGGGCAAGGAGCTAGAAACAAGTAATGCTGGGGATGATATTATCCATGCTTCCTGTTATAAGGGAATGTTTGCCTATATGAGGAAAGAATGAGTTTAAGGAGAGGTAAGAAGAGATGAGAGAAAGATTCTGAGATCCCGAGAGCCGCCCTAGTCCCCATGGGTGTCCCTACAATCTTAATATTCTTGTAGTAAATCCTCATTGTTCTGCTGAGGTGCCCCCTCCTGTGGAAGGACTCTTTGACATATCTGGTCTCAGTGAAAGGACACTGTTACTATGATTTCGGAGACCCTTTTAAAAAATATAGCAATAGCAGCAATCTACGACACGCCACACTTTATGCCTAGGCTCTCCCTGGGTCACCTTTACTACAGAACTTAACAAGTTGCACCCTAGTGAATCATTTTTATGCACATTTCACCCGCTAGAAAAATGAATATAAACATTTGTGGATAATCTCCTTTGTGAAATAAAAAATCTGATTTCCAATTTATTTCAGCCTGCCTATGTGCAGAAGAGATTACAGTTGTCCCTCAATATCTGCTTTCCTAGTAACCATGCCTACAGATTTTAGCTGAAATAAAGTCTACTTTTCCCAAGTCCTTGCTTGCAGCTAGGTATGGGTACATAATCAAGTACAGGTCTGTAGATGGAAGTATATGTGTAGTGTGTAATTTTCCAGAGGTGTGTTCAAAGGGAGGGCATAGAACCTCTTCCCTGCCAATCCTCCTTTCTCTTGGCTGAATCTGGACATGATGGCTAAAGCCTCAACAGCCATCTTGGATCAGCAGGTATAGAGGCACGGGTTGAGGATGTTGGTGCAAACAGACCAAAAAGCTTGGGCCTTCTGCTGTTGAAAAGACATGGAAGCCCACATCAGCCCTGGGCTACTCATGTTCACATCTTGTTTATGTGAATTAGAAATAGAATTTTTATCTTATTTTATCTGTTATTTTGAGGCTTTTCATTTCCCAGCTGAACCCGATCATAACTGAGAAAATGAGACAATATAAAATTAGTATTTCCAGGTGCTTAGATAGACTTGTTAAGTCATTTTCTCTCTAGATGGAGGTATGGCAGAATCATGCCTGGCCATTTTTGCTGAGAGTCATGCTTTATCCAGGGATACTACCTACTCCATCATGTCCTGTGATGTTATCTGCATTCAACAAAAAGGGTAAAGCTATTAACAATAGGTCATTTTATGGCAGTTGAAGAACCTGATTGTAGAAAGAGAAACTAAGAGAGTTGCAGAAACCAGTAGCTGCTCAGATTCTACAGGTGCTGGACTAGCAGTAAGAAATGTCAATAATGAGAATAAATTAGATTCCCACAAAATCTAGCAGGGGAACTGTGAGGCAGAACTTGATGACTCATCTATTATTATTCAAGTCCAAATTTAACATAAAAACCATAAACATTTAGACTTCTCAAATCCAGATGAATGTTAAATGAGAAATTAAAGGGCAAATAAGAGGTGAGACTGAGAAGCAATGAGTTGTGCTTCATTGTGTGTGTTTATTTTATTTTTAAAGGAATTTAGCTTAAAGTACTTTGTGTATGTGCATTACTTCTAATATGAAAGTTTTGTCCATTTATAAATATGTGAGCCAGACTGGCCTTAGCCAAATATGAAGACTATCAGAACCATTATCTTTAAGGAAAGGAAAATAAATGTTTAGAAAATTGAAAACAATTCTTGCTTTCAGTGTCAAAAGAAAAATTGCAAAGAACTCAGTGTTTCTCAGTGAAGTCTCATTAGTTCATTTATTTTTTATGCTAGAGAAATGAGGAAGAGTAAGGCCTCAATTATTTATCCTTTAATGTGAACCTTATCCACAATGCATGGAGGGGCCGGGTACAGTGGCTTACACTTGTAATCCCAGCATTTTGGCAGATCCAGGAGTTCAAGACCATCCTGACCAACATGGTGAAACTCTGTCTCCACTAAAACTACAAAAATTAGCCAGGCATGGTGGTGGCCACCTGTAATCCTAGCTACTTGGGAGGCTGAGGCAGGAGAATCACTTAAACCCAGGAGGCAGACATTGCAGTGAGCTGAGATTGCGCCACTGCACTCCAGCCTGGGTGACACAGCAAGTCTCCATCTCAAAAAACAAAACCAAAAATGCATGGAGGCTGATTACAAATAACCCTTACCTGTTCACTAAGGTGGGTTAGGAGGGCCTCTCCTGGGTAATACTATGTACTAGTCATTTGTATGAATTATGTATATTGACGGACCTTCAGATGAAACATTCAGGCAAGTACACATGAAACATCCGACTGTTTCCTTGACAAATCCCTACCTTAGGTCAGTCGCTTCTATACTCAAAGAAACAAATGAAGTGTTTAATAAAATGTTTTCCAAATTTCTATGTCATTCAAAAACAATGGCCATGACATGTGCATGTTAGAGGAGAACGCTTTTAATGTATCCTGGCTTGTCCAGGGTGTATGTGAAGGTAAGAACTTGGCTCACGTTACCTCATGCACACCAAGGCCCCAGTGGGTCAGCAAAATGCCCTTTAGGACAAAAGCGCAGAGTGAGTCTTCATTTGTGCATAATACTGCAGTGTTTAATTCAAGCACTATTTCCCCAAGAAAACAAGCACTGAGCTCCTTGGCACACAAAGGCATATACTGACAGATTGAATTTGCTCTTCTAAAATTAAAAGTTGGATGGAGTTCAGAACTCCAGTTCTCTGAAGGGTATGAAAGTTCAGGTAGGTGTGAGATGCACAAGGCTAACATGTCATTGGTAAGGTAAGTTTCCTTGAGTGCGTATCTTTGGCCCATACTGTTCCACAACCCAGTACTCTGGTAATCTTAAAAACAGGCAAATGTGCATGATCTGCACATGTACCCCAGAACTTCAAGTATTAAAACAAACAAACAAACAAAACAAAAAAAAAAACAAGCAAACGTGTGGCTTTCCCACCTTGTCTGACGCTCATGGGATAAAGAAGAAAAGCCAAGTTACCTTTCGCATCTGAGCCAACAATCCTTCAAACTCCTTCAGGTTTAGTGTCGTTCCGCTGTAGGATGTGCAGCTATTTGCTGCTTTTCCCAGCCAGTAAATGGTAACTAATACCTATGGAACAAAACACACAAGAGCATATTTTTCCCTCAAGAATCACATTTAAACTAGGGAGTCAATAATGCTCCACTAACAGGAAGGCAGGAAGGAAAGACCTGATTTACACTGATTTTAAAAAACCACCACCCATGAGGTATGCATTAAATGTAAAATCATATTAATAAGAACCCAATGCCGTATCAGTCAACACAAACATGGTTCAGTAGTTAAAACGATTCCAGTGTTAGGGAAAGTTAGTTTGTGAGGAAATTATCTCTAAGACAGCAAGAAGGAAAAATAAATCCACCAACATTATTTTTATGTAATGAAGGTTTCACAATTAGGCAGCAACATTTTTCAGAAATGCCTTGGAACCTTTACCCAGAGAAGCAATGAAAGAGACTGTCAATTCCTTTTGAGAAAGGTGCTTTGAAGGCTCATAATTTCTACTTGTGGGCACAGAGGTTCTGCTAAAGCCAATGGCAAAAAAAAAAAAAAAAAAAAAAAAAAAAAAAAAAAATCCCAAACAAGTGATGAAGTTTAATTAGTGGTTCCCAGCACAGGATCAACACAATATATCTAATTAAAGTTGAAAGAAAGCAATGTCATGAAAAATATGATCTGCGGATACCTAGCTTTGGGATATAGTTAGAGTCCCATTAATCTGAGATGGGAAATTTTAAGCCTTGACAAGCTAGCTACCAATTAAACAACCTTGGATAGTTAAGAATGTCTATGAATATTCAGTGGTCTGAAGCTACGGTCCCAAGTTAATTTTGTTCTATCTTTCTGAAGAAAGCATCCACAAAAGCAAATCCTCTTTACATTCACTTCCCATGAAATCCAGCAGGAGTCAGCTGAAGATGGGCTCTCTCAAACTGAATTACAGGGATCTGAGGCCCGTGCAAAAGCTAAGATGAGTAATTTTTTTTTCACATTCTGTCTTATTGCTTCAGCCAGGTTGGGAAGTATTTATTGTGACTCCTACTTGGTAGCCAGAAAATACTGTAGACAGCATGCTATAGTTACATGAGTCCAGCTGGCAACAGACCCAAAATATGGTTATGTGCATTGATGCTACGAGGTGATTCTGTTTTCTACCTCTGTGAGAAAATTTTACTTCATGAATCCCTGGAAACTTCCAGAACATCTTTTTAAACTGACTACCTACAAATAAATTTCCAGAGATTCCAAATGTCAGGACATTAACTAGGACCATAAAATAACTAACGTGTGCTTAGAGTATAAGCTTATCTTAAAAGGTATAATGGAGAATGGAAAATAGATTGCGTTGTTTTAGGTTAAAGGTTTTCTGATTTGTTTAAAATTTTATGATGAAAAATGGCATATACCTCTAGTTTTATAGAGAAGGTAAAAGAAGGTAAGAATGAAAATGTTAATCAAATATAAGAACATCTGGGGAAATTTTTTTTAAAAAAAGTTTCAGCCAATTTAAAAATTTTAGATGTGGACGGTCACTTCTTTCATTCCTCAATCTAAACTGAAAATAAAACAGCACTAACATACTTGCCTTTTGAAAATAAGATCTACAAAAAGTTGATTCTGGCAAGTACTAGTAAGAGTACAAAAGATTAAAAGGAGAACAAAATACACAGAGTATAGGCCCATGGCATTCAATACTATTCATATTATGCTGATCTTACCCTACAACAATTTGCCCAACTGCTTAATTTAATAATCCCATCTGTGCCTACAAATGGAAAGGAGCTAATGTTAGTGTTGAGCCTGATCATTTTGCGTTTAAGAAACTGAATCAGAAACAGAGCACAGGCTTTCACTTGTTTATTTCTGGATTGAACATTTATCTAAATAAAGAGAACCACCACCACCCCAGCCCAACATATACACAATTTACTATTTTATTCCTATCATGGTCATTAATTATTCTATCAAATACACATAAACTTTTTTCTAAGGACTTTTATCAGCAAGACATATGAGAAGCATTGAATTTAGCTAAAATTTACACTCGAACCACCAAAGATACAAGTTTGGAAGTTAAAACACTTACATTTTTCAGCTTCCTACTATAATCAAGGCTCCTAGTCAAGGAAAGGGAAAAGAAAATATTGTCAGAATAGCCAATTCTATATTATGATCTTTCCTTAAACACCACTAAGATGTACTTGAAGCTAACATATATAATGAAATCAGAAGAATGTATTGTTTTTTAAGGCTTAAGTTTCGTGATTTTGGGGAATGAATAAAATTACTTAGAAAACAAAATGTAGAAGGACAAGGTAGGTGGGATTAAATTCCACAGTACACTATGAAAAGATGATGTTTTATAACACCTGGAAACTGAAGAAGTCTGATTCGAACCAGGAATGTTCATAGTTGTGATCTCAAAGATTAACCATTGAAGATTCTGCCTTGATTCTAGACCACTGTCAAGCTGAAATCTGACTATACCTCCAAAATCTTCATGCAAGTGTTTTTAATACAGGTCTGAAAATATGTGTACAAGAAGAAATCCTACCCAAATATTTGTTCTTTTCTGCTCTGGACATAAATTAGCACTGAGAGTAAGCCATAAGCAGGAAAATATGTTTGCTATGTTCAAATATACACACACGCATGCTCGAATATCCACCCATGTTTACTCTCTAACTATAAACAAGAAAGCTACTTTGAAATATTCATACAATGAAATATAAGAGTTCCTGCAAAATTATTTCAAAGTCTTTTTTAACATGTCAATAAATAAACACCAGAAAAAAAAAAAAGACTCAGCATTTCTTTTTTTCACAGTAACTTCAGTGAGAGGGAGAGAAAGTCTATCACATAAACCACTCAAGAATTCCATTCCTTAAAGTATTTAGACTCTGATTACTTCATTGCAGCATATTCTGACCTAAAGTGAACAATTTTAAGTCCATTGAAATGTGAAGGAATAGAAAACAAGGTAGTATACAATGGAATAAACCCATCAACAAGGACATAGATTCAAAGAAGCATTAGTCCAGTTTGCATTTGATTAAGTAAATGTTTCCATGTTTCTGTTTTTAATCGGGGAAAAAAAAAAGATGTCCTTATCTGCTAGGGTTTTTGGTTTGTTTGTTTGTTTTTTAATTTAAGAAAGAAACCAGATTTTTTAAAACCTATAAAAGATTTGAAACTTTCATGGAAAACATATTTAAAATAGGGAACATAAAACTTTTTTTGCATTGATGATAAAAGTTCACTAAGACTTTGACTCCATGCTAAAAATTACACCTGGTACATAGTAGAAGCTCACAAAATATTTGTTGAATGACTCCAACCTAGCAATCCATTATGTGGAAATACTTCCAAATTTTTACAGAGACACTCAGGAGCAATCCAGAGCCTGTGTACGTTTTCATCCAGTTGCTTTGATTCCCTGGAATGATACTTGTTGTGTGCCTGTCTAGATTACACTTTCAATTCCATCAAGGTTGTCTGGCATCCATTACAGGTAGAGTTCACTAAATTACACATGGAGTAATCATTTGCAGGCTTTCCTTCTTTTTTTTTTTTTTTTTTTTTTTTTTTTTTGGTCTACTCAAGTTACTTCTCCCAAAAAAAAAAAAAAAAAAAAAACTACACACACACACAAAACTACCTACCATGAAAGCTAAATGAAAGAGTATTTTCTAAAACAAAATTTCAGAAAACCGTCCAAATCTCTTCTGTGGGATCTATACCTTACTGCCTCTACTAATAATTGGTGGCAATGAGGTGCTCTCTGTGTTTACGGATGTCCTGCTGAACTCTCAGAGGGACAACAGAGAAATACAGCAGTTCTACTTTAACTACCTTAGTTTACAATATTTGCATATGTTACCAGCACTCCCTGCACAGGGCCAAATTAAACCAGCATCACTTATTAAAACTACATGAAATCTGATAGTTTATTCCATACTCTACTCTTTACTAAAACTAGAAACAAGTTTCTAAGTAATGTAAATGTATAGCATAATTTTAAGATAAAATTCTTTATGTTCTTTCAAATATTCATACAGTGAAGTATTTTTTCTCCATAATGATTCTGAGTTCAACATCCTACCCTATTTGTGTACTGCCATGCTCACCACTCTTTTTTTCTTTTCTTTTTTTTTTTTTTTTTTTTTTTTGAGACGGAGTTTCGCTCTTGTTACCCAGGCTGGAGTGCAATGGCGCGATCTCGGCTCACCGCAACCTCCGCCTCCTGGGTTCAGGCAATTCTCCTGCCTCAGCCTCCTGAATAGCTGGGACTACAGGCACGCGCCACCACGCCCAGCTAATTTTTTGTATTTTTTAGTAGAGACGGGGTTTCACCATGTTGCCCAGGATGGTCTCGATCTCTTGACCTCGTGATCCACCCGCCTCAGCCTTCCAAAGTGCTGGGATTACAGGCATGAGCCACCGCGCCCGGCCTCACGTTATCCTTCAACCACACCAGTTACTTTTCCTTCTTTTAAACATGAATCTTGTTGGTCCTTTTCCCCAGCCTTTGTACCTGTTCTTTCTCTGTCCTGAATGCCCCACAGATCTCCCCACAGCCTGTTCTTCCTTCCCATTCATATCTCAGCCCTCACCACTCAGCCAAAATGCTAGCACTTCAGAAAGGCCACCCTTTTCACCTCTGGACTGGCCACTGTCTTTCACTTATCACTCTATTTATTTTCTTCTCACCACTTATCACTTTCTGCAATGATCTTCTTTGTTTACTTCTTTGCTTCTCGTTTCTTGACACTGGACTGTAAACTTCACATGAGCAGAAGACCTTGGCTATCTGAGTTCATTCTATTTCTCTAGTGATGAAAAAAAGTATCTAACACAGAGAAGCTGCTCAGCAAACATTTGCTGAATGAATGAATGAATGAATGAATGAAAACTGCCAGGGTCATGGGGGAATGTGATGGAAAAGTATTACCTAAAGAAAACAAAAGGTGGGGCGCAGTGGCTCATGCCTGTAATCCCAGCCCTTTGGGAGGCTGAAGCGGGCAGATCACGAGGTCAGGAGTTCAAGACCAGTCTGGCCAACATGGTGAAACCTCATCTCTATTTAAAAAATGCAAAAATTAGCTGGGCGTGGTGGTTCGTGCCTATAATCCCAGCTACTTGGGAGGCTGAAACAGGAGAATTGCTTGAACCAGCATCCAGGAGGCAGAGGTTGCAATGAGCCGAGATTGTGCCACTGCACTCCAGCCTGGGCTACAGAGTGAGACTCCATTTCCAAAGAAAAAAAAGAAAATAAGAGTGCCCAATTGAAGGAAAAATTATGAAAATGAGGAGAAGAAATACAAAAGGAGAGATTGATAGAAAGGCAGGATTTAAAAGGGAGGGAAGGCAGAAGGAAGAAAAGGAAACAGAAAAAAAGGAAAAATCCAAAGGACAGGAAAACAAAAAGATGATACAGTAACTAAGAAGGGACTGTGTCCATGTGTCACTTGCCTATGTGACTTTTTCCCCTTTAGGTTTCTTTCCAAGTCTTGATTGAAAGTCTCTTTCTTTACAAGTCACTTGTTCCATCTTCCCTTAACTGCACTGAGCAAGCTTTACCTAGAATCATACCAGATGGAATATTCTGTCCAGTTTCAATTTTTAGATGAATACCTGCGGCCTGCTGAAGAAGGGAGCTTAACCAGGGCTTCAGATCTAGTGAGCGAGAGACCTAGGGCTAGATCCCAATTTTCCTGATGCCCAGTTTTTTTGTAGATAAACAATAAAGGTGATATGAGTTCTGAATTTTAAAAACCAATCAGGCTCAGAATTCTCCTGGTTTAGTAACATATTGATTTAAAATGGCCCTAAAAAACAAAATGAATGCAGCTGCAGACACTGTGGAAGTGACCTTTCCTTCACCCTCCAAGCAATGTGTGTGTGTGACTAATTATCACCTACGAAGCTGCACAGTTACTGTTGCTTCTGGTCACTTGCCACTAGGTGAAACTATGAATGGGAGATGAGGCAGAACCTAAAACGACTTCCTAAAGGGAACAATGGTTTACAGAGGCTAGATCTAGGTACAATAATAAATGGGGCATGTGATGACCAAGATGAGGTTTACAGTGCTTTCTATATTCAAACATCCTAATTTTTATTGTTTTTTTTTTACTTAGCTAAAATTTTTCCATGAGAAGTATTAAAGAATGGAGCATTGACAACAGAAAAGTAATTTTAGATAATAGATCACCACTGACTCCCCAGTATTCCCAGGCATGAATCGTAAAATCCAATATAAACCCCAAACTTTATTTTATCCAGTAGTTCTCTTTTTTCCCTGTTTTTCCGCATCCTCTTTTTTTCTAATCAAGATCATCAAATAGTATAAACTTAATAGCTCTGAATTTCGGCACTCTCCTTTTTCTGTTCTTCCATGATAAAATGACTCCAAAAACAATCAAAAGAAGAAAAGTTACCAATTCACAGACCCTGTCTATGTAACTGTGTTTATTATTCAGGCATATCCATGTCAAACATTATTTGACTAAAGTGGAAAATGTTTTATATGAAATCAGTAGGAATTAAAGAGCTTCTAAACTACAGGAAAGTTATCTCTGCCATCTCAAACCCTGGTCACAAGCTATTTCTTTACACGAAGTACACTGCTGTCTCTTTCTGTGACATTCTGCTCCAAGAATTCTTTGGCCCAAACAGGGCTCACTAAGTAGATATAAAGTGCCAATGATCCATCTTCAAAGAACTTGATCGCTGACACATAGGAGAAAACAGAAATGTAAATGAAGCAAGTTCTCCATAATCTAATGCTTTCCTTGCATAACAGAGCTCAGATCTGTTTACCTTCCAAGCTTATTTAAATGCTCAATTGGCACCAATAGAAGTTTTTTGTCTAACACACTAGTTCTGTGTCTATTTCTTTCTTGCCTCTTTGTTAAGCTTTAATTAACATTTTTCTCCATCTCTTCAAAGTTGTAACTCTATACGCAAGATTTTTGCATTCAAAAAATTATGTTTGATTAGAATGAAAGCTCTGCACAGAGGGAGAGCCAAGGTGAGTTGTTTTGAAAGTTGACTTTTACCTTCACACTGTTATTTTTTTAAGCATAACCAATTCTCTGTCTCTTAGAACTTACAACATCATCACAAAATTGCAAATCAAACTTTAAAGGAGTTTCCCGTAAACATAAATCATGCTTTACTTACTTGACTGTTACTCTGTTGGATGCATCCTGGAGGTCACTCGGGTCAAAAAGCTGAGATTCTTTTAGGCCAAGCTCTTTACAACCTCTCAAGAATAAGATAATATTGTCCTAGAGGGAAGAAAAGAAATCCAAGTCAATATTACCTTAGATTATCTTTATGAACGAGTCCTTCCCAGGGTGCTGTAGGGATACCAGTCACTAAGGCAGCAGTCAGGTCTAAACCATGGCTTGCATTAACAAATCATACTTTGTTAGGAAATCCCAGATAAACAGGCACTTCAGACTTCCAAACCCAAGACCATGCCAGATTCATTTTTTTCCCTTTAGCTTGACACATTGAAAAAAAACATACTACCTAAAAAATAAAAAAACAGGTATTCCCTATTGCTTTTTTGTCCATGTCTTGTTGCCTAGAATCTGACTGAAATTTTTTTTAAAGAATTTTTCATCTTCAGCAAGTTTTTCTTCTTAATTGATCTTCTAAAATGTATTCTTTATGTATTTTACATCCTTTATAGTTTTAATACCTCTTTGTGGACTATAAACTGAGTTAAAGGCAAAAAAAAAAAATCTAGACTCAATTGAAATGAGAAAAAAGAAGGATAGGGAAGGCTTTTAAAATAATAATGCAAAAGACTGTCAAGAAAGTGAAATTTTCTCTAGCAGATACAAACTTACTTTGAATTGGCAGGCAACAGTGACAATTAAGGAGTAGTCTGTCTTCCTCTATTTAAGTCATAAAGAACAAACACATGGTTCTGAAAGGGATTGCAAATTGTGGGTCATCCTTTTAGAACTCCAGGATGTCAGTCAAGAGGTTTATCAGTTACAAGTCTCTAATTGTCATCTTCCTAAAAGACTTCTGAAGGTGCTAACTGACCTCATCAGCTGGTGAAAACTACCGGATAGGGAATGTCGGCTCCAGAAGCCAGACTGATGTGAATCCATCTAAATGCTGTGAGAAGATGCTACAAAAATCTGAAATGATGGTGGTGATTACAGAAGCATATATTCACCCACATGCTATTCAACTTGGTGAACAGAAAAGATATTTCCCAGTTACCCAGTTTGCAGGCAGGGACCTAAGATAACCCTCAAGAATCTTGCCCCCAATGTACACATCTCTCCTTGAGTGTAAGTGAAATCTGTGAATATGATGGGATATCACTCTGTGATATGTCACTAGCAAGTTGACTTGGAATTAATCAAAAGAAAGATTATCTGATTGGGCCTGACCTAATCAGGGAAGCTCTTAGAAGAAGGCGAGGTCAGGATTCATGCTGGCCATGAATTCTACAGCTGCAATGAGATGAATTCTATTAACCACATGAGCTTGGAAGAAGCTTGGAAGATGTTCAGATAGGATCTGAGCCCACACTAACACTTTGATTTCAGTCCTGTGAGACCCTGAGCTAAAAACTCAGTCACACCATCTCCAGACTTCTGACATTCAGAAAATGAGAGATAACCAATGGCTATTAAAGATATTAGGTTTACACAGTAATAATAATAATAAAAAATCATCCAGGCTCAAAATAACAAGAGCAATAGCAATAAGTTGCAAACCTTTCTATAGTCCTTATTATTCACCATGCATTATTCCAAGAACTTTACATATATTAGCTCATTTAATTCCTATATAACTTTATCAATGATTTTTACAGAGGAGTGATCTAAAGCACAGATTAAGCAAATTGTCCAAGATCACACATTCCCCAAAGGATAGAGGTATAAAACAACATGGCTTATATGAGGAACTCAAGCATAAAATCTGAGGCCAGCACCAGAGGAAGATGAAGCTATGCAGGTAGAGGCTTATCACAGAGGCCTTGAAGGCCATGGAAGGCAAGTTGCAGAATGTCACAGAGGGGCTGTGTCTGAGAAGGGAAAGCCCAGATCTATGGTGAAATGAGATTGTTGTGGTTGGGGTTGGGGGAAGGCAGATGGTGTGAAGGAAGTATTAAAAAGGAACAAGGCCAGGTGCGGTGGCTCACGCCTGTAATCCCAGTACTTTGGAAGGCCGAGGCAGGTGGATCACGAGGTCAGGAGATCATCCTGTCTAACACAGTGAAACCCCATCTCTACTAAAAATACAAAACATTAGCCAGGCATGGTGGCATGTGCCTACAGTCCCAGTTACTCGGGAGGCTGAGGCAGAAGAATTGCTTGAATCCAGAAGGCGGAGGTTGCAGTGAGCTGAGATAGCAACACTGCACTCCAGCCTGGGCCACACAGTGAGACTCTACCTCAAAAAAAAAAAAAAAAAAAAAAAGGAACAAGGTGAGGGAAAGGGAGACAAATGAGGAGTTATGATAACCTTCATTTCCCCCAGTGAGGTTGCCTTCATCCCAGGATGTTTTCTTTCTGTGTAAAGCCTTGTTCCTTTACAGTAGGCAAGAGATACCATCCTTCACAAGACCTCTTGGAGGCTGACAGTGAGCCAGCCGGTCAGAGCAAGTCTGGAGTCACCTACACTCTCACCAATTTCTCCTTCAGTTACTTTCCACATTTTTAAATTATCAAATGTAAGAGTTCCCTCCCGCCAGGCGTGGTGGCTCAAGCCTGTAATCCCAGCACTTTGGGAGGCCGAGGCGGGTGGATCACGAGGTCGAGAGATCGAGACCATCCTGGTCAACATGGTGAAACCCCGTCTCTACTAAAAATACAAAAAACTAGCTGGGCGTGGTGGCGCATGCCTGTAATCCCAGCTACTTAGGAGGCTGAGGCAGGAGAATTGCCTGAACCCAGGAGGCGGAGGTTGTGGTGAGCCGAGATCGCGCCATTGCACTCCAGCCTGAGTAACAAGTGCGAAACTCCGTCTCAAAAAAAAAAAAAAAAAAAAAAAGAGTTCCCTCCCATCCTTGAGTTTTACAGTTTTCTGCTTTCTCGGCCCTATATGTTTTTCATTGATTAACCCTGTCCTAGGTAGAAAACAAAGGGAAAGCAAGGAATGAAAAAAGTGGTGATACTGAGTCCTTTTTAAAGGACTCAGATTTTCTAGTTTTCCATTGATCATCCTGTTACTGAATTTAAAGATAACATCTTTCCTTTCAAAAAATGTAATTTGTCCCAATATTTCAGTTATTTGAAATAAAACTGTTTTCAATCCCTTTTCTAGTTAACTTTGTTATCACACAGACATATCGATTTATCAGTGATTTTAGCTATGCCAACCACACTGGTCTTACTTGTTTCCAGGCTTGTCTTTACTTAGTACTGAGACTTCCAATTTGGGCCACATCATTTTCCAGAGACAGAAAAATCTTCTCCCTGGAATTTTGCTTTTCTTATTGCCGGTGGAAAAAGTATCTGTGGATGTTCATTTGGTATGTTTACATGTAAGTGATTGGTTAGTAAAATGGCAGAAAAAGAAGAAGAAATAAAAGTCACCTACTTTATTATTATTGGCATATTTATGAGCACATACAAAGATAAAAATTGGTACAATAAAGTATTGCTGAAAACTGGGAAAGTATTTTGTCAATATGAGAATCAGAGCTTGCTGGTTAATTCTTTTTTTTTTTTTTTTTTTTTTTTTGAGATGGAGTTTCACTCTGTCACCCAGGCTGGAGTGCAGTGTTACAATCTCAGCTCACTTCAGATTCCACCTCCTGAGTTCAAGCAATTCTCCTGCCTCAGCCACCCAAGAAGCTGGGACCACAGGTGTGTACCACCATGCCTGGCTAATTTCTGTATTTTCAGTAGAGATAAAGTTTCACCATGTTGGCCAGGCTGGTCTCAACCTCAAGTTTTCTGATGGCCTTGGCACTGCAAAGTGCTGGGATTACAAGCATGAGCCATCATGCCTAGCTGGTAAATTCTTTTTGAAAAAGCTTTAATAAAATTTACTTATTATTCTTAAGAAAACAAGTTAAAGATTGGTGAAGTCTTTAGATATCAGATCATTATGGCAAATTACATGGGGCACTTAATAATATAAACTAAACACTTGTAGCTTACATTCTTCAGGCATTTACCATCTATCTACCTGGTCTGTTCTGAGGATGTACATGGATTATTTCATTTATTTTCAAAACAGCCATACACAGCAGGCACTGTTATTGTCTCCATTTTCTAGAGGAGTAATTGAGGCACAGGCAGGTTATGTACCATACCAGTCACGCTGCTACTAAATCCAACTCCCAATTAACTCCACGCAGCAAGAAAAAAAAAGTTTCCCCAGATGTTAAAAATCTAAGTCTGAAAAGTGGCAATTCCTTTTCCCACCTCTCCAAGTTTCCAGGTACCTTATTCTTAATTCAGCCTTCCTGACATTTCCATCTTAGTTCTTTTTTTCTTGTCTTTTCTCTTTCTCTATGATGTTCCTCCTCCTTACCTCCCACCAGCACACAAACACACATATATGTGCACCCTCTTACTTGCGTGGCTTCATGACTCTTAAATGTGCCACTGGCTCTAGCCCTGAACAATCTTGAGGATACCACATTCAAAGATGGGTGCACTGCTCACTTAAAATTCCACTGTTCAGGAACAGTAAATAAACCCTTTAACTACCCAATGAGGCAACTTCAAACCAAAGAGTGGCTAGTACAGATCCAGGTGAGTCTTCACTAGGGACTGCAAGTATCCTTTGATTTGCCTTTAAGCTCTGAGTGCTTTCTCCCCAGAGGGAGAAAGGCTGAGTGTTGATGCTCTCTAGGAATCATTTGACACCACAATAAAGGACAAGAACCTGTGACCAGCACATAGTCCCCTAAGAGGTACGTGAGTGTGGCCCCCAGATTTTCAACAAGGTGCTCCTCCTATGTGCATCCCAGATGCACACACCTGCCCTTGAACAACATGCTATGTCCAGCACAGAGGCTGCAAACACAAAAGCTTTGTGCTGCCAGCCAGCCCAAACAATTTGGGCTAGAAGATTTAAATAACTGCAGGTCTGTTTCCAGCTTCTTGCTACAACCTAATGATGCTGGATCAGAGCCAGGCCCCGGGCAGGAGAAAAGCCAGAAGGAAGAGCCACTCAGCCAAGACCTAGCAAGGGTACCCACTGGAGCAAGCAAGGACTGTGCCTTTAATTACATAAAATGCATCCTGTGAATTCTCATCTGCCTTGCTTTTCACAGAGATTTTTCCACATTTACAATTTCAAGCAAAACCCACATCTTAGCGTGTTAACTTTGGAAGCCAAGCACTAAAAGTATCTCAATCCCAAGGGAAAAGAAGTACAAGACACCACTTTACTATAATGGCTATATATTTAGCTCTTACTATCGTGGAGCTAACAAACCCATACATCACTGGAAGAAGTTTTTAAATGACTCTTCAAAAAGTCAATGTCATGCAAAACAAAAATTAGTGATCAAAGACATCGTGACCAAATGCAGTGCATGACCTTTGATTGGACCCTAGATCCCAAAGTAAAAATTAAATAAGGCTGCAAAAGTCTAATTTAAATATGAACTGCATATTGGATGATATTGTTGAATGAATGTTAATTTTTTTAGGTGTGATTATAATGTTGAATTTACATGACAGACTGCCTTTATTTTTAAGCATCCATATGAATTATTTAGGGGTGAATTATCATAATGTCATAACATAACTTTCAAATGGTTCAAAAAAGTATGCATGTATATATAGGTTCACACGTGTGGGGGAAGGGAGAGAGAAAGATTGCCAGTATGCCTGCTTGTCTGTGAAGAAAGAGATAAAGCAAATACTAAAATAGTAACAAGTGGTGATCTAGATCAAGGGTCAGTAAACTTCTTCTATAAAAGGTCAGATAGTAAATGTTTTAGGCCTTGTAGGCCATATGGTGGTCTCTGTTAATAATTCAACATTGTTGTTGTAATAAGATCATAACCATTCAAATGTGTGTGTCTGTATTCTAACAAACTTTATTTACCAAAGCAGGCATTGGGTGGATTTGGCCCACAGGCTGTAGCTAGCTGACCCCATATTCAGTTATTCACCATACCATTCTTTCCATTTTTCTGTATGTTTGAGATCTTTCCCAAAAAAGGCTGTGAGAAAGGTTCTTAAATTTCTAAAAGATATATTCAACTAGGTAGGGTTGTGACTCCACTGGCAAAAATCTATTCCACAAAATTCAAGGAAAAATGGTTGCAACCTCTGAGATGACCACTGCAAAGTCATGGAGGTAAATGCTCAGGTGCTACTGAGGGAAACTTACCACTTCTGGCTAATTGGCAAGTACAGTATAACATGAGTCTCAATTCCACAGAGAAGCATAACATAAAGTTCCTTAAAGAGTCTATTTTGTACTAGACTACTATTAATATATGGATTTGTACCACTGTTTCTGTAACTTCCATGCATTAAACCCCCCTTGTTCATGGGCCAGTGGTTTCTCATTTCATTGATTTGTGGGCCTGCCCTGTGATGAAAATATTCCCAAAGGGCTATGGGTGAGACCTGAGCTTGCTACCTTCCCAGGGCCTCTTACTCTAAAGACATCCTTGCAACTCACTCTCTTTCCTTTCTCACTCCAAAGGCAAGGTGAGAGAATAGCCCAGGATGTTCTCTATCCCCAGAGCGTAGCGAAGTTCCGACATACAGCAATTGCTCGCTAAATATTTAAATAAACTCAATTCAATGTGCTACTTACTCTTCTATGTATCTGTAACAATGAATAAAACAGAATTCCTTAGTCTTCACAATCCATGCAATAACTGGAATTGTTCAAGATACACATAAACAGAGTTCTGACATCAAATTAGAAAACAGAAATAAGAGAAGAACAAACATATCAAGGAACAGGGCACAAATAGCTTTTCCAGTTAGAATTCCAGCCTTGTCTGCCTCTTAGCTATATGTCCCTTGGGGATAGTTCCTAACCCTTCTGATCCTCAGATGTCTAATCTGTAAGGTGAGGGATGCTATCAACTTGTAGGGATGTCAAAATTACAAAAAATAAACATTAAGAGCACAGCTCAGTGTCTGGCACCTTCTGGACACTCTCCTGCATGGAAGTTAGTAAGACATTCTTGTTCACTCAGGTCAAGAAAGGACCATGGAAGATGCATTGATGAAGAATAGTTTGTCCATTATGAAAAATAGGCACAGTATGTAGGCATAGCCTTTGTCAGTTACATAGGAGATGGCAAAAAAAAAAAGAAAAGAAAAGAAAAGAAAAAGATAGCTCCTACCTTTGTTACTTAGCTGTTATTAACCACCAGCTTGGCAGTTTTATAAACAGCCTCAAATTTAGGAGCAGGCTAAGTTCATTGGTAAGGTAGCTGCTTCTAAGTCACCATTTGTAATTATCTCACAGAAATAAATCCTTGCATGGTGGTTCAAAGTTCAAATCAGAAAAGCCTACTTCATCCAGAATATACATGAAGGAGCATAGGAATTACATGATGGAACCTGAAAGCTGGGCAGAACATTTCAGTGGGAAAATATTTGGAGATGCCAGGTGCACAACTCCTCTGACTATAGTTGGATCAAGGATTCCAGCAGCTACAGAAGAGGTTTCCTCAGCCCATGGCAGTGCTATAGGAGGGAGAAGAAGGAGCAGGAAGGGGCCTCATCTAAGCCTTTCTCTTTTCTTCAGAAGGCAAGCAAGAAGCTCCTTGCTACCTTTCCCTTTCTTCAGCTGTCATTTCCATCCGCAAAAAGGTTTCTCTTTTTCCTTTATCTCCTGCACAGAGCAAGCAGCTTTCTGGCTCTGGGGCAGACACCCTGCATTTGGTAGTTCTCTGTGGAAACCAGACAGGCAATGAGAAGCTCCCTTCTGTGCCCATCCTTCTTGGCTTTATTTCTTTTACTCCATTAGGAAAAGATCAATATGATCGTGGATTTGTGTTCACAGAAAATGAAGGGAATACTCATTTGGGTTTCAAATGAATCCAGACACCTTTACTGCCAGATATTTAAAATGCAAAATGTACATATATTATAAAGCATCCATATAATTCTCAGTTTTTAATAAATGAAAAGACTAGGTGGAAAATATTAAAACATAAACTAGAATTACCTCAGTTGAAGTTCTCATTTTTATACATTTTCTATAACAAGTATTTGCTTTAAAAATCTTAATAAGGTCCAGGTGCAGCAGGTCATACCTGTACTGCCAGTGCTTTCAGAGGTTGAGGCAGGAGGATCCCTTGAGGCCAGAAATTCAAGACCACCCTGGGCAATAGAGCAAGACTCTCTCTATTAAATGTTTTTTAAAAAATTAGCTGGGCATGGTGGGGCATGCCTGTAGTCCCAGCTACTCAGGAGGCTAGGATGGGAGGATCACCTGAGCCCAGGAGGTAGAGGCTGCAGTGAGCTATGATTGCACCACTGCACTTCAGCCTGGGCAAGAAAGCAAGACTCTGTCTTAAAAAAAGAAAGAAAGAAAGAAAGAAAAGAAAGAGGATGAGAAAAGAAAAGAAAAAAGAAAGAAATCTTAATAAGGACTAGCATACCTCAAAAAGACGTGCAGATTTGCAAGTATATCATAGAAGACCCAGATCTTGTTAGGAAATCCATAACGACCACTAATGTTATTCTCTTCTACCTGTAAGACTTTTTTTTTTTTCTTTTAAACATGTTTTGATTAGGTTTTCTGCATTTGAAGCTAACTCCCTTTAACAGAAATGCAATTAAGAAACTCAGAACTTAAGGAATATATTACCAAAATATCTCCAGGAACTTACCCCATAATTAATAGAACTTGGGGATTTCCTGTGACTGCCGTGTGTTCACAGTTACTGCCTCAGCCTGTATAGGTAACAGCCACACTCCAGTGACTGGCCCATGTCCAACAACAATCAGCACTTGCCAGACTTTCAATGCATTTCTATTTGCCAGGAGCACTTAATGAGAATACCAGCTCTTCCACTGAGAGAAAAGAGCAACTCACTCTGCCTAGGGGAATTCTGGGGAGGTTTGACCCAGAAGGTGGCAACTGGGTGGTTGCTTGAAGCAGAAGCAAACATTTTATGGATAGGAAGTGAACAGAAGTGCAGTGGATCATGGGAAAGAAAATGGTGGGGTGGTAGGGGAAGAGACAATGAAAGGCGAGAGAGAGGAGGGCGGTGAGTGTCCTGCTAAAGATCTGGACTGTTCTTTAGGCAGTGGGGAAGCCAGACCAGTTCATGAGAACAGGAGACCTGGGATCCTAGCTTTGTTTTGGGAAAAGATGTCAGGTGCAGCGGGAGAGAGCCAATGGATGGAGAAGAGGGTCCATTTAAGAGGTTACTATAACATCCCAGGCCTGGAGTGGTAGCTCGTCCCTGTAATTTCAGCACTTTAGGAGGCGGGCAGATTGCTTGAGCCCAGGAGTTTGAGGCCAGCCTGGGCAATGTGGTGAAACCTTATCTTTACAAAATAAAAAAAAATTAGCTGGGCCTGGTGGTGTGCACCTATAGTCCCAACTACTCGGGAGGCTGAGGTGGGAGGATGGCTTGAACCTAGGAAGCAGAGGTTGAAGTGAGCCATGATTATGCCACTGCACTCCAGCCTGGGCGACACCCTGTCTCAAAATAATTAATTAATTAATTAATTAATTAATTTTAAAAGTGTCCAGGGAGAGCTAAACCAGGGGAGTAAGATGTGAGCGTCTCTCTTTGGATTGGCCATCGAGTGGATGTGGGGATCGAGGATGAGGGCAAAGATGGGGTTTCAGGTAACACCAAGGTTTTTAAGCCATTTAGATCATCCTAAGGAACAGGAGCAAGAAGAGATTTGTGAGGAAGGGAAATAAATTGGGAGCATTCTATATTCAGAAAGCCACAGCTTATCGGGGACTTACATTTGGGTTTGGATTTGAGAAGTGAGGCCCCTGCAGAATAAGCAGGTTTAGGAATCACCAGCCCAAGAACATGGGAGAAGCAGAGGGAAGGCAGGATATTTCCTAGGAGAGCTCAGACAGGACGAGCGAGGCTAACCCAGAGCCATCATTGACACGTAAAGGACAGTTAGAAGAGGACGAATCCATTGTGCCTGAAGAAAGGCAAACACAAGCAGGAGGAGAACCAGGGAAGACAGTGCCAGGGAAGACAGACAGGAGCACTGTTTCAGGGGGCACTGTGTGTCTGGAGTCAAATGCCACCACACCACACTGAGGATCCCAGCTCTGTCCATTTCTGGATGAATAACCTAACCCTTCTCTGCCCCAGGTTTCTCTTCTAAAAGCCTGTGTCCATACAAGTCCTATAGGACCTGTTACCCACTACGTTTCTGATCACATCTCTGAGGCTCTCCCCAACCCACCTCCCCTGATGCAGCTTCAGCCAGACACCCTGCTCACTGGTCCTTAGACATGCCAGGTGAGCTCCCACCAGGGTCTTTGCACTCTCTCACTCTCCTTTAACCTAGATATCACCTGGAATATCTGGAGCATAAGATGTAAATGCTCTTCCTCCTTGACCTTAGTCCCTCTCCTTCCAGGATTCTCATTCTTTCGCTCCTGTAACATCTGCTCTTTCATTTCAAGACTTTGCCCTTTTTTCTCAGTCCATTTCTCTCTCCCCTTGCTGCCTTATTTCTTCTGAGATCCAGTCTAGACCACTGCCTGAAGCTTCAGCATTTCCACCTCTTCGTCATTCTATGAGAACAGGGACTAGGAAGAGGAAATAGCACAGGTGGAGCAGTGAGCCTGGGACAATGAGCCCTGGCATCTAACCCATTCAGCTCTTGCCTCCACTGGAAGAAGGATCAGCCGCATGCCTCTGTGGAGGTACTCCTGACCCCTCACTCCTCCTTTCCTAAGTTGCTTTGGGAGGAGAAATGGGACATTCCCTGCTCAGCCATTTCCTCTCCGTAAAGACAGGCTGTTGGTCTCTGCCATGTGATAAGGGGCCTCTCTCTGTGGGGAAGGCCTCTGGTTGCCCAGCTGTGCCAGATATGGGTGGATAAATTCATTTAATTCGGGACTGAGGATTGGCAAACCCACTTGGTTGAAGCGCTAAACCCATGTTCTCCAATTTGCTCCATGAGAAGTCAAGATGATATTGTGATCTCTGTCTGATTCCCATTTTATGTCTCAGTTGGAAGGGGAAGAGAAGAATATTATTTATCACTCTCAGTCCCTAACACTTGACTCCCAGTGCTACAGGACATACTGCTGCCATGATTGGGTCTGGAGCTGCTACAAATTTATGAGCTTCCACATCAGTGAGCTCTTGGATCCACTTGTTAATCCTTCCAGGCATCCTTGGTCAGTCCCCTCTTCCAACCTTGGAAGATGTGTCAACAAGCCTCCTCTGCTTTCCTTTACCTCTCTGCCATGTCTTCACCTTCTTCTTACTCACAAATGTCATTAGCTCCCCAGAGTTAAATCCCCTCATTTCACCGATCCCCTATTCTGTACCTAAAAATGACTTTTTAAAAGAATATAGAGTTGGATATTTTAAGATATTTTGAAATAATCTGTTACTGTTTTTTCAACAGTGGAAGCAAAGTGTGAGTCTAGGTTAGAATGATGATGAGTCAGTGCTTAGGCTATGCTAACTTTAACTTTTAAAGCTTACTCAAAGGTATAAACGGCATATCTGCTATTTAAAAGGTGGTATGTTAAGTGTTTTGAGCAGGAAGGGGTCATGATAAGAGACTCTTATTTGCAAGTAAGAGAAATCCAGACGTAAACAGGCATATATTGGATTACAGAGTCCAGTACCACCCAGTAGGGTGTGGGGTGGGAATGTAGGTGACCCACTGAAACAGTTGAAAGCAAGGCCTCAGGTACCGTGGGCCTGGACTCACTTCATCTCTTGCCTGCCTATTCTGCATGTTGGCTTATTGGCTCTTGCTGTTCATGAGTTTCTTCCACATGAACCTGTAGTTCCCAGGCTTCATACATGAAGGCTGGCACCACATCAGAGGACTGACTTCTTCTCACTTGCAGTTTGAAAAACATCCCAGGAAAAGACCCATATTGACCTGTCTAGGGTCAAGTTCCCTCCCACAATAGCTAATGAAAGAAAAGACTGTGAATCCTTGGTCAGGGAGGAGTAGAGGAGGAATCGTTTCCAAAAGAAGAAAAATGTGACTCCCTAGGGCAGACAAAACCATCAACACTGGCTACACTCACAAAAGTGGATCAGATGTAGATTTTCCTTTCACAGTTTTAGAGTAGAATGCTGAATTACTACTATCATGTTTAGCATACAAATGTAACTGATCAAATTTGGTTTTGCTTTAAAGATATTCTTTTGGAAGAGTCTGTGCACTAAGCTGTAATGCTGCTTCCATTTCTTGAAGTCAACAGTCCTGATGTCAAAGAGGGCCAACTACAAAATGAAGTGAGCATATATTACTTAATTAACTGCTTGGAAGAGCTTTGGAAGCACAATTCCTTGCCAGAAGAACATATATTAATTTTTCTTTCCTCATAGGACAGTTAGGGAAATAGAGTGCCCAAACCCAAAGACTCCATTGGCTCTTGTGCCTTGGTTTTATCTCTTTCTGGATTCCAGACTCATGACCATCCATACGGCAGCTATATCGCCTCTCAAGGACTTCACATTCAAGCTCACTTGAGGAGCAATACTACAGTGCAGCTTAGCAGGAAAACTGTCTGGATTCCAAGGAATCTAACCCTTCAAAAAATTACTGAACTATTCCCCAGGCAACTTAAACTAACCCTAAAACCTAACATATGCATTATTATATTATATTGCCAGATTGTTTTCCAACATAATTCACTAGTGGCATTTTGGGAATTGAATGAAAACTACCTTCACTTATTTTAGAATAAAACTGCTTAAACCATTTATCATATTCCATTAAACAATTCCCATATATTTGACATGTAAAATATGACCGAGAGCAGTGATAAACTGTGGTCTGTGGATTGCTATGGGTTTGGTACTGGTCCATGATGAAATAACTGCAGAACTGAAAATAAGCATTTAGGCCAAGCGCAGTGGCCCATGCCTATAATCTGAGCACTTTGGGAGGCCAAAGCAGGTGCATCACTTGAGCCCAGGGGTTTGAGACCGGTGTAGGCAACATGAGGAGATCTCATCTCTACCAAAAACATAAACATTAGCCAGGCATAGGCTGAGGTGGGAGGATTGCTTGAGCCCAGGAGATTGAGGATGCAGTGAGCCAAGATCATGCTACTGCACTCAGGCCTAGATGACAGAGTGAGACCCTGTTTCAAAAAAAAAAAAGAAAAAGAAAAGAAGCATTTAAAAACTGTTATAACAATTTGGTATTCTAGTCTCATCCAACTCTGTGATCAATGAGCTCATTTCACTGAACAGGGAGTATACTATTTTGAATTTTTTTTCCAACCTGTGTGAGTCACATATTGTGCTGAACTGTGTAATCAATGGCAGTAGAATCATGTATGAGTCTGAGTTAGTTCGGAAGTTAAACAACAACAATAATAAAAGGCAAATAAAACACAATGAGATATCACTTCACACTCATTAGAATGGCTATTTTAAAAAAGACAGAAAAAAACAATTGATGAGAATACAGAGAAACTAGAACCACTGAGCATTGCTGGTAAGAATGTAAAATGGCGTAACTACTAGGGAAAAGAGTTTGATGTTCCCTCAAAAAGTTAAACACAGGATTACAATATGATCCAGCCATCCCACTTTCAGGCATATAACTAAAAGAATTGAAAGCAGAGACTCAAATAGACACTTGCATACTAAAGTTTATAATGGCCAAATTGTGGAAACAACCCAAATGTTCATCAGCAGATGAATAGATAAACAAAATGTGGTCTATACATATAATGGAATAGTATTTAGTCTTATAAAGGGATGACATTCTAATATATACTATAATGTAAATAAATCTGGATGATATTATACTAAGTGAAATAAGCCAGACACAAAAGGGCAGATATTGCAGGATTTCACTTATACATGAGGTACTTAGAGTAGTCAAATTCATAGAGACAGAAGGTAAAATAAAGGTTACCAGGGTCTGAGGTAGGGGTAGGGGATAAAGGATAGTTGTTGTTTAATGAGTATAGAGTTTTAGTTTGTGATGACAAAAAAGTTCTCAAAATCGTGCTATAAACTGAATGCTTGTGTCCATCAATGTGAAGCTATTTGGAAGTAGAGTCTTAGGAAGTGATTAAGTCATGAGGATGAGTCCTCATAAATGGGATTAGTGCTGTTTTAAAGGAGACCCCAGAGAGCATCCTTGCCCTTTCTACCATGGAGGGACATAGAAAAAAGATGGTCATCTATAAACCAGGAAGCAGGTCCTCACCAGATGCCAAATCTGCCAGTGCCTTGATTTTGAACTTTCCAGCCTCCAGAACCATGAGAAATAAAGTTCTCATGGTGCTTATAAGCCACCTAGTCCATACTATTTTGTTACAGCAGCCTGAACAAACTAAGACAAATGGATAGAGGTGACAATTGCATAACACTGTGCATGTAACTTAATAAATTGTACACCTAAAAATGATAAATTTTGTTAGGTATAAAAAGTGCAAACAACAACAGCAACAGCAACAGCAACAAACACAACCCACAGTCCTAGAGGATATGTCCCAGGAGATTCTGGATCAAATAAAGTTTGCAAAATACTGCATAAAATATTCCCCATTTGGAGTTCCTAATATTACTAACAGTTCTGATAAAGTCTTACTAAGAGACACTTAATTTTAACTCAGCTTTTCCTAGATGTATTGGACTTTAGAATCCCTTTTTCCATCATGTACCTTTTAATATCTCATAAAGCACAGTTTAAGAAATGCTGAGCCAGATGAACTATACTGAAACACAGTTTATATTTTCACATCATATTTAAACAAGGGTCAAATACTCATCACACTATGGTTGTGGCTTGTCATCTAAAACTGTCAATTTTCAATCCATATCTACACTGGCAATGCCAACCTCCAAGGCACATGAGACAAATAGGAGTCAAACATCAAGGTCTGATTCATCTCTGCATACTTCAATCTTTGCAACAAAGGATATATTCCACACTTGTCTCTATAGGGCTGCAGGTTAAGACAATGATTTACTACTTAGGGGTAACCCCAGGAACAAAGTATTTCATAGTCTAGGGCAAGCATGTGGATGACATTAGGAGAACAAACAGGCATACAGTGGTCAAATGAGTGTGAGAGCAAGAGCCATGTCAATGGATCTAAACACCATTACCCCTATCATATTTACAGGTCATAACCTCTCTACTGAGAAGACTAAAAAGTCAGCCAGAAAGGAAATACCACAAAATAAAAAACCCCAAAACAAACCTGAAGTCATTTCAGTATTCAAAAATTTCAGCTGAAGAAAAGTCCACTTGAAATATTCTGCTGACATTAAAATGTATATGAAAAGGAAGAAGACATAAGTAGGGTACGAATTCAAAGCAGAAAAAGAGAAATCGGGTTGAAATATCACCACCACTCCTTTTATGTTTTCAAGTTTATCAGGTGCTTAACCCAAGTTGAGGCTGCCCTTACTATTCCAATTTTTTTCTATGTAATTCAAAAAAGGTGTGGAGAAAAGCTTGCCTTCATATAACTCTACATTCTCAACTTTGTAATCACGCACAAGTAGAAACCACATTTCATCTACAAGGAATGTTGAAAAAAAGTATATTCAAAATAATAAATTTTCCATGGATACTAGCTTCCTCTTTCCAACTTAGTGTTTGACCTAATTTGTACAGTAAATCTAACGGGAGAAGTTATCTCTCCCAAATAGCACCTAGCACATTCTTGGCAACTAAAATAAGTTAACACATTGCATATGCTGCTCATGTTCACAAAACAAGATGTCTGAGAAAAAGATCACCATGGAGGGGGAAGAGAGAAGGGTGAACATAAGGAATGTTGAGAGCCACTGATGTGACTGCAAAGGACCTTTTCCTAAGCACTCAGGTTTGGGAAGATATAGACATGGTTTCCTAAAGACAAGAAGTACTAAGGCCCTATAAGGTGTGCGGGGCTTTGCAACTTCTTCCACATTTAATTCTCACATAGAAAGATGATGTTTAAAATAAGCTCCATAGAGTTATTGTTTGATAAGAACGGAGTTTCAGTTTGAGATGATGAAAAGTTACAGAGATGGATGGTGGTGATGCTTGCACAGCAATGCAAATGTATTAACTCCATTGAACTGTCCACTTAAAGTGATTAAAATGGTAAATTTTGTTATGTATATTTTACCACAATCAAATAAAGTTCAGTACTGTCCCAAGGGCACACAACACACCAATGACAAAGCTAACAGATGTGTGTCTGATTCAAAAGCCATACAGTCTTTCCCTCCAACTTATAAAACTACTGCTAAAGATGATGATGATGATGATGATGATTATAAATATCAACATCATGATCATCATCATTCCTGACTTCTTGAGTCCATTCGATGTGTCAGACACTGCTCTAAGCAATTTATTTATATTTACATACCAAAGCTTCACATCAACCCTAAAGGTAGATACTATTATTATTCCCATTTTCCAGATGAGACAGTGAACCACAGAGACATAATGTAACGTGCTCAAGGACACACACGTAAATGGTTGAACCAACATAAATGGTTGAATCAAATCCAGGCAGTCTGACTCTAGAGCTCCTGCCCCTTACCACTACACTGCATTGCCTCCTGGTCTATAAATTTAGGCACATAAGCATATAAAGACATAAACTTCACTAGCCTCAAGATAATGCCCAAACCAAGCACGGTAAGAGGTTATAAATAATATTCAGATGGGCTAATAAAAGTGAGTTGCCACCTAGTCTCTCAGGAGAATATTCCAAAGACCTGCTTCAGCACCATCTTCCATGTAGTTTTCCATGTGTGCCTGTGAACCACAATTCTTTGGCACCGCCTAAACTACGGTGGTAGGAACAGCATGCACATGCAGCTCTGGGTTATGCTTAAAGCCTATGGCTTAGTTATCCATTATTCTATGAGTTAACATGCAGGAATTCACACTCATGCATGTACCAACTATTTTAGGACTAGCACTATGGCTGGTACACTACACATTTTAAGCAAGTCTTTCTTTTTTTTTTTAATTCACTTGGAAGAGTTTAAATAATATATTCATGGCAGTATTATTAGCAATAGCCAAAATATGGAACCAACCTACATGTCTTTCAATGGATGAATGAATAAAGAAAATTTGACATATATATTTACAATGGATTAGTAGCCATAAAAAAGAAGGAAATTCTGTTATTTGTGAGAACATGGATGAACTTTGATGGACATTATGCCAAGCGAAATACGCCAGACTCAAAGACAAATTTTCTATGATCTCACTTGTGGAATTTAAAATCATTGAACTCATAGAAGCAGAAAGTACAATGAGGGTTGCCAGGGGCTGTGGGAAATAGAGAGATGTTGGTCCAAAAGGTATAATCAGTAATAAGATGTATAAATTTTGAGGATATGATGTGTGGGATGGTGACTATAGTTAATAACACTGTATTGTACACTTGAAATTTGCTAGGAGAGTAGGTCTTAAGTGTTCTCACTGCACTTTCAGTGATGGATGTGTTAATTAGCTTGATTGTGGTAGTCATTTCACAGTGTATACATATATCAAGTCATGATGTTACACACCTTAAATATATACAATTTTTATTTGACAACTATCCCTCAAAAAATCTGGGAAACAGATAGATAGATTAGATAGGTAGATAAAGAGATACATAGATAGATAAGATGGTTGGTAGGTAGGTAGGTAGGTAGGCAGGTAGATTGGATGGATGGATGGATGGATGGATGGATGGATGGACAGTTTTTCTGTCTTTAAATGTTAGCCCTGTAACCATCTAGTTCTGGAATCCTTTTCAATGCTAATTTTTTAATTACCTTTCCAGCATCTTTTATAGTACTTGGTTTAGTCACGGTTTCTATTTCTGGGATCAATTTTGATCATTTATATTTTGCTGGAAAATCATCCTTTTCTGTTGGTTTTCAAACCTCTTACCATGAGTTTGTTTATACAAGTCTCAAAATGATTTATTGGTATGCCATTTATTTTCTTTGTCCTTATGTTGTACTCTTTTGCTATCTTATTTTCCTTTAATTGGGTTTTCAAGGGATTTATCTATTTTACTGGTCGTTTTGGATTTATTTATCCATTCTCCTGTCCCTTTAATTTCAGCTTTTATCTTTATTAATTCCTTCTTCCCAGTTTTTTAGGTTTATTTTGTTTCTCTTTATTTCTTTTTCTTTTTTTTTAACAGTCCAGAGGTCTTTTATTATTATTATTTTTTTAACACCTATTATGCCATGAATTCATAGGGAATAGGTTCCAGCAGCTCAGGCTCCTTCCCATTGGTTCTCACAAAGTGTGCTTCTCTGGGTGGAGCAGGCTGGCGCTTCAGTTGGACCCAGGTACCTTTTTTTTTTTGGCTTCTTTCTTTTTCTGATCATTTTCCTTCACACATTTTAGGAAGCTATCTCGGCTCTTAGAATGCTTGATGTGCTCAATACGCACATTAATTCTCTTGGCAAGAATCTTGCCCTTAACTTGTTTGTTTACAACAATGCCAACAGCATGCTGGGTAACATTGTAGACCCTTCCAGTTTTGCCATGATAACATTTGTGGGGCATTCCTTTTTGAACAATACCCATTCCCTTGATGTCTACAATACCACCTTTCTTATAGATTCGCATATACGTGGCCAAAGGAACAACTCCATGTTTTCTAAAAGGCCTAGAGAACATGTATCGAGTGCCTCTCCTCTTTCCCTTTGTGTTCGTCATTTTGGCAAATTACTGGAAGATGGCGGTTCCCGTTTCTCTTTATTTCTTAAGCTGAGTAATGACTTGTCATATTTTTTCGTTATTCTTTAGTAAAGAATAGTAAATTTCCTCTGAGTATCACTGTGCTCAGAAGTTTTCATAATAAAATTTTAGTTTTTCTTTCTTCTCTGATAACTTTCACTTCCAATGAAAATGGAAGTGATGATGCCAATATTTTCTTTGGTTTTCTTTTTGATTCCAGGGTTATCAGTGAGTGTGTTTCATAATTTGCAATGGGGTAAAATTTTTTAAATTGCCTTCTTGTTATTATTTCTATTCCCATTGCATCATGATCAGAGAGTGTGAACTGTTAAATATCTCCGTTTTCTTTGATCTTTTGAAGGATTTCTTTGTGGCCACATACATGATTCAGGGGAAGGAGAGTGACAGGACATGTTTCATGGACATTTAAATGTCTATCTTTATACGCTGACCATGATCTTTGAAAGTTGACATGAAACTCATTCACTTAAGGATTGTTCTATAGGACACCTTACATGAGGTGGTAAGAAAAAGCATGAGATTTGGAATTTTAAAATCCTGCTTCCTCCACGCAGAGGCCTGGGACTCAGTTATCCCGTGCGTCAAATGTAAATTGTGCCTGCCTACCTTACCACATTAACAGTGAAAATTAAATGAGCCTGGTGGTGCCCTCCCCGAAGGCTGTGCCTCCCGGAAGTTCCAGTTAGCTATTGAAATACTGCCCTTAAAAAGCAGCTCTTTTGCAGCCCTGGTAAACAACAGAAAAGGCTTCAAATGGAGATTGGGGCTTGTCAGGCACCAGAGACCATGAAGTATTGAGAGATGGACACACTGCTGCATGCATGTTACACGTGCCAAGAGGATACCAGAGAAAGGCAATCATTCCCTATCATGTGTCTTTTGAAGCAGTTAAGTGTTTTAAATTCCTTAAAACACAGAGTGTACAGTGGTGGAGGAGAGAAAGGACTTAAAGTAATTTTGCTGTTAGGCAGTGTAAAGACTATTTTTGAAACTAAAAACTGATTGAGAAGGACATCAAAAGAGTTTGATTTGTTTGATGTTTAGACACATATACATGATGCAGATCACTGTTATATTAACAATGACCGTCTGTACGCCAGATGGACTGCGCAACCATGTCAAGAGGCATCTGACTCAGTGCCATTTGAAAAGCAGATTAAGGTAAACCAGTCCTAACACAAATGATTTCCCCATCTCATGTTTAAGGTTGCAACATGCTATTGTGAGTTAAAATAATTCAGAAAATTGTGATTAACTTTTAAGACCTTTCCTGCCTCAGTAAATGCCACTGTATACGGATCAGAAGTGGCAATATTATGCCCGATCAATTTCAGTGACTGGACAAGACTCTTATAGGACAGGATGTGGTAAACAGCCCTGACATTCAGAGTACAAAGTCAGGTTTAACCTAGCAGCTGGCCTGTAGACTTATATAATCATTTTAGACTTGATATTTCCATAACAGCTCTTATTCTGAGCACCTTGGCTGGCAAAAAGAAGAAAGCCATGATATGTGAAACTTCATTCTCCCAGAACCTTCTTTTAAGGATTTGGTCCCACTAAAAAAACTCACGTATTTTTCTTCTGTTAGTTTTATTCATAAGAAATATAAATAGAGCTGGATGCAGTGGCTCACATCAGTAATCCCAGAGCTTTGGGAGGCCAAGGCAGGAGGGTCCCTTGAGGCCAGGAGTTTGAGACTAGCCTGGAAAACATAGTGAGATTCTGTCTCTATGAACGAATTTAAAAATTAGCCAAGTGTGCTTTTGCATGACTGTAATCTTAGCTACCAGGTCACTTGAGCCCAGGAGTTCAACGCTGCAGTGAGCTATGACTCCATTGCACTCTAGTCTGGGTAACCAAGTGAGACCCTGTCAAAGAAGGAGATGGGAGGGGTAGGGAGTGGAGAGGGGAAAAAGAAGAAAAGAAAAGAAATACTAATGGTCAATATATATGTGGGGGGAAATTTGGCCTACTCTAAAAAAATTTTTTAATGCAAATTAAAATAACAGCAGAGAAACAGTTTTACCCATCAAATTGGCCACGATGAGTAAGAATTATAAAGATCTAGTGTTGGGAAGGTATAAAGAGGTTGACAGTCTCAGATTCAGCTATCAAGGGTGTAAATTGGTTCTATACTATATTTTAGAAGAATGATTTACAAATTGATATGGTTTGACTCTGTCCCCACCCAAATCTCATCTGAAATTGTAATCTGAATTGTAATCCCCAAGTCAAGGGAGGGGCCAGGTGGGAGGTGACTGATTCATGGGTGCAGTTTCCTCTATGCTGTTCTCATGATAATGAGTGAGTTCTCCTGAGATCCAGTTGTTTGATAAGTGGCTGGTGCTTCCTCCTTCTCCCTCTCTCTCCTGCTGCCTCGATTGTGATTTGCCTTGCTTCCCCTTTGCCTTCTGCCATGATTGTAAGTTTCCTGAGGTCTCCTGAGCCATGCAAAACTGTAAGTCAATCAAACCTCCTTATAAATTACCCAGTTATATCTTAAAAGGGTATGCATAAAAATAATTCAGTAAACATTGTAGGACTAATATAGAAATAACTGCCAAAGCCTTAGGATTTTGCATTTCTTGGATTCAGATATTCACTTTTGAGGAATCTATCCTAAAGACATAGACATGGACATTCACAAATATTTTTATGAAAGAATGACCATTGTAACATTGTTTAAAATGAAAAACTGGGACAACATAAATGTTCAACAACAACAGATTGCTTAAATAAAATTATGGTATATAGTTATGTTGGAAGCTATTATGGTATATATTTACGTTGGTATATGCTCATGTGAGGCATTAAAATAATTTGAAGTAGTTTAATCCTGAAGTCCAAATGATGGCAATATGCAAAAAGATGTGTACAAAAAAATCACTTATGCCCAGGCATGGTAGCTCACACTTGTAATCTCAGTGCTTTGGGAGGTCGAGGCTCAAGGATTGCTTGAGCCCAGGAGTTCAAGACAGCCTGAGCAACATAGGGAGACCCTATCTCTACAAAAAATTTAAAATTAGCCAGGTGTAGTGACATGCAGCTGTAGTCTCAACTATTTGGGAGGCTGAGATAGGAGGATCACTTGGGCCTAACAGGTTGAGGCTGCAGTGAGCTGTGATCGTGCCACTACACGTCAGCCTGGATGAGAGAGCAAGACCTTGTCTCAAAAAAAAAAAAAATCACTTGCAACTGCACTATTCAGAATAAGCACTGTTAACACTAGGATGCATAACTTTATAAGTTATTTTTCTATATTGATATATAATATTTCCTCACTTTCTAAAATTCTGAATTTTCCTAATAGGTAGTTTATTCACATGGTTTAAAGGGTATACTGTAAAGTTTCCCTCATAGTTCTAGACTCCAGCCACCAAGATTCCAACCTCCAAAACAACTAGTATTTTCAGTTTCTTATACATATTTCCTGAAGTATTTGGTGTACAGTCATCCCTTGGTACATGTAGGGAATTGGTTGCAGGACCCTAAGTATATTAAAATCCATGGATACTCAAGTCCCACAGTGGGCCCTGTGGAAAAGTCAACCCTCCATATGTAAGGGCTTAATATCCTGGGAAGGCTGTATATTTTTTTTATCTGCATTTGGTTGCAGATTCGGAACCGTTGGATGCAGTGAGCTACTGTATATTGAACAAAATCTTCATTATTAGTGTATTAAAGGTCAATTGTGTCTAGGAATCTCCTTATACACATTCCACATCCTCCCCCATATATTAATATTCTAAAACCCAATGTAGGTACATCTTCCTTTTTTTTTTTAATTAATCAAAGACAAAGAATGCCATCATTAAAAAATATCTATTATATGGCATTTCATGGTAAGACTGCTCAAATTAGGTTGGACACAAAATTTATCAGCCAAATCGTAATACTTTTGAAAGGGAAGAGGATGCTATTCCTAACTACTGCAGAACAGTAGACATAAACAAAGACTGTCTCAGCCAAACCTGGATGAATGATCATCCTAACCACAAATGACCACAACTGATTTTACCATTCTTCTGTTGACGGACATTTAGGTTATTTTTAATCACATGCTACCGCAAAACTGCTGCAATGAAAACCTCTTTATGCATGTTATTTCACATAAATGGGAGTGCATCTGTAAATTATAACACTTATAAGAGAAATTGCTTATTCAAAGGATATCTGCATTTTTTAAAATTTGATAGGTATTTCCAGATTGTCCTCCCAAAAGGCTGTCATCATTTTCATCTTTTTTCTGACATAAGCAAGTACTGCCTTTACAATAAGATAAAACAATAAGTTACTTTTGAAATTTAAAACATGTCTGAAAAATATATATTGAGCAAGTCTAAAGCATTCTTGATCATAAATGCATATAGAAACATAAGACTGGAAATAAAGTTAAATGTATTTGGACAATGTGGAAGATTCAAAAAAAACATAAATCTTACAAGAAATACGTATGAATCAGCAGATTATGCAGAGGGTAAACTAACAAACACTTTGTAAATGTATTGCTTATTAATGTCACTGTGCATGTCTCATCCCATTTTTATACCTTACACATTTTTCTTGTGGTCCAACTAGGCAAGTTAGTTTTCATCTGAAGTCAATAAACGACAACAAATGGCTGACAGAAGCCTGCTTCTTTTCTTCTCGGAGAACAAATAGTTACAAAAAGATTATTCTTCTCCTTAGAGCCAGCTATTGTAGTACCAACTGTGCCCATTACAGCTGCTGGACCTGAAGCCCAAAGAAGTAGCGGAATGTAAGACCAACAGGCTGGGAGTATCTGCTAAAATTACGCCATCTAAACATTGCAAGAAGCAAATATCTACTACCACCAGATACATTCCTGCTTAGTGTATTTAAGCTCCAGGAAAAGAAGACACAGCTCCTTTTACATATAAAAAATGAAACCTACACTTGCCAAAATGTGTTTTAAAAATCTCATATATTTAGGCTCTAACCTTAAACATCTTCCTACTACTCACAAGACACTGCTGATATGGAGCTTTATATATATCATATAAACTTGTATGCCAAGAGTTACAAACCAAGTACAGAATGTTCTCAAACATATGAGGGAAGATTTCTATGAGCACTTTTTTAAGAATGTCATATCCACATGATGAAACAGTATTTCAAAATTATTTCCAAAAGAATATACCCCTGAATGAATGCAATTTAAAAAATTTGAACTTGTAATGGGTTTGTGAAACTATAGCATCATGTTGGCGCATAATAAATATTTACTGAATGATTGCATTTGGGGTGAGGCAGATCTTTACACATTCAAACCATACTTGATGAAATAATACAGAGCTAACAGGTAAAACAGCACTTTCCCAATCACGATGGCTTTAAAAATCAGAGATGTTAAAAGAAATATATGCTATCTGGTCAGTGTCTTCATACTTAAAGCAATAACAACAGTTACTAGTCAGAATATTTACATTAGTCTTCTACCAATGGATATTTAGAGGTTATAGGTTGTTTCCAATCATTTGCTACTTCAAAATGTCCTGCAATAAATTAATAAATTGTGTGTGTGTGTGTGATTTCACATAATGAAGATTGCAACAGTAGGATTTAAAAAGCCATAGAGGCTGGGCGCAGGGGCTCAAGCCTGTAATCCCGGCACTTTGGGAGGCCGAGGCGGGTGGATCACGAGGTCGAGAGATCGAGACCATCCTGGTCAACATGGTGAAACCCCGTCTCTACTAAAAATACAAAAAATTAGCTGGGCATGGTGGCGCGTGCCTGCAATCCCAGCTACTCAGGCGGCTGAGGCAGGAGAATTGCCTGAACCCAGGAGGCGGAGGTTGCGGTGAGCCGAGATCGCGCCATTGCACTCCAGCCTGGGTAACAAGAGTGAAACTCTGTCTCGAAAAAAAAAAAAAAAAAAAAAAAAAAAGCCATAGAAATCAAATCGTGCTGAGTATTTCACAGACATGATTCTTTTCATTCTCAGAACAGCCCTCAAAGAGTCAGTAGTTCCTAATTTACAGATGAGGAAATTAAAACCAAATCTCAGAGTGGTAAAATGATTTCTCCAAGGCCATACATCCAGCAAGTGGTAGAGATGGGATTTAAACCTACTCTCAAGTGCCCCACCCATTTTACTCCCTTGCACAGTCTCATAAATGTTTTCCTGGAAAGCAAAAAGCAAATGGCTTAATAGAATACTCAAGCCACATTGGAAGTCTTAATCACTTACATTCAACACAGTAAAACAATGACTGGATGATGGTTAAGTTGATAGGTTTGTGGGCTATGCTTGTCTCCCAGGGATGAGTCTGGATCCTGAAATATGAAAAGGGACAGGCGAGGTAGCTCAGGCCTGTAATCCCAGCACTTTGGGAGGCCGAGGCAGGTGGATCACATGAGGTCAAGAGTTTGAAACTAGCCTGGCAAACATGTTAAAACCCCATCTCTATAAAAAATACAAAAAATTAGCCAGGCGTGGTCGCACCCACCTGTAATCCTAGCTACTTAGGAGGCTGAGGCAGGAGAATCACTTGAACCCAGGAGGTGGAGATTGCAGGGAACTGGGATTATACCATTGTTCTCCAGAATGGTAGACAGAGCAAGATTCAATTTCAAAAAGGGAGGGGAGGATAAGGGAGGGGAGGGGCAAAAGGAGGAGAGGGGAGAGGAAAGAGGGGAGGGGGAGAAGGAAGGGAGGGGAGAGGAAAGAGGGGAGGGAAAGGGGGAGAGGAGGAGAAGAGAAGGGAGGAGAAGAGAGGAGACGAGGGAAAAGGGATCTTGATGGATATAAGTCAAATCAAGATGGTCTTCCTCACACTTTTAACATGTTTTGCCTTTCCGAAACTTTTACTCAATGACCTCTGCCAGATCCCACCTGATTCTGTACTTAAGATCTGCCTGAAATAAAGCCAGTTCAACAAAACCCATGGTATTTCCTGCCTCTTGAGTTTGCTTTATAGGCAAGAGTTTTGTTTGAATAATTTGGCACAAATTCCCTCACAGATGGCATATAAGAGAGATTTGTCTTCCTAATTGTATTATAGATGGGAGCTTATGGCAAACATCCAGGACTCAGAACTTTAAAAATAGTTCTTTAAGCTAATGACCTAATAGCCATTAGCCTTCATAATCCAGTATCTCCCCTCGGGTCTTTTATAATGCTTTACACACGCAAAGTGTGTATTACAACCTTTATGAGGAGGACTTGACAACAAGTCTCAAAAACCTTAAAAGTGTGGGTTTTCTTTGATCTAGCAATTTTAGTACTGGGAATTTGCCCTAAAAAAATGATCAGAAAAAAAAGAAGGTTTATGTACACTATTGTTCATCACAAGTTGACTTACAATAGCTTAAAAATAGCAATCACCCAAATTCCCAACAACAGGAGTGCAGTTAAATAATTTATTGCACATCCAGTGTATACAGCCATCAAAATAGCATTTGCAAAGAATACTTAACAATGTAGGGAAGTCCTCATGATCAAGGTGCAGGGAAAATGAAGGCTAGAAAAGTGATGCACCATGTAACCTCAACCATGTCATTTGCATACTTATCAACATTCAGAGTAATCACTAGAGGAACGTCAACCAGAATGCGAACAGTCTCTGAGTAAAATGCTATACGTTATTTTATTTGCTCCTTTATATATTTTTAATTTTAATTTTTACATAGTGATTATATATCATAGTTAAATCCTGAAAAAGATGGCGATTTTTTTTTAAGATTCTTTAAATTGATTGTTGATGCTGTTGACTTTCTCAGCTATAGGCTTTTTCTAGTGACAGCCAAGCCAATGAGACATGAACTATTTTTCTCTCACCTTCTGTTGTCTGAAAATTCACTACTTATTGGCATCACCACTGGTGCATAGAAGGAGGAGACCTGACAGTAAATTTCAAAGCCATCTTTTTGGTAGGAGAGGCTGACTGCCATGCAGTAGTTTGGAGAAGATCTCAAAGTCCTACACTGGGTAACATTACTTAGAGATTTTCCTTATCTATATAACCCCTAATGCAGAAATTGTCCCATTACTGTAGGTAACCATATCTTGGTCTGAGGATAGAAAACATCTACATTAGATATTTCTGTGATGTCACTGAATAGCAGTAGCCCTTGGGAAGTGTCCGACTCCTCTGAACGCTCTTGTCTGTCTCCTCCTCCTTCAGTTTCCTCATTCCTGATGCCTTATGTCTAGAAAGTTCTTTACTCACCTATGAATCACTGACTAGGTCCTATCTAACTGCCAAGATACTGAAATCAAAACACAAACACCACGTGACAATATTCTGGTTGTGCTATTTCACAGACTCTAATTCCAGTTCATTTCAGCCTGACCTTGCATTATTCCCTTCTGTGTTTTCTCCTCTGTGTTTATGAGATAATCTGTTTCACATTATTTTCCTTCACCATTACTCATTTAAAATGTGCTACTAAGAGCCTTGCTTTCTTCTGCCAGAAAGTCTTACCTCAGAGGTCCTTTTTTTAAATTTACCTCACTATCAAATTCCATATCACTCAAACTCCACTCTTAATTTTCCTTTTGGTATTAAGATGTCTCATATTTTCTTTCCTTAAGTAAAAAAAAAAATTGGATTGTAAAATATGCAGTCTTGGGCACTAAAATGTAATATAAAACCAATTCCAATGGTAATTCACCCAAATCCAATGTATTGCTAATTGTCAAACTTTGTTTCTCTGTGGTTTCTAAACCCCTGAACTGTATCTCTATACAACCTATAATAATTGGAGTGGGGCCCTTGCAAGATCATTATCTTACATCTGTGAAGATGTCGTTAATTGCGTTACATTTCCAGATGGAGCTGTGTTTAGAAAAGTTCGACAAAGTAGAATTCATTTCAGCAGCTAACATTTCTTTTTCTCATAATCAGTGCCCATCTCACTCCCTCCATTTGCTCCTACTCCTATCAACAAACCTACCGATAATTATTTCTTAGGATTGTCCCTTTCATGTTTCATTCATGCTTAGGTAGAAATCATGGGAGATTAACATATCTGCTTCTAGCTTACTATTAACAAAAGGCTGCTATAAGACACCCCTCAAGGAATTTCAGGCTCTGGTAAACATCTGATAAGAAAAAGGGTTTTTGAGGTAACACTGCTTTTTGACATTTTTGACATCAACTCCTATTAAGAGCCATCTACTTTCCCTTCCTTCAAGGCCAGGCACCATACCACTCTGGAGATCCACTTTGAACCTTGTCATTACCTGCAGTGATACTGTAGAAAATCTATTACCATATTCCATGGCCAAACGCATTACCCAACAGGCTCTTGCTCACCCTCAAAATGCACTTCTACTTGGACCTCATACCAAGTTTCTAATCTGTTGATCACCCAATGGAACATGTTGACTCCCTTACAAATTCGTCATTTCCAAACTCAGCTGAGTCTTTGTTGAGGCCATAATTTTATCCTATTCCCCTCAACAAAAAATCCAACATCCTGCTTCTCTCTTCATATTCTCTCTGCGATACCCCTCCCACTTACTCTCAGATACCTTGCCTGCTGCTCCCCTGAGAAGGTCAAGGCCTCCAGAAATGGCACTGTCAATATTCCATTCCTTATTTATACACCCCTGTGTTCCATCTCCTTTCCCCTGCTCTGAGGACAAAAGAAGTCTCTCCTTTGTCAAGATCATCCCTTCCTAACATCCAAGACTTCATTATACCGATTTTCCCCTCTCTTCCCTGTCTTCATCTGCTTTTTCTCACCAGTCTTTTCCTTGTCCTATAAACAAGATGAAAAAAAATTTCTACCCTAACGAACAGTCCTCCAAGGACTGGGTGGTTCCCTGAGCCACTCATTCTCTCCCCTTCCTTTTCAGCTCTCATGCCCACAAGAATTGAACATAATCACAGTCTTTATTTCTCTTCTCCTGTTTGATCCCCCTCACAATCAGACTTCAATTCTCACCATCTGGTACAAATCCTCTTAAGATCAACAATCATTCCTTACTTGCTAATCCAAGGGACACTTTTCAGTTATCGCAATGTGCTAAATCTCTACCTGCATTTGACACGGTTCATGACTTCCTCTTTCTTCCCTCTCCTTCAAATGGATGCTAGGATGCTCCCCTTTCCACTATTTCTCTATTCCTTTTTCTCAGTCCTCCTCTTGAGTCCCTTTTTCTCCCCGAATCCTTAAATGACAGTTTCTCCAAGTCACACCCCATGGCCAATGACTCTTAAAAGTCGGTTCTTTTTGGGCAGTGCCATTCATCCTTCTGTCTTTAACCTTTGCCTAAATGTTACTGATTCTTGAATCCCTCTTGCCTGCCCAGAACTACCTATTGGACATATATTTACCACAAAATGTTCACAGCAGGGCCACTGTTATAGATGTGGGGAAATGACAATTTCCTCCCTTTCTCAGGTCCAACACCATGATTCATTCTTCCTCCAAAATTAACACCTCTGCCTTAGCATAAGCATGCAAACCAAAATCAACACGAGCTAGTGTCTACTCCACTGCAACATTAACGCAAAACATATCACTGAAGGAAATGAGGACTGAGAACAAAAGCAAGTTGTAAACTTCAGATTCAAGGGCTCCTGGTGAAACAAGAGAGTCCCTACAGCACTCAAGTGGAAGTGAGGCCACATGTTTTGAAAGCATTTCTTTAACCCCTTGGAAAGCAAAGTTTTGTTAGTGCTATAAGCAGAATGCCTCAGGTCACAGCTTCACTGTAGCACTACTGGTTAAAGCACATAATGGTCACAGAATTATGTGTGCCAGGCAGGCTTACTATTTTCAGCATTCAAGCTGATGCAGCATATCTAATGTTTTGTGGAGGTTACAGAGTACATTGCCAAGGATACCACTCTGTGTTACTGAGACACATGGTGACACTCATACCTAATATCCCACACTGGGACCTGCTGCCCACCAACCATTCTGCAAACATGTGGTTCATGCTGGGCAGACTCTCAGCTGTTTCCTCAGCAATGATGCTATAAATGGCTGTCATTTAGTCTTTTACATTTCCACATGAAAGAGAAATTCAGTCACAATGGCCAGAGAAATGCTAAATAGATTCAACAGCACAGGAACTTTAAAGCATAAATCCTTTCTTGATGATGATGAGGAACAGAACTTTAATCAATAGGTTATTTTTCAGTGAACTAAAGTGAATTTGATGCACAGTAAATACTTAGAACCTGCTTTTAGTGGCATTTTTGGAGTCCTTATTATTTTTCATTACGTTTGAAACCCACTTCAGAATTGAATGTGGTCCTTGACCTGACTACTTTGACAATGCATCTCTAGTAATCGAACTATGTACAATATATTTACTATAGTGTTTGGAAACCACAGGTACTGTAGCTAATGTGTTCAGCCAGATTTTAAAAAAGTCCTAGATTTCAGTTGAGATTTATCTCCTAATTGGTTGTTGAGGGTAGACCCTCCTATTCTTTTACTTCCTGTTTCCAGGTAGAGGATGCTCCCTTAGTATAATCCCTGGGCATCTGCTGCTCTCTTGCTCATGGGGTGTCTGAGTGATGAAAGAAATGAACATGTTTAGCTAAGCCTCCTCCTCCAGCTTCTGGCAAAATGCACGCTTTCTCTTCTACTCTATATTGCAAGTGTTAGGGGAGCATCCCCTACAGAAGAGGCCTGCATGCTGGGCTCTTTCTCGGGGCTGATTGAGTTAAGTCTGGCTTAGTCCAGGCTAAAAGAGCAGTAGTCACCGTTGCCAAAGACCACAGTCTTCAACTGAGCTCTTATCATTAATAAACTGAGCATTTTGATCTCAAACTCCCGCATCTCTCAAGGCAGGTAACAGGTGGCACAGCATTATTAATCATGAGAAACAAAACCAGTTATTAAACAATATCTATGCTGGTTTGGATGCAGGCATTTACACAATTAGTCTCAGTTTCCCTCAGTTGGTAATTTCTATTTAGTACTATGTTAAGAAGCACAAAATTGTTTTCTTAATTACATGAGACAGTTCTTGATTATATTCTGTGTCTATTTTCCTTACACCATATATAGAAGTTGGTCGAGAGGATGAAAAACTAAAAACACAAACATAAAGAGACAAAAAGAATGTAAAAAATGTAGTAAGTTTCCAGTGTGCAAAGATGGGCCATGTAACCTGAATAGGGAGGTAAATAACATGTCTAGGATTTGAGAGAATACTTGTAAATGTTTATCCCTGCAATCAATTTCAAAGTCAAGCAACCTCTTTCAATGGTTATTTACTATTCATAGCAACTGCCAACACCTACACTTGTAGCCTCGCCTTATTTTATGTCAAAGAGACAGTTTACATTTGAATATATCCTCCAACATCCACAGACATTTCATCAACATTTTGGCCTATTTTAGCAGCATCATATTTTTCTCATTCAGTCTTTCTGAAGGAAAGCCAGAAGAAATAATCCATTTTAGAGTATTTTTCTAGCATTGGTGTTTGAAGACATCTAGATTCAAAAATAAGTAGAACATTATGTCACCACTGTTTTGAATACACACACTGCGTGCGTGTGGATCAAACCCATGACACCCCATTGCAGAGACTGTGACAGTTCTTGTTCTGTCACTCTGGTGCCTCAGATCATCTGTCACGTTGGCTGACCTGAAGCTGGACCTTGATAACCCTTTGTTTTAATGTTTTCAGATTGCATGACTTATTGTAAAGTGATAGGAAGGCATCCTTAGTGATGAATCTGTAATTTCACTACCAATTGTGGTTGTAAACACTAGATCCTATTGACCATTTATCTCTCAAATGCCATTTTACTGCCCGTTTAGGTAACTGTCATAGCTGCCAATTTTAAGGACATTACCTAGGAGGTAAAATAAACTTATCATCTTTTCTGATGTCACTTAAGTACAGGATTTCTTAAAAGGGGCTATGTGTTACTACTATACAAGTGTAGCAATATTTCCAAAGATAAACATAAAAAGACCTGGATTCTAATTATGCATTTCTGGGCACTTACTGGTTAATACTGGGCAAACTACATAATCTGCCTAAGCCCCAGGTTCCTCATCTATAAAACGTAGTAGCACTTACTTACCAGGTTTTCCTGGGGAATAAAGGAAATAACTCAAGTATAGCACCTAACGTAGTACCTAACACTAAGTAGGTAGTCAAAAGTATGCGCTCTCATCAATGATAGACTAGATAAAGAAAATGTGGCACATATACATCATGGAATACTATGCAGCCACAAAAAAGGATGAGTTCATGTTCTTTGCAGGGACATGGATAAAGCTGAAAACCATCATTCTTAGCAAACTAACACAAGAACAGAAAACCAAACATCACATGTTCTCACTCATAAGTGGTAGATGAACAATGAGAACACATGGACACAGGGAGGGGAACATCACACACTGGGGCCTGTCAGGGGGTGGGAGGCTACAGAAGGGATAGCATTAGGAGAAATACCTAATGTAGATGACAGGGCGATGGATGCAACAAACCACCACAGCACGTATATACCTATGTAACAAATCTGCATGTTGTTCTGCACATGTACCCCAGAACTTAAAGTATACACACACACACACACACACACACACACACACACATACACACACAAGTACAGGTTCTCGAATTTAATTCAGCCTCAGTCACATATTACTACTGTTGCTGCTACTGTTGACCTTGTCATTATTATTTTTGAATAAACACTTTACTTATTTGGCTGAGAGCAAATCAAAAGTTAAAAAAACTTTCGTTGACATACTCATAAAGCCAACAAAAACACTTACTGAATACCTGAAACGAGGCATTGTTCTGAGGGCTTTCAATGTATTATCTCATTAATCTTGAAAACACTTTCATTTTAATATTATCCCATGTACAGCATAATATATGAGGAAACCAAGGCACAGAGAGGTAGAGTAACTTCAGATGCATGCACAGCAAGTAAATGAGACAGGGTTCAAACCCAGGCAGTTCCCGCTCTTAACCTCAGCATCCTCTATTCTGCCTCCTTGTGCAGACCCATCAGTTTTGTACTGTGCTATGACACACCATTAGGCAGAGCCCTTGCTAGTTCCCTGAACTTGTTGAAAGGAAGAACAGTTTTAAGAACAGAGGAGTTTGAGCAGGCAGGTTTTGCAAGTATTCTGATGGGCACTTATAAGAGCATTGCTTACTGGGATCAAAGAATTATAGGATTAACAATGACTGAGTCTTCATCAGGAAGCTGCACAGTCTAAACTCGAATGGCTTCAGTGATGAGGATGTGGCCAATTTCTGATGCATTTCAGCCCATCTTTGGATAACTCTGCATGTGATAAAAAAAAAACAACTTTTTTTTTTAAGTTTATTTCCAGCTTTAATCGGGTATAATTAACAAAAATCATATAAAGTGTACAATGATGTTTGTACCAAAAATATCACATTCTACTTTTAAAATTTATACATTTTCGTATAATGATCTTGTGTAGAATGATTAACATATCTATCACCTCACAAAGTTATCAAAGAAAACTCATTCTTATATTTTATCAACATGTTGCTCCTAGTAACTTCTCCTCATTAGTTCTAAGTCTACTTTTCGGAGACTGCCTACATCATGCTGAGGCTCTCTTCCATCCAGCTGTCCTTCAATATTCTAATACAGGCGTCCCCAAACTACGGCCCGCGGGCCACATGCGGCCCCCTGAGGCCATTTATCCGCCCTCCCACCCCCACACTTCAGGAAGGGGCACCTCTTTCATTGGTGGTCAGTGAGAGGAGTACAGTATGTGGCGGCCCTCCAACGGTCTGAGGGACAGTGAACTGGCCCCCTGTGTAAAAAGTCTGGGGACGTCTGTTCTAATATTTCATCATGTCTCCCCTAAGCCTATCTCCTCTCCACGCACAAAGCCTTCCCCGCGTTCAAAGCCTCACTCAAAGCTCTGCAGTCCATGGACCAAGGAATAATTTCAACTTTCAAGTCTAGTTATCTAAGAAATATTCTGTAAGGCTATAGCTGCCATAGATAGTGATTCCTCTGATGGATCTGGGCAAAGCAAATTGAAGACCTTCTGGAAAGGATTCGTCATTCTAGATGCCATTAAAAGACTATTTGTGATTCTTGAGAGATGCTCAAAATATCAATATTAACAGGAGTTTGGAATAAGTTGATTCCAGTCCTCACAGATGACTTTGAGGGATGCAATGTGACATGCCCACCCATATGGCATGACTCCTACCTTAGTATCTTCACCACTAGGGATGCCTACTTTAGTGGTTAAGAGTTCAGGGATGAATAAGACAGACTGTGGTTTGAACTCTGGATCTTACTAATTTTGTGATCTTGGACAAGTTTCCTTATCTGTGAAACAGGAATAATAATATCTATGGTATAAGCTGTCAGGGTTAAGTAAGAAATTCCCAAGAGCTCAGTGCCATGCCTAGTACACAGTCTGCATCCCCAAATGTTAGTTGCTTGTAGTGGTTATTATCATCATCATCTTAGACACTCTCCGAGTGTGAGGCACAAATTGAGATGGGATACTCACCCTGATCCAGACTCAGGTACAGCAGCAACAGCACTCAGATTACTAAGCTCCAACCACATACATCACAACTCCAGTCCCAAGACTAACAGCCAAAATGCCCACTTCTCCCTCTCTTACCCATCAGATCGCTGGGAATTTAGGGATCTAATGGTTCACCAGTCCAAGTACCTGGACCATTGTTAAACATCTTGGAATTCCTTTTAGAGAAAGATACAAAAACACAAGGAGGGGAGCATCACACACTGGTGTCTGTTGGGGGCTTCTAGGGGAGGGACAGTGTGGGGTAGGGAGTTGGGTAGGGATAACATGGGGAGAAACGCCAGATATAGGTGATGGCGAGATGGAGGCAGCAAACCACATTGCCATGTATGTACCTATGCAACAATCCTGCATGTTCTGGACATGTACCCCAGAACTTAAGTGCAGTAAAATATATTTTTTTAAAAAGACACAAAAGCTAAGTGTTATTTTTATCATGAGACAAAGGAAATTCTAAAAATCCTAAGATTCTATCTGGAACAATGAAAACAGACATCAAACACCAGTTTGAAAAACATATATATAACCAAAACAGCTAAATTCCTCCTAGGAGTTAACTTCTAACTATCTTTCCTAAGATGCCAACCTATGACAGAGAGCCCTCAAATCACTATGCATAAACCGAGGAGATCTTGGCTTGGATGACAGATCCCTGCTTAGAACAGAATGGTGACAACTAGAACACAAAACCACTCCAAGATCCCACGAGCTTTTAGGCACTGGCAGCACAGCAGTGTCACATCACTTTCGTGACCTACCAAGGTCTAATTTGAGGACACTACTTATTCACAGTTTATTCTCTTATTTGTTTTTAATAGGGTGTATTAGTCTGTTCCCACGCTGCTATAAAGAACTGTCTGAGATTGGGTAATTTACAAAGGGGCTTAATTGGCTCATAGTTCTGCAGGGCTGGCTTGAGAAGCCTCAGGAAACTTACAATCACGGCAAAAAGCACCTCCTTCCAGGGCAGCAGGTGAGAGAAATGAGTGCTGAGTGAAGGGGGAAGCCCCTTAAAAAACCATCAGATCTCGTGATAACTCACTCACCATCACAAGAACAACATGGGGTAAACTGCCTCCACCTGATCCTGCCCTTGATATGTGGAGATTATTACAATTCAGGGTGACATTTGGGTGGGAATACAGAGCCAAACCAAATCATAGGGGCAATTTATCCTTTAGGTAATTTGGATTTCCTAGACTGAGTGGCTTATAGTGAGAACTGACAGCAGTCATGCTAACTCTATGGAAATCACTGGGAAGTTTCCAGAACAGGATATATTAACTTAATTGAGGACAAAACAGGGATTATATGTACTTTTTTTCTGTATAGAAAGACTGGGTTTAATGTATACTGCAATAATCATGTCTATTTTAGTATTCCCCCACAGAACCAAGCACAGACCCTTAACCATACCATGTACTCAATAAGTATTTATTAAATAAACGTTCCCAAATTGCAGGCAAATCTGTCTTTTATTTTTCATTATAATAATTTTAAGCAATAATGCTTTCAGGAGAACCAGCAAAACCTGAAATAGCCTCAATGTGAATTCTATTCTTCCCTCAGAGCTAGAGGACCTCATATATAAAATATTAGGTAAGGGCCAGGTGTGGTGCCTCATTCCTATAATCCCAGCAGTTTGGGAGGCCGAGGCGGGCAAATCACTTCAGGTCAGGAGTTCAAGACCAGCCTGGGAAACATGGTGAAACCCTGTTTCTACTAAAAATACAAAACTTCTGAGCAGTGGTGGTGCATGCCTGTAGTTCCAGCTACTCGGGCAAAGACGCCGCTGGATTTAGCTACCTGAATTTTAATTCCAGTCCTACCACCTTGAGCAAGTCACTCGCTTCCCATGCTCCTTTCCTCATCTGTAAAATGGGAATAATTATATTATCTGTACTTCTTACACTTGTTATGAGAAGCAATCGAAATAACATACAAAGTGCATAAGGAGAGCTTTGGGCCTACAGTGAGCACTAAGTAAATATTAAGCATTGTTGTATTATTTGCTGGCTGATGAGCCTAGGGTAAGTCGCTTAACCATTCTGTTCTATAATTTCCTCAGGTGTAAAACAGAGAGCAGGAACAGTTCCACCAATCCTCTTGCTCCAGGATGGAGAGAAGAGGATTACTAAGGAGTCCAACACTCCTGACTTAAATTCAACAGGAGATCCCTGATGGTAAATTTTCTGATTGTTGGTTCAAGAATGAGGAAGTAGGCAAAATGTCTTGTTTTCAACTCTAATAGAGGTATATTAGACTTTAGTGATAAAATCTAATAACACGTGACTAAGAGGAAAAAGTGGGTGATTTATAGGGAAAAATGAGAGAGCATTGCTGTGCAAAGCATTCACAAGCAATACTTGTTTATTTTTTGCAGGATGGGGAGAGGGGGTTCTAGTCTCCAAAGTATAGATGCTGTTCAAGCCACTGGTATATTGGGTTTTCTAGAATTTCTCAGTAAACTATATATATTCAGAACAATTGAGGAAAGAATTTGCTCTAATTTTTAGTATCTATCACTATAAATAACTAAATTCTACCCTTTTATGTAGGAAAAATATTAAAATCAATTTGCAAATATCTGGACTGATTATTTAAATTTGAGAGATACTTGCTTCATTTTATAAGCTGTTTGTGGGGTTCTAATTATCTATGCTCCAGATCAGGCATCCCCAAACTACAGCCCGCGGGCCGCATGTGGCCCCCTGAGGCCGTTTATCTGGCCCCTCCCCGCACTTCAGGAAGGTGGTCAGTGAGAGGAGCACAGTATGTGGTGGCCCTCCAACGGTCTGAGGGACAGTGAACTGGCCCCCTGTGTAAAAAGTTTGGGGACACCTGCTCCAGATACATCCCTGGAAGAGAATAACATACCTGGAGTATGGATATCAGGATAAAGATGATAACAGGTAGTGCTTACTGAGCATTTACTGTGTGTGCATACATTGCAGGCCCCCATATATACATATATCCTTTTTTAGCCATAATCTCTTGAATATATTACCACTAAGTTTGAGAGATCAAAGAAACTGGGTATGAGAGAGGCTCTGCGACATGCACACTGTTACAGAACTGATAGGTGATGGCACGAAGATTTGGTCCAAGGTCTATATAGGCCATGGCTCATGTTATGAATCTTCAACTACTAATAACAGAAGATGAATCTTCCTAACTTAAGCACAGTGTTTGAAATTTACAAGGCAATCCTTTGCAGTATTCCACTGGGAGAGGTAAACAGACTCATCTTTAGAATTGATGCTGCTCAATTTAATCTAGTTAAGAATGCTTTAACTGGAAAATCAAACCCTTTCATAACATTCTGCCCAGTGAACTCACACTGACTGCATCATTCCAAAGATCTTTTCTATCAAACTTTTTTCAGTGCTGATAAAAGGGAAAGCAAAAATCACACCTTTCCCATGACCCAGAAAGAGCAATATTTTTCACCTTGGTACAGATATCCAAATATCTATTTCATAATTCTGTCAAATCCTTAGCCCTACAGAGGGGAGATACAAGGATCAATACTTACTTCCAGACTCCAGCCTGAACTTACCTTTTTTTTTTTTTTTTGGAGACACAGCCTCACTCTGCCATCTAGGCTAGAGTGTGCAGTGGTCAGCTTCTCAGCTCACTGCAACTTCTGCCTCCTGGGTTCGAGTAATTCTCCTGCCTCAGTCTCCTGAGTAACTGGGATTACAGGCATCCATCACCATGCCCGGCTTATTTTTGTATTTTTAGTAGAGACGGAGTTTCACCATGTTGGCCAGGTTAGTCTTGAACTCCTCACCTCAGGTAATACACTCACCTCAGCCTCCCTCCTGAAGTGCTGGGATTACAGCTGTGAGCCACCACACTTGGCCTGAACTTACCCATTTTAAACATTTCCGTACCAATAATCATTGCCACAGTGGACTATATAGCCATCCAAATACTAGGGTAACAATTTTGAATTTTGCTACAGATTTTGTTATCTAGTCAGCACAATTTTTAAAGTCTAAATTAAGTTATTTGAGGATGGAATGACTAGACCCACGCTAATTCTCATGACCTGTCAAAAACGATTTCCTTTTTGTCTCAGCATTACACCAAAATTGTTATCCTACCACCATACTTAATGACAGTTTTCCTTTTTCTTTTATTTCTGGATAGGAACTTAGCTAATTGACATTCTCTCAGACTTCTTTAAATGTTACAGGAAACAGGGAAAGTTAAAATACCACTCAGAAAGACTGACTCATCCTCACCACACAAGAAAGAGGAAAGTAGGGAAAACTTCTCATATACCCCAATCACTCTACTAACGGTGAGATAAAATTTTATAAGGAAGCAAAAGAGATAACAGAAAGTTCTAACTGGAAATTTAACATGCAAAGTGCAGGGGAGGTTGCAGGGCCTCTTTTTCAAAAGTAGGACAGGGCTGTGACTCTTTCATGCCCATGGCTGGCCCTGGCACCAAGAACACCTGAAAAAGGCTGCCTTGGCTACCTCTGAACACTGCTCAGAGGCTCACGACAGAAGCAAAAGCAAAACAAAGCCCAAACCCCGCAAGGAACGATACTGCCTACGAGAAAGGGTAAGACAGGCAGAACATGTTTTATAATCAGAATTCTCTCCAGATAGAAGGCCTTTTAGAGGCCTTTGGGGAGATTTCAGAGGATTCTTAAATACCATTTTCAAGCAAATGTTTATTGAAGGGCATCCTCTTGTGACATCCGTCTATTTCCTCATGGTGTAATTAGGAGGCATGAAGAATAAACTTGTTGGTTACTTTTCCCATTCTGCTGTTCCCCTAGTCTCTTTTTGATCACATTCCCAGTAGGAATTTAGTTCTTCGACATCAGTGGAATTTTTACAGAATACCCACTTCTTTTTCTTTCCCATTGTACTTGTCCATAGTTTAGTGCCCAAGAATATGAACTTAAGATCAAGAGAGATTTAAAGAAGTTTTGTAAACTGGTTTTCCATATGAGATAAAGCACACAAACTTCCCCTTGAAAACCACAAACAAGACTTGAAAGCTCCATGTTTATTTACAGCCTTCTTCTCAAAACCAATCACACAAGAGCTGCGACTATACATTCTAATTAGTTCATCTACATTCTGCTCACGCATTGCCATGCTCAAAGAACTTTAAATTTTTCATCATCATTTACGAACAAGCTCTGACTCACCAAGATTTACAAAGTAATCAGCAGCAAAGTTAATTGGAATCTAGATTTTCTAACACCTACAGAAAATTCCATGCAGTTCTGGAGGAAAAAAAAAAATACAGCCAAGGAAGCAAGACTAAATTTATGTGCAGCATTTCAAAACTGGACAGAAAGGAAGGGAGAATAATTTTTAAAACATTTAAGTCTGTGCAAGTACTGTATTGTTTCTTTTCCTTTCACACTGAGGTTGGATTAAACAACACAGGGTCAGAAAGAGCCTGGCAGCTTCTACAGGTCCAAGTCAGCACTCGGGGCTTCTCTTGGGTCAGAAACATCCTGAGGTGGGAAAGACTCAGAATAGTTGTTTTTTGGATTTGTCTGAGATGTTTGGTTTTTTGAGACAGGGTCTCAATCTGTTGCCCATGCTGAAGTACAGTGCCATAATCATGGCTCACTGCAGCCTTGACCTCCTGGACTCAAGCAATCCTCCTGCCTCAGCCTCCAAAGTAGTTGGGACTATGGGCATGCATACCACACCTGGCTGTTTGTATTTTTTGTAGATCCAGGGTTTCACCAGGTTGCCCAGGCTGTTTTTGAACTCCTAAGCTCAAGTGATCCATGTACCTTGGTCTCCCAAAGTGCTGGAACTACAGGCACATGCCACCATGCCTGACTAATTTATTTTTTATTTTTTGTAGAGAAGGGGCCTCACTCTGTTGCCCACGCTGGTCTCAAACTCCTGGGCTCAAGTAATCCTCCTGCGTCAGCCTCCCTAAGTGCTGGGATTATAGGTGTGAGCCACCATGCCTGGCCTCAGAACAGTTTTTAACCCAGACCCAGAAAAGACAAATAGAGAGTGGAATACACAAGGATGAAGCTTGGAGAGAAGTAACCGTATTTGAGGGAGGGGAGGTCCAAGGTTTTCACTCATGTCTATGAACTTCAGAAGCCTGGACTTTCACCATTAACAAAGTGCTGCTTTCCACTGTAACCTTATGCTTATATAAGGTAAATGACAGTCAGACTTGTGTGGCCCTGAAAGCCTTGTACAAGAATTTGAAGTCTTTCACTGCTGCAGTGAAAGGGCAGGAGAGTAACAGAATCCCCACTGTGCTTTGACACAGGAGCTTTGACAAAGGCCAGAAGCAATAGAAAGGAAAAGATGTGTGTGTGTGAGAGAGAGGACTTAGAATCTACAGAACTTTGGAACAACTGGATGGAGGGGTGAGTGCTGGGAATGCCTCCAGGATGCAGGCTATAAGAATTGTGCTGCCAATAAAGAACATGGGTGTTAAGGGAAATAAGGAATGCAGATGGAGGAATGGTTGTGCGGTTCATCACACTTGGACAGTTTGGGCAGAATAAAGTTGAGGAATTGTCAGGAATACAGGAAAAGAAGTCCAGGCAGTACTTTGAAATAAGGGTACAAAGCCCTAGAAAGAGATTGGGACTACCAATAGAGACTTGGGAGATTTTGGCATATAGACTTGGGGTTCTTTAGCACATGTAGACAGCGGTTTAAATGAAGACAGCAAGCAGAGCTGTCAAGAGAAAAAAGGTAGTGAGAGATGCACAAGAATGAAAGACAGAACCAAAGGAAATATCTGTGTTGGGTAGGGGTAGCGTGCATATAAAGGAGATGTAGGGAAACCAGAAGCTGTGGTGTGGCAACAGTCAAGAAGAAAGCTACTTTCAGGTAGGGATTGACCAGTGGTATCCATCAAGCAGGAGGTAGCTGATGGGCATTAGTGACTCTGAGAGTAGGTTTAATCCCATGAAGAGGTGGAAGTCAGATTGGTACAAGCTTAAGATGTGAGATGATGATGGATGATGATGTAAATGGAGACTATTTTTGCAACGAGTTGCACTTAAAGAAGAGGATGAAGAAAATGGGAGTCAGAGGATGTAGCCAGGTTTGGGAAAGAGGGATTTAAGAGTAAAAGAGGGCTTAGCAGGGTTGTAGACAGAAGCGTAGGAGCTGATGGTAAAGTGAGGGGTGGAACAAGTGAGACAGATGGGCTCTAATAGCAGGGCTTGGTTCAGAAGATTCTGGAAGAAAGTAGGATTAAGAAAGGATCTTCCTTTAGGACTTTGGGAAATAGAACAGGACACAGGCTAAACGGAATGTCTAAGGCAGAGGAGGAAATTGAAGGTGCTCCTGTAGGATGACTTGAATCTGGGCTTTTATTTTTATTATGTTTTAGTGGGCAACAAAAGCAAGGATATTTTATTTAAAAATTCACAATTCTTTTTTTTTATTGCATTTTAGGTTTTGGGGTACATGTGAAGAACATGCAAGATTGTTGCATAGGCACACACATGGCAGTGTGCTTTTCTGCCTTCCGTCCCCTCACCTGTTTCTGTCATTTCTCCCCATGCTATCTCTTCCCACCTCCCCACACCCCTGTCGCTCCCCCATTTCCCCCCAACAGAACCCAGTGTGTAGTGCTCCCCTCCCTGTGTCCATGTGTTCTCATTGTTCAACACCCGCCTATGAGTGAGAATATGCGGTGTTTGATTTTCTGCTCTTGTGTCAGTTTGCTGAGAATGATGGTTTCCAGGTTCATCCATGTCCCTACAAAGGATGTGAACTCATCGTTTTTGATGGCTGCATAATATTCCATGGTGTATATGTACCACAAGGACTGCATTTAAAATACAAATGACAAAAATTGCCTTCCACATAAACTGTCCTAACCCCCAACCCAGCTCTATCTATCCTTCCAAATTAATCTGCCAAACTAGATATAAGATTTTTTTTTTCAGCCAGGAAGACAATGCTCTTTTGGATAATACGAAACAAACAAAAAATCTGTCTGAGTTTTACAAAGCTAAATTTCTGCATTAGTAAGTCAAACATTTATCATAGTATCAGATGGTGAAGACATGTCTGCTGAAATTCAAAACCCAACAGTTTTAACAAAGAAAGAAGCTCTGCTTGCATTGAGATCATAAATAGGAAGCCTCCTCTTTATAGCACCAATCCAGTCATTCATGAGCTATAATTATGCCACATGCTGAAGGGATTGATAGAAAATGGTCTCTACATTTCAAAAAATTTACTGTCTCAATGTGTGCGAAAGATACACATATGCATCTTTCATAAATACAATATGGTTGACATCATTGAAGAAAACTGTACCATGGGTGTCAGAACTCATCAGAAGCACCTCACAGGGCACTTCAGTGAGGTGATGAGGCCTGGGTCTCCAAGGCTGACTTTAGGTTTGCCTCTTCTCTATTGAGGGAAGGGCCAGGAAGGTAATGACATTAGAGGGTGGAGGAAATAGAAATGAATGGACAGGAAATGAGGCTGGGCAGAATGTGGAAAGGAATATGGATTGTAACCTGCTGAGGAATAGAACAAACAGAACCAATAAAGATTTTGAACTGGAAAAAAGCAAAAACAGACATTACCGCCTAATTTGTTTTAAACCATTCATTTAACCAGTGGCTCAAATGATACCTTCCTATACACCGCCCCTCTTTTTGGTGAAATTCCCATAAGATCGAACAGGCCAATGCTGTCTCGTTCCTGCGTTTACAACTCTGAGAGACAAACTTTGAAGTTTTTTTTTTTAGTGTTGGTATCCGTTTTTACGACTCTTCAGAGAAGAGTGAAACTGTCCAAGAGTTGTCACCAAGGTGTCAAAGTGACCTAAAAGCACTTTATGGGTTTATGGGTGGCTATTTGGTCTGATGTGTACGAACAGCTTTATTTAAAGCTTTACACAATCCGACATCCAGGCACCATGAGGAATTGTTGAGAAATGTTAAACACCATCATCACCAGGCTGACACGTGTGGGCACCGTGATAAGGTGGATAATCTGTAGCCCTTAAAACCTAGCTGTTGGATGCTGGAGAGGATGTGGAGAAATAGGAACACTTTTACACTGTTGGTGGGAGTGTAAATTAATTCAACCATTGTGGAAGACAGTGTGGCGATTCCTCAATGACCTAAAGATAGAAATCCCATTTGACCCAGCAATTCCATTACTGGGTATATATCCAAAGGATTATAAATCATTCTACTATAAGGACACATGTACACGAATGTTCATTGCAGCACTGTTTACAATAGCAAAGACCTGAAACCAACCCAAATGCCCATCGACGATAGACTGGATAGGGAAAATGTGGTACAAATACACCATGGAATATTACGCAGCCATCAAAAACGATGAGTTTGCGTCCTTTGTAGGGACATGGATGAACCTGGAAACCATCATTCTCAGCAAACTGACACAAGAGCAGAAAACCAAACACCGCATGTTCTCACTCATAGGCGGGTGTTGAACAATGAGAACACATGGACACAGGGAGGGGAGCACTACATGCTGGGGTCCGTTGGGGGGAAATGGGGGAGGGACAGGGAGGTGGGGAGGTGGGAAGAGGTAGCATGAGGAGAAATGAGATACAGGTGAGGGGAAGGAAGGCAGCAAATCACACTGCCATGTGTGTACCTATGCAACAATCTTGCATGTTCTTCACATGTACCCCAAAACCTAAAATGCAATTAAAAAAAAAAAAAACCTAGCTGTTGGACATCAATTTTCAGAAGGGCTTGAGTTGAGCATGAAGATATTAAAAAAAAAAAAAGGCGGGGGTGTGTTGAGCTCTCCAGGATTCCTATCAGATCCTAACCTCGCAATTAAAGCTCCGACAAAAGCCCACACTGATTGGATCCACCTTCAGTAGAATGTAGTTTAGAACGGCCCTTGGCATTTCCAATGTGCCAGACCACCTTCGCCCTATGTGGCTTAGGTAAAGGTTCCTTCCACGCAATGTCTGGGGAGATTTCTGGTAAATCAAGTTTCCCTCATCACCATAAATTTCTAGCAGTGTTTTAACACCTCACTGATTAAAATTGTGCTGGGTCTGCTCACCAAGCCACCTTTATTAAGAATTCTCCTCACCATTCTATTTATGCATGCACACACACACATACACAGAGAGAGAGAACGGCTATAAAGTTTTAAAAAAACATGCACATTTTAACATATTTGCTTGATTTAGACCTATTTATTTAAAGAAAAAGCATCAGTTTAAACTTTCTTAGATACCTTTTAAAAAATTATCTCTTTTCTTGATTCTTGTAAACTCTAAATGTATGAAAGTGGAGTTAGGTTTTTTGTGTGTGTGTTTTATGTACACTAGTACATGGGGTTCCCTTTTATAACCTTTTTTACGGAGGTTCAAAGGTAATTTTATCTTCATCTTTGCGTTTATGACATTGTCGGTCATGATGACCACTTAGGGAGGCAACTCCTCCGTCCTGGTATTGATGCCATGGAAAAATGAGAACCACTTTACAACAGCCCACATGATACAATTTGCAACCTCAGAACACAACGAAGGTCTGTGTTTATTATGTGTCAAAGAGTCTCAAGCAGTCAGTAATCAGTGGATACAGAATTGATTTTGTATCCCAAAGAAATAGAGATAGGTTCCTGGAATAGTCATTAATGATAGTTAAACAAAATTCTGTGTAGAATGGCTGCTTTAATGACAGATAGGCTATACAAAGAGCTCTATTAACCTAGCTGGATGTGGAATGGCAAATACTTTCCCTTATTCAGGGGAGATTTCCTGGAAAAAGTAGATCCTGTGGTGAATTTTAAAGAACACCAGTTATATCCCAGAAACTCAATCTCTTAGTTTTAAAAACACTCAAATTGCTTGGTTCAAAGAGTAATTTCCCCGTTTGTTTTTACCAAGGTTATGTCTATATGAGAGAAGCCACAAGACAGAGAAGGAAATGCTCAGGCTTCCAGGAGCTCAAAGTCAGATGGATTCAAATCCCGTCTCCACTGTTGCTTAAGATATGAGACTTGACTTAATTCATCTGAGTCTCAGTTTCCTCCACTTATAATATAATGTACTTCCTAGGCAGAGTCCAAGCAATAGATATAAACTGCCCAATTCCTGGACACATGAGGGCACTCAAAAACTTGTAGCTAATTTAATAGCTACAAGTAATTTAGAGTTAATGATCAAAAAGGTAGAACCAGGGAACTTGACACTGGCAGTTGTCTCTGCATGTTATGATATTTTCTTCTTTTTGAGATGGAGTGTCACTCTTGCTGCCCACTCTGGAATGCAGTGGGGCGATCTCAGCTTACAGCAACCTCTGCCTCCCAGGTTCAAGTGATTTTCCTGCCTCAGCCTCCCAAGTAGCTGGAATTGCAAGCACGTGCCACCATGCCTGGAAAATTTTTGTGTTTTTAGTAGAGACATGGTTTTGCCATGTTGGTCAGGCTAGTCTCGAACTCCTGACCTCAGATGATCCACCTGCCTTGGTCTCCCAAAGTGTTGGGACTTGGCTAACTACTTCTTTCAGATCATTTTCCAGATTTTTGTTCTACATATTACCTTCTCAATGAGGCCTGTGCCAACCACTCCATTTAAAATTACACCTAGCTGGGTGTGGTGGCTCACCTATGATCCAGAGACCGAGGCAGGCAGACCCCTTGAGTCCAGGAGTTCAAGGCCAACCTGGGCAACACAGTGAAACCCTGTCTCTACAAAAAAGTACACAAAAAGATAGCGAGACATGGTAGCATGAGTCTACGGTCCTAGATACTCAGAAAACTGAGGTGGGAAGATTCACTAAACCTGGGAGGTTGAGGTTGCAGTGAGCTGTGATCATGCCACTGCACTGCAGCTTAGGCAACACGGTGAGACCCTGTCTCAAAAATAAAACAAAATAACACTTTATCTTTTCCCTTGTCTTTCATCTCAGCACTTTACATCCTTGTTTATAGAACTTACTGCCTAAATATATAAGAAAAACATTTTTGTTAGTTTTATTATTATTACCTCTCTGTTTTCCCATTAGAGTATACCCTCTTCAAGGGCATTTTGCCTGCTGATGAATTTTCAGTCCCCAGTGATTTTCTGATATTTGTTGAATGAACGAAAGAACTTCACTTAGAATTGTTTTGCATTGTGAATGCTGGGTTAGTCAAAAAGGGGTGATGCTTCCCCCCAGTACTCAGACCCTAGCTTTAGAGTCAGGTCAGGGCAACACCAAGTGCACTGCTAACTGGGTATCCTTGGAACCAATGGAAGGCATTCAGCTAGCTCTAACATAGGCACGCTGTGCAGTTCTGAGTGATAGAAAGCTTTTCTGGGACAGGCTTCAGTAGTCACCACATGCTCTTTTGCCTAAGAATCCTTCACACATTATGCAAATCAAGTGGCACAGGGGAAAGATGTTTGAACTTTCCATGAAAACAGTAGGACATGCTTGCTAAACCAACATCATCCTGCGTGTGATGTCGATCAAGTTCATAATGTTCAACAGAAACTTGCTTTTTGCAATTTGTGAACAGTTTTCACATCCTCTAACTATTCATTCCTTGCTTGAGCAGATGTGTCACATTTCACCAAAACTTCAAATATCAATCAAATGGTAATGACTGGAATTTTAATCAACTACAGGAGTTCTCAAAAAGAATAAAGAAGACTCCATGGCAAGAAACATGTCACAAAGTGGATAATGCCTTTTAATCCTGACTACTAAATCTTTAACATCTACCCTACCCTTCTGCAATTAGAGCACAACTTCTACAAGAGCAAGGACTATGTTCAGGTCTTGTTCCCTGCACAGAGCCTGGCACCTAATAGGGACATAATAAATATTTATGGAATGAATGAATGAACTTTGTTAATTCAAGACATATTTCAAAGACCCTTTACAAAACCCAATTGACACGGTTCAAGGGCTAGGCATGAAAGACAAAGATTTTTTTTCAACAGGATGGATGAGAATTGGCAGCAGTATATATGGACGAAAATCTGAGTTTTATTTTTCTCAAGCTTAATGTGAGATGCAGGCCAACTTAGCAATTCATCTGCTAAGTAAGCTAATGCCATCTCAGCCCAAATTAACAACTAATAGAAGCAATGTGTCCAGAGGATAAGAAATAAAATAATGCTTCCCCTGCAGTTTTTACTGGTTAGACCATACCTAGAGGAGAGTTGTGCCGGTCTGAGTGTACATTTTAGGAAAAAATCCTGATATAATGATGAGTAGTCCACAAACAAGGTCTCATAGGCAACAGTAGAAGAAATTGGGAAGCATGAACACAGGCCTGGGACTGCGAACCAGAGTAAGAGCCACGTTGGAGCAGTGCCACGTTACCCATCACCTCGGCCAACCTCTGCAGAGCCACCAATCTGGCCATCTCAGATGCATGAGCAATAAACACTTGTTTTACACCCCTGAGGTTTTGTGATTGTTTGTTACCTAGTTCAATTGCAATAATAGATAAATGACACAAAGAGAAATAGTGGAAGGTCTATTATACATCAGTGGAAGCAAAACAGCTCCTTTTCCTTAGACGATGGGAATGGAAAAACTGATTCAAATGGCTCTCAAGAAGAAAAATCTGGATTCAGAAAGTTGTAGTTTTATAAGGACTGAAGCCAATCATGAAAAGAATATGCTTTAGTGAATCTGAGCTTGGAAATCCATAAATCTGGCCACGGCACCACAGCTTCTCCAGGCTCAGGTGCTGAACCCGACTTGCCCTAGCCTAATATTGATGAGCCTGATAATTCTCTTAGCTCAAGGATATTATTATCTGTTTTGTTTTTATGTCCCTACACATTGAGATAACAGCACAGGATCTAGCACATAGTAGGTATACAATACATAGTAGGTAAACCAAAAATGAATGGAGGATGCCAAAGCTGGCCTCCAGTCCCTTGATCCAAGAGGACAGACAGCTGAAACTGGTTCAAGAATCTTTCATCAGAGGTCACCACCAGTGTACCATAAAGTCTGATCCACTGACACTAACATCCCCTTTGGAACCTTGAAACTAGCCTCCCTTCCTCCATTCTTTCATTGCTATCATTCAGTTAACCACTTTCTTTCTTTTAATCACCATGAGAAGGGATCCCAAGTCCTTTACCAGGTGCACAGGGACTCTCAAGACAGTACATATCTCCCTGCTCTCCTGATCCCCCACCACACCCTACCTCATCCTCTGGTCTAGCGGTGCCTTGCACACTTTGCTCCGTATTTCTATGTCCTCTCTCATGCTGTTCTATCTGCTGGGAACATAAATACCACCTTTTTCTTTCTGCCCGGTTAACTCAATTATCCTTCAAGACTCACCTCCTGTGTTACTTTCTTTAGGAAGATTTTTCCAAATTCCCAAGTGGACTCAATTGAGGTCCTCCCCTATATTCCCATAGCACTTTGTGAATATATCCATCTTATCTACCATGCTAAACTGAAATTGTCTGCCTCCCCCACTAGATAGTTCTTCAAAGGTGGAGACCATGTCATTCATGGTTGTAACCCCTAAAGCACAGTGGCTGGTATGGTAGACAGTATCATGATAACAAAACTAAACCAGGAGTCAGACAGCTGCCAATCACTGAGAAAGATCTCGCAGAGACCAGAAGGCCATTACTCCAGAAGGGAGAGAAGAGATTTCTGTAGCACGTGGAAGGTTAATTATACCAGTGGCACTTAGCGTCACACTAACCCCATAATTGCATGATTTTATAAATCTCCATTCAGATTTTGGGGTTTGGAATAGGAATTAAACACATAAGTACTTTGCACTCTTAATTTTAAATAGCTCACCTCAAAGAATTAAAATTCCTAAGGAGATAACTTTATATATTACTTTCATGAGCTATGAACCTGACCTTTCAGCTCATAATTCTTAAAGTCTGCCTTACTTCTGATTACATAAAGTTTTAAAATTATCATAATCAAATACTAATAAGGACATAAAATGCAGAGCCTAGGAGAAAGGCAAACAGACTTCAGCGATTTTTTTTTTTTTTTTTTTTTTTTTTTTTGAGACGCAGTCTCACTCTGTTGCCCAGGCTGGAGTGCAGTGGCACAATCACGGCTCACTGCAAACTCCGCCGATTTTCTGGCCTCCGCCTCCCTAGTAGCTAGGACTACAGGTGTGCACCATTTTATCCAAGCTCCTGAGAAAAGGAGGGCATTAATAAAGAACAGACCTAGTATCTAGAAGAGGTAGTAGCAGGGTAATTTGAATATTTTGTGGCCCCGAATTTTTGAACATACGTGTTTATGATTTTTATGGATTGGTGAGCAGCAGTTGAGGAGAACGAGAAGCAAAAGATGAGAAAAAGGCACTGATTCCAAGAGAGTAAGAGCCAGTAGGGAAAGGCTCCAAAACAAGGCAATGGCATTTATATTGGGCCCTGGGCTCATGAGTCCAGGCTTCTGGAGTGTTCTTCTCAGGTGGATCCTGATGCAAGCGTGACACATGCCATGTTTTAAAAATCAGCATATGGAGACATAAAGGATGTACCACATAGATAGAGGGCCCTGTCTACAAGAGAAGATGCTGCTGCTTCTTCTTTCTTCTCCTTCTCCTTCTTTTTTTTGAGACAGAATCTCGCTCTGTCGCCAGGCTGGAGTGCAATGGCAGGATCTCAGCTCACTGAAACCTCTACCAGGTCCTGGGTTCAAGTGATTCTTCTGCCTCAGTCTCCTGAGTAGCTGGCATTAAAGGTGCATGCCACCACACCCAGCTAATTTTTGTATTTTTAGTAGAGATGGGGGGTTTCACCATGTTGGTCAGGCTGGTCTCGAACTCCTAACCTTGTGATCCACCCACCTCGGCCTCCCAAAGCGTTGAGATTACAGGCATGAGCCACTGTATCTGGCCGAAGGTTCTTCCTTTTACAGACTCTTCATACAGCTCATGAACACATAGTGATATGGTTTGCCTGTGTCCCCACCCAAATCTCATCTTGAATTGTAGCTCCCACAATCCCCGTAAGTTGTGGAAGGGACCCAGGGGGAAGTAACTGAATCATGGGTGGGTCTTTCCTGTGCTGTTCTCCTGTTAGTGAATAAGTCTCATAACAAGATCTGATGGTTTTATAAATGCCTGCTGCCATGTAAGACGTCCCTCGCTCTTCTGCTGTGATTATGAGGCCTCCCCAGCCATGTGGAACTGCTAGTCCATTAAACCTCTTTCCTTTATAAATTACCCAGTCTTGAGTATATCTTTATTAGCAATGTGAGGACAGACTAATACACACAGAAAGCACTTTCTCCACTACAATAGGAATTGGCAAACTTTTTCTGAAAGGGCCAAATAGTATACATTTCAGGCTTTGTGATCCATACGTTTTCTGTTGTATCTACTCTGCCACTGTGGTATGAAAGTAGCCATGGATACTACATAAATGAGTGACTATGGCTGTATTCAAATAAAACTATATTTATAGACACTGAAATTAGAAATTCACTTAATTTCCATGTATTATGAAATCTTTTTCTTTTAATTTCTTTCCAACCATTTAAAGATATAAAAACCATTCTTATCCCACAGGCCATGAACAAAAGGGAGCAGGCTGGTTTTGGCCTGCAGGATATAGTTCCTTGAACTCTACTTCATACAAACACTCTAATTTCATCTCCTATTTGTATCCTTGAAGTGCCCAATGCCAGCAATACAGCCTGCCCCTGGAAGATGCCTAGTACTGACCATTTGAACTTGATAAAAATAAGTGCTATGATACAACCAGATAAAGAAAAGCAAGACTTAATAGTGTTACCTTGTCCTGAGAAACTCCTTTAGAAAATTTTGAGAATCATGCACTGTTTGGAGTGATCTGTGATGAGCTTAGCAATAGAAGGCAAGGCTGTTATAAATATCCATAATTATGAAAGTTTAAACTCATGAACTCTGTGGATATTGCTGGAAGGATGAAAGGCATATTTCCCCTCATAGTCCATCTGTATTCTTACCTAATTATACAGCAGGTCTGAACATGACTTTAGAAACTTACTCTTCATCTTAAATGGCATCAATTTTTTTTATCACAGAGGGGAAAGAAGAAACATTCTGAATTTTTGGAGTCAAAGAGTTAGTCTCTAATATGAATACCTATGAAAGGAATTTCTTTTAAACCTAGATGTTAAGAATAACTTTCTTCCTCACGAGAAATTGACTATGTCCGATGGAAGCTAAAAGCTTTGTAACTAATCATATTTTCCTTTTTGCTGTGGCTGCCAGGAAACTCAAAGTAAAGTGTGTGCCCCGATTATTAAAATTATATTATCTCTTGGTTACACTGATATTTTCCATGGTCAAAGCTTTTACTTTACCCCCAACTATAACTTAGTATTTTTATGTTTCAAGTCCTTTGTAGAATAAGAAAGGGTACCAACTAATTCATTAATTCTCTAATCTTAGTAAGCTTGCATTTCTACTCAGGAACACAAGCATGTTAGCAATGCGCTCACTCATATCAAGATGAGCCAAATAAATAATCTTCTTTCAAATATCTCTTTGTCAAGGCTGCCTTTCACTTCTCCATATGTTTCTGTTCTTCATCTGGCTGTTAGTTTTATGCTGCCATAGCACTTAACATTTATACAAACAACAAAAAACAAGGAAACAGTTACTGCCCACTTCCTGTCAACTATTATCTGAATTTCAGGCCAAGTGATGTATGATTGATTCCAACTTGAGGCACCAGAGATGGTGAAATGAGATGGCCTTGAGCCATTTACTCCAGACCATTTTGAAAGTAGAAGGCTCATTTTTAAAAATACCTAGAAGAATAAAATGAACTAAAAGTATCAAATTATATTTTCCTATTGATTCAGCCAACAGGTATTAATTGATCACCTGCCACATGTGCTCAATTAATACCTGTTGACTGAATCAATAGGAAAAATACATACACACAATATAAAATTAACCACTTAGATACTATATCAAATTGAGTCTCATTTTGTAAACAGGATAATTGATTTTTAAATAGCAGCATGAGGGACAGTGGACATAAGAAATAGCAGCCACACTGAGGATATTGGTGAATATTGTAAGAGATGGCAGGGGTGAAGCCTGTTGTCTCTTACAATTTGGCCAAGTTTTGTTATTGGGTTGTATAAAAGTAATCGTGGTTTTTGCCATTATTTCTAATTTTGTCATTACTTTTAATGGCAAAACCACAATTACTCTGGCACCAACCTAACAATTCAGATAGCATTCTTTGAAATATAAGACAAATGTCACAGGAACTAGATTAAACTGTGATATCTTACTAAACAAAAAGAATCTATCTACATATAAATAATGTGTTGATTACAAAGTGATTTCTGTTTCTTCAAGTAAATGTAGCAAACTTCTATCTTACATGCTAAAAATTTTTTTAAAATAGAAAGCAAAAGTATCCTTCTTTTTAAAATGTGCTATACTTTGCTTCTCACTAACCCACAAGATCTGTGTGAGAGCAGTAAGAAATCCACTCTGGTCTTGGAACATGGTGGTTAGGGGCCAGGCTTAGGTTTGATCCCCAGCTCTGTCATACGCTAGCTGGGTTATTGTGGTGGCCAAATTATTTTGATTCCTTGCACTTGGTTTCTTCATTTTTTAAATGAGGGTACTATGATATCCATCCTAGTGCTACTGTAGAGAGAAAAAGAAAAAAATAAAGTGTTTAGGAATGTTACATAATAAAATAACTAAGGGCAAGGGCAAGGCATCAGCATCCTGGGTTCAGCTTCTGGCTCTATCCCTCACTGAGTGCATACCCATGAGCACAGACTTCATGTCCCTGTGTCTCAGTTTCTTCATCTGTAAAAGAGGATACCTGTTGTATCTACTTTGTTGGGTTACTGAGAGGAGTAAAGTGCTTAGCACATGGTGAGAACATACTAAATATTAACTATTATTAGATTAATATCTGGCATATTGTAGGTACTAAATAAATGGTAGTTAATATCATCAGGCCCGGAACAGTGGCTGTTATGCCTGCAATCCTAGCACTTTGGGAGGCCAAGATAGGATGGTTGCTTGAGCCTGGGAGTTTGAGACCAGCCTGGGCAACATAGTGAGACCTAATGTCTTAAAAAAAAAAAAAATTTAACAGCAGGGGACAAAATGGGAAAGAATAGAAACCATGAGTTTTCACAGGTAAAAAGGTCTTAGGAATCATTCAGTTTCATCTTTCACTCCACAAATGAGACAACTAAGGACTAAAGCAACAGAAAGTACCCTGCCCAAAGCCCCTCAGCTCTGGAGGCAGGGCCAGCACTGCAACCCAGCTCTTTGGGCCTCCAGTCCAATGTTCTTGGCCTGAAACTGCACTGCATACTTAGTCCTCCTGCCTCTAGGGGTGATGGAATTATAATGGAAACCAGTTTTTCACAACTATTCTCCAAAAAGGAAAAAACAAGATGGGGATTTGGGAGTTGGAACAAGGTGAGAGCAGCCACTGGCAAAGAGACAAAATTGAATACTGCTCCTCGATATTTGGAACATATATCTGAAACGCATCAGGATTTAATTTTTGGTGAAACTGGCCAAAGGTTTATAAATTAAAAATATAACCATAGGAAATATGAATGACTTTGGGGAATTATGGGCTGATCAATTACGCTCTGGGATAAGGCCAGTTGATGGTGTCATTAATCAAACAAAACAGCCCAACTTTTTGAAAAGAGAAAATTGACTGAGCAACTAAACAGACTAGTTTAGTAAGGTTTTTGGTGGAACGGGGGCAAAGAAGTTCTCTTGGATGAGTTTCTCATTAGCAGGTATTTCTTAAAATGAGTTGAGTGAGATAAGATGGTTGTGAAAATACTTTGAAGGAAGAAACTATTCAGAGTACTTAATTCAACACTCATTTTACAAATGAGGAATAGAAATGAAGAAAACAAATCACTGGCTCAAAGTGACTTGGCTAGTGTAATTTCAGGACCTCATGGTAAGATTATGGATTAAAATGTAAGCCTTCAACAAAGGGTAGAGATAAACAGGAGAAGTACAATGATCTATCTTATTGCAGAAGTATCCATCATGATTCACTGAGACCTCATAAGGTGCCAGGCAGCATGCTACATTGATCCATATGCCTTCATTCCTCACAAATTAATGAGTCGGGTACTATTACTATGACATTTTATAGATGGGAAAATAGAGATTTAGGGAAGAATACGAGTGACATTAACACCTGTACCAGCACCATTACTATAGTCATCTTTTTCTAAGCACATACTATGCACTAGGTAAATGTACTCATTGTATTATGCATATATATAATAACAAAAAACCATATGTATTTAAAAGGTATATTTATTTTTAATATATCTGTTTATTATATACGTGTTTATATTTTATATATTTATTCATACATTATGCATATATTTATGATGTGTGTATATATATAATAGGCATATAGTATATGGATATAACATATGCATATATTATATATGCATATATTTATATCTGTATATATTATATATGTATATATATTTATAATATCTGTATATATTATTATATATATTAGCTCATTTAGTCCTTACAATAGTCTTATAAGGTCAGTACTATAGCTAATCATCATTTTACAGATGAAAAATGTGAAACTTAAATTATTAGCCCAGGGTCACCTTGGGCTGAGCAGTGGCTAAGGCAGGGGATGAACATTGGCGTCTGCAGTAAATATATTTAAGAATAAAAAGCATAGGAAGACAGATACCACATGATCTCACTTATATGTGGAATCTAAAAAAGCCAAACTCATAGAAGTAGAGAGTAGAATGGAGGTTACCAGCGGCTGAGGAAGAGGTAAGAGGTGGGTGGAGAAAGGTGACATGTTAGTCAAAGCACACAACATTCCAGTTAGACAGGAGGAATATGTTCTAGTGATCTATTAGACAGCATAACAACTATAGTTGATAATAATGTATATGTCAAAATTGTGTGAAGAATGGATTTTAAACATTCTCACCACAAACAAATAAGTCTGAGGTGACAGACATGTTAATTAGCCTGATTTGGTGATTCCACATTGTATACAGATACTATAATACCACCTCATCACCTTGTACCCCAGAAATATATATAATTATCACTTGTCAATTAAAAATAAAATAAGCATTTTTATTTTAAAAAAAAAAGGATAATAGGAAGAAGAAGAAGATGCAAAGAAAAATCTCCATTTGCAAATCTTTGATTCTTCCAATAATAAAGACCTCACAGGGAAATAGCTCTCTCTGTCTCAATCTCGGTCTCAATCTCTCACTCTCTCTCTTTTTCCTCTCTTTCCATTTACATATGTAGGTATGTGAAACCCTTGATGCTTCTATGGCTAATAGAACACTGAATTGAGCTAGGGGAAGAATGGGGCTTAGGAGAGTAATTTTTGCTCCAATTGTACTAACGCTCTTTACTATTTTAGTGCCATAATAATAAAATATTTATAAACATTAATTGCCTAGAATAACATACTAAATGGAACAGAGAATCAGGCAATAAAAGAGTTTGGTTAAATCACCTGAAAGACTTAGGAACAAAGACACTGAATGATGGGACTGAAGAAGAATAAAAAAGAAGAAAATTGAGAAAAAAAAAAACACACTGAGTTCTTTCTATCTATAAAGAAGCATAAGAGAACAACATAAACAGTTGTCCAAGGATTATTTTTATTTTAAAAAAAATACACACTGGGCACAGTGGCTCATGCCTACAATCTCAGCATTTTGGCCAAGGCAGGCGGATCACTTGAGCTCAGGAATTTGTGATCATCCTGGTCAGCATAGTGAAACACCATCTTTACTAAAATTACAAAACTCAGCTGGGCATGGCATGGCGGCGCACACCGGTACTCCAGCTACTTGGGAGGCTGAGGCAAGAGAATTGCTTGAACCGGGGAGGTGGTGATTATAGTGAGTTGAGATTGTACCACTGCACTCCAGCCTGGGTGACAGAGGGAGACTCTGTCTCAAAAAAACAAAACAAAACAAACAGACCACCGAATGCTTCTTTCTACCCTACATGGAATGCAGTTTTCTATTCATATAACATATATTTTATTCCTATAACAATACATCATCAAATGTCTGCTCAGGAATTATTGACAGAGTCTGAGAAATCTTGATGAATGAATAAACAGGTAGACCAAGCTGAAACAGTTTCTTTTTGTAAAGCATTCACCCCATTGTTAATATTTCACGTTGGCAAACCTAACCAACCTAAGAGTTGGACCATGTAAACTATGGCCAAAAAAAATGAAACTGCAAATAAGTATGAAATGAAATGGATATTCTTGACTGAACATATTATTTTGACTTCCAACTGCTTAAATACATAAGCTCTGTGTTGACTTGACTTTTAAAAAAGTTAAACCTATGACATTTTAATGAATACTTCCTAATCAACCATAAGAGATGATCACTTATTTACTGATTAAATAACCATTTAATAAAACATCAGGTAGCTCCAACAACCCTGCAACTGAAGTTGCAACAGTGTCTTTTCAGGAATGAGTGAAGAAGCCTGTTAACTATGTTGGAGGAGGATGTAAAAGCCATTGTCGGATTTCACCATGTTGGCCAGGCTGGTCCCGAACTCCTTACCTCAGGTGATCAGCTAAAAATAAAATAAAATAAATAAAAAATAAAATAAAGCCATTGTCGAGGTCAACATTAATTTTAGAGCCAGATAACAGAGTAACTGCCCGATCACCCTTGCTGTGATTTTCTAGCAAAGCTCTTTGTTTTTCATTCCTGCTGATTACTTCCCTTCACTTTCCACGATAACTCTCCCCTCATACTGACAAACAGGAAAAAAACCACTCCAGTCCTTCCTTACGTAATGTGTTTTTTTGCAGGAGATCCAGAACTCAAAGATCCTTGATGCTTTTTTATCAATTCCACTAAATGTCAAGGACAGGAAATAAAAATATTTTTCTCTTCCGACTCAAACACAATACCCCTTTGTGAAGCTGCTAAAATCTAGAAATAGCAAATCTGGGAAAATTTTCAGGTGAGAGATAGGCATCAAAATATTTCATTTTTGCTAAAAATATCTCTAAGTTTTTCTTAGCATTCCAACTCGCATCACACTGAAATTGAGTACAATGAAAAAAATCTGTTTTACCCTTGTATTGGCAGTGACTCTGAGGTTGAACAAAGGAGTTAAGGTAGCCTGTCCTATGATACTGAGGTCCCTGTAAGCGTTTGCCAATTCAGAGCAGTTCTTTTCAGAAGAGAAGCAGGAAAGATGGAAAAGGGAAGAGAGATCAATGTGAATTATTGTATCTCCATTAACTGGCAACTGGAGTTCTAGTCAAGGACCCAAGAGGTAACTTAGATGAGTTGGGGAGTTCCTGAAGGCTAAACCCATGACAGCAAAGCTTGTGTAGTCCTCAGCCACTGCCCCAGCACAGAGAATGAGCTTCCTAGGAAGCATAACCATCCTAATGGCAGCAGGGCGGAGCCAGTGTTCAGAGGGAAAAACATGGTGGCAACAGAAGATGAGTGGTCTGGGGTAGGCTTTAATGTTACATCTCCACAGCAACAGAGACACATGAGAAAAGATCAAAGTAGAAGAACAACCCAGCCTGGCTTGGAGAGGAGGTTGAATGCAATGAATTAACTAGGTAACTAGGCAATGGAATAACCAGGTAACTAGGTAATGGAATAACCAGGTAACTAGGTAATGGAATACTTAGGGAACCCCTGGACACCTGGAGGCTTTGGGGCTCTTCTCTACTCGCAGGCTTCTCCCTGACACATCAGAGGCCTCCCAGTCTCAACTGCGCCCCTCAACAGGAGCAGAAAATAGATGACAGCTACATTTTCTTCAAGTCTTGCCAAGAAAAACCTTGCAGGGTTAAGAACACAAAAGGCTTCAAATATCTTGCTACTGAGGTTCTTTCTTATAAGTTTCAATGTACACCCACACAAGGAGAGTGAAGAAAATTCACTTTGATTCAAAGGGTTCAAGAATGTTCACAGTCTTTTGAGGAGTCACTATGTTCTTAAATTCTTTCAACAGCTCTATTTGTTCTCAAAAGGGTCATAGATTTATTTAATAGCAGTTTATCTTTCAGTTGGCCCATTACAAGCCAGAGCATAACACATAAAGCATGCAGCATAATCATAGGTTTGGAATTAAGAAGGTGTGGGGGGCAATGGATGGGGAGTCTGAAATTTAAAGACAAAGAGTTCGTCATGTTATTTGCTGCTGGGTCCACAGGTGAAAAGGCTGAATTTCAGATAAAAATATAGAAGCAAACATCTGGAGAAGAAAGATTCTCAGGGCAGGCTTGTCAACATGCCCCTCAAAATCCATCACCCATGGAAAAAAACAACTAGGGTCTGTGGAGCAACGGGGTAAAACGATCATTCAGTTAAGATACAGTCACATCTTTCTAGCAAGTGATAAAAACCTATCACAAAATAAATACACACCACATGCGCTCCATAAAACTGTAACACAGAGACGCCTTTGTTTTTTTAACAGAAACTTGGCCAAGATGTGAAGACCCAGACTGTGGCGCTACATTTGGGACTCAGAGGTCTGGCACAGGAGCTGAGATTCAGACCAAATAATTAAGATAGTGACAACATGCTGTCAATTAATCATGCTCATAAGGTGGTCAAAATTACTGTGAGGACACATTTCAGTCTATCGGACGGTATGCCAGCCTTCATTCTTGTGCTCAAAGACAAAGAAGAAAGCTTTAATTTGGTGCAATATGAGCTGAAAGTTTAGTTGTCATATTTATTAAACTCAGCCTACAGCCTTACCTGAGTAAATTTCATGAAAAATCCAATTTTCTTAAATGTAAGTTATGTTAGGGACAAGACACTATCTCCACAGGAGATCAAAGATGTCCCTAACAATACATTCAAACATATTTCATATGTTTTATGTTTAAACTTATCAATGTAAATTAATATATTTCTATTAAAATTAATAAAATATGTAGGTACATTTATTATATAAATTAAATAACTTTAGCTGAGCTAGATATTCTATGCTTTGAAGGACACTAGTTATTTTAGGAACAAATACCCTTTATTGAGGAAGAAAGTGCTGGATCCACCAATGAATTAACATCCACATCTCTTAGACATAGTTCCACATGTTACTTTCTTCCCCACAAACCGTATATTTGTACAATTAGCTTTCATCAAATCAACACAATAGTCATCAAAAAAAACATGTTGATGAAAACAAAGACAGCCTAGTTACTTATCTTTTTGAAAGTGAATAGTTCCTTTGGCCATTATATATGGTTATCAGCTTTGCCAGCTTCATAACATATAATGCTTTAAAAATAATGTGAGGATTATGGTATTTTTTTAGTTATTATTTTTAATTTATTAGCATTGACTCATATGCGCACCATATAGCAAGTTCTTCTCTCTTACTCTCTATATATGCACTTACATACATTTAAGACCATCCTTTGACTTCAGAAAACACTGAGGTCAGATTCCCTGTCAGTATGGAAGCTACTGTGATGGGATGGATTTCTGGAAATTATTGAAATATCAGTGTCAAAAAAACTTTATAAATACGTTATCTTAAAGGAGTGTTGGCAGAAGCAAGGAAAACGGGTCAACTTCAGGAAACAGCACAGTCTATTTAAAGGCAAAAAAAATCAGGAAACAAAATGGTGTTCAGTTGCTGGTAAATCAGTTTTCTCTTTCTAACAAGTTTATTCATATCCAGTTTTTGCTTCTTCCTATAAGGAAGATACTTTTTCCTTCCTATAAGCTTTTACTGCTTAATTCACACGTTTAATTTTTTTTAGTCTTTAATTACCTTGATTGAGTAATTTGAAAGCAGAAACTTCCTGCCGTTAGTATCTTTGCAGGAAAAAAAAAAAAGAAAAACACATGTCCAAAAATTCCCTAGCCTTTTCCATATTCCTAAAAGCAAAATGTAACGCTAGCAGTGTAAATAAAATCAATACATTGAGAGCTTCTAAGGCTGTTTTTCAATGGAACCGGTCATTCCATTCTTAATGGAATGAAAAACTGAAATGGAAATGAGGAAGATGAAATGAGATTCTATCAAAAAAGACTCCAGCAGATTGAGGGTTAGGGTGAAAATCCCAGGATGTATAATGAGGGGAAGGGAGTAAACTCTATAGTCGAGCTCCAATCCAGCCAAGAGTGGCCCAGAAGAAGCCATGCAAACACAGAGCCAGTCCAGGCTGCTGCCCTACCACAAGCATGGCTGAGGTCAGCTTTTCAGCTGTCAGACCTGGGGTCGGCCCTAAGAGGGGCTTGGAAACCACAGCTACTTTTCAAGTTGTGTCCTTTATGGTATTTGTGGGGAAAGGGCCAACAATAGCCAGGGGGATGTTTACCAAAGTCATTCTCCAGCACCTCCCACAGAAATGCTTGTGGAAATCACTGCCAAAGCTTACATGGGAATCAAACAGAAGGAACGGAGCACAGCCATGTAAAACATGCCCCAGTCATTTCGTAAGCTCTGTTTCTTCACAGATGGCTGCTGTGGAAGAAATGACTGCTTATAGAAAACAGAGATCCAAAAAATTAGTCCAACCACTGGGATGAAAGCAGGATGAAAAATGATTCTGTTCTATAATTCACATTGGTGATTTACCAGGTCTGGGCTATAAGACATCTAGGGATAAAACTGCTACTCAAAAGCAGATCTGGCAAAGGTGAGGGAATGGTGTGAAGGGCAGGTACAGCTGAAGATCTCTAGAGTCAAAAAAGCATTCATCAAATTAAAATAGAATGTCCCACAGACCAGCAAAGCCAGGTGGGAGTCCGTAGCTCATACATACCCTTGTATTTCTAAGAGATGAGAGATTCCAGGCTCTGAAAGGGACCAAACAGAAGCTCACCTGCTGTGGTAGTACCCAGAGCTGAAAAAAGGGGAGGATGCCAAAGGAATCCAGCCTTCCCTAATCGACACTCTCAAGATTGGGCTTTGGGACTCTTGGGGGTCTAATAAGCGATGGCTCTTATATCATCACAACAACTGCTTTGGTGCCTTCATTCTTTTACTACTTTCCTCGGCTTCTTTACATTTCACAGGTTGATGAGACATTACTGCTTTGGATGTCCCTTCAGTTTCATGGTTCAATCCAATGCCCATGCCTACATTTCTTTCACTGCCTTTACACTGCTGTACAATTAGGCTTCATCTGCCACTACACACACACACACACACACACACACACATGCAAATCTCCTTACTTTCTCACCCCTCATGTCCTGTTGGGAGCTAAGTCTGAAACTTCATCTTTCCAGATCTACTCCACATTCCTTTTTAAAAGGCAGAAAACAAGGAACGTAGCAATTGTGAGCACTGAGCCAATGAATTCAGTGCCCAGAAGTCCTCAAGAGTCAGCCACAGCATCCATCAGGGCAAGGACCGACAGTTTGTTTCAACACTGAATATGGTTAGTATCCAACAAAGAGCAGGAGCTCAGGAACTCTTGGTAATAATTTGTCATCTTTCCCCCCTTAAAATCCACTTCTTCTTCTTCTTCTTTTTTTTTTTTTTTTTTTTTTTTTTTTTTTTTTTTTTTTTTTAGGCTAGAGTACAGTGGTGCGATCTCAGTTCACTGTAACCTCCACCTCCCAGGTTCAAGTCCTCAGCCTCCAGAGTAGCAGGGATTAGAGATGCACACCACCATGGCCAGCTAACTTTTGTATTTTTAGTAGAGACAGGGTTTTGTCATATTGGCCAGGCTAGTCTTAAATGCCTGACCTCAGATAATCTGCCTGCCTCAGCCTCCCAAAGTGCTGAGATTACAGGCATGTGCCACCATAGCTGGACCATTTTATCCTTTTATTCTCAAATTATTCTCTCTACTGGACAAGGAAAGGTTTAAAAATCACTGAATCATAGTTTTAGAGAATTATTTAACCTAAAAGGCAGGGCCCAAATCTCAAAGGGTCCCAAATTTATTCCAATGACCAAAGCTCTTTCTCCTCCTCTTCCTCCTTTTCCTATTCCTGCTTTTCTTCTTCTTCGTATCTTGAACCACATGACAAGAAAAAAATGTCTAGACTCTTTACCTGTGTTAATTCATTTACTCTTCATGAAAACCATATAAGGTAGTTACTATATTATGTCCATTTTTAGAGATGAGGAAACAAGTGATTGTGCTGCCTGCCACAGATCAGCACACAACTGACATCAAATCCAGGATCTGAACTCAGGCCATCTCACTCTAGAATGTCAGCTCCTAGCTGCTCTGTAATAGTATGTCCTGAAGGACAGCTGTTAAGAAGGCCAACCGAAGTCTATGAGGAACAGTATCATGGCCATTCATTTCACAAATATTTATTGAGTGCCTTCTATATACCAATATACCAGGTTCTGGGAATGGCCCCAGCAGCCATAGTCACTGTTCCTGTCTAGTCAACATTCCTGTTGCTTTCCTAATCACCATTTGTCGTAGCACCCAGAGAGTAAGCACGCTGAATCCATTAGAAAAGGAAACTCAAGAGTGAGTTCTTCTTCCATATCTGTATCCTTTAAACTTACTTATTACAGAAAACTATCATCACTACTCTCAGCATTACTTGGGACTCCAGCAAGAACCAGCTGGGACTATGTAGCAGCCTGGAATGCACAGTTACAGAACTGAATGGAAATAGGAAAATGAACACAACGGTGTCAGGAAGTCTCTCTCTGCCCAATGATTAGATGGAGAGATGCATTGGCAGATCTAAGGAGCATGGCTTATTTTTGCCCCTTCTTCCCTTGGGAAGGTCTTCAAGACTGGAGGAGTTATGGCTGCCTAGTCACTTTCTGTCCACCTTATAGAGAAAGCAGGAAAGCAGAGTGGCACACACCCCCAGGCAGGATTCCTCAGTCAAAGGCAGGCTGCTGACATCTGCAGCCTCTCGGTTTCATTTGACCTTCACCTTGTACGGAACCCACCCGTGCAGCACAAGACAAACCCCTTTTCCCGAGGCTGCTGAATCAGCCACACTGGGAGTAGCGAGAGAGAAGTTTCAGACTCCTGAGACATTTGGTCTATTCAGTACCATGAAGGAAACAGCAGTCGCTCAGTGAGAGAATTAAAATCAGGAGCTGGCTAAATAAAGGTGATAAAAATAGATTTTCCAACTCCACGAAGATGAATCATTTTGCCATGGGGATTCGCCAGGCTCTGTTTCAACCTGGTTTTCAACCCAGCCTCAAATTTGGCAAAGGAAAATTTTGTTCACTTGGATAACCAGTGCCATGGAGCATTTAGCATTCAGACAGGTCTAAAGGATTTTATGAGATAATTGTCCAGAAATAACCCCCACTCCTTTCCCAGACTGCAGTAAATAGTGACTTCGAAGGACAAGGACTAAGTGGGCTAGGCTGGAGACACAGCCCTTCTCTCCATACTCCTCCCTCCCCAATGCTCTCCTCACTTCTTTCCCTCCCCTTTTCAAAAAGCAAAGGGGGCCATGGAGTCAGGAGCAGAAGGTGACGGAGCTCAGGTGAAGCAGCCCCACCATGAATGCACCACATCTCCCCACGACCCCATGTGCTGCTGGACCACAGCTTAAAAATGCAGCCAAGTTGTTACTCATTCTCAAAATTCTCGAAAATCCTTTTTATTTTGACTAAACTAATGGAGTTACGTGTCTTCCACCACATACTAGAAAAGAAAAAACAATGCTTTCCTTAGGGAATTTTTTTAAAAAAGGAAGTTAATTAAAAGCAACAGGTGCTAACAGTTATCAAAGGATAAGATGAATCCACAGGAAAGTAATTTTCATATTATTTTTGCATACTAATAAATGCATAAAAAATAACTTTTTTTTAAACCAAGTATTAGTCTAAACAGCTTCCTTCTTTCCATCATGGATACCCCTAAACATGTACATTTTTATAATAAATTTTACTTACCCCCACATGTCCTCACGCTCCACATTGAAATCCAGCGGACCCACTCTGGGAGATGGGAGGGGCACCTCTCCAGTGTGCTCCTGGTCAACCCCAGCACAGCAGCTGAAATGCCCTTACATTTCCTTTCCCAAAACAGCCGTCACCACTGCCAACCCCTGCTCTGTCCACAAGCAGGCTGCAGCGACTGAAATGCTGATGCAGTCAAAGGGAACTGACTGGAAAAGAGCTGATTGCCACACCTATTGGAGAGGGAGGCGGAGAAGCCCGCTCCCTCTGAGGAAGGGGAATGGCATCTTCAGAGGCAGAGATGCCCGGATTGGAATTCTGCAGAGAGCTTTGTGTCAGCCACTAGCACACAGTAGGTTTGCAGTATTGTCAGGAAATCCAGATCTGGAAAAAGCACCCAAGTGGGACCCGAGGAACAAAGATTCAAATCCCATCTCTGAAACGAAGTTGCTGCCTGACTCCAGGCAAGTCACACGAGAAACGTCTCAGTTTCCTTGTTTGTAAAATAAACGTGTTTCAAAAAGTACATCTCTAAGTGGCTCCTGGTTCTGAGATTCTAAGGACATCCTAATACTTGTAAGCATAATAAATAGTAAACTACCATTTATTGAAAACATACTGTGTACAATCCACCATGTTAGGTATCTTATGTATATCATCTCATTTAATCCCATAATGCTGAGATGGGATTTATCAACCCCATCTTATAGATGAGGAAACCAGCAAACTCACTCACATGAATCCCCATGAAAATAAAGGATCATCATATCCACTCAGTGTTTTGAATTTAAATGGAGGCATTCAATCTTTGTGCCTGAAATTAAAATGACATCTGAGAATGGAATTTTTGCACTGCTGGGAGATTAATGTGTTTACAATCCTCTGCTGGTATAATTCTGAGGTACTAGTATTTATGGTTATGGCCGTTCGTGCTACTGCAAAATCCATTTTCCACCTGTTGCTTTTTATTAAACCTCCCTAAAGGACATGAAATATTTCTTTCTGCAGATTCTAAAAACAGGATCCTGAAATATGTGAGCAGAAACATCGTGTGCGGAGTTACCATTTGGAATTTTCAAATGCTATAAAACAATGTTTACAACCAATTCATCATTTGTAAAAGTTTATTGGATTAATATGCCAATGGACTCACTGGTATCCTGCCATTTCTTGATACCAATACATCAAGTGGTAGGGTGACATTTAATATTTATTAAAAACTTCTGTATTTCCTTGCTGATTTCATAGTTTCCTTGCATTATGCTCTGTTACCTTTATTGTCACTCATTCTAAGTGAACTTTTTATTTTAGAATAGTTTTCAGATTTATAGAAAACTACAAAGATAATATGCAGAGTTTCAGTATAACTCGCATCTTACATCTTATGTTCCTATGGTGCATTTATCACAATTAACGAATAAACACTGCTACACTACTATTAACTAAATCCATGTTTTATTTGGATTTCATTAGTTTTTCCCTAATGTACTTTCTCTGTTTTAAGGTCCCACCTAAAATGCCATATTATGTTTAATCATTATGTCTCCTTAACATTTTCTAGACTTTCCTTATTTCTCAGACAAGCCTTGCTTTTGATGGCCTTGACAGTTTTGAAGAATACTGGTCAGATATTTTGTAGAATATCCTTCAGTTTAGGTTTGTCTGATATTTTTTCCATGGCTGGGGATACAGCCATGGAAAAAATATCAGACAAACCTAAATTGTGAGGAAAAAGTGCAATTTTTTTTAAACCTGTGGGAAAAGAAGAAAAGTACCACTTCTATAACATCATTATCAACCATCCTATTTTTGAATGTTATGTTTAAGTTAAATCAAAAAATTTAAATTGAATACAGCTAAATTTTAGAAAGGAAAAATTAGATCTCAAACTACTCAGGAATCTAGTATTTTATACTGTGGACAGAGTGACAGAGAGGAATTGATTTTTGCACCCATTTGAGATGAAGGTAGACCTAATATTCTAGCAGAAAGCCATCTAATTACAAGTGAGGTGTCTAGCAAGTTCTTTTGAAATGCTTGCCAAGGCAAGCTTCCTACAAAAACAATCCAGAGGAAGGCACGTTTTAAGAGAAGTGCTGTTTCAGCCAAGCCTGGTTTTCTCTTTCAAATGATACTTTTATATATTTGGTGATTTTTTTTTTCCTGTTGTCAAACAACAAAATCCCTATAAACTTAAGATTTGGAATACATGCTAAGAATTAGTTCCACAGAAAGTTATCCTCTAGGTAAGCTGTAATTATGGAAAAAAAAGAAGTCAGACTTTGCCTGAAATATGTACTTCCTGCTATTATATATTTTTTGCTCACAGTTTGTAACTGAAGGTCTATTCCTAAGGGGAAAAAAAGTGAGGAACTGATGTAATGTCACAAATTCTGCTAACTGCTGCTCAATGAAAGATAAGGGAGAACAAGTGGTTTCTTTATTCAAAAATGTCATTTTTTTTCCTCAGGAACAGGAAAGGAAAGAAAAATGAAGGAGGAAAAAATGCTTTATAGGACTGCTATATATAACCTTTTACCTCTGCAGAGAATAATTATGGAAACAAATTTGGAAAAATAGTTTGTGGTGCACAAAGAGGATATTAGACTTCAGCTAGCAAGTCTAGGCATTCAAAACACATGTGAATAAGAATTTAAGTGCTTAGCTGGCTAACCCACTGTTACGGACTAAACTGTCTCCTCTTCCCTCCCCCAATTCATATCTTGAATTCCTAACCCTTTCTAACTCAGTGACCGTAGTGACTGTAAGGAGGTAATTAAGTTATATGAGGTCATCTGAGGGGGCCCTTATCCAATATGACAGTGTCCTTATAAAAAGGTAAAATATGGACACAGATACATACAGGGGAAAGACCATGTAAAGACACAGGGAGAAGGCAGCCATCTGTGAGCCAACAAGACAGGCCTTGATCTCAGACTTCTAACCTCTGGAATTGGCAAAATAAATTTCTATTATTTAAAGCCACGTAATCTGTGGTACTTTGCTACTGCCGTCAGAGCAAACTAATACACTCATCTGGTACTAAGAATGAAATATCAAGGGTATAAGAGAGGCTACAGGGTACAAGATTGGGTACATATGATATCTCAGTGAATTGCCAATTATATGAAGAACTTTTCTCTTTTTGTGTGACAGGGTCTCACTGCATCACTCAGGCTGGAGTCCAGTGGCACAATCACAGCTCACTGCAGCCCTAACTTCCCAGGCCCAAGTGATTCTCCTATCTCAGCTTCTTAAGTATCTGGAACTACAGGCGTGCACCACCACGTCTGGCTAGTTTTGTTGTATTTTTAGCAGTGACGAGGTTTTGCCATGTTGCCCAGGCTGGACTTGGACTCCTGGTCCACCTGCCTTGGCCTCCCAAAGTGATGGGATTACAGGCATGAGCCACTGCAATGGTCTTTCTGTCATAATTTTCAATTCTAAGTGCTATTGCTAATTACTTTTCCTGTAGTGTCAGACTCGTTTTTTCACTTTTCTCCTCCCAGTCACTGCCAATGTGGATCAAACACTCCAAAGACAATATGATAATTTGGGGGGGGGAACTTCATAGCTTGTCGTTATAGAAAAAAAAAGTCTTCATATATACTTAAGCATAAGGATATAACGTCAAAATAATCCATTCATTAACCTAGTCCAATTTTTTGTAACTTTTTCCCTGAGTTCCAAACCAGCATTTCTGATAGTCTGCCAGACATCTGCACATGAATATCTTTTAGAGATAGCCAACTCAACATGTCCAAAAGAGAATGCATCTTTTCTTTTAGAGCCCATTTCTCATTCCCATGTTCCCATGATTCCTATTAATGGCATCAGTATCCTCCATGTTGCTCAAGTTCAAAATGTAAACGTCATCTTCCTAAGTTATCCGTTGTATTTCATCAGTTCTAGGATGTAAACTTTTTTTAACCTCTGAAACAAAGATGCATTTTTTTCATTGCCAGTGTCTTAACATCGTGTCATCATTAAATTGGCAGCTTTCAAAAATGAGCTGTAATTTTTTTAAATGGTGTGTTTCATCATTGATGGCACATTACATGTAGTGAAAAGCAAATCCTTTCTCCTCATCTCTAATCCCACTGCTTCTACAAGGTTTAAGTGTTCATCCTATCCCATTTGGACTACTTATCTCCTACTTGACTTTTATTGCTGGTTTGTTCCCATAATCAGCTTTCTACACAGCCACCTCAGTTATCTGGAACACAAGATTCCCTCGTTTTCAGTGGCTCTTACTGGCCACAAAATGAGTACAAACACCCCCAGATGGCATTTCAGGTCTCAGCTTACTATTCCCAGTCCACTTTTCAAGCATGGATTTTTCTCAAGGACTCTGCATCCAGTTGCAGTCACTAGACCCAGTGCAAATAATGCAAATAATAGCAACTTCCAGATAAGACCCAGGTTCTTCTGACTCAGGGCCTTTCTCATTCCATGCCCTGAAGCTAGTTGTTTTTCTTCTAACTCCATGATCACTATCTGTAGATGCCCTGTTCAAATCCCACGTCTTCCAAAGTTCTTAATCTCAAATCAAAATTCTTCCTTAGTCTTCCTTGCATATTCATGAACATTTCACAATCTACTTTACAGTTGACCTTCCCTCTATATTTGTCTTCTAGAAAGTAGTCTCCTAAAAGGCAGGAATTGGAATTATGTCTTGAATCATAAGTGGATTTTTACTTGGAAGGCAAGAGAGAGAAAACACATCATCTCTATTTGGTGTGTATGTGCAGAAGAAAATTAGAAAAAAGACCTTGGATGTCATGCAACAAAGGTTATCTAAGGAAAACTGTGTTATCTTTAAAGTCCCATATGCACAAGGAGCCCATGCTCAGGAAAATGAGAGATGTCTGCCGTGGCTGCTCAATAGACGGATACAACCATTTCATTCTTCGTGACGAGCAGCTTCTAAAAAGCACCCAGAGATCCCTTCCTCCTGGCATTTAGACCCTTGTGTAACCTCCTCCCCTTGAGTGTGGACCAGACCTTGTGACTTGCTTTTAATTAATAGAATAACGTAGAACTGATAAAACATCGCTTCAGAGATTAGGTTATAAAGGACTGTGACTTCCATCTTGCTTGTCCTCTCCCTCCCTTTTCCTTTCTTTCTCTGGCCCTTCCTGCTTGCTCACTCTGATAATGCAAGCTGCAACCCTGTAACCTGCTCTATAGAAAGACCCACATAGCAAGCAACCAAGGATGGCTTTGGCCAACAGCCTGTGAGGAACTGAATCCTGCCAATATCCACGAGTGGGCTTAGAAGCGGAAGTTCTAAGCTCCCAACTCTGGCCTGGAAATGATACTGACCAACACCTTGAATGTAGCCTTGTGACAGACCCTGAACTCAGCTAAGCCTTGCTCAAATTCCTGACACACAAGAACTACAAGATAATAAATGCTGTTGTTTTAAGCCACTAAGTTCTGGGGTAATTTGTTATACAGCAATGGATAATTACAACTCTGACCAAATAAGAAAACCAGGGCTGGGCGCATGGTGGCTCACACCTGTAATCCCAGCACTTTGGGAGGCCAAGGCAGGCGGATCACAAGGTCAAGAGACAGAGACCATCCTGGCCAACATGGGGAAACCCTGTCTCTACTAAAAATATAAAAAATTAGCTGGGCGTGGTGGCATGTGCCTGTAGTCCCAGCTACTTAGGAGGCTGAGGCAGGAGAATTGCTTGAACCTGGGAGGTAGAGGTTGCAGTAAGCCGAGATCATGGAGGGACAAAAAATTCTTATTAAGTCTTCCCAAATACCCACAAAAGATATGCAAAGGGAATAACTTGCTGGTCTGATCCAAGCACATCAGTGAACAACCAAAAGCCAGCCTGCTCCAGTGGGCATCAGAACTCCCCTTCACCCGGTCCAATCACAGTGGAGAATGGCTCTCACCATCAGACACACTTTTATCACTGTATTCACAATGTGGTCAAGCCTTTTGGTTTAGGTCATGAATCATCTGTTGCCCTGTTTCCCAGAGTGATGTACGTAGTGAGAGATAAACCTTCAATGTTACCTTCCCTCAGGAAGAGCCTTAAATACCTTTTCGAGGTGTTTGGATTTTACTCCACGTTCAATGGGGAGCCATATAAAATTATGAGAAGATGAGGGACACGAGATGACCTGTGCTTTTTCACAAGCTAACCGTGGAGGCTGTTTCAAGCCGTATTGACATGGGAGGTGTTAAATAAACTTAGGATCCCCAAGTTGATACTCCACCTTTCAACTGAACGCAGATGGAATGCAGCAAAGACCTTGTGCATTTTGTTGTTTTTCCTGGTGGTGTGCAGTCTTTCAAGCCTAAACTTACTAAAATGCTAACCATCACTCCTACTTTGGTTTGGCTTTGGCATCACACTTGAGAGCAGCAAATTGAGCATTCCCTCTGTGTGTGGTGTCGGAATGCAACCGAGACTTCTCATACTGTGCCAGGGAGGAGGATAAAGGAAAGTGTGTCATTAAATTCCATTTTGGCTGAGAAACTTCACAACGTCTATTCATTTCCCTCAGTGAAATATACCTCCTTCAGACAGAACATCACTCGGCTACCAGTTTTTACTTGTTCCCCTAAAGAAGAGGAGGACGACCCCTGGAGACCCCTGATTGTGCCATGCTACTACAGAGAACACAGAGTAGCAGAAAAAACGTATGAGGGTTTTTATTCCGAACCCTTCATCCTCCCCTACCCATGAAGGAGAATTTTGTCTTTCTGTCTCTGAATCTTTGTTGTCCAGAATCAGAATCGGGGGCAAAGAGAGCTGAATCTAGCTGGATTGATTTGCACTGGAAAGGGCTAATCGTTAGTCACAGCAGACAAAAGCATAAGCAGCAAGGAAGACAAGAACTAGTACAGTGTGAGGCTCAAATATTTGAAGTCACTGGAGGTAGAGAGAGGTTTGGGAGAGTTGGCAAGTATAAGGGGTGTGTGTGTGTGTGTGTGTGTGTGTGTGTGTGTGTGTAGAAGAGAAGGAAATAGAGGAGGACATTTTAGGAAATTTTGTTGCATGTTGTGAATGAAATCACTCTGACATTTTTAAAAAAGACTCCAGTAAAGATTCTAGTGCTTTCCCATGATCAGTTGTTAGGCTGGTGTTTCACTGACTGTGATGCTTGAGGTGTGGACACATGAAGCCTGATTTGATAGTGGCCATGGTAGAAATATTATATGTAGCAGTGCCTTTTTCAAAAAGGCTACTTCTTCAATTTGGTTGAACTAATAGATTTGAAATGAGAGAGTTTGTCTTCTAATAACTTGTCTCCTTAGAGGTTGATGTCTCCAAACAAATGTTCTGAAAGTGTTGAGGTTCAATTCTACATCCTCAGGTCTAATGGAGAGAGTGTAACCCAGTGGAAAAGGCACAGACACAGAGCTGGGCAAACCCAGGTTCAAGTCCCAACTCTGCCTCTTCTTAGTTGGAAAGCTGGTGACATTTCTTTGAACTTTAGATTAAAGGTACAGCAGTAACGACCTAGCAGGTGTACTGCAAAGATTAGGGAGGATGACCTAGCACAGCACCTGGTCTGGGGTAGGAATGTGATATGTTGCATGTGACGGTTATCGCTGTGGTAACTTACACCTCTAACCTCCCTCTTGCCTGCCTGACCTCCTTGCTGGCCCAGAAAACATTTTTTTTTTTTGAGGCAGAATTTCACTCTTATAGCCCTGGCTGGAGTGCAATGGCATAATCTCAGCTCACCGCAACCTCTGCCTCCTGGGTTCAAGCAATTCTCCTGCCTCCGCTTCCCGAGTAGCTGGGACGACAGGCATGTACCACCATGCCTGGCTAAGTTTTGTGGTTTTAGTTGAGATGGGGTTTTACCATGTTGGCCAGACTGGTCTTGAACTCCTGACCTTAGGTGATCTGCATGCCTTGGCCTCCCAAAGTACTGAAATTATAGGTGTGAGCCACCATGCCCAGACCAAAAAAAAAAAAAAAAAAAAAAACAATTTTAACTGAAGGAGAGACAGAAGCCAGAGAACAGAATATTAACCAGTTTTTTACAAGGTAACCTATAAGACAAACCATTGGAGGGAAGGTAAAAGTTCTAGAAATTCTAAAGGAAGTTTTAAGAATATAACCTAAAATAGAAGACATTGATCAGGATGAGCTGAGGCACACCAGAGATAATTCTTAGGTGGGATTTGCAGAAAACCTTTTCTTGACAGATACCCAAAAAAGCGAGGACCCCAATTCATCACACTGTCATCTTCCTAAATGATGAAGTCTGCCTAAAGTCTTTTCACTTGTACTCCTCAGGTTAACAGCTTTGTATGTCTAGCTTTTGTCCAAAACACTGTTTTTAATCTTCTCATAATATGGACATCTCTATAGCTCTTTCATCGCTTCCCCTACTGATCTCCCTCAATGAAATGTCAACTATTCTGATATCACTTTCATAAAATAAAGCAGATAACTTTTGAAAGCTTCCTAAAGTTGAAAGAACTTATGGAAACTTACATTTTTATATTTTAAACATCAAGAAGCTCTAACCATATCTGAAATCTTATCTTTGATTAGAGAAAAGTACATCCTTTTCCCCGAAACACGTTTCTAAGTGGGTTAGGGTTTCCAAAGGGTGGGATCATCCAAGCAGCTGCATTCCTGCTTATCCTACTGACCTTCAGCTATAACATCAAATTTCCATCATTCATCAGGCTAAGAAGTGATCCGTGAAGTAAGGCCTTTCAGAGAGCTCAGGGAGATATTTTGTAGGTATTGGCCAACAGAAAGAAAAGAAAGAGAGATGAACTTAAAACGTGAGTTTTTATCTTCCTCTCTTTTTCAAAAAAGGTAAAATAATGTGTGATTAAACGTGTCTCATCTTCAACTGGGAAGAACCAAGGAGAGGAGCAGCCAGGGCTCAGGACCAACGCATCTTTCACTGTTTATATCATGTGGGGCAAATAACTTCCCCTTTATGGACCCACATGTCCTCATCTGTAAAACAAATACATCTAAGATGACCTTATAAGATACATCTAAGATGTAAAGTTGTCTTTTCCTCAGATCACTTTTATCCTCATAGACCCACGAAAAGTCAAACAGCATTTCATGACAACTCTAGGAAGGTTCAGCACTCAGGGGCAGAATCCATGGATATCATCTATTCCCAATTACACTTCATATGTGCATATGTACACACACGACGGCTGTCACCATTCAATTCCCGGCAAGAAAAGGCTTAATCCCCACATTCCTATCATAAGCAAAGACTTTATCCATTCATGACTTTTGCACAAAACCCAAAGCTCCTGGGATGAAACAACATTTAGCATGATCTCTAATGACCACTAAATTGAGTTTCAAGATGTGGCTTTATTGTACAATACAGACAAGCTCACAGACTGAAGTGCAGTTTTAAAAAACCTTTGGTATGCTAAGTCCTAAATTCAAGGACTCTGGCAGCAGCAAACAGCATCACTAACACCTAAAAGAGAATGCAAGCATCTGCAGGCAGTCACTGCACGGCTTCGTATGTCAGCAATCGTTACAGAAGAAATGCAGACCCGGATCCAGGGTCTTTGCATTCTTGCCAGGAAATGATTTTCAACTACTTTGTTTTAACACCTTCACCCCTGAATTCTTTGTAACCACAGCTGAACTCAGGGGTTAAAATACACCTATTCATGCCTTTGTAAATCTACATATGTTTATAATTTCAGATTGCTATGTGAAAAAACACTTTTCTATTTATCTTCAAGTCAAGCAGCTGGGCCATCTTAATGGATTGGCTTCTCAACACTAGCCCATTAAGACACACATGCATGGTTTTCAGGCATGGAAAACTCACTGGCCACACTTCTCAGATCTCTATGGCCCCTGCTACTGTGGACTTCATGATCAATAGATGGTCAGTGGCCTGTCAACCCCTGACAAAGTGAAAAAATCAACCTGATGTATTCAGAAGCATTTCAGGGATTTTTTTTTATCTGCCCTTTCCTGAATGTCATGAATATAAGGAAGAAAAAAATATTGTGTGAAAAATACCCTCACACAAAGCCTGCATTTCTGCTAACAAGATGATCTCTGCCATCTTCAAACCTACTACTTCTTTGAGGTTCCCTACGTCTCCCTGAAAATAAGAGAATTAATGGATTTTAATCCTCAACTTTTTATATTGAAAAGTTTCAAACCTACCAAAAGGTTGCAACAATAGTACCATGACCCCTGTACACCGTTTATCTACAGACAGTATTTTGCCACATTTCCACCCTTCCTCCCTTCCTTCCTTTCCTTCCTTCCTTCTTATCTCTATGTATATATAAAATTATGTATCATCTACCTAGACTTTTTTGCTAAACATATTGAGGATTGGTTGTATACAGCATGACATTTCATCTCAAAATAGTCCAGCATATATATGTGCCATCTAAGATCAAGAGTATTCTTCTATATACACAAAGACAGTTTTCACATACAGGAAATCCAACACTGAGAGAATACTATTATCTAAAATTCGATTTATACTCAAATTTCCCCAATTGTCCCAATAATGTCTATTACAGCTGCTTTTTTGTTGCAATTAAGGGATCATACACTGCATGAGGTGTCCTATTTCTTAGACATCTTTAATCTACAACAGTTGTCCAGCCTTTTGGGGATGGGACAGTATTTTTAATGATGCTGACAGTGGTAAAGAGGACAGGCCAGCTGTTTTGCAGTATGTCCCTGAATGTGGATTTGTCGGATTGTTTCCTAAGAACTGTTGTGATTTCTTAGTGCATCACCAGGACACCTAACATCATTTGGACCCATTATAGATATTGGTAAGTTTGATCAGGGCCAACTACTTAAACACATAGTGTCTTAACACTAACATGAAACCATTTACAGGCCTTTAATTTCAAACTGTTAACCATAGTTATTCAAAATCTTATTCTTCAAAATATATTTCAAAACAGAGCTGATTTTTATCTCTCTCGGGTATTAACTCATTTTCTTCTATATCAGGAGATACTCTCTGTATTCTATAATAAAAGATCATAATGGACTAAATTCTAAAGGTTTCACAAAGGAGGATGTTTTGTGTTAGATCTTTAGTTTGTTTTTTTTTTTAAGTTAAAAGATGTGTTAATCTGTGTTAGATCTTGATACATAAACATGATTTTGTCAAGCAGAGCAGGAGGAAAGCATTCAATGAATAACACATATCACAAGAAAAGGCATCATACATGGGAATGAAGAGTGTTTGCAGAACTGTGAGTCAACTACTATAGTCTAGGCAAGAGATGAGGACGGCCTGCTCTGGGACAGTGGCCAAGGAAATGCAGGCAAGTAGACAGGTGGGAAAATTCTTTGATAGTGGAACTGGTGCAACTGCACGTCTATGATGCCTTCACTGACACTGGAAAATAGGTGAACGGGACTGGTCATTCAAGCCTCATTTGAATATGTTAAGTTTGAGGTGCCTGTAGGACTTCTAGATAGAGCTGTCCAACAGACAGAACACTGGATTTGGAGTTCAGGAGACAGCACTTGATGAGAAATGCTACTCTGGGTCAGTATCATGGAGAGTTAAAGTCATGAACATAGACAAGCACATGAGTGTAGGAAGGTAGGCACAGGAATGAAGTGAGAACCCTGGAAGGACAGGAACATAACAGGGGGATGTAGACAGTGATCTGCTTCCCACCAGGGCCACAACTAGTGCCCTGGTTTTTGTGAAAATGTTGACCTAAAGGCCACTGGAGCAAAGGAAAAGAGTTTGACCAGATTTGTAGTTTCAGGAGTTAACAGTGCATGGGCAGTAGGTGACTGACTTTACTTAAGAAAGTATTTTTTTTTTAAGTTCATTCATTCTTTTTTTCTTTTTCTTTTTAGATTCAGGGGTACATGTGCAGGTTTGTTACATGAATATATTATTGCTTAGTGGTGACATTTGAGCTTCTAGTGAACCCATCACCCAAAAGTGAACATTATACTCAATAGGTAGTTTTTATACTCTCACTCTCTTCCCACACTCCCACCTTTTGGAGCCCTCAGTGTGGATTCATTCTTTTTTAACTGGTAGGTTTCTAATCCCTCTTTTTTTGTTTTCTCATGGTTTTATATAATAGTTGCCCTTTGCTGTAAATTGGTAGACTTATCCTATTAATCTGCTGCTGCATAAGAAGCAACACCCAAGCTCAGTGGCTTAAAACAATGATTGGTTATTTCTAATAGTTCTGAGGATGGATGGGCTCAGCTGGGTGGTTCTCACTTGAGATCTTTCTATATAGTTGCAGTGAGATGCCTGCTGGGGCTGAAGTCTTCTTTTTTTTTTTTTAATTTTACTTTAGGTGCATACTATATCTGGCATTTCTCCCCATGATATCCCTCCCCACCCTCTGCAGTCTCTCCCCTACCCCCTCAACCACCCCCAGTGTGTAATGATCTGAGTCCACATGTTCTCACTGCTCAACACCCACCTATGAGTGAGAACATGTAGTGTTTGGCTTTCTGTTCTTGTGTCAGTTTGCTGAGAATGATGGTTTCCAGATTCATCCAAGTCCCTACAAAGGACATGAACTCATCATTTTTTATGGCTGCATAGTATTCCATGGTGTATATGTTATCACATTTTCTTTGTCCAGTCTATCATTGATGGGCATTTGGGTTGGTTCCTGGTCTTTGCTATTGTACACAGGGCTGCAATGAACGTATATGTGCATATGTCTTTATAGTAGAACAATTTATAGTTCTTTGGGTATATACCCAGTAATGGGATTGCTGGGTCAAATGGAATTTCCATTTCTTTCTATTTATAGACCCTTGAGAAATTGCCACACTGTCTTCCACAATGGTTAAACTAATTTACACTCCCACCAACTGTGTAAGAGTGTTCCTATTTCTTCACATCCTCTCCAGCATCTGTTGTCTTGAGATTTTTTAATGATCGCCATTCTAACTGGTGTGAGATGGTAACTCAATGTGGTTTTGATTTGCATTTCTCTAATGACCTGTGATTATGAGCATTTTTCATTATGTTTGTTGGCCTCATATATGTCTTCTTTTGAAAAGCATCTATTCATATCCTTTGCCCACTTTTGATTGGGGTTGTTTTTTTCTTGCATATCTGTTTTAGTTCTTTGTAGATTCTGGATATTAGCCCTTTGTCAGATGGGTAGATTATAAAAATTTGTTCCCATTCTGTTGGTTGCCAATTCACTCTAACAATGGTTTCTTTTGCTATACAGAAGCTCTAAATTTTAATTAGATCCCATTTGTCTATCTTGGCTTTTATTGCCATTGCTTTTGGTGTTTTAATTATGAAGTTCTTGCCTATGCCTATGTCCTGGATGGTTTTGCCTGTGTTTTCTTCTAGGGTTTTTATAGTGTTAGATCTTATGTTTAAATCTTTAATCCATCTGGAGTTAATTTTAGTGTAAGGTGACAGGTAGGGGTCCAGTTTCTGCTTTCTGCACTTTGCTAGCCAGTTTTCCCAACACCATTTATTAAACAGGGAATCCTTTCCCCATTGCTTGTTTTTGTCAGGTTTGTCAAAGATCAGATGGTTGTAGATGTGTGATGTTGCTTCTGGGGCCTCTGTTCTGTTCCATTGGTCTATGTCTATGTTTTGGTACCAGTACCATGCTGTTTTAATTACTATAGCCTTGTAGTATAGTTTGAAGTCCAGCAGTGTGATGCCTCTGGCTTTGTTCTTTTTGCTTAGTATTGTCTTGGCTATGCAGGCTCTCTTGTGATTCAATATGAAGTTTAAAGTGTTTTTTTCCAGTTCTGTGAAGAAGGTCATTAGTAGCTTGATGGGGAGAGCATTGAATCTATAGATTACTTTGGGCATTATGGCCATTTTCCTGACATTAATTCTTTCTAACTATAAGCATGGAATGTTTTTCCATCTGTTTCTGTCCTCTCTTATTTTGTTGAACAGTGGTTTGTAGTTCTCCTTGAAGAGGTCCTTTACATCCTTTGTTAATTGTATTCCTAGGTATTTTATTCTCTTTGTAGCAATTGTGAATGGACGTTCACTCTTGATTTGGCTCTCTGTTTGTCTGTTACTGGTATACAGGAATGCCTGTGATTTCTGCAAATTGATTTTGTATCCTGAGACTCTGCTGAAGTTGCTTATCAGTTTGAGAAGATTTTGGGTTGAGACAATGGGCTCTTATAGATATACAATCATGTCGTCTGCAAATAGAGACAGTTTGACTTCCTCCTTTCCTAACTGAATACCCTTTATTTCTTTTTGTTGCCTCATTGCTGAGGCTAGAACTTCCAATACTAATATTGAATAGGAGTGGTGAGAGAGGGTATCCTTGTCTAGTGCCTGTTTCAAAGGGAATTCTACCAGCTTTTGCCCATTCAGTATGATATTGGCTGGTAGGCTATTGATTGCTGCCTCTACTTCAGCCCTTGTTGGTCTATTCAGGGTTTCAACTTCCTCCTGATTTAGTCTTGGTAGAGTACAAGTGTCCAGAAATTTATCCATTTCTTCCTGGTTTACTGGTTTATGTGCATAGAGCTGTTTGTAGTAATCTCTGATGGTAGTTTGTATTTCTGTGGGATCAGTGGCGATGTCCCCTTTATCTTTTTTTATTCTATCCGTTTGATTCTTCTCTCCTTTCTTTTTTATTAGTCTGGCTAGCTGTCTGTCTATTTTGTTGATCTTTTCAAAAAACCAGCTCCTGGATTTATTGATTTTTTGAAGGGTTTTTTGTGTCTCCATCTCCTTCAGTTCTGCTCTGATCTTAGTTATTTCTTGTCTTCTGCTAGCTTTTGAGGTTTTTTTTTTTATCTTCCTCCTCTAGCTCTTTGAATTTTGATGATAGGGTGTCAATTTTAGATCTTTCCTTGTTTCTCGTGTGGGCACTTATTGCTATAAAGTATTTTTTAATTAAAGATAATAAATTAGTAAAGAAAATATAGGTGATACAGGGTGAAAGCAAGTAGGGGAGGTGTTCATTGAAAAGGAGCCAAAAAAAAGGAAATAGTAATGGCAAGGACAAAGTGAAAAGGAAATCCAAATGAAGAAAAGGAAGTAGGAGAATACTAGTCAAGAACATAAATAGAAGGAAAAAGGATGAGGTCACCTTGCCTTCTTATATCAGGTTGCCTAAATACTCCAAGACAGAAGCAATAGGTAAGAAACAACATTTCGTCCATGACAGGAAATAATATAAAGATAAATGCATGTGCCCCTAACAGTTAATTTTACTAAAATTATTTATTATTTCCATTTTTAAATTGAGGTTTTAAAACCCCTTTCTCTTTAGCTACTGGACTGGCGTGACTTGTTTCTCCTCATCTGGATTTTTCTGGGGCCTTCCTGTTATAGAAGCAAATTTTGCTTCTATAACATTAAACTCCAGAGCTCCAAGATCCAGGATGCCATAGGCTCGGGGACAAACAGATATTCATCAGGATCATTAAGAGCTTGGCTTTAACATTTGTAAGAGGTGGTGGCTCAAGCCTGTAATCCCAGCACTTTGGGAGGCCGAGGCGGGTGGATCACGAGGTCAAGAGATCGAGACCATCCTGGTCAACATGGTGAAACCCCGTCTCTACTAAAAATACAAAAAATCAGCTGGGCATGATGGTGCGTGCCTGTAATCCAAGCTACTCAGGAGGCTGAGGCAGGAGAACTGCCTGAACCCAGGAGGCGGAGGTTGCGGTAAGCCGAGATCGCACCATTGCACTCCAGCCTGGGTAACAAGAGCGAATTTCCATCTCGGAAAAAAAAAAAAAAAAAATTTGTAATAGGTGAAGATACTAAATGTAATAATTGATATATGTACACATTAATATGTAATATTCATCTTTTGGTTATTTTATAGAATTATTCAAATATATTCCTTCCAAATTTATGTATCTATCTAGATATTAACTTATTTGGTTACATGATTCTGAAAAACAAAATTAGAAGGATTTTTAATGACTAATAACCAGCTCACTACCAACCTATATGGGGAATAAAATGCATTCGCCAAAAGAGCAATTCTTAAAGAAAACATCTATTGCATTCAACTGGTTGAAACTATGTACCTTCCTACAAGGACCCCCTACAGTTCTCAAATACAATTGGTTTTTTGTCACATCTAATTTCAATTAGTCATCGTGATATGGCTAAGAAGCTTTTTAACAACAATCAGTAAAGTCTACCTAGGATCCTGCTTGAATTCTTGACATTCTTCTCATTTTTTTCTGCAAAACCACATACACAGAAGGCAATCACAATGGAAACAATCAGTGAGTCATTACCAAGCCATATACTTCCTCGGCTGTGTGTGTGTATGTGTGTGTGCACACGTACACATATGCCAATTCCTTCCGGCACGAAAATTTGATTGTCTTCCTGATCTTCTACTTCTTTCCTTTTTCTACACAAAGGCAACATCCAGGAAGCAATTAAAATTAGTTGCCAAGAATTGTAAGACATATCAATGGATGAAAAAAAATTCTGCTTCTAACCACATATGAACATGTGAGTTTTAGATTTTATGTGGGTAGGTTCAGAAGGGCTTAAACAGTTCTCCAGATAACCTTAGACCACCTTAGTGGCCCATTATGTCTTTAGAATAGTTGGTCTACAATTGTGGTATTTAAACCCAAGTAGATTATAATATTGAAAACAGCAATTTATTATGAAACTGTTGTTTTCTCTTAATATTTTCTTTCTCACTATCTCCCCTAACCTCCGTTCTAGGGGAATGCAGTGATGACCTGAAATGAGAAAATGTAATTAAAATCACATTCCTCCCCCAAAGATCAACCAAATTATCAGCCTCTCACCCCAAAACAAATTTAGCTCTTTGAGAATGAAGGTCCTTATCAGTCATGGAAAAAATACAAACAAAGATTAACATGTCATTTAGGCATGACTGCAATCTTTCATTTTAAGTGACCTCTTGGTTTAATGGATTCAATGCATTCTCATTCAAGTGGAATATATATTGCAGGAGAGAACTGTAATAAATGGTACTGTCATGACCCCTAGGTTAGAGCAAAGGAATATTGGAAAATAAATCTCAATTCCAAATACTCACCAGTCCTGCAATGGGGGTAGGCAATCTATTGATCTTTTTAACAAGTCCTGGCTTTATAGCATTCAGCAACCTGTCATGAAAAAGGCAGAATGTCAAGTGAGACATAAAGCAAGATGGATCACATGAATCACCTTTATCCAGGGCTACAGCTAAATTGCTGGATAGGAAAAGCAGTGAATTTAAAGCATGTAGTAAATCTCAATAATCTATCAGCTTTCATGCATGTAAGTGAAGAGTTTTGCCAATATCAAGTTGGTCCATGGCAGGCAAAGTTTTAGAATTCAGAAATATTGAGAGAGGAGAAAGGGTAAAGACTAAGGAGAGCTTCAAGGAAAAAGACAAGGATGAGAGCTGGATTGACATGGTGAGGGAATTATCTGGAACTGGAGCCAGGTATTACAACTCAGGTCTTGTTGCCAATGTTCCTGGCTAAGACAGGGGTCTCCCCAGGGATGCACTAAATTCAAAGACCAATATCTATCTTTGCAAATGATTTGCCAAGACAAATTATAAGTCAGACCATATTTGCTCTTTGAGGAGTTTTCAATGTGATTGAACTTCACTTTAAAAAGGGAAGAATATGTTTAATAAGTGGTTAACCAATCATATTCTGAAGATTTTAAGGCTGACCGAGATTCCCTAGGTACAAAAGATATTTAGCAAAAGACTTTCAGGCTAAAGATTGAAATTACATAAAAATTGTTACACACACAAGGGAGTGGAAGAGAAATATCATTGCTTGTTTTCAGAAAAAAATAAATCCAGAGTGAAGATAAACAAGGAAAACAACTTATAGAACTAAAATATGGTTAAAATCAGGGTAACTGGGTAAAGCGTAGTATTTGCAAAGTAGGTTATTCATAAAGAAGTGATTGAAGGTAAGGGGTTGTAGAATGTAGAATGTTATTTCCATACTTGGGAATTAGGCAATTGGGTAACTTAAGAATACGGTGCAAAGAGAAACTTAGGGTAGGAGTGTATTATAATTCAGGGGTCAACAAACTACAATCCGTGGGCCAAATCTGGTCTAACACCTGTACTTCTAAATAAAGTGTAACTGGAACAGGAATATAACCATCCTCATTCATTTACATATTGTCTATGGCTACCTTTTTGTTACAATTGCAGAGTTGTACAGTTACAATGGAGACCTTAGGGGCCACAAATCATACAATCTTTACCATTTGACCCTTTACAGAAAAAGTTTGCTGACCTCTGTTAAAATTCATGCAATCCAAGATTATAACAAATTATAAAGAACCTATGCTTGATAGATTTCTACAGATGAGTAACAAAAATTTTTCAAATGGTTTAATAGTTTTGAAATTAGACTATCTTTGACTTTGATATCACTATATGTTTATAAATTGAGAAATGTCCCTACAGGGATTGTGACAGACAGGATATTCCATTTTTGCACGCAAGATTAGCTGCCTGTTCTCAGTAATTTTCACTGCAATTCCAACATGCTGTCACCAAGAGGCAGTACTCAGAGTGCACATGTGTTTTTTTGGCCACAGAGAGCAAAGCTGGCTGCTCTTTTCATGAACACACTTATTTTTAACCATAAATTTAACCCTTTAAAAATGCTTCTTTACAAGTTATTTTGGAATTACTGGTTTCACCAGTTGGAAGGTAATTATTCACTCTTCTCATTCTATAGTTTAGAAAATTTAGGCCTGGTGAAGTCTGAATTAAAATCTGAGTGACTTTCCCAGAGCTGATCAGTAGCACACTAGGGTCTAGAACCCAAATTTCTTAGATCAATGCATTCTCTCAGGTGGTGTACATATCCCAAATCTCCTGGTTTAAAATTCACAGATAGATATGATATCTTCAAAGCCACATTTTTAAATGCACAAAATTCTCTTTCTCACTAGTTTTGCTTTTCTCAGACACATTACTTTTCTTACTAGTTTTTAACAGTGTCATTTTAAACTGATTTTTAAGATAATATTTGTGTACAATTGTTGACAATTCAAAAGCATCAAAAGGTTATCCAGTAAAATATTTCACTGTCATCTTTGTACCACAGGACTCCAACCTACTCTCTGAAGGCAACCTGAAAGACTTTCCAGAGAAAAATTTATAAAAATATATAGAACTCTAAAAATATACATGTAGCATATAGTACACACTGTCCTGTACCTTGTTTTTCATTTAACAATGTATTCTGGAGCTTGAAGGATTTACCTTGGAGACTGCTTATCCATACACATAGAGCTATGTTCTTTTCAATAGCTGTGGACCACTAATGACTAAGGATCTGGAAGATCAACCACTTTGTCTAACAGTTTTAGATTTTTCTAAGAAGAAATACCATTGCTACCAGACAGACTGAGATCTAAGCCTTGTTGCTAATTAGGCAAAGTAGAAAAAATAACAAAATGTCCTACCCCGAAATTCATTATTTAAATATTATCTTTTAAAGAGGTATCCTTTTTGTCTCCTGTATCTAAGAACTATGTTAATATTTTCAGTAATCATGGCCCCAAAACTCCTCTTTTATATATATTTAGATTTTTAAGCTGTTTTTAATATTTCATGGTATTCATCCTTTGTAAAAACTACACTTGTATGGCAGAATCTTCCCTATCACATAAAGGGAAGATTGGAAAAAATCAATCAAATGACCTATAACTCTAGGTCTTACTTAAAAGAACCAGAAACTATGATATGATCTCTCTCACAATGCTTTTATCATAAATTAAAAAATAAAAAGCCATAATGTTTACTTTCAAGACTGAGACAGCTGTACTTTTTTTTTCAGGTAAACATTGCTCCAATCCTGTGTAATGTTTATAATACACAACAATGAAATAACATTGAATTCACATTGTTGAAATGCCCAACACCTGCTTATCTTGTATTTTGTGTTAAACTGAGGACATTTTTTGTGTAAGAGATTTTTTTGAGTAAGAGTCAAGGATATTCACTTGCAATTTTATTAAAAACCACTACTGCCTTCCTATGTAAGTTAAAATATAAATATTTTCAGTAAATACTTATTGATAATATGCGTTAAAGTAATTATGCTGATGATGATATGTTATATTTATATAACTTGTGGGGTGCATTATTTCCCAAAAGTCCTGCCCTGTAGAGACAGGTCATGTATATGTCTCACCATTTCTGTAGAAGAAAACAATGAACCCCAAACAGATGTAAAGGTCTCCCAGAGACAGATGCCGCACAGCTGGGACAGTTTTCACCTCTTATGCTAGTCACTTTATATCACAGTTTGGTGCTTTCGAAAATCCAACCTCAGTATGTGTCATCAAAGCATAATTCAAAATAAGACAAAACACAAAAATCAAACCCCAAGCAAACACCATCTAAATACAATGGGATAATATCAATATCAGGTGGCAATAAAAGGAAAATGGAAGAGAGTGTATGTTGGTGACGTGTAAGACACATCAGATCCAAGTTCCATCTATGGGTGATCTACAACTTCATCACCAGGAATTCCAGAGGGAAGGAGGCTGTCATCCACTGGGAGGAGTATCTCCACTCAGCAGAATCCTATGTCAATTTCCTTCCTGTGGTTCCCAAAACCTACAGCTGAAGGTCTTAACAGGTAGTCTGCTCTCTCTGTCTGGTAGGAGATCATCTTTGTATTCAACGAAAGATGCTTCTGGAAAATTAGCATAACCCTACACAACAAAACTATTAAGCATTTGTACCATTCCATGTCTTCTGTGCTAAACATACCCACAACTACAAACAAAAATAAAGAAAATAAAAAATGTCCAAAATTTAAGAGCCAATGAGAAGGAACTGTTTTCAGATATTTGCTATTTATCCAATATTCTTGATCAAGTGCCTATTATGTATTGTCCTCTATTCTAGGCACAGGAAGGACAACAGTGAACAAGACAAGCAAAGTTTTTGTTCTTTGGAATTTGTAATCTTGGTATAGTGAGTGGATGGGGCAGTCGGGGAAACAGAAAACCAGTAAATAAATGCGAAGAAAATTTCAGATAGCGTGCATGCTAGGAAGACCAGTACAGTAACAGGCCACACAGTAGTACTCTAATTGGACAGTGTGAAGGCTGCCAGGAGGTCACATTTGAGAAAAAAAGTAGAATGATACAAAGGAATTAGCCAATGAGAGACTCGAGGACAAGAGTTTCCCGGCAGATTGAACAGTCAGTAGAAAGGCCTTGAGGTAGGAGTGGGCTTGGTATATTCAAGGGACAACCAGAAGGCCAACGGAGGTGAGCAGACTGAGTAGAAGGAAGAGGTCTAGGACAAGAGGGCCCAGGTGTAGGCAAAATCCAGGCCCAGGCAAGATGTCTAGATTTTTTATCTTAAGTTCAATGTGAAGGATAGGAATATTCTTAAAACACAGACTGAGATGATCTGCTTTATATTTTCAAAATATCACTGTATGCAAATAGGTATGAAAATAAATTTACAACTACATGCATACAGAAGATTTCTGCTTATTAAATATCATAGGTATCAGAGAGCATTGATAACAATAAAACATCACCAGTAACATAACATTCAGCTTGATGAAGAGGAAGAGGCAGTGAATTTGGAGTCAATAGTCTAGGTTTTAAAGTTGAATCCTATACATATTAGCTATGAGTAACTGAGAGGTCTCTTAATCAAGGTCTCAGTTTTCCCTTTCATAAAATGTGAATTTAAAATAAGCTTCGCCTGCCATTCAGGATTAGGGTGAGAGTCCAATGGGGTGATATTGGTTGCTAGCATTTAATAAATGGAAACTTGCAAATTCATTCGTTTACTATACTGAGCATTTCACTTTTTGCTAGGTAACTGCAAGTTATTTTAGTTTCATTGTTTCTACTAACTAGTTACCAAAAACCAAAACAAGTTTGCTTGTTCTCTTTCTCTGGTCACCTTTAGATAAAAGTCTCACATTAATGAATCAAATCAACAAATGTCTACAGCTTCCCTAGCATACACTAGGTGAGAAACAACTAGAAACAGGAAGAAAAGCTATGATCTTAGATAATCCTCAATTATGAAACAAGTTAATGGCATTGGGACTAATCAAAAATAAATGTTAATTTTATATGAAAATGAAATGGTATCTACTAAACTTTTATATTCTAAATCTGAAACACACTCAACCCATTTCAATTAAGCCTACGTTACATGTTCTTTCATGTACTCAAAAAGCATTTATTGGGCATGCATGATGTCTGGTCTCATGCTGGGTTCTGAGGATATGAAGAAAGGCAGGGAAGACCCCAGGTCTCTCCCTCGTGGGGCCTGCTCACTAGTGGCTTAAAAACCCACAGGAAGACCAGAACAGTGCACATACGTATCTCACTGTCATATGCCCTAATGCATGGCCATCTTAATTTTTGAGAAGGTAAATTAAAGATATGCTTTGCACACGTTCTATAGAATGCAGTTCTTAAAAGATTAATGATCAGACTCCTTAAAGAAACAATTGCTCAGAGGGAATGCTGCACACACATGTTTGTTGTGGCACTATTTACAATAGCAAAGACTTGGAACCAACCCAAATGCCCATCAATGATAGACTGGATAAAGAAAATGTGGCATATATACACCATGGAATACTATGCAGCCATAAAAAAGGATGAGTTCATGTCCTTTGCAGGGACATGGATGAAGCTGGAAACCATCATCCTCAGCAAACTAACACAAAAAGAGAAAACCAAACACCTCATGTTCTCACTCATAAGTGGGTGTTAAACAACAAGAACACATGGACACAGGGAGGGGAACATCACACACCAGGGCCTGTCGGGGTGTGGGGAGCAAAGAGAGGGATAGCATTAGGACAAATACCTAATGTATGGGGGGGGCTTAAAACCTAGACGACAGGTTGATAGGTACAGCACACCACCATGGCACATGTATGCTTATGTAATGAACCTGCACATTCTGCACAGGTATCCCAAAACTTCAAGTAAAATTAACTTTTTTAAAAAAGAAACAATTGTTGAGACACCCAGGAATGATACTAATATTCTGATTCAACCACAGGCTGCATTTAATAACTCTTTGGTACACCTAATATCCAGCATGTTGTAGTCTCTCAATCATCATTTAATAATTATGAAGTACAAAATGAAAACCTTTATTCTACCTGCGACTTTAAAATAAAAAACAACTCAAAGTCCCACTCTGGAAGAGACAGGTTCTGTTTCAGACATACTCTTCCAATAGCCCATATACTAGCTCTTCAAGGAGCACAGCACTGAGAATACTACTGAAAAAGGTACCTTATGAGACGATCTAGACATTAGGAATTATAGCAATGGGCAGCTTATATGTTATCAGACTGTAATGTGAACATTAAACATAAAATTCTTAAAGGATTGCAAATTTAAAAAGGATTGAGCTTACTCTATAAGTCATTTGGCTCAGAAATTTAATTCTAATACTTATCCTAGAGTTTGGGGAAGAACAGAAGAGCTATCTAAATCTTAAATACAAGGTTGGAAAGTTTGTGCTTAATCTCATAGGAAATCACTTTATTCTTTGCAACAAGAGATTACATCATCTTCTCATTAGCTTGGTTTGTACAGCTGCAATAGGCAACTATGATCACAAAATTACTCACTTTGTGTCCCTTTTAATTTGGCTCAATAGTGTTTTTCTATGTGGTTTCCTTGATCACTTTCTGGGTTTGACTATGTACCCTGGATAAAAGTATATGTACTTTCATTTAACATAACATGGCATCTGTTTTTGAACCTAAGTATGAGATCAATTTAACCTTGACCATAAACCTGTTACAGATGTCATTTTAAAAGACTTCTTTCTGGAGTTGCCCAGGCAAAACCAGGAAAATTAACAAATCCTCTGAGATCAAGAAAAATTGGCTAAAATATAGGGAAAAGTGAAACTTGAAACAAAGAGGAGTTTCAAATGAACAAAAGAGTGTTGGAATGCAAGCTACCATCAATATCTACCAAATGCTTGTGGGGTGCTATGCACAGTTCAGAATGTGTGAAATGTAGGTCATATTAAGTCATTTGCCTTGAGCACACCTAAGACCAGATCATAGAAGCTTTAGAAGGCTTTTGTAGATTTGGAATTCCAAGAAGTTGGGCCTGACGTGGTGAATTTCTACGGCTCAGCAGTGCTGTTAGTATTCTAATACAGCACCCGTGGAAGAGACTGCTCACCATACTTATCTTCCTGCTGTCTCAATCACACACTGGGCTTTATTTCCCAGCCTCCTTTGCAACTTGCTGTGGCTATATAATAAGAGTGCTGGCCAATGGAGCACAGGAAGAAGTAATTCTATCACATGCAGGCCTGGCCCTAAAAAACCTCTCAAAGAATTCTCCATTCTCTCTCCTCTGCATTTACTAGTCAGATGTTGACACCAGGAAGTCCTTGAAAGTTGTGTGTTGAAGATGGAGTGTCTATTAGCTGGTGTCCCTACAGAACTGCCTGCTTAGAGTTGCCTTCATCCTTCCCTGCTGCCAAAATTAGGCCATACAAGAGTAGAAATACATTTCCACAGTGTTAAGCCACTGAGATCTAGGAGTTTATTACTTACAGCACCCAGCACTATCTTGACTGTTACACCTCTGCAGGAGGCCTTTTTCCAATACCCAGGCAAACCATACCCAAGAAAATCCTGTTCCAGGGCTGGGCACGGTGGCTCAAGCCTGTAATCCCAGCACTTTGGGAGGCCGAGGTGGGTGGATCACAACATCAAGAGATCGAGACCATCCTGGTCAACATGATGAAACCCCGTCTCTACTAAAAATACAAAAAAAGTAGCTGGGCATGGTGGCACATGCCTGTAATCCGAGCTACTCAGGAGGCTGAGGCAGGAGAATTGTCTGAACCCAGGAGGCGGAGGTTGCGGTGAGCCGAGATCGCACCATTGCACTCCAGCCTGGGTAACAAAAGCGAAACTCCATCTCAAAAAAAAAAAAAAGAAAGAAAGAAAGAAAAGAAAATCCTGTTCCAGAATGTGAAGTTTAACACCTGGGCAAATACTTTCTTCTGGATTTTTCAGGGATGGCAGCAGAAAGAAAAAGAGCTAAAATTTGGGATACTGTAAACAAATGGATGCATTTTTATTTTCCCACATTTTCTAGGACGAAAGATAAAACCTCGTCTTGCCTATCACATCCACCTTAACACTAAAATACTAGCACTTCTAAAATCATCTATACCATAAGCATGGGAAGGAACATAGAGCCATTATTTGAATATCTTCAGAGTGCTCTGATCCATTTCCAATCTCTTTTACAGTACATCCTTTGCATAACTATTCCTGCTGTCTGGAAATTATGAACTTTGGGAACTAGAAAAGGCATAAAAATCAAATCAAATAATCTAGATAAGGAGTAAAGGAATTGTCCCCGGGAGGTGAAGGCACATGTCTGAGGTCAGAGCTCCTATGCAGTAGAGTTGGGATTATTTGGGTTTCTAAATGTGAAGCCAGTGCTTTGCTGCGACACTTCGCTTTTTGCATGTTGCAGATCATCTCCAGCCACCAGTCTCTGCCATCCTAATCCAAGGCCCACTGCACCCAAACTGACCACTGCTAAATCCTGGCTCTAGCCAGGCTCCTTCCCTCTTCCAAGAACTTCCAGGCTCCCAAGTGCCACAGGACACCCTCCAAGTGCCTTCACCTAGTGATCAATCCCAATCACCCCCAAACTGCCTTTCCCACTCAAGAGTCTCCCTGCCTTTATAAGCTACAAGCTTAAGATGATACATGTGATCAATAAACTGCAAAAGCTGCCAACATACGAAAAGAACTTAGTATAACAAATAAAATGGAGACTAAATTTACTCTGACACAGGCAATGATATGTGCAATCATCATTGTGCTATGTAGTAATTACATATAAATGATTGTAATTAGCATTTCCTTTGCACAGCTAAAACCTCGTTATTGCTGGGTTTACTATCAAGAGGGTGGAGAGAAAATTCAGGTGAAATTGCTGTGAAGCAGCTCTAAAGGTTTCTGTATCCAATCCTGTGGTGGAATACACAGCTAGCTCCCAACTCTTCTTTAGCAAGAAGTTCTCAGAACCAAGAGTTCCAGGATTGGGGTTCATAAAATGGGTTCATAAAATTCCAAGAGCAGCAGGCACCTCCAAAAACAGAAAGACCTGGTTCCAAATCCCAGTCCTGTAACTCACTAGCCAAATTATTGAAGTATTTGACATCCATGAGCCTCAGTTTCCTCCTCTTTCAAATGGAGACAAAAATACCTAGTACTGATAGCTTGAGAATGTGGAATAAGTAAAACAATGCACTTGGCACAGGCCTGGTATACAAGACACCCTTCATAAATGGCAGGTGTTATTACCATCTACTCCAAGCAGATTTTGATGCAGTCCTCCCACTGGTGAAAATTGGCTGTGTTGACCATTGGCTCACTTCTCCTCCTGAGCATCCTGCCTGTGGCTGCAGCTAAGTTAGAAGCAAAGAAAGAACAGCAGTGAGGGAACAAGACAATGGCAGTCCTTCTGAAGGACAGGCTTCCATGGGCGTAGTCTCTGGACAGGCGGAAGGCAACAGAAAAGCTGGTGATGGGGCGGAAGGAAGGGAGGATGCCGACAAAGAAAAGGCAGAAAGAAGCTCCAAAGACAGACCCGACTGCATAATCACTGCAGTCACAGCTGCCCCCAGCCCTGCTTTCTGCCAAAATCGAGCTGTCCTTTAACTCTTTTTAAGAAGGCTCCCATCTCCCCCACCTTACTTGCCATCCCGAGGATGATGAGGACAAGTCAACAGCTGCAGAGAAAGGGGATTCTGCTCCTAATGTGGCCATGAGAATTCTGAATCTACTTCCTATTCATTTCACATCTTACTATCAAACGTTTACCCCACACCAGCTAAGCCCAGACACACACATGAGGCTGGGTTCTACAGTGAGGCTCACAAAATCTCAGATGTGATTTGGGTTACATAAGACTTTAGAAAGAACACTACTTCTATAGGGAAATAACTTCCAAGTTCTAAACAAGTAATTTGGAAGAGAACTTCTGAGATGTAGGATGTGCATAGTAGGATGTAAACTAAGGACAGACATAACAAAGTGGGTGCAGTAAGCATTTCTGCTGCTCCTCAGGAGGCATGGTGTTTTGTTTTTAGTCTCCATTGCCACCAGAGGTAATTGCCTAAAAAGCAAACCCAATCCCATTGCTCTTCTATATAGAGACTGTGTTGGCTGCCTACTGCTCACTGGATGCTGTTGAAAGTCCTTACCATGCTACTAAAGATCATTCCCAAACTGACCTGATATCTACCTCTCATCTCTAGTCTGCCCCACCTTGCACTTGTCCTAACCTTTGACCCTGAGCATGCAAAGCTTCTTCATACAGCTGGGCATTTGCAGATGCTTACTTCTTCCTCCCTTGAACTGCCTTTCCCACAGGCCTCATCTTACTCCTTTGTGGTCTAGCAAACTCCTACTTATCCTTCAAAACCCAATTTAAATGGTACCTCCTCACCGAACCATTTCCTAAGTAGAGACTGTACCTTCCACCTCTGGATTCCAACACTCTTTGGCTTCCCTAATTATCACATTGCAAAGAAATTGTCTGGCTTCTTCATCAGGCAAAGGGTTAGTTCTCGCCTTAACTCCAGCTGTAGTGTAAGGGCCAGTCCTTGGCAGGGCCTCAATTTTTGTTTGCTGAGTGAATTGTTAATGAAATGAGCAACATCTCAAAGTATTGGGAAAGACCCAAAACATCATTTTTGGAACTGTAATGGTTTAGATCTGCTAATGATTTTACAACTTTTGTTATCATCAATTTTTTTTTTTTTTGAGATGGAGTCTCTCTGGCCCCCAGGTTGGAGTGCAGTGGTGTGATCTCAGCTCACTGCAACTTCTGCCTCCTGGATTCAAGTGATTCTCCTGCCTCCGCCTCCTATGCAGCTGGAATTGTAGGCGTGCACCACCATGCCCAGCTACTTTTTGTATTTTTAGTAGAGACGGAGTTTTGTCATGTTGGCCAGGCTGGTCTTGAACTCCTGACCTCAGGTGATGCACCCATCTCCACCTCACAAAGTGATGGGATTACAGGTGTGAGCCACCACGCCTGGCCCATTAATCATATCTGCATCACTCCCTCAGGACCAAGACTAAAGTTGGATTCAAGCAACCACAGCAGAGAAAGAAAGATTATCTGACAGGCCTCTAGTTCCTTCCTGCCGGTTATTACTCCATGAAGTTCCTGTTGGTCTGTGAAAGAGAGGATGGAAATGAGTAGAGTCACCCTGTTCTCTCTAAAGAAGAGTTAGGAGTTAGTTAATTCCAAAGGAAGCAGTAAAGTTTCTGGGTCCTTCTTTTTTGATGTACCAGGGGATATACAAATGGGGTGAGGAGAAAACAATGTGGCCATCTCCCCTTGGGCAGCACACATTATTCTCCTTTACTGGGTGTGCAGCAGAAATACAAAATACACTTTTATTCAGAGGACTGGGGAATACATTCTTGAGGCCAGAGGCTCTTGCAGAAAAATCATCAAACAGCAAGCAAAGCCTTTTCATCTGCGGCAGAAGAGTTTTAAGTGAGCAAAAGCTGTGTAGTACTTAAATAATACCATCTTCGCATTCTTGCATTCCATGGCCTTTCTTTGTCTGATGTTACTACTTCTGATCTTAATTAATGTGCCTTTTTTAGTTTTATTTTTGTAATATTCTTTACATCTCCTTTGAAGTAGATAATATAAATATTATCAATATATGGAACATTCTCTCCAACGATGTTCTAAAATATGAGCAGCACTTTACAATAATGATACTAGTACATCTAGAAATGAACTAAATGATACTTGGAATGAGTCTTATAGATGACATTGCAAACATCTCGAAGCCAAAAATTCAAATCCGTGTGTGTGTGTTGTGTGTGTGTGTGTGTGTGTGTGTGTGTGTGTGTGTATGATCTGAGATACAATTCACACACAGTTTACCCATTGAAAATGTAGAATTCAATATTTTTGTACATTCACAGGATTAGGCAACCATCACTGCAATCTAATTTTAGTTCTTCTTCCACTAGCAGAACACCCAAATCCATTAGTTTTCACTTCCCCTCTTACTCACCCACAACTCCCAGCCCCAAGTAACCACTAATCTGCCTTCTGTCGCTATGGGTTTGCCTATTCTGGACATTTACATAAATGAAATTATATAATATGGAGTCTTTTGTGACTGGTTTCTTTCACTTAACATAATGTTTTTAAGGTTCATCTAAGGTTCATTCATATTGCAGCATGCATCAGTGCTTCATACCTTTTTATGGCCAAATAATGTTGCATTGCAAGGATATACCACATTTGATCTATCCATTCATCACTCTGTGAACATTTGGGTGTTTCCACCTTTTGGCTATTACGCATAATGCTGCTATGAACACTTGAGTACAGGATTTTGTATGGATGTGTGTTTTCACTTCTCCTGGGTATGTACTTTGGAGTATAACAGCTGGGTCATACGGTAACTTAATATTTAACCTTTTGAGGAACTGCCAAACGGTTTTCCAAAATGGCTGCATCATTTTACAATCCTGCAAGTGATGCATGAAAGTTCTCAGTTCTCCATATCATGCCACATGTCGTACTGTCTTCCTTTTTTATTATAGCCATCTTAGTAGGTGTGAAGTGGTATTTCATTGTGGCTTTGATTTGCATTTCTCTCAAGACTATGTTGAATATCTTTTTCATGTACTTATTAGTCATTTTTGTAGCTTCTTTGGAGAAATATCTATTCAGATATTTTGTCTATTTTTAAATTGGACAAAATTTTGTCCATTTTTAAATTGGACAATTTTTAAATTGGGTTATCTTTTTCTTTTTGAGTTATAAGAGCTCTTTGTATATTTTGGATACATATCAGACATATAATTTGCAAAATTTTTTCCCATTCTGTGGGTTGAGAGATGATATCGTTTATAGGATAAAAGCTTAAAATTTTTATATAGCCCAATTTATTTATTTATTTTTCTTGTCACTTGTATTTTTGATGTTTATGTTAAAAAATGATTGCCTAATACAAGGTCACAAAGATTTACTGCTATGTTTTACTTTACGAGTTTTGTAGTTTTTAGCTCTTACATTTAGGTCTATGATCCATTCTGAGTTAAAAGTGTAGCATTTTACTACACACTTAATGATTAGTTATAAACATGTCAATAATTTTAAAAGTATTAATTTTTAAATAATCCTTCTTTTCTCCCATTCTCCCTTTAAAAACTTACTATATGCCTGCCATGTGCGAGCACCATTAGGCATACAAAGATGGGTGAGTCACTGTCACTACCTTCAAGGAATTCATAATCTAATAGAAAGTTAAAATATCCAACTTCATGAGTAGTGTCATGTGTGAGACAAATGACTTGCCCTAGGCACAGCCAAAATTTCTTTCAAACAAGAAAGGAAGGACACAGCAGTTGAAATCAGGGCTGTTATCTCCACTTCGGAATGTATGGCTGTCACAGCCATGGGCACCCAGAGGACTGAATTCAGGTTGCAGCACTGGGGATGTCATGGTGGAGGGTAAAGAGTCCATTGCATGTGTTTGGGATTTAGGAAGATGGAAATGGACAGGGAATACAGCACCCAGGTAGCTAGAAGCAAATGCAAGAAAGATACAGAGTAAGGACACACAAATAGAATCATAGGAACAATAAATCAACCTCTATGGCCAGTGCAAATGGACAGGGTTGATGAGCTAAATAGAATAATTGCCTCCAGACAGTGAGGGACACCACATTCCAGGCAAAGGAACTTGAATCACGTCCCATCTTCTGGGAAGAGGCCACCGGTCATGATGAAGCCATGTTTGGGAATGTTCACCTCCTAGTAGAGTCTACAGTGGCTTAGGGAAGGGCAAGCACTAGAGCTAATTACTCAGATTCACAGTCTTCACTTTCTTTTTCTTTTTATTCACTCTTTCTTCCTCTTGATACCAAGAAGGAAGTCTATTTCTTCACAGTTAACTTTTTAAAGAAATCATTTATAAACTGGGTTGTTGGTAGGCTCTTTAAGTCCACTCCTTTGAGTAACCAAAGGGAACATTCATAACGGTTGAGGCAGGGATTTTGCACACTTCATCATGGGAAGCCAGCCCACCAAGCCTGACAGCCCATTAGAGACAATCAGAAAATGGATTATTAAGAAAATACAATTAGAGCTACTAAATCCTCTTAAATCTAAGCAAAGCCTAATCCAGCATGTAACCCCACAGGCAGGCGACAGGCTAGGCCAGTTTCTCATCTACCATATGAGCAGCCCACATTTAAACCAGTTGTTGTATTTTCTCAAATCAGCTGATCATTCTAAAAAATCTGTCAAAAATTTGTTCAGGAGGAGAAAGATTAGCCTGAGATTCAAGTCAGGAGAATTTTCATATTTATTAAGGTACCGAAGAACAGGATGAGGGAATCACTGCATGTTGGGGTAAGTGGTTCCAAGTGACAATTATTCTAAAATAAGTTTCAAACACATTTCTGGGAAGCTTCAAAACAAACTCTGTAAATGCCCTATTGGCTCTGGATCATGTAAGACTATGTATTAGAAGAAAGGAAGTGTCAATAATTATATAATTTTTAATGAACAGAATATTTACAAAGATGGATGAGCTTGAGAATATTCCAAAGGCACAATGCTTAACCGCACACAAGAGCTCCCAGAGTAGATTTTGTAACTGATGCCCAAAAAACAGTTTGAATGGAAACAGTATCCCCTACTGTGCTAAGAGTCCCTCTCTTGAGTAGGAACCAAGGGCTATTTATTTGGTGAGTATTCAAAAAAAGAGGCAACACTGGGGCTCATTCTGCTCATCATGAGTCCTGCATATTCACCTTCCATGTTCTCCATCTGTTTTCTTCTTTCTAACAGAAGCCTGTTAGGGATACTTCCATGTTCTTGCCTAAGCCCCCACCTAAGCCAGTCCAATCTTCAAACAAAAAGCAGCTTTTTCACTGGAGATCTCTTTCAAAAAAGGAGTGGGTTGAAATGTCCTCACTTGAACTTAAAGGCTTAATGAGTCTTGGTGCCAAAAAGATGGAGACAGGCCAAGTCAGCATGGCCAATTGTGATTTGGCAGAAAGACAAGGGAGAACCCTACATAGAAGGCCTATCAAATTCTTCCCAGTCTGCTAAGGCCAAAATCAGTAATGGATAAAGGACCCAAGTTTGCTGAGATTAGAGCTAGCATCAGGGTTAAACATAGAGCTCTAGGCAAAGAATGCAAAGACACATTGTGCTTTGCCACCACGGGTCTGCATCTAATTATCTACAGAAGAGAGGTGGAGAGGTCTAGGTTCACTGGGGTTACTGTAAGGACTAAATAAGGGATCGGTTTGTGAATATTGAACAAAGCAATGGTGCCCAGTAGAGACCAGTCTAAAGTCATCAATAACTGGGGTGACCACATATCCCAGTTAGCGGAGGTCAGTCCCAGATTCTACTTGTTCTAGCATCTCATCTGGTTAATACTCCATTTCACTCTGAACAGTACCTCAGTTTAAAATGACAAGTTGTATGGCTGCTCTACTAATCAGATTATTGGGTCACAATAATCTCATCTCTTCATCGATATCTCAGAAAAATATTGCATTTGTAGTTTATATTACACAAAGTCTCTAACAACAGCATGTTGGAATGATACAAAAACATGAGCTAGACCTAAAACAGTTCGGCGAAATCATAATCAGTTGACTGGCAGTTCCCATAGATACATGTTAATTGATAAAAGCCTCCAGTCCTTCCTTCGGCAAGCAAGGCAGGCTGTTTCTGAGGATTTGCTGAAACTGATATCTACCAGGGTCATACAATAAAGGTCACCTCCACCTTCTTAAAAGTCTTTTTAGCCCTCTTGGTTTCCATGACATCACACTTTCCTGGGTTTCCTCTCATCTCTCCAATAGCTCTTTTGTGAGCTTCTCTTTCTCCCACCCTTGATCCAGGGTAGAGACTTCCTCAAACTGAGACCTCATTCTGCAACTCTTTCCTAATATGACCTTTCCCTCAGAGAGGCTTCCATATCTCACAGCTTAACCTTGATGTCCAACAGTGGCTCACAAATCCAATTTGAGCAAGCTAAATGCATCGTCTCACTCCGAAGCACCAGGCCCTCATCTCCAACAGCCTACAGGACTCTGGCCCTGGGTGGTTTGTCCATATCACAAACTCAACCTGCCCAAACTGAAACCATGACTTCTCCAAAAAATAGAGGAGACTTTCTGGCTTGTATCAGAGCCCCACTCAACTGAAACACCAAAACTATTTTTTGTCTTTTCTTTCATTCATCACTACACTCTACCAGGTGCTGTTAATTTCTTCAAAATCCTCTTTATTTCCATTGCTCTTGGGAATCAAACCCCCAAATCCTTATATGTCTTACAAGGTCCTGCACAATCTTGCCCCTACTATTTCTCTCCATCCACACTCATCTCATACAATTCCCCCACTGGTTTTCTACGTTTTGGCCAAACAAGTCTACCTGTAATTCCTCCAAGACACAGAGCTTGTTCCAGTCTTAGGGATTTCAATCATGTTATTCTTTCAGCTCTAGAGTATGTTTCTTCTCAATTTTCATTTCTCCTTTCTTCTTTCCTGGTAGAAGAGAATTTCTCCTCTTCATTCAGGTCTCCACCTAAATATTGCTTTTTGAAGGGAACCTGAGGTTTATATTCCACAGAGTCAGGATTTAGATTTCAGTTCAGCTGCCCCACCACCACCACCATCATTACATGATGTGATCGCACAGTGCATTCATCTTTACAGTAACTTACCACACTCGTAAGTGGGTTCTTATAAAGGTCAGTTGGATAAAGGAAGAGATGCCCTTGCCCTTTCAGGCAGCTCTCCTCTATGTGTGCCAAACACAGCCTACTCATTCCTGACTCCAAACCTTTACTCCTGCCTTTGTAGCATGCTGTGATACTGTGGATTATATTAAGAAATCTATATTTTGGTCTTCATCCCTAGCTCCTGACACAGAGTCCCTAAAATCCTTGTAATTGCCTGAGCAATAGGAATGCTAGGTACATTTTTTTCTCTCTAATATTTAGTCTTTGACCCCAGTTGCTGACGCAGAACTCCTAATCCCTTGGAATTTCCTGGGTGATAGGAGCGGGTGATAGGAACATCGTTTGCTCTAATGAGGTGACTCTTGGTAGGCTCCTAGATGGAGGCTGATTACCATAAAGTTGGAGCTATGATTAGGAGCTTGGAACTTCTAGCCCTACCGCCATCCTCCAGGAAGGGGAAAGAGGCTAGAAACAGAGTTAATAACCAATCATGCCTAAGTGACAAAACCTCCATAAAAATCCCTGAAATAGAGTCTGAAGAGATTCTGGGCTGCTGGGCATGTGGAGGTGCTGGGAAGATAGACCAACCAGAAGAGGATGAAAACCCCATTCCATTGGCACCATGCCTTCCCCTTTGCATCTCTTCCATTTGGTCATTCATCTGTACCCTTTATCAGATCCTTTAGAATAAATCTGTAAATATACACAAATGTTCTCCGGAGTTCTGTGAGCCATTCTGACTAATGTTCCCATGAAAGCCTCCAATTTGTAGCCAAGTGGGCAGAAGTTGTGGGTCCCCTGAGGACCTACTACTCGCAACTGGCCTCTAAAGTAGGGGGGAGGCAGTCTTGTGGGGCTGAGCCCTTAATCTATGGGGTCTGCATTATCTCCAGTTAGTCTTGAGATTAAGTTAAAACTTTAAGATACCCAGCTGGTACTGGAGAATTTGTCATTATGGGGGACAAAACCCACACATTTTGATGATCAGAGGGCTATGAAAGTATAAAGAAGAAAAAACTGCTTTTTTTCTATAAAGATGATTTTCTCTTTCTCTCAACCTATTCTTTTCTTAATAGTCAATTAATATTATATCTCCCCAATTAACTGTCTCCCAAGCTGTAACAATATCCTCATTTAGCCTCTTATTAAATCTTGGAGATTAAATCTTGGTTGCTTTTGCATTTACTTATACACTGGATTACACTGCAACTTCACTGCTCTGTGTGTGTGGATCCAGTCCCCATCCCCAAGCACATCATACAACTTTTGAAGATCATGTTTTACATTCTGTTTTTATGCCTCTTGGTGCCTAATTTGGTGCTATGCAGCACATGGTCGACAGCGAACAATTCCTCCATGTGATAAAATGTCTCCACACAGAGCTACACCATCAACCCTCAACCTGTCCTAGAAGACTAGGACATATCTGTGACACACCACATCTCATGCTGAAATCATGACAACAATCCAAGGCCAGGGCTCCTTCTGACAAGCAGCTCATTTATTAGTGATGACAGAAAAAGTGTTTGCCAACAGATTTCTTATCTCTGGAAAATTATTTCAGCAACATAGGAACTGAGATAAAAATCCACTAAAACATTCTTTATTGGTCACTTATTTGTAGATTAACATACTCAGACTTTCATTTCATGATGTTATGTTTGCAAAACAAAACTTTTAAGTTCAGTTCTATGACTCCTAGGAAGATGGAATTTGTAATAGAGAATTTTATACTTGAAGAAAGCAAAGACATCCATCCTTTGGTCTCCCAGTCTTCAGGGAATAGGTCTGTTGTTTATATAAAGTGTGTGAGAGTGTGTGTGTGTGTGTGTGTGTGTGTGTGTGTGTGTGTGTGTGTCAGAAACAGAGACAGAGAGAGAATATAATATTGACTAAGACTGGGATAAAGTTAAAGGCAGTATTGATGATCAGGTGGCCTAGGTAGAATTCTTGTATCTGGGTCTCAATCTAATCATCAAGTGTTTCTATTAGATGGATTATTTGCTACACCAGTGTCAAATGAGTGAAATACAAAGATAAATAGAAAGGGTCTTTGAGAAGCTCTCAATCTGGTAGAACATGGAACAAAGAAGAAGAGCTTTATGGCAGCACTAAAGTGGAGTTCTGTATGGGTTCTTACAGCCAGATAGGAACCTATTAACTCTGCCTAGAAGGTTCTGGAACAGCTTCCCAGAGAAGGAAACCACAACAGACTGGACGAAGTGGGAGGAAATGACATCACCACAGAGGTCAAGGTTATTGTTTTCAAAACAATCACTCTAGTTCCCAAGCTCTGCCAGCCAAAGTTCATTATTCACACATGATCAAGTTTGTAAGAGACCCAAATTGTCTTGCCCAGTTTTTGATCACAAGCTAGATGAGAGAAACTAGAAAGTAAAATCCAAATGCCTTTATCCCATGGCTTGTTGGCAGCCCGAGGGAGCGAGCCAGTGAGTGCACAGTGACACAGAGTTGCAATGACTATGTCATATTCATAATTGACTTTTGGACCATTTCCAACAATAATAATCAGAACAGCCAGTGGCACAGGGTGCCAAGCAAGTGCCAGACATTATGCTGAGTGCTTCACTGTATTTTCTCACTGGAATCTCCCAGAAACCTCATGAAGTAGTAATTTCCCCGTTACATAGATGAATGGGGAAAAGTTAGCATTTAAGTGCCTGCTATGTTCCAAGCACTAAACAAAGAATTTTATACTTATTTTCAATTCATTCTATCCTCAGAACAATCCTATATGAATTTTTACAATTATTATCTGTTTTATAGATAAGTAAACTGAGGGACTCAGAAAGGTTGGGTTACTAGCCTAAGGACATACAGGAGGCTCCATCTACTAGGTTGAACCCTAGGAAATTACATTATTTGACTATTTTAATGTCATCTGCTCCATCTACTAGGTTGAACCCCAGGAAATCACATTATCTAACTATTTTTTGGTCTATTGACACAATTTCATAGGATTCAATGTAGGAAATCCAAAATCCATTCACTTTCCACTATACTCTCTCATAAAAGCCTTTGAATTGGCTTTTGTTAAATATATGTCCTTAGAGAGTAACAAAAATGGAAGAAAAGGGTGGGGAAAATAATAAGCAAACCAAAGAATAAAGGAGAGCATATCAGTAAGAATCTGGGTAAGAAAATAAACATAGTCATACACACACTGAAATTCGGCTTTACATTTCTTCTATGGGCAAGTTACAAATCCAATACCACCATTGTCAGAAAGTATCTGGGAATCTGAAGGTGAATATGGGGTTGTTCTCATGAGTAGGAGGTACCACTGGCTTAAAGTGAGCAAAATGGAGGAGGAGAATTATCTGCAATAGGTGAAACTGCTCAGATGCAAAAAGGAATTGTTCTGGTGACAGCAGTATCATCCCTGTGGAAAAACAGGAGCTCATCAGCTTCAAAACCCACCTACGATGTTTGAACAGTTCCACAGAGGTCCCATTGGCTGGGGGTCCCCTGGACCTCCTGGAAGAAATAGTTAAAGAAATTCTCGGTGGCTCACGCCTGTAATCCCAGCACTTTGGGAGGCCAAGACGGGTGGATCATGAGGTCAAGAGATGAAGACCATCCTGGTCAACATGGTGAAACCCGTCTCTACTAAAAAAAAAAATAAAAAAAATTAGCTGGGCATGGTGGTGCGTGCCTGTGATTCCAGCTACTGAGGAGGTTGAGGCGGGAGAATTGCTTGAACCCAGGAGGCGGAGGTTGTGGTGAGCCGAGATCCTGCCATTGCACTCCAGCCTGGGTAACAAGAGAGAAACTCCGTCTAAAAAAAAAAAAAAATTCTAGGAAATTCAGGATGAACAGACATCGGGACTAATGCCAGGGAAGCAAACATTTATCCCAGCCCCTGGAAAGAAAAGGTCTCAAGTATGCAGAGACACACCCTGAGGTTGGACAGAACTGGATATAGAGAGTCCTTACTCTAGGAGACAGCAAATGGTTGTGAGGAGAAACCCAGCTGGATAGCTCCAAGGTCTCCTGTCCACTCTCAGGGAATTTGTGCCAAGTTATTTAGTAGAGGGTACTATACATTAAAAGGAGAAAGTACAGACTGCTCAGAGGACCACCTGTCTAAGATTTGCCCAAAGAGCTATCATTGGCAGAGAGGTCTCTCTCCCAACTCCAAGTGCTCAGAGGCAGCAGGGTTAGGGAACACGGCAGCCACATCAGGAGAAAAGTGGTAGCTCCTGGAAGCATCAGCCCAAACCCCTGGAGATCAAGGTTAAAAGCCTGGGAGAAAGCTCAGAGCAAAGGCAGTTATCACCTGAGGGATGAGGGAACCGACCTGTAGAGGACAAGGCCTGTTTCTCAGGAGAGAGGCTTTTCTCTGGCAATACTCCCAAGGAAGTACCGATCTGTAGATTTTGGTGGCCTCAGCTTTACCTCACCAAGGGAATTCACTCTGTAGTTTAGAGAAGAGAGGGATAAAGGAATGGATCCTAACAGGAAAGTTCACAAAACGTAAGTCTCTCCAAAGTATCCTTCTTTGAACAAACCCCTATGTAAGTCTAACCCAGGCCCCAAAGACACCTAATAAAGCTTGCACACCACTCTTAAGCTCACCTTTTCTCCCCTAGAAGTTCTGAAGGCTGCCTATCCTTATTCGATAGAAAAGTCCCTCGGCAGGCATGTATTGATTTTGTTCATCCAATAGTCATTCCTTCTTCTTTGATAATAGCGTCTTAATTTTCACTTGAGCAACTTTCCCTCCCAACTCTCCAGGCATGGTAGGGTAGATGTGGGGTAGGGTAGACTGTGGTGAGAGCTCAGGCTACTTCCTGGCTCCAAGCAAGGGCAAATCCAGACCTGGTCATTCGGTTAATTCCAAGATGAGCACCAGGCCCAACTGAGGTCAATAAAGGGTAGCCACCAGGACTTCTACTGGGATTACTTTACTCCAAAAAAAAAAAATTATCTTTTTTCCTGCTGGGATTGCAAAGCTAGTAAAATATAAGCTAAAAGCTAACAGTAGCCAACATTGTCACCACATAGGAAAGCTTACCCAAAGACAAAGGCAATAAAGAATAAAGCAGAGTCAAGAGATAGATGATGGATGGCTGGATGGATGGATGGATAGATGGATGGCTGGATTGATGGATGGATGGGTAGATGGACACACAGATTACATAGAAATATCTATATATTTCTATATAGATATAAATCTCTCTCTCTCTCTCTCTCTCTCTCTCTCTCTCTATATATATATATATATATATATATATATATATATATATAAAACCCCCCCTCTCTATATATACATGGGGGGGTTATATATATATATATATATATATATATATATATATATAGAGAGAGAGAGAGAGAGAGAGAGAGAGAGAGAGAGGGGTAGGGTAGACTGTGGTGAGAGTGAAAACCATCATTCTCAGCAAACTGACACAGGAACAGAAAATCAAACACTGCATGTTCTCACTCACAGGTGGGTGTTGAACAATGAGAACACATGGACACAGGGAGGGGAGTATCACACACTGGGGTCTGTCGGGGGGAAATAGAGGAGGGACAGCAGGGAGTCGGGAGTTGATATATATATATGGGGGGGGGCAGGCAGGCAGGCAGATAGCATAGTTCAAGCATGGTTATATAGTTATGTCTGTACCTGGGGTGTGTGTGTGTACCAGTGATTGACCTCTGTGCTTATTCACATGAACCAATCACATCCCATTTTTTTAAACTGGTTTCAGCTGCGTTTCTATCACTGACAACAACAAAAATTCTCACTAGCAAACTTCAACTCAACCCCCAACACCACCAAAACAAAAACAAAAACAAAAAAAACCCATTCTCTAAATGTGGAAGACCCATCATTTTGACACATGTCTACATGTAGGAAATGAGAAAAGTGAAAAAAGAACTCTATACTAGTTTGAAAAAAAGCTCAACATCATGGGTCATTTGAGAAATGCAAATCAAAACCACAATGAGATACCATTTCATGCCATCAGAATAGTGATTATTAAAAAATCAAACAACAGACGCTGGCAAGGTTACAGAGAAAAAGGAATGCTTTACACTGCTGGTGGGAATGTAAATTAGTTCAACCACTGTGGAAGATAGTGTGGTGATTCCTCAAAGATCTCAAAGCAGAACTACCATTTGACCCAGAAATCCCATTACTGGGTATATACCCAAAGGAATATAAATCATCTATTATAAAGACACATGCACACATATGTTCCTTGCAGCACCATTCACAATAGCAAAGACATGGAATCAACTCAAATGCCCATCAGTGAAAGACTGCATAAAGAAAATATGGTGGAGATATACCACGGAATACCATGCAGCCATAAAAAGGAATTAGATCATGTCCTTTGCAGGGACATGGATGGAGCTGGAAGCCATCATCCTCAACAAACTAACTCAAGAACAGAAAACCAAACACTACATCTCACTTACAAATGAGAGCTGAATGATGAGAACACATAGACACATAGGGATTAAACACACACTGGGGCCTGTCAGTGGTACAGGAGGAGGGTGCTGGGGGAGGGAGAGCATCAGAAAGAATAGCTAATAGATGCTTGGCTTAATACCTGGGTGACAGAGCCAGTTGATATATGCAACAAACCACCATAGCACACATTTACCTATGTAACAAACCTGCACATCCTGCACATGTACCCCAGAACTTAAAAGTTGAAGAGGAAAAAAAAAGAATTCTACACTGAACGTGGCATTGACTTTAAACTCACCTTAAAATGTAGCCAGTATCCACCATGGAATATTATGCAGCCATCAAACGATGAGTTCGTGTCCTTTGTAAGGCCACGGATGAACCTGGAAACCATCATTCTCAGCAAACTGACACAGGAACAGAAAATCAAACACCGCATGTTCTTACTCACAGGTGGGTGTTGAACAATGGGAACACATGGACACAGGGAGGGGAGCATCACACACTGGGGTCTGTCGGGGGGAAATAGAGGAGGGACAGCAGGGAGTGGGGAGTTGGGGAGAGATAGCATGGGGAGAAATGCCAGATATAGGGGATGGGGAGGAAGGCAGCAAATCACACTGCCATGTGTGTACCTATGCAACAATCTTGCATGTTCTTTGCATGTACCCCAAAACCTAAAATGCAATAAAAAAGAAAAAGATTCCCACTAAAGGTTTAATACAGTGGACAAAGGAATTAATTTGTCTTCTATTGTTTTCTATAATTCAGTAATTGTGCCTCATCACCAGGAAAAGGATATTTTCAAGTTACTTTCATTTATACCTTAGAGACAAAATGCATGGAAGCCTGTCCCTTTTCTGGAATGACCCCACCAAAAGATTTGAAAATTTCATAGAATTATCCCTAAACAGGCAACATGAGAGCAGAAGAAACAAAAGAAAAGCTGGAATACCTCTGTCTACTTATGATGTGGTGGTGACTAGATAACTTATCCCTACAGGGCTTATCAATTCATGATTTCACACATCAAGCAACACCAAACAGTGAGGAAATCTTTTCAGCCTCCTACACCAACTACACCAAGTAGAAATATGACTTTCATACAGCTCTGGTCAAAAGACATGAGATTCTAAAACACTTAAGAGTTCATTTACTTGAGGTTCTTGCAGTGAATGCTTTAGATAAGCCAGAAAATGGTAAGCCAGTAGCAGGCTCTTCCTCATTCACATATATCTATGCTTTCAAAGAAATAATTTTTACTATGACTAACTTAAAAATATTGAAGGTTCTGTGTAGAAGTAACTCATGTGTGGTCTGTAGTTTTCTCGGGGTTTAAAAAAAATCACCAGGGTCATTAATGGTCTTTTTTTTTTGAGACAGAGTCTCACTGTCTCGGGGCTGGAATGCGGTGGCACAATCTCGGCTGACTGCAGCCTCTGCCTCCCAGGTTCAATCGATTCTTTCACCTCAGACTCTTGAGTAACTGGGATTACAGGTGTACACCACCAGGCCCTGCTAATTTTTGTATTTTTAGTAGAGATGGCGTTTCACCATGTTGGCCAGGATGGTCTTCAATCTCTTGACCTCCTGATCCGCCCAGTTCAGCCTCCCAAAGTATTGGGATTACAGGTGTGAGCCACCACACTTGGCCCATTAATGATCTTTCTTATGCAAAGTTCTTACCTGAACTTCCAGTGACATCACCTGAAGCCCCCATGCTAAAATATGACATCTCCTGGGGTGGTTTTGATGGTACTCAGTTTCCATCATTTATGCTGCCTGAAGGTGCTAGTCTTTTCTTTCTCCTGCCTCTGTAGTCCAGATCCACCTCTCTCATTTGTCTCCATCTGGTCTCGACCACTCTATCAAAAACTGAAACCCCTCCATCCTCCACTGACCCCACCCTCCTATCCTTTCAGCTCTCTCATGCCCTTACTTGTATTAAACCAAGCAGGACTATCGGACTCTTGATGCTTACATTTTTCTAGTATGTAAATGTAGAAAATGTCTTTCCAAGTCTTCACTGGAATCGCCTTCCTCGGGCAGGTGTGCCCAATATAGTCATATTAGTGGATCTGCCTGAACATTGGCCAAGGCAGGACATCTGACCTTGCAAAAGGTGAACACTAAGATAAAATTGGAAGATAATATAAAAACAAATAGAAATATAAACCACCTACCTATATGAACACAGAAGCTCTAAAATCTTTTTCCAGTAGACTGACTTTAAAATCTTAGAGGCTCTATATTCTGGTTGTATTTGTAAAACAGCCCTGCTATTATCACTTACCTCCTTCATTGTCTATAAGAACTTTTTAGCAATTTAGGATAATGTAAAAGTATGGATGCCAATGGATTGTCGATACTCAAAAAGAGGAGGGAGGAAAGCTCTTTTCTTAAAAAAGACACAAGAATGCCAGCTAACAAATAAAGAAAGAATAGTATTAGAAAATCACCACTGTGCAACTCTCAGTGTAATGACTGATTCAGGAAAGTATCATCAATAGATACTAAACCCACCAGATGAAAGAGCTTGGGATACCAAGTTATTTCTACAACCTCAGAGTATCTTTCACAGATGACAAAAAAGAAAAGGCATATTAACGATGCATAAATCTTGGGCTATCACCTTGACCAATTATCAGTCATAACATTACCAGCAATGGGAAAAACTCTACTATATCCCATGCCAAGAACATTTACCATCACCTATGTAATTCCCTTGTTATAACTGTCTAACCTTAATTTAACCATGAGGAAGCAATTAGAAAAACCCAAATGTAAGATATTTACAAAATAGCTTGTCCGGAATCTTGAAACATGTTAATGTAATGAAAGACACGAAAGACTGGATGGATGGTACTGGGTTTAGGGAAACTAAGGAGACATCTAACCAAATGCATTGTGTGACCTTTGATTAGATCCTAGATTTTTTTTAAAAATCAGCATAAAGGATATTACTGGGGATACTACGATTTAACTCTTGAATATGCTTTAGATGTTACTATATTATTGCTAAATGCCTTGAATGTTTATGGAGGATAATGTTCCTATATTTAAAAGATCCACCCTGCAACATTTAGGAGTCAAGTTTCATGATGTTTGCATCTTATGTTCAAATGGCTCAGAGAAAAAGAGGCATATATACATGAAGAGATAAAGCAAATATGACAAAATGATAATAATTAGTATATTGAGGTGCAGGGTACATGGATATTTATTATATTATTCTTATAACTTTTCTATAAATTTGAAATTGTCCAAAATAAAAAGGTGGGGGAGAAAACTTATAAAGAGACTCCTGGGAAAACATTTTGTAAAAAGTTATTTGATTTACCCAAAGAGCATTTGCACTGCCCAAACTCCGTTTCTTAACTTTACAAGGATAAACAATTTACAGCTAACATTAATTCCATAGTCCTTTTGAACTGGCAAAGTTTCTCTGTAAAGGACCAGATAGTAAACACTTCAGGCTTTGTGAGCCACGTATGGACTCTTGTTTAATTTAGTCTGGTTTACAATCCTTTAAAAACATTAAAAAAGAAAAAAAATCCTTAGCAAGAAGGCCAGTACAAACATAGGCCAAGGGCCATAATTTGCCAACCCCTGATCCAGATAAAATTCCATAGACACTATCTAAATAATAAAATGAGAGTCAGGAATATAAGTCAGAAAGTTTCACTTCTGGAGTCATTTCAAAACAGCCTGGTGTGTTTGTCAGGGAAGTAGAGAATATCATCTTCTAATGACTCCAATAGCTTCTTTTTGAGATGGAGTCTCACTCTGTTGCCCAGGATGGAATGCAGTGGCTCGTTCTCGGCTCACTGCAACCTCTGACTCCTGGGTTCAAGCGATTTGCCTGCCTCAGCCTCCTGAGTAGCTGGGATTACAGGCATGTGCCACCATGCCTGGCTAATTTTTGTATTTTTAGTAGAGACAGGGTTATACCATGTTGGTCAGACTGGTCTCAAACTCCTGACCTCGTGATCTGCCCGCCTTGGCCTCCCAAAGTACTGGGATTACAGGCATGAGCCACCACGCTCGACCCCTGGGAGCCTCTTCTTTAAAGAATAACTCTCTGCATCCTTACTTTTTGACTCATAAGTCATCAAGGACACTGTGCCGTATATGATTAATATTTCTAACAGCATAATATTTGTCACACGATTGTGGCTCTGTCACACTTTGACCCCATTCTTTTATTAAACACTCAGAAGAGGGCTCATGTCATTTAAGCATTTAACCTCCGAAACCAGCTACACACACACTTGGCAAAAACAACAGAGGAAGAGAAACATCAGTATGGCAAAAACACATCTACTGCCATTGCACTGAGCACATACACTCTATTTTATGCTTGCTATTACTGTAAATTATACATTTATGTATTAGTATTCCTGCATGGGGGTTGCATATTCAAAGGCATATGAAGTCAGAGATCTCCCAGGGTGATTTTGAGGGTATTCCATTTCTGTCGTATGTGCTGCATGTGGGTGTTCGTGTTTTCTCTCTCCTGTCTCTGTAGTCTTTAATCCAGGTCTGCTATTCTTGTTTGTCTCCATCTGGTCTTGACCACTCTATTGATAACTGAAACACCTACATCCTCCACTGACCACAATCTCTGACCCTTTCAGCTCTCTTGCCCTTACTTTTATGAAAGTCGTCTTCTTAGCCCAAGTGAGACCACCAGGCCCTCAATGCTTTTGTTTTTCTAAGACCATGAACCCCATACAGTCCTTCTTTGTCCTCTGCCCAGTTGAGACCCGGCGGTTCACCTTTTGCACTGCCGCCCTCCTCACACTTAGGTCTGCAAGCACTAATGCTCTCTCCTCTCCCCACTTGCCAATCTCTTTCTTTTCTCTCCCATTAGAATCCTAATTCTAGAACAGGGCAGTGATTAACAGCAAAAGCTAAGGAATCAGACCTCCTGAACTTAATTGTTTCTTGAGACGAAGTTTCGCTCTTGTTGCCCAGGCTGAAGTACAGTAGTGCAATCTTGACTCACTGCAACCTCCACCTCTCTGGTTCAAGCGATTCTCCTGCTTCATCCTCCTGAGTAGCTGGCATTACAGGTGTCTGCCATCAAGTCCGACTAATTTTTTGTGTTTTCAGTAGAGACGGGATTTCACCATGTTGACCAGGCTGGTCTTGAATTCCTGACCTCAGGTGATCCACCTGCCCTCGCCTCCCAAAGTGCTGGGATTACAGGCATCAGCCACTGCGTCCATCAAAACTGAAATATTTCTTATCTGTGTGACTTTAGCCAAGTTATTTAATCCTTTGTATCCCAGTTATGTCCTCCATAAAATAAGTATAATAATATTCCTTAGAGACCACAGTTAAGTTTAAAACCAGGTTGGTCGGGGAAAACCAGACCCCAGGCCCAGAAGATATCCTTCTGTTTGATGAAAATGATGAAGTTTTTTTTTTTTTTTTTTAAGACTCCTACAACAAACCAGGAAAATTTTAGTGAACAAAGAGCCTGGTGTCTCTACACAGTTGCTACTAACATTTATAGTGGATCCAACTTGGACAAAACGATGAACATTTGTTGAACAAAAGAAAGAATTCAATAATGCTGCTCATGTATTTGCCAACTGGGATGAAAACACTGTTCCAAGATACCAACTGGGCTTCTATTTTGAATAACACAAAACTGGAAAGCATCAAATAATTTTTTAAAGACTATGTACTATAAAAAGCCCCATTCTAAGAAGAGCTAAACTGCTTAGTTTTCAAATTTTGAAACTGTAGAGAATCCTTATGTTTTTTAATGTTTCTGTGGTGTAGGGTAGCTATGAGTCAGAACTCCTAATCACCAGCACCCTCTAAATTCTCTCTGATTCTAGAGCATGGTACAGACTTAGGCATTCTAATCTAATCTCCAAAGACAGGTGGTTTGACACCTGTGTGGCTCCATTGTCTGGGAGCCTTCAACTTCCTAAAACCCTCCATGCTGAGTGTCCTGGCTTTTGGCCCCTGCCATCTAACAATCCCACACTGGCAACAGAGCAAGTCCTCCTTTTTGCTAGATTGGCCTTGGGATACAAGTCCCAGAAAATACACCTGCTAATCTCAGTCTGTGGCAGCCTAATAGTCTCGACTTAGACAAAACCTAGCCATAAGGGTGAGGAAGAAAACGCTCTTCCTCCCTTGCCCCCAGCCACCATTGCATGCAGCTCCTGGGTCATGGTTTTGGTTCTCATTGTTCTGCAAGTTCCATGTCTAGAAATCTGTGTGCATCTGATTTCCATGGCTCCTGACCCAGCTGTCTCTCAAAGGATCTAGCTAGGGTTCGTGCTACTGGTTTTCGTTGCCTCAAGCCTCCTATGTGGTTCATTCCACTTTAGCAAACTCTTTGCCAGGGCTGCTAGCTAGAGTCCCACTGGGGAAATGAGGGCTTGATCCCTAGTCCTCCGACTCCAAAGCTCATGCTCCTTCAAATAGACCAGTGGGTCCAATCCCCCGTGGTGAGATGACTTAGACAATTTCATCCTACCTACCAGGCATGAGAATATAGTAGAGAAGTGGATGCCTACAAGAATCTCTGGAGCAAATGTTAGGTAAACAAAAATTGGACAAAAGGCCCACTTCAACTGAACCAACATGGTCCACACGAATTAGATCAGAGTCTGTTCAGGAGAGGGCTAAGTCCAGAATCATGGGAAAACCAAGTGCTGTAACAGAAGGAAAGAGTTCGGGGCCTGACTGGGCTTGCCTCCACTGAGGTTCTGAAATAATTACAGCTTACCTAAGACTTAAGCTCTGATTTAGATGTAATAATAAAGGGAAAAGAGGTGGTGAGGGATTACACAATATGAGTAGGGTGGAGAGACTTCGTAGAAAACAGAATATGGAAACATGAAACAGAAGATATACACTTGTTTTTGAAGAAAGAAGAACACTGGGGAAGTAGAAAAAAATGCTGACATGAGCTATGTTGAGAGGTTCAAATGTTAGTCATCATTTGTACCTCTGTGCTGCATGATCTTTGAAAGTGCCTCACTTACCCTATCTTTTGAAGTTTATAAAAAGCCTATGAAATAGAGTTATGAATTTTTATTACGATTTTAGAAAATAAAATGGGACTTGGGGAGATTAAATGATTTAGGGGTAAAGTAGGAACATGACTCTTGTCCTCAGGCTCCAAAACCCACACTCCTTCCATTTCATCAGTGTATCCCAAGCAATGTTCTGAAAGTTGCCAGAATGAATTTTTTTCTATATGATTCCACTGACATCAAGCTTAAGAGAAGGCAAAGTAGATGCTACAGTGATACAGATCAGAATGGTGCTTGTCTCCAGGAGCTTGAGATTGAGTGAGAAGGGGCATGAGGAAACTTTTTGTTCTATATCTTGATTAAGGTATAGGTTACATACATGTGCACATCTTTCAAAAGCCATTAGATTGTACAATTAGGAGCTGCTTCAGTGTATGTATATTTTACTTCAAAAAAATCAGTATAGAAATTACAGAACAATTCTGTAATTATAGAAATCAAAGAATTAAATAAATGCAAATTTTGAAGTCTTGAAATTTATGTCTATATAAGTATGAAGGCTCTGCTTATTTTGTATCTAGAACTACTTCATAGGAGCTATGAATTCTTCAAAACACAAAAATTAAACACTGCAGTTATTGTTCACATTTAAATTTTGCCCACAGCACAAATTAAATATCCAAAATACATCAGTGAAACAGGCAAAGTGAGGAACATAACCTTGCATGCTTTTAAGTGCTGTAAGTATTTAGAAGCACTGTCTTCTTTTGGCATAAGCTGCTTTTGTTTGGGATTTAAGAGGGGAGAAAAGCTATTACTTTTACCACAATTAGGTCCATGCTTACAATTACCTGGGCTCAAATTGATGCACAGGGAAAGATTATTGGAGCCGAGCATCAGCTACCAGGCACTCTTTCTCTGTCTTGTTTGCAGTTGCCACAGTCCCCACCACTCCCTACTGCCACACCAAGGCTCCCACACTGATATGTGTTTCTTGCCTAGCAAGCCTAGTGATTTTTTTAGTTTCAGATTCAAACTGTGAATAAATTCAAAACAAAATACTGTAAGTCTTACAGCCAAATTGGATACTATTAATGATTTTTTTGAATAAAACCAACTGAATATAGGCTATACTTACTCGCAGAGGAGGATTCCATTTTCTAAACCTGTCCGAAAATCTTTATCACCAAAACTTCTGCCAGTTACTTGCTGCAAAAGAGAAAAGAAAAAGAAAGCATAAGTTTTTCTTTTTTAATCAAGAAGTCCAATCATATATATGTGTGTGTGTGTGTAGGGGGGTGTGTCTGTGTGTTTTTCCAAGAGACTTTAAAAAACTGGTGGTATTCCAAGAATGGCGAAAATCTGTTAGACCTGAATTTCCTTCCCATGTGTAGCTTTGCCTAGATCAGCTAAAGTTAAATTTAGACCATTTCTTTGAAGGCTTTTTTCCTACTAACTACATTAAAAAAATATCTGTCCTTCCTGATAAGAATTTCTTACTTTTAGGGGTTTGGCCACAATAAGTCAAAGCCATAGCCTCCTTCATCCAGAGGATCCACCCCATGCACTCTTTCAAAAAAACCTGGGGAAAGCACACCTGAGGATAAAGACCCTATTTACTGAAACCTTCAGGGACTAAGGGAGAAGAGGATATAGATGCCTATCTCAAGGGACTAACATCATGACCAGAAGAGTAAAGCCAATAGCCATAAATAATATGGCATAAAAGAGAAAAAATTAAAAGCTGGGGAAGAACAGTTGTCTGACAGCACAGGACTGACAGCCACTCTTGGTGCCTCTGGTTCTCAGCAGCCCTGTGGCCTAGGCATCAGGGAGACATTTGTTCATGTGTTCATTCAGTAAATATTTACTGAGTACCTAAAATATGCCAGGTAAGTATGTACACAGGCATCTCTCAATATCCATGAGGGATTGGTTCCAAAACCCAGCTCAGCTACCAAAATCTGCGAATGCTCCAGTCTCTGATAAAAAATGGTATAGTATTTGCATATAACCTATGCACATCTTCCAGTATGCTTTAAATCTTCTCCAGATTATTTATGCTGCCTAATATAATGTAAATACTATTTAAATAGTTGTTATACTGTTTTCTTTAAGAAATAATGACAATAAAAACAATCTACAGGTTCAGTACAGATACTTTTTTTTTCTTTTTCTTTTTCAAATATTTTTGATCCACAGTTGGTTGAATCCACCCATGTAGAACTCATGGGTATGGAAGCCTGACTTTACTATAAACTCTAAAGCAACCCCTAAAGCTAACAAACCAAGAAAGGAGATAAAATTGATCATAAAAAATGCTAACAATTTAAAAAGCAACAAAAAAGGGAAAGGATAACAAAGAACAGAGGAGAAAATAGAAAATAAATAGATTATAGACTTAAACCTGACCATGTCAATAATTACCTTAAATATAAATGGTCTAAACATCCCAATTAAAACACAGAGATTGTCAGAATGGATAAAAAAGCAAGACCCAACGACCAGGTACTGCCTATAGAAATGCACTTTAAATATAAAGACACAAAAAAGTTAAATAAAAGAATGGAATAAGATATACCATGATAACACTAATCAAAAGAAAGCTGGATTAACCATATATATATGGTTATATGTAAATTGTTGGACTGTATTGTTTAGGAAATATAATTTTTCCTGTAAAGTCTGATATAACTAAATATCAGAGAAAGAAACTTTCAGAATAATAATAACAACAGAAATAAAATTATTTGACAATGGTAAAGAGGTTCACTAATCAGGAAGATGTAAGAATTCTAAACATTCACATCCCTAATTAAAAAGCTTCAAAATACACAAGCCAAAAGAGAACTATACAGAGAAATGGACATATCCACAAACAATCAGAGATTAATGTGTCTCTCTTCAATAACTGACAGGACAACTAGACAGAAAAATCAATAAGGCTATAGAAGACAACATTATCTACCAAATAGACCTGACTGGCATTTCTAGAATATTCCACCCTAAAAACAGCAGATTGTACATTTTTTCCTTAAGTTCACATGAGCATTATGAAGACAGTCCAAATTCTGAGTCAGAAAACAAATCTCAATACACTTAAAAGAATTCATACAAAATATGTTATCTGATTGCAATGGAATTAAGTTCTAAACTAACAACAGAAATATCACTGGAAAATCCGCAAATATTTTTAAACTAAATAACACAATTCTTAATAACTCACTGATCAAAGAAGAAATCAAAAAGAAGTTACAATGTATTTTGTAGTGAAAGAATATGGCAATATCAAAATATATGAAAGACACTAAAGCAGTATTTGGGAGAAAGGAATGTCATGAAATACCTATATCAGAAAACATCATCTCAGATCAACGAACTGTGCTTTCATCTCATCAAATTAAGGCCAAATGAAGTAGAAGGAAGGGGGAAAAATCAGGAATGAAATCAAATACAAAACTGAAAAACAATACAGAAAAATCAATGACAAAAGCTGGTTTTGTCATTGCTATTGCTCAATAAAATTTAAAAAACCTTTAGCTACATTGATAAACTCTCCATCAATAAAATTAGTAACCTTTTTTTAATCCAGAAAAGAAAGACAGAAATTACTGATATCAAGAATGACAGAGATGACATTATTACAGATGCTACAGATACTAAAAAGATAACAAGAAAAATTATAACTAAATTTGTACCAATACATTCATCAGCTTAGATGAACCTGATAAATCTGTTGACACAAACAGCCATAGTTCACTGAACAAAGACATGGATAAATAACCTTCTCACAAAGAAAATGTCAGGCCCAGAAGGCTTACCTGATAAACAGTACCAAATATTTAAGGAACAAATAATGTGATTCTACACAAATTCTTCCAGATAATTGAAAAGGAAACAATATCTCCCAATTCATTTTACTAGGTTAGTATTACCGTGATACCAAAACCAGATAGATATTATAAGACACACAAAAAATATGCCAAAATAATATTTCTTCATGTTGGGAATCATATATCACTTTTACTTTACTTTTTAAGTTTTTCAATATTTTCCTAAAACTTTCTACAACTAGTATTTATTACTTTAAGCATTAGAAAAATCAAACAAGCTTTTTTGAGGAAAAAAGAAAAGCTCATAAAAGAGTAATCTAAAGAAACTAAATGGTCTCAATTTTTCCTTACAAATCAAAGTTTAAATTCTATCATAAAACATCCTCATTAACCACTCCCACTATGTAATGTCTCAAACAATTATTTTGTTAAAATCCTCTCATTTTTATTTGAGGGAGGGTAAGAAAATGAATTTTAAAAAGTCATTCTTAACAGTTTACAAATATCTAGTGTTCTCAAAATACAGAAATTAAGAAAGAGCCTATTTAAAAAGCTAATATTTTAAAGACAGACTTTAAAAATGTTGGCATTTTTTTTCCAGAATCTGTCAATAATTTGTCTGTCACCAATGTGTCATCTGTCAGAATGATTTATATTTTGGCAACATCACTAATCCTCTCTATAATACTAACCTTTGTTCACCAAGAAGTGATTAGAAAGGTTCTAAAATATTTTTTCATAAGTCTTTACATTTTTGTTAAAAGTATTATGTTCTAGTGAAAACAGTGCCAACATTGAGAACCCAACAAAGTTTAGCTACATTTACTTCAGAACCTCTGGCTAAGTTTAACTAGGCCTTTCTCCATGTATTGAACAATGATAATGGGCAGGATCTAGAGACAGAACCACAGATGAAGTGTGGCCACTATGCACAGGAACCTCACTGATTGATGAGAAAAGCAGATATCTAAACTCTTATGATAAATTCAAGATAACATAACTATTAAGAATATAAGAAAATATTGATGCCCCACCTATAACCTAAATTGCTTATAGCATGGGGAGAAAGGACAGATACAGGCGAGGGGACGGAAGGCAGAAAACCACACTGCCATGTGTGTACCTATGCAACAATCTTGCATGTTCTTCACATGTACCCCGAAACCTAAAATGCAATTAAAAAAAAAGATCCCCATATGATTCCTATGCACATTAAATTTCACAAAGCCCTCACCTTGTATACTAAACTAAGCCAGAGGTTCAGAATCACAGAGGGAGGGCCTTCCACTCGTGTCAGGATTTGGGATGGCCTGTCTCAACAACCCCTCTAAGCAACATCCTTATAATATGTTTACACATCACACATTCTATATACTAACTATAAAGACTGCTAATTCCTGTTCACTTCAATGATAGCACAAGCCATTGCTATAAACAGCAAAACAGCTGCCAAGAATCAACCACCATTATCGACAGTCCATTTGCAGGACATGTAAAAAGTGGGGAGTTGGGGAGAGGTAGCATGGGGAGAAATGCCAGATATAGGTGATGGGGAGAAAGGCAGCAAATCACACTGCCATGTATGTACCTATGCAACAATCTTGCATGTTCTTCACATGTACCCCAAAACCTAAAATGCAATTAAAAAAAAAAGTGACTGCCTTCCCGTGCCACCTGGATCCTGACTAACGGAGGACTCTCAATAACCTTCCAGACAAGGCACTGGGCAAACCATCAGCTCATGATCACTCTCCAAAGACACAAGGGCAGGATGGGAAGCTTAGCAGAGCTCTTAAAAAGAGCCTGATATGGGAACGATGATGAGAGAGCTCAGGTTCAGAATCATTCAGGGGCCAGCAGGGCAAGAGCTGCATGCAATGTCAGGAGCACTTCATCAGCCCCCACAAATCCTGCTCTCTCACCCTCTTGATCCTCACTCACTGATCATTTAATCCTTACAGCTCCACCTTTGCAGCTGTTTAGCCAAAATCTTAGAGTTATGCTTGACCTCTATTCTTTCACACCTAACCACATCTATCAACAAGTCATGTTGATTCTTCTTTCAGAATTTAGCCAGTCAATGCTTCTCACAGCCTGCATTTTACTGTCTTTTTCCAAGCTACCGTCATTTAACACATCTTGTCATAGTTCAAGGGTCTCCTAGCTGGCCTCACCGCTTCTACCCTTGCCTCCCTTCCATCTATTCTCAACCCAGCAGCCAGGGAATCCTGTAAAGTTACATCATGCTACCACTCCACTCAGACCCCCGCTGCCACCCCAACAAGTCCCTATCTCACTCTTGGTTAAGTGAAAAGTTCTTAGAGTTCCCTAATATTGCTCAACATAAAACCAAACAAGTAAACATACAAACACACAAACTAATGGGCACGCATAAACAAAAAACATGGGACACCACTGTCTTTAAGGTGGGCATAATAAACTTCCATATATGTCTCCATTCAAGGGGAATGTAGTACTTACTCCTCAGAAGTACTTAACGGTGGCAGTTATGTCACCAACTATGCCCCGTGTGCCTTTTTCAAGAAAGCCCAATGCCAGATTTTTCTTGCTTTATGCTTTAGGATTAATTCACTAACCAAACTATTTCTTGGAGGGACACATAGATTAACACAATCAATGAATGGACAATTCACCAAAATTGATGATTTTCAAGGAAAAGAAAAGCGTTCATGTGCTTTAGCAGTTACACCAAAAGCAGAAGAGGAGATTTCAATGTGTCATCACACTGTTTTATGGAAGTAATTAGTGAGAAAGCTCATCTGTATCTGATTTCCTTTCCATAGAACTAAAAGGTAATTATGCTTCTCAGTTTGTCTGTATCAATGGCACTGCTCTGAACCACCCAAATTAGAAACATGGGGGACTTTAAAAAAAACAGTCTAATAAAGAAAACCACACAATTTTATAGCAACATTTTCACAGTGTGTTTATAATGTGATATAAAACGTTGTATATCACTATGCTCCACTCTGCTAATTTCTTTGTAACCACTGTTATTATGTAATTGCCATAAAAAGTCAAAGACTGCCAAGAATGAGTCTCCCAGCCTGATCATTCCCATTTTTATATAAGGTATTTTAGAAATATTTTCATTAACCTTTGGTTGTTTTTGAAAGCAATCTGGTGGACAAACTACAGTCCGCTAACAAACTATATGTCTGAAGAAGATTTTAAACAAATGTTGACAAACCCTATTGTAATGATCTTAAGAGGAGATTCTGTTGACTGACGAAATAATGGTTCCTAGATTCAAGCAACTGGAACAAAATACTAGATTTAACAGATTTTGGCAACTTGCGAAAGACATGGATATTTTCCCTAAATTGTACAAAAGCAGGGACACTTTTCAGAAGACCATGATTTCCTCTTACAAACTGTAAATGAAAAAAAAAAATCACACCTCATTAGTTCACTGAAGATAATCTGTAGCTTATTATGCTTACTTCTCTTCTGATTATATTTGACTTAATTCACAAGAAGAACATCTCTGCATATTTTTATACCTAAATTGTGAAATAAAGTGGAACAAAAATTTCTCTTATTTTCTGAGGAATCAACCCTTTGTGGAATTGCTAGAAACAATCAAATCAAAATTCTATGGAAGGGTTTTTTTTAAGCATTGATGAATCACACTCATCTACGCCAGAATTAGAAATCAACCAATCAATCATTCACCAAATACCTGTTTTATGGCAGTCAGTGTAAAAGGTGTGAGTAAGACCAAAATGACCAGATCTGGACCCAACCCTGTAGAAATCATAGCCCAGGAAAAAAATAAAACATTAGAAAACAAAAGACGGATGGAAGATAAATATGGGCAGAGAGTTACAAGCTCATGGAAGAAGCAATGAACAAAAACTGCATAACTGAAGAAATTCCTCCACTTGCTCATGTCTTCTGGGGTGTCTCTTTTGTTCTGGGTTCAGGTATAACCCATAGTTCTGGCACTTAAGGTCCTTCACCATCTCGACTACCATATGCCTTCTCTGTTCTAAATGCTTGCCACATATTAATCTATTTAAACTTCATAACAATTTTATGGTGTTTGATTATTGCTTCCATTTTAAAGCCAAAGAAATCCAGGCACAGAAAGGTTAAGTTACTTGCCCAAGGGCACAAAACTAATAAATAACAGAGCCTGGATTTAACCCAGGGAGTGTGTCTACAGAGTTGATGCCACACTTAGGCACCATTTTGTGCAGCATTTGAGCAAAATATTATGGGAGAGCTGAAGAATCAACTCTCTCTGCCTAAGATAGTTGGGGAAGGCCCTTGAGTGGCTGACATTTGAGTTGGTCCTGAGATGAGAAGGAATTCCCCAAAGGAAGGATATGAAGTAGGACACTCCAGGCAGATACAAAGACCTACACAAAGGTTTCTTTGAACAAAGACCAAAAGTTCAAAGAGCTGAGGACAGGGGTCCTGGCAGGTGCAGATGGGAAGGGTGGTAGGTGATGAGGTGCCAGAGCAGGAATGGTCGAGATGGTCAAAGACCTTATGTGCCAGCACTATGGGTTATACCTGAACCCAGAACAAAAGAGACACCACAGAAGACAAGAGCATGGGGAGGAATTCTTTGGTAATCAATTTCCCTATTTCCCACCAATTTTCTACTTCTAAAGACATTCTTCCAGAATGACACTTTGCTTGTTGCTCCTAATTATCTCTCCATGGACTCTTGCACCCCCTTGTACAACCAATGACTTCATGGTGGGAAATGCAATGAGACAGAGACCATTGGGGAAGACTTTCCTTTATAACCACCATCCTTGGCCCCACACACCCCCAACAACATGCTACATCCACACGTATCTTTTCATCTTTTCCTGACAGCTCAAAAGGCAGAAATATATTTTCTCCTTCCTGAACTGGCTTCCTCTATCAAGGCTCTAGGCCCCACCCCTTCTCATCCCTAGGTCCTGCCTTTTTACATCAACCTTAACCCTCTACTCACAGCATCCGTCATTTCTCTACAGATAACCTGAGTTTCCTTTTTTCCTAAAAACCCTCATTCCATCCAGCCCTTCAATCACCATCCTGTTCTTCTCTTTCCTGACAGAGCCCAGACTTCCTATATGAGTATCCTATGCCCATTACCCTATCATCACAGCTCAGCCATCTGCAAGCTGTCCTCACTTAACTCACTGAAAATCCTTAACGGCTCCCCCAGCTAAATCATCTTAATAAACTTGTACCAACCCTCAGCTTTCCCAATTAAGACATGCTAATAGAACCTACTCCAAAGGTTTGCATGAAGAATAAATAAATTAATGTCTCTAAAACCAGGACTACATTATCTGCTCCATTGTAAGAGCTCAGGACATTCCATTATCATTTTTGGTAGCAATAATAAAATTGCCATGGATCTCATTCTTGATTTCTCCCTTTCCATTCATTTTTTCAGCTTCCTCCCTGATCTTAAACAAGGCCACGCTTTCCTGGTTCTCCTCTTATATTCTAATATTGTCATACTGTCTAACCCAGAAGACATTTTTCTCATTTGATTGTAACATCGCAGCAGCATGACAGTCACCCTCTCCCTCCATTTTGGATCATCTGCCTCTCCCAGTCTTCCCCATTACCAGACACTCCTGATTTCCTTCTCCTTCCTTAAATAAATACTCCTTTATCCATTGCCATAGGGAATTCCGTGTCATTCTCTTCCTAGCTGTAATTGCAGGCACTTTTGTACTGTCTTCACTTCTCTTTTCTTCTCTCTGTACCACTCCCACCCCCTTCCCTGGATAGTCTCATCCAATCTTTTGGCTCTCTACAGTTCACAGATGATGGTAACTCACACATCAGAAGCAAATATCTAATTTCCTCATCATTATCTCCACTTGGGTACCTAGGAACTATTTCAGGCTAGGCACAATGGCTCACACCTGTAATCCCAGCACTTTGGGAGGCTCAGGTAGGCAGATCACTTGAGGCCATGAATTCAAGACCAGCCTGGCCAACATGGCAAAACCTTCTCTTCTGAAAATACAAAAATTAGCCAGGCATGGTGGTACACACATGTAATCCCAGCTACTCAAGAGGCTGAGGCAGGAGAATTGCTTGAACCTGGGAGGCAGAGGGTGCAATGAGCCGAGATCATACCACTGCACTCCAGCCTGGGCGACAGAGTAAGACTCAGACTCAAAAAAAAAAAAAAAAAGATTTCACACCAAGATCAATACCAAAGTCTTAACATCTGTTCCCTACTCTGACCTGTTCCACATCTAGTCTCCGTATCAATAAATGGCACTACCATCTCCCTTCCCTGTAACATGGGTATTATGTTGCTCCTTGAATAAATGTTTTAGTTCTTGGTGGTTTGACACATTCCAACCACCAAGAAAAATAACATTCTCCCCCAAAATAGATTTTAGGTCTGTCCTTTTCTCTCTGTCTCTGCACTATGACACTAGTCTAGGCTTCCGTCATGTCTCAGCAAGACAACAGCAGTTGCCACCTGAGGGACCTCTCTGCTTCCACTCCAGCCCTTCCACAAGCCACCTCCCACACAGCATCTAGGGGTCTTTCTAGAGATTCATTTATGTCCTTTCTTTAAACTGAAATTCAGGTAAAATACACACACCCCTGTATTTTACAGATGAGGAAAATAATGTCCTGGAAATTAGGTGACTTGCCCAGGGTCATATAACCAGCTAGCAGCAAGGATAAGTCTACACTCAGTTCTCATTTCACCCAGGCCAGGGCTGCACTGCCCGACCACGCTGCATTCTGAAGCCCGACTCTTCCTTCTGTGGCAGTTACATTGCTACACTTTCTTTAATAACAATAGTTCCCTATATCTATTCAGTTTTGTTGGCAAAGAAACAGCACAGAAGTCCAGGCCTGAGGTTATTTAATCAACATTATCCAACCATAATTCCCTCTAGCACCAGTTCTGAGTGCTTAATATTGAGGATAATAAAATGCACTCTGCAGAATCCATTTATATTTTCATCGTGTCATCAGAAAACCAGAAGGCACTGTTTATAGACACAGACTGACAGACTTTACAAAAAAAAAAAATCTAATTAAGAATACAGCCGATGCTCAAAAGCACCCAGGGAGCATTAAATCCTCTGATCGAGCCCTTGTATGATCTAGATGCAGAAAATGGGTCAGTCAAGAGACATGTGAGTGGGTTTAGCAAAATTGTGTTTGCACATCCTTAAGCTGTCTTTGCCTTGCAAAAAGAACAGAAGCTTCACAGAAAGACAGACAGCACTCAGAATGAGCTCTACCACAGCATAAAGCCTTAGTAACTGACTTGAGAGCACAGTGAAAGAAGAGTCCAGACAGAAAATGGACTAGTGGAGAGCTCGTAGGCTGGATGGGTTGCCTCCATTTCAAGGTGCAGAGATGTGCTTTGACCACAGTGTTATTGTTACCTGGGTATCATGTTGCTTCTTGAAAAAATGTTTTAGTTCTTGACTAATTTTGGCAAATCAGTCCATCTAACTTTCAGGTAGCCTTCAGTACACTGAAGTATAAAACCTCTCAATTAGGCAGATCTACATTCAAATTTCAGGCCTGGCACTTGGGAACTGGACAAATAGTTTGATTTCTCTGAGCCTGCTTCCTTTAAAAAATGGTAACGGAAGTCTGATTGACAACAGTCTGATTTCCAACCTGTTATAGGCTGGAAATCATGGGTAGGAGACATCTATTAGGACATTTAGTACTTACTGAGTGTGCAAAATGGTAGGTCTATTATTTTTTTTTCAAGCTTCATATTTAAACAGAAGAAAATCCATAACTGGAGTGCCTAAATCAGGAGGTTGCAATTTTCATTCTGAAATGCTGCCCAGGAGAGAGAAAGTGTAGTTGAGGCAAATTTGCCACTTCAACGATGGATCTGCATTTGTAAATGCTGAGCACAAAATCACACACGGAAGCCCATGTGATAGCCTTCTATATACACTATCTGGGTTAAATGAGACCATGAGGAAACAATTATGCAAATCCAAAATGACACGTTGTAGAAGAGAACTGGACTTCAAAAAATTGATGTCATGAAGAAAAGCAGAGGGGCTGCTATTCTAAATAAGAGACATAATGACCAATTGCAATGGATACTCCTTAATGAGATGCTAGTTTAAAAGAATATTTATAATTAATGTTTTGGACACATTTGGGGAAAGCTAAATACATACTGGCCATTTGATGATATTAGGGCATCACTGCTCACCTTATTAAGAGTGATGCTGGGTGCAGTGGCTCACGTATGCAATCCCAGTATTTTCAAAGGCTGAAGTGAGAGAACTGCTTGAGGCCAGGAGTTCGACCAGCCTGAGCAACATAGTGAAACCCCACCTCTACAAAAAAAAAAAAAAAAAAAAAAATCTGGCTGGGTGTGGTGGTGCATACCCATAGACCCAGCTACTTGGGAGGCTGAGGCAAGAGGATAGCTTGAGCCCAGGAGTTGGAGGCTGCAGTAAGCTGTGATCACAGCACTGTGCTCTACCCTGGAGGACCAAGTGAGATATTATTTTGAACAAACAAAAAGAGTGATAATGCCATGGTGGTTACATAGGGGAATGGTCTTGTACTTTGGAGATGCATAAATAGAGGGAAAGCGTTCTGACAGCTGTAATTTATTTTGAAAGGACTGAAAAAATGCTAGAGTGGTGTGTGTAGGGAGCAAATATAGAAAATGTTAACCATTGTTAAAACTAGGTGATGGGTCTCTCTGAACCAATCTCTCTCTCCTCTTCGTCCCTCCCCTTTCTTTTTCTTTCTTTTGAATGTTTCAAAACATTCATAATAAAGTGTTTGGGGCCCAGGGAAAATACTCAGATCAACAACCTGTCCAGTGCCACCTCATTAATTTCTAGGAGTATTTTTTCATATTTATTTTTGCTGATGACACTCATTTGCTAGTTCACTACTGGTCACTACATTTACATTCAACTCACTCTTCCCCTGTTTACTACACAGAAATGGCACTTTCTAGCCATCAAATTGACATGACATTACCACTGAGGATGGGAAGGAAGGAGGGGTTGAGCCCCTTGGCTTCCTGAGTTCAGGCAAGGAACTAGTACTAGAGGCTTTGCCAAGAACACACAGTCCTGTAACAGTTGTAGAGCTGTCTGAAGAAGTGATCGATTTCACTATTTGATATTCTAATAACTGGATAACTTTTAGCTAAGAATCCAAAGTAACCACAAAACTGTCATATGTCTCCAATTCTCGGCATTTGAAAAGGCATCAAACTCAAGTTAGGAAACTAATAGAATTCACCCAAACAAGTTATTAGATTACCGAATGAAAATAAAACATGGTGAAATGCTTAGCATAAAGACAGAATGATCCCAGTTCAAACAGCCTATTTTTAAGAAGGCTTGACTTGGGCAACACAACTATAAAGAAAAGCAAGGAAGTGATCAACAAAAAATGAGGAGAGTGATTTTAGGAAGGAAAGAAGGAGTGATCATTGAGGGTGAGCAACAAATGTGCTTCCAGGGTGGTAAAATACTAATTTTTGATTTGAGTAGTCATTACAAGACTGTTCAACTTAAATAATTAGCTAAGCAATGTATTCATTTCATGTGATTCTCTGTACTTGTGTTACATTTTATAATGAAATAGGTTTCACAGGGAACTGGAAATACATAGCTTAACTTGAGCAGCAGCTCATCTCCCTTGTTCTTTCCTCTTATAAGAAATGAAGGTATTTTTTCCATTTAGTTTTATGCAGAAAAGACCATGGTGAGAAGTACTACTTTTAAAAGTTGTTTGGCTCAAATATGACAGAAATATATCTCCATCTACTGATATTCCTCAAATCTACCACTAAGATCATAGCTATGATCCACACATGCCTACTTCATGGTATATTTTTGAATGAACACTTAAACTCTGGACAATAGAACCAATATACTGTTCAGTTTTAGAGGGAAAACCATCATCATCTAAGAGTTTGTTATTTGGATGGCTCTCAGTGGGCACTTGCGGCTGGGACTGACATAGTGCCCCTCACCCCATCTTCTATCAATGGTTCTTTTGTTTGATTCACATAGCTGTATAGCAACACCTAGTCAGGATTGGCAGAAACTGAAAGTCCAGACAACTGGGTTCTAGCCACAGTTTTGCTAATAACCAAGGACTTTCAGCAAATAGCTTCATTTTCTAAGATTACTCTGCATGAATCTACAGGCTCTTCTGGACCCTCTTCTACTCTAGCCTGTCACTTCAAAATAATGATGATGATAATAACAGCATCTTTTATTGAATCTTCATCAACTCATTTACTCCTCAGCTCCCAGTGTGGTAGTCAGAGCTACCAAGGCTGGTTACACAGATTGTCATGTTGGGGTAAACATCCAGCCTGACCACTCTTTGCTAAACCATACAAACTCCTCTAAAGGAAGAGTCCTGTTTTCCTAACTCACACAAAGCTACTGTCTTTATGTGAAAGACCCAAGCCCATAGAGCCCAACCTGAAAAGTTGCCTTTTCAGATTTACACAAAAGTGCTCAGTGGGCTATCAGGAGCCTGGATATAAGCATTATTATTATCCCTGCTCTCCAGATGAAGAAATAAAAGTACAGACCATTAAGTAATTTGCCCAATTTCCTGTAGCTAGCAGGTGTACCCAGGATTCTAAGCTGGGCAGCCTGGCTACTAACCTGTGCTCCTAGCCAGTGTGCTATGTTGTCTAAATATGTTGCTGATTTCCCCCTATTATCAGTTGAGTTACAAAGAGATACCAGACGTCGACTACCTATGCAACATTCTGCCCGCTTCAATGTGTCTTTTCCTCAAAATGTGGACCATGAAAATAAACCCTCAAATCCAGAAAAATATCAACATGTCTGTGCATTTATTATCAATTCACTCAACACCAGGGGGTGAAATAATAACAATTTTTGTAAGGTCCCTGGATTTTTTTCCTTTGTTTTTAAAAAATCATCACAAATACCCAAAGAATCCAGCTTGAAATAATCCTATATACAACTCAGTCCCCTATGGAATGAAAAATAAATATCCATTTAAGGAGGGTGGGGGGGAACAGAAGGAAGGAAGACAAGATGCCTCATTTCATACCATCAGGCATTTCTGGAACAAAATATTTCCCTACTTATCTTCCTTTGGTTCCTTAGACTTATACATAATGCATTATGGCAGGAAATCTGTTCTTTTGGCTGGTTTGTGATGCAGACAGCAGGTGGTAATCCCAGCCCACTAAAATGCCACTCATCACTGGGCCTTGCTGATGCGGAGTGTGCTGCTGCCCCGCCAGAGGCAGCCCTCGTGCCCTCCACAGGAGAGAACCTTGCTCAGGCTCTGAATTTGGCTCTCCTGACCTCCACCTCCACAAACAACGCCCACTGCAATGAAGAACAAGTACTATCTCCAGGGTGTTACCAAGAACTCTAATGAAACAACGCAAAACTGAATTATCCCTATGAAATTATAGGAAAAAAAAAAGCAGTGTTTTTTGTTTTGTTTTGTTTTGTTTTGTTTTGTTTTTTTTTTTTTGAGACGGAGTTTCGCTCTTGTTACCCAGGCTGGAGTGCAATGGCGTGATCTCGGCTCACCGCAACCTCCGCCTCCTGGGTTCAGGCAATTCTCCTGCCTCAGCCTCCTGCGTAGCTGGGATTACAGACACGCACCACCATGCCCAGCTAATTTTTTGTATTTTTAGTAGAGACGGGGTTTCACCATGTTGAACAGGATGGTCTCGATCTCTTGACCTCGTGATCCACCCGCCTCGGCCTCCCAAAGTGCTGGGATTACAGGCTTGAGCCACCGCTCCCGGCCAGCAGTTATTCTTTATAAACCTAATAGGTGAGAACCATGTTTAACGAACCAACAAACCAACCAACAATGGGCCCTTGTGCCCACACATCAGCTTAAACACCATTAACCAAAAGACTGAAGAAATGAAGAAAGGAATAAAGATATAAAAAGCCATTGTGAGAGCCAGGTGTGGGGGCTCATGTCTGGAATCCCAGCGCTTTGAAAGCTGAGGTAGGAGGATCACTTGAGCCCAGGAGTTCAAGGCTACAGTGAACTATAATCATGCCACTGCCCTCCAGTCTGGGCGACAGAGCAAGACCTTGTCTCTAAAAACAGATAAACAAAAGGCAATTGTGTTATTGTTACAACACTCACTATGTTCTGAAAGGTCCTTGATTGTATTTTTAAAATTCATTTTAATGTCTTTTTTTTTTTATTATTTTACTTCAAGTTCTGGGATACATATGCTGAATGTACAGGTTTGTTATATAGGTATACATGTGCCATGGTGGTTTGCTGTACCCGTCAACCGTCAGCTAGGTGTTAAGCCCCGCATGCATTAGCTATTTGTCCTAATGCTCTCCCTCCCCTGGCCCCAAACCCCCCAACAGGCCCTGGTGTGTGACGTTCCCCTCCCTGTGTCCATGTGTTTCCACTGTTCAACTCCCACATTCTTTATAATCAAGTCATCATGAGAAATGGTCCAGGACTAAGGGTGTTCAACTAAATGCTTAACCACCAGTTCTCATGGGAATGGGGAGATTACTAATGTATAATAATTGCCAACTTCTGTGGTTGCAATATTCCCACTTTGGCTGAATTCATGCTCAACCTGATATCACTGAATGCAAAGTGGAGAAGAAACAGGCACAATCCCTTCTCCCCAGCCATATGACCTGGCTCCAGACCCCTGCTGCAAACTCACAGTCTGTATGACATACATTATAGGACAAGAGTTAATTCAAATGCAGTGTTCCAACTATATTATAATTTCTGAATATTTATGAAATTGGAGAATCTTATCAAAAGACTGAAATGGTCAAATCAAATGACTGAAATGATTTTTTTATCAAATGATAGAAAACAAAACATGTTAACTATACAAACATTCAGATACTTTTAAACTTGTGTATACTCTTATTTATAAACAGTCAACATCTTATAGAAAGACACAAGGACTTGAATAACATAAACCTAGCATCCTTTCAGATGGCTGTTTCTGATTTCCTGGCTAAAGGTAGGCAATGGAAAACAAAAGCAAAGGTCTCTACTAAACTCCTGAAAATTGTCTCTTGGTGCCTGGTTTATTTCACTTGGCATCATGTCCTCTAGGTTAGCTTATATTGTACAAATGATAGAATTTCCTTGCTTTTTGTTAAGGTTGAATAGTATTACTTTGTGTATATATACACCACATTTTTATCCATTGTTGGACACTTTGGTGTTTCCCTATCTTGGCTATGGTGAACAGTGCTGCAGTAAACACGGGAATACAGAAATCTCTTCAATATACTGATTTCAGTTCCTTTGGATATATACCCATTGGTTGGATGCTGGAGCACATGGTAATTTTATTTTTTAGTTTTTTGACGAACCTCTTTATTGTTTTCCAAAATGACTATATTAATTTACAATACCACCAACTGTGTACAAGGGTTCCCTTTCTGCATATCCTCACCAATGTTTGTTATCTTTTGTCTTTTTGGTAATAGCCAGTCTAACAGGTGTGAGATAGTATCTCATTGCAGTTTTAACTTGCATTTTTCCAGTGATTAGAGGTGTTGAGCGTATTTTCATATATCTGTTGACTATTTGTGTGTCTTCTTTTGAGAATAGTCTATTCAAGTCCTTTGCCCATTTCTACTTTTATTGAGATGTGGAGTCTCACTCTGTCACCCAGGCTGGAATGCAGTGACACGATCTTGGCTCATCGCAACCTCCACCTCCCGGGTTCAAGTGATTCTCCTGCCTCAGCATCCCGAGTACCTGGTACTACAGGTGCCTGCCACCATGCCCAGCTAATTTTTATATTTTTAGTAGAGATGGAGTTTCACCATATTAGCCAGACTGGTCCCAAACTCCTGACCTTGTGATTCACTCACCTTGGCCTCCCAAAGTGCTGGGATTACAGATGTGAGCCACCATGCCCAGCCGCCCATTTTTATTTTTATTTTGAGAGGCAGAGTCTCATTCTGTTGCCCAGGCTGGAGTACAGTGGTGGAATCTCAGCTTACTGCAATCCCCGCCTCAAGGGTTCAAGCAATTATCATGCCTCAGCCTCCTGAGTAGCTGGGATTACAGGTGTGCACCACCATGCCTGGTGAATTTTTATATTTTTAGTAGAGACAGGGTTTTGCCATGTTGGCTAGGCTGGTCTCAAAATCCTTGCCTCAAATGATCCTCCCACCTCAGCCTCACATTGTGCTGAGATTACAGGCGTGAGCCACTGTGCCCAGACATTTGACCATTTTTAAGTAGGGTTATTTTCTTGTTATTGAGTTGTTTGAGTTCCTTACATATTTTGGATATTAGCCCCTTATCTGATGTATGATTTGCAAATATTTTCTCCCCATCTGTTGGTTGTCTTTTTATTCAGTTAACTGTTTCCTTCCCTGTGCAGAAGCTTTTTAATTTGATGCAATTTCATTTGTCTGTTTTTGCTTTTGCTGTCTGTGCTTTGAGGTCATATGCAAGAAATCACTGCCCAAACCAATGTCATGGAGTTTTCCCCTACATTTTCTTCTAGTAGTTTTGTAGTTTCAGGCTTTGCATCTAAGTCTTTAATCCATTTTCAGTTGATTCTTGTATAAGGGGTGAGATAAAGATCCCGAACTAGACTCTTGATTACCCTGCAAGGGAAGTGATCAGGAGAACTAGCAAAATAGACCAGTTGCAGTTTCACTGCTGATTGACACAGGGATCTGTTGTTTGCAAAAGAGAGAAAAGGCTAATGCATTTTCCAACCATCAACAGCTCTGTTCTTTCTCTGTTTTGTTAAATTGCTGCCTGCTGCCTGAGTCTCTTCAGCCTCATCCATTATGCAACATGTTGGTAGTGATGGGACCAGGATGTACCATTGCACACAATGACAAACCTCAGCAAAGCCAACCAAACAGACCTCACATCTCCAAGAACATGCAGTAAATGGCACACACCTTTCCTCCTCCCACTCTCAGTATTGGCAGGTCCTAAAAGATTCACACTCACATCAACATTTATCAAGTTGTCATTTTATGGCACTGGGAGGAGTTAAAATTCAAAGGCAATATCTGTTCACTTCTTTCCTGAAGGGTATTACATTATTATTTCATGGAGAGGCCTTCGCATTTATTCTCTGCCCTACCCAAGAGAAAAAAAAAATGCTTATAGCAGCATTTCCCAAAGTGTGTTCTATAGAATCCTAGCTCCATGGGATGTTAAGAGATGTGATGCAGAAAGAAGAATCCATGGTCAAGTAAGCTTGGGAAATGCTGTGTTTAAAAAAAAAAATTTTTTTTTAACTTTGAACTTCTCAGTGCCAACAATATGTTAATGAGATTCTCCAGAGGGGGATAAAATGCAGTTTCCCAATCTGTCTAACCAAGATCACTTTGCAGGAAAATCATCCAATGGTGGGATCAGTGTCCTACAGAACTTGCTTTAGGAAACTGGGTTTCTGGGAGGCCAAGGTGGGTGATCGCTTTAGCCCAGGAGTTTGAGACCAGCCTGGGCAACATGGCAAAACCTATCTCTACAAAAAACACAAAAATTAGCCAGGTGTGGTGGCATGTACCTATAGACTTAGCTACTTGGGAGACTAAGGTGGGAGGATCACTTGGGCCCAGGAGGCAAAGGTTGCACTGAGCCGTGATTGCACCACTGCACTCTAGCCAGGGTGACAGAGTGAGACCCTGTCAGAAAGAAAGAAAAAGAAGAAGGAAGAAAAAAAAGAGAGAGAAGAATGAAGGAAGGAGGGAAAATGAGAGAGGAAGGAAGAAATGAAGGAAGGAAAGGAGGGAACTGGCTTTCTGCAGAGCTGGCAAAATCATGGCTTCAGGGGCCAAACAGGCCCATACATGTGTTGTTTGGCCTTTGCTGTAGTGGCACACATGGTACTTTAAAAAATGTGCATAAGCCACCATAATTTAAAAATTCAAAGAGCTAATATTTAAACAAAAACAACAAAGGGGTTTTTTTTATGGCTTCTCTTGAAAGAAATTTTAAAAACTGGACTAACAGAGCAATACTACCCACACAACACTACCCACAGATGTACTTGCCCTGTGCAGAATCTTTTAAACCATAAAGGAATTAAAACTGCACACCACATAAGGCATCCAGTTTACAGCGAAGTTAAGGAAACAAAAGTAACAAGTGCGCTTATGTGTAGATGTTCGAGAGAACTGAAACAAGGCCCATGAGAGTGGGGTATTAAAGAGGAAAGACGTCCAAAAAGGCAGGCCTGAGCGCAGATGAGCAGGAAGAAAGGAGTGTGTGCTGTGCTAAAGGAAGTTCCAGGAACAAACACACATGGCTGGAATGAGTAAGTCATAAAGACAGATCATAGGCTGCCTCACAATACAGATACAAAACACAAGCTTGACTTTTTAATTTGAAATGGAATTGAGGAACACAGCAGTCAGGAATTTTAACAATTACGCAGCTCTGAGACATGGACAGAGCCAAATCCAGCCATTTGGCCATTAAATCCAATCTCTAGGAGGATAAACGCTGGATACTTCTTAGATATATGACTAAGTAATTCCCCAAACAATTTCCATCAAATGCCAGGTGGAAAAGCAATTATGTCAAGATCCTCGTCAGTGCCACAGACTTGGGGCAGCAGGGTGTCCAAGAGCTGGCGAACCAGTTCAAAAATAATTCTAGAGCCTCAGAGATCCTATTACTAAGAAGCAGAAATAGATTTTCAAGTCCTCACTTTGAAATACTAAGCATTGTTCCGCCCAACTCTTTCCACCATCCTCAAACATTTATTAAAATCAGTTCAAGGTGGGTCAGCTTCTAAAACAAAGCTTTGTTGTGTCCAGATACACAATGCCTAGTATTGGAATTTTACCACAATGTGATTACCACAATATTTTCTTAAATACGAAAATATTTTCTTGTTAGCAAGTTAGAGCTAACACATGATAGCACAACATGTATTTGTTAATCTAAGTGAAGATCTAACTGTTGCTGTTCTACAATTTCTGTTACTTTTCACATAACTATTTTAAGATTTCTACTAACAATTCAAAACTCAAACCTCCAGATGTGATTAGTCTCCCACCTATATTTAAAAAAAAAAAAAAATGTCGGCCAAGTGCAGTGGCTCATGCCTGTAATTCCAGCACTTTGGGAGGCCAAGGTGGGTGTATCACAAGGACAGGAGATCGAGACCATCCTGGCTAACACAGTGCAACCCCCATCTCTAGTAAAAATACAAAAAATTAGCTGGGCATGATGGCAAGTGTCTGTAGTCCCAGCTACTTGGGAGGCTGAGGCAGGAGAATTGCTTGAAACCAGGAGACAGAGGTTGCAGTGAGCCAAGATCGCACCACTGCACTGCAGCCTGGGTGACAAAGCAAAACTCCATCTCAAAAAGAAAAAACATAAATAAAGTCTTAGTTTGGAAAGACAGGCATCCTCAGACACAAAAACAATTACACTTCAAAATCCTGGGAGCTACCAGTACCTTCCCTAACCTTTATAGTTTCTTTTTACCTATCCACAAGAATTGTCTCTCTCTCTTCCCAAGTAAGTACTTTAAACCAAAGGCCTAGATGATAGCAACAGAGACAGAAATAAGAGAGAGAACAAAATTTGCTGTCAGAGACCACTAGATGAAATCACCCATGAGGTGTGCAAGAGAAGAGGTCTAAGTCCTGAATCCTGGGGCCAGCCAACCACTAAGTCAGGAAAGAGGGAGAAAAGATGTTTGAAGAGGGCCAGGCACTGTAGCTCAAGCCTATAATCCCAGCACTTTGGGAGGCTGAGGTGGGTGGATCACAAGGTCAAGAGATCAAGACCATCCTGGTCAACAGGGTGAAACCCCGTCTCTACTAAATATACAAAAAAAAAAATAGCTGGGTGTGGTGGCATGCACCTGTAGTCGCAGCTACCTGGGAGGCTGAGGCAGGAGAACTGCTTGAACCCGGGAGGCGGAGGTTGCAGTGAGCCGAGACCACACCACTGCACTCCAGCCTGGCGCCTGGAGACAGAGCAAGACACTATCTCAAAAAAAAAGAAAAATGAAGAGAAGAGGCATGGTTAATAGTCCAAAGATGTGAAGGAGCTGTGTACGATGAGAACTGTGAATTGTCTGATGGATCAGGGGCAATAAAAGACCCAGGTAATCTTGGCATGAGCAATTTATACAGAATCGTGGGGAGAAGTGTACACGGGAGTACACAAAGGAGAACTACCATAGTCAACTCTCTGAATGAGTAGAAAAAGAGAAGTAGCTGGAGATGGATGTGGAGAGAGGACACATACTAAAGAACAACCCAGAAGAGAAAGAGAAGTTCATCACATAGGAAAGAGAGAAACGACAATTGCAAGGACAAAGAGCAAATCTCTGACTGGGTGAAAGTATGCAGGTCACAAGGGCGAGGTCTAGCCTTAGACATGAGCAGGGAGAAATCATCCACTGCGAAGGAAGGAAGTCAGAGTAAACGGGTGCAGATGCAGGGCAGATGGGAAAGCTGAGGGTGAGAAGACGAGCAGTTCTCTTCAGATTGCTTTAGAAGTGAGCAGTTGAGGATGCCAAAAGGAGAATGGTGCTGGAGGTCTGAGGAAAGAAAAAGGTGAAAAGTGAAGATGGTAAAGTGATACATGGGTAGTGGGTAAGTATGGCCGGCCCACTGGATGTTCCTTTGTTCCTTCTCCCTCCTTCAGGAACCTTGGCCATTGCAGTTATTATCCATGAACACAAAATCCCGTAATTATGCTCCAAGATGAGCCTGACTGCTTTAAAACAAAACCAAAATCTCAAAACCAGCCAGGACATAATCCTAAAAAAGGTGGTTAAAACTAAAAAGAAATAGTTTCCTGTTAAGACTCAAATAAATAAATAAACAAACTACCTAACTATAAAGAAAACTTTTCTGGAATGTATATGGCTGGCCATGCCTTGGACACTATGAAGAATGCCTATGGCTGTGAGCACGGCCAGCAGCTCGCAGTGTGAAGTCGCCTTCCTCTCTCACCCTGACACGTACACCGGAGTTACTGATGCCACAGGGGGACATTCCAGAGAAGCAACGCTTCAGAGACTTTGGAAACCAATTAGTGACTGAAAGAGGGAGGCAGCAAATGGACCAGCCCAGCATGATTTCTGAGTTGTAACCATGCTTGTATATGCTAGAAGAACGTAAGAGATCTGTTTCCCCTGAAGAAGGAGCAAGATCAACAGAAGGGGAGGAGTGGCAGTCACTCAAATGTGCTTGGCTTTATTTCAACTGTTGTGGGAGGTGGTGGTTAAAAATTTCAGTGTCCAGCTACCAGGAGGCCCAGATTACTAATTCCCACCTCATAAAATAAATTATGATCCTCAGTCCCAGTGGATGTATGGATGACTCTCGGCCCTAAACACCTGCGACATCATTACAAGTATCACGGCGAAAGCTGCCCATTTGACCGTGTTGGAGTGAACTCATGACAACAAGCCCTCTGATGAGTCCTTTGAGAAAAGGGTTTGAAAATCACCAGGATAAACACCTTGCCTGTGTTTCCGAGGGTAAGGTAACGGTTTTTCAACTCCTTAAAAAAATAACAGTTTCTCCATAAGAGAGTTTTACAGACATTCCCAACACACAGAAGCCCAAGGTCAGACGTCGGAGCTGCTACCCACCAGCTACACTGGGCATAGAGACACTCCTTGGTGTGTATGAAAGTAAACAGGGCTCTCGAAAGTGGCCGAAATGTGATCACCACCTTTGATCTTACCTGAATGAGAGAAAACCAGATACCTGACAATGCAGGACTATATGCCTTACCCACAACTCTTGAAGCTAATTGGTAATGTGTTGGATTTTAGAATGGTAATATATGTACTGTCTACTAAGTAACACCTCCAAATGATCAGGGGAAGCACTCTGTAATCGAACACAATATTTCTGTGGTAAAATGTATGAATGTTCACATTAAGTGAAATTCATTAAGATAAAGAATAACCTAATGTCATTTCAGATCAGGTAAAGGTTTTGCTAAATGAATTTACCAAAGGAAGAAGGAAAGAAGAGAGAAAAGGAAGGAAAGAGGGAGAGAGGAGGGAAGGGGGGGAGGGGAGGAGGAGAGAAGGTGGGAGAGAGAGAGGAGGGAAGGGGAGGGGGATAGTGAGGGAAGGGGGTGGGAAGGGGAGGAGGAGGCGGGGAAGGGGAAAGGCAGGAAAGGAATGAAGGCAGGCCAGCCAGTTGAAAATAAGAAAGACTAAACTTAAAAAGAAAACTTCCACTTCTCAAAGCTGTTTGGGTTTTGTATTTGTACTCAAATAAATGAAGACCTATAAAAACAAAAGGCAAACACGCAAGCTTTGCCCTGTAGGCTTGCTATATTCAACTATCAGGCTTCCAAAGAGCTGTCATTTTTACCATATGAAAAGCAAATGGAAAAAGCGGAGATTATCAAAATGTTGACAAACATCAGGCAACCACCATCTTCTGAAATCTGGTATGTGACACTGTATGAATGGCATCTCGCACATGTCAATGCTTCCCACGTACAGTGAGGAACACTGTTGGGTATTATCTAGCCTCTGAGTTCAGGGGTACCTACAAGCACGATGCTGACTGTTCTGTTTTCTGGTAGAAATGCAAGATGTACAATGCTTACTGGCCACTGACCTTACCAGAACATCATCTTTTGTGTGAAAATAATAAGGACCATGTGCCAGATCTGATTTCTCCTTAGGACAAGATCAAAGATACCCTGTGTATAAGATTTGGCTCTGTGTTCCCATCCAAATCTCACCTTGAATTTTAATGATACCCACGTGTCATGGGAGGGACCCGGTAGGAAGTAACTGAATCACGGGGGTAGGTTTTTCCTGTGCTGTTCTCGTGACAGTGAAGGAGTCTCATGAGATCTGATGGTTTTACAAAGGGGAGCTCCCCTGTACACACCCTCTTGCCTGTAAGATGTGACTTTGATCCTCATTCACCTTCTGCCATGATTGTGAGGCCTCCCCAGCCATGGGGAACTGTGAATCCATTAAACCTCTTTCCTTCATAAATTACCCAGTCTCAGGTGTCACTTTATTAACAGCATGAGAACGAACTAATACACTGGTTAAAAAACATTTAATAGACTCCAAGAGATACCTGCACACCAATGTTCATAGCAGCATTATTCAAAATATCCAAAAGATGGAAACAACATCCATTGATGGATGCATGGATAAACAAACTGTGTATACACACAGAAGGGAATATTATTCAGCTTTTAAAAAGAAGGAAATTCTGATCCATACTATCACATGAATGAAGGCATGAGGACATCATTTTAGGCAAAGTCAGCCAGTCACAAAAGGACAGACACTGTGTGATTCCACCAAACAAGGTACCTATAGTATTCCAGTTCACAGAGATAAAAAGTAGCATGGTGGTTTCCAAAAGCTGGAGGGCAGGACAATGGGGAGCTATTGTTTAATGGGTACAGAGTTTTGGTTTTATAAGATAAAAGGAGTTCTGTGAATGGATGGTGGTGATGGCTGCAGAAAAATGTGAATGCATTTCACGTCACTGAACTGTACACTTAAAAATAGTTTAAATGGTAAATTTTATGTTATGTATATTTTACCATGATTTAATAATAATAATAAAGGGGCTGGGCTCAGTGGTTCACGCCTGTAATCCCAGCACTTTGGGAAGCTGAGATGGGCAGATCACAAGGTCAGGAGATCGAGACCATCCTGGCTAACACAGTGAAACCCAGTCTCTACTAAAAATACAGAAAATTAGCCAGGCATGATGCATGCACCTATAGTCCCTGCTGCTCGAGAGACTGAGGCAGGAAAATCCCTTGGACCCAGGAGGTGGAGGTTGCAGTGAGCAGAGATCACACCACTGCACTGGAGCCTGGGTGACAGAGCAAGACTCCGTCACAATAAATAAATAAATAAATAAATAAATAAATAAATAAATAAAATAATGAAGGAATTTAATAGTGAAAGAAGGCATATCCTGAAAATATGTACTGAACAACCTCAAAAATGACACAGGAAGTCTATCATTCTGGCTATTTAGAGACAGCTTTAGGGCAGACTGGGGACTTCTGAAATGAAGTGAAGCATGAGGTTCATTGTAATCACTCCATCTCTCAGCTGAGGTTAAGGAACTGAACTGTTTCTAAGCCTTGATAATCATAAATTTGGAAGGTCCAGGAAGTAGAGTTCATCAATTAATCAAGAAATAAAAGGAAGCCTATTAACAGTGCTTCTCAATCTGATTGCACATAATTACCTGGAAATATGGCCCTAGCCAGAGAGTCTAATTTAATTGCTGTGAAATGGGGCCTAGGCACTGCCTTTATTTATTTTTTATTTTTATTCTTTTGAGACAAAGGCTCACTCTATCACCCAGGCTGGAGTGCAGTGGCATAATCTCAGCTCACTGCAACCTCCACCTCCCGGGTCCAAGTATTCTCCTGCCTCAGCCTCACAAGTAGCCACTACAGGCACAAGCCAACACACCCAGCTCATTTTTTTATTTTTAGTAGAATTGGGGCCAGGCTGGTCTCAAACTCCCGACCTCAAGTGATCCACCCACCTCGACCTCCCAAAGTGCTGGGATTATAGGCATGAGCTACAGTGCCTGGCTGGTACTGCCATTTTTTAAAAAAGCTTCCCAGTTAATTTAATGTATCCTCAGGGTAGAGAACCACTGATCTAGAGTAGAGGTCAGCAAAAGTATTCTAAGAAGAAACAGACAGTAAATCCCTTAGGCTTTGCAAGAGGCACTGTCACAACTACTCAACTGCCACTATAGTGTGAAAACAGGTACAGGCCATAGATAAAATGAATGGGTATGGTGTGCTCCAATAAAACTTTATTTGTAAAAATGAGGCAGTGGGCCACAGTTGGCTTACTTCTGTTCTATAGGGAAGAAAGCCTTCACATTTTCTAAGTGTATAGAAAATCATAACTTGGGCTTTACAAGGATAATCTCAAACTCAGAAAAGAGAAGTATCAATATAAAATACTAGCTTTGAAGTTAAAAACAAAAACTGGAGGAGGAAAACCTGCTGATCCAGTCCTCCACGTGGCAGATGGGAACAGCAAAAGAACTGGGCTGTAACCCGTGTTCCATATGAGCTTCTGTACAAGGGAGAGGGAACCAATGGAGGAAAATGGGCAGGTGACATCAGAATAGAAATTGTGATCTACGCTGGAGGAGAAGAGGTAGCAGGAAGGCATGACGGAGTGGAGAATTTTAACCCAAGGCCTGGAAACCCTTTGAAGATGATGATTTGGCCAAGACATTTTGGACCTCACTGGCGTGCTGGCAGCAGGGACTTGAGAATCACCAGCACTTGATGAGTTCAGAGACTCATCAAGCAGATTTCTCAGACAGGAACAAATGCGGAGGCAGGTGGGAACCAGCCCCCACAAGACTGGCTTATGGATTTTGGTTCCAAAAAGGAGGCAACAAATGGCTGCGCAGGGGGAAGAAAGTTGGGGACTCTGCTGAGAACGAAAAAAATAGACACCAGCAGAAGAAAGACTGTGGGAAATGCAACTTGGAGAATTCCCTCCTGGATCAGTTTAGTTCTGGGCCGCTAGGAATGCAGTAGTCCAAAAGAAAAGTTTGCAGATGTCTGAAATATACAAAATGTCCACCCAAAAAAGCTAAGCAGGAAAGACAAAGAGATGAGAGGCACGATCACTGCAAATTTCTAAATTCTGCAGTAGAGGGTTACAGTTCCAGTCTTCCACCGTGATCAGGGAGTAGATACACCCTCAGAGATAATTCACTGATTTGACAAATATTTGCATGCACCTACTGTAACAGGAAAGACTTTGTGCTCCACACAAGTAGTGCAGTGAGGAAGCTTGTGGAAGGGAGAAGACGGTCATTCAAGAATCACACACAAATGTAAAACTGCAACTGTTGTAAATTCCGGAAACAAAAAACAGACAATGCTGGGAAGCTCAGAATGAAGAGACTAGACCTACTTAAGAAACTGGCTCAGACAGTCACAGTGGCTCATGCCTGTAATCCCAGCACTTTGGGAGGCTAAGGCAGGCGGATCACGAGGTAGCAGTTCAAGACCAGCCTGACCAACACAGTAAAACCCTATCTCTACTAAAAATACAAAAATTAGCTCGGCATGGTGGCATGCACCTGCAATCCCAGCTACTGAGGAGGCTGAGGCAGGAGAATCACTTGAATCCAGGAGGCAGAGATTGCCGTGAGCCGAGATTATGCCACTGCACTCCAGACTGGGCGACAGAGTGAGACTCTGTCTCAAAAAAAAAAAGAAAAGAAAAAAGAAAAAGAAAAGAAAATGGTTCCAGAGTGGAAATTGAAGAATGAGTAGGAAGTAAGGAAGTAAAAAGGGAAGAGCCTTCCAGGGGAGAAGATGGCATGCACATAGCCCGGTGGAGGAAGAGTACTGGGCACATGTGAGGGACAGGAGGAAGGGTACTGGAGTTCAGAGAACAATGGCAAGCACAGATACCTGGCTAGAGACGTAAATGGGACAAGGACCAGTGCTAGCAATGGGGGTGGGACAAGAACCAAGGCATTGAAGAAATGTCAGCTGAACCCAGGAACAATGGGATGCCATCGGATGATTTTAAGCAGAGTTAGAAAGGGGATGACAAATCAGATTTGGGTTTCAAAAAGATACCACTGTAAAGAAAAAGGGATTGGGATGGCTGGGCATGGCGGCTCACACCTGTAATCTCAGCAATTTGGGAGGCTAAAGTGGAAAGATAGCTGGAGCCCAGGAGTTTGAGACCAGACTGGGAAAATACAGTGAGACCTCATCCCTACAAAAATTTTTAAAAATTTGGCCAGGCACAGTGGCTCACGCTTGTAATCCTAGCACTTTGGAAGGCCGAGGCAAGCAGATCACTTGAGGTCAGGAGATCAAGACCAGCTTGGCCAATGTGGTGAAACTCTGTCTCTCATAAAAAACATAAGAATTGGCCAGGCATGGTGGCACCCACCTGTAGTGCCAGCCGCTCGGTGGGTGCTGAGGTGGGAGCATCGCTTGAGTCCGGGAAATGGAACCTGCAGTGAGCCAAAAGCATGCCTCTGCACACCAGCCCGGGCAACAGAGTGAGACTCCTGCCTCAAAAAATAAAAGTTAAAAAAAAAAAAAAAAAGGGATTAGGAGAAGTGAAGGGTAGGGAGCAGATACAGAAACCACCTGGAGGCTTTCATGATAGATCTCTAACTAGAAGCAGTGTCACAACTGACTAGGAATTGTAGCTTTCCATCAGTTTAATTTCAGTCCAGGTCCTGAATTTGAGACATTTATCACAGATTTACTAGCAATGGGTAAAGCATTAAACCTTTCTCATTATCTTCTGTTCTGAGCCCTAAACACAGACAATATAGGCTCTGCAAGCGATGGCTGCTATACAAAGTGAGTGTATGATAAAAAGAAAAAGTGACTCCTAGGAAGCCAATCCTGTCTAGATCTTCAGCAGCTGACACTCACATCACCCTGCCCAAGCTCTTCAAGACCCTAAAAAACTTCATCGTTTTTTTAAATGAATTTTTCTCAACTTATTCGCTACGTGTATAACTCCCTCTGGGACCTTCCAGGAGGTGAATGGTCATAGCAGCACAGAAGACAATTGGTTCAATATTTGGGTGGTTCGTAATCCTGGATCCTACCCAAGCAACCTCATCCCAAGATATGTAAGAGCTGTGCCATGCTGGTGCACAAAATTGCTCTGGCCTTTCACATAATACAAACTATACATGAGAGACCAATGTGTGCTATTAAACCTATGCTCACTGATTTCATGTAAAGATGGAATTTCAATATAAACTTTAAAAAAAAGGGGGGGACCTATTTTAAATTTCCAGACAATTACAAGTGAGGCAAAATGCTGCCTTTTGCCAGCTGTATTACTTTTTGGGGGAAAAAAAGCAAACAGACTTTTCCTCTTTTATGTTTCATATCTAAGCCACAAGCCAGCAAACACTGGTATTTACTCCAATGTTAATAAAAGTAAATTGCTTTGTGGTTTTGGGTCATTGATATAAAACTTGTGCTCCTTTTAGTTTATGTTATGTATAAAAGTTCGAAATTTCAAGATGCATCTAGCACCAACTGATGACTTACGTATGCTTTCCTATTTGATTCAAAGCATTTTTTTAAATTTATGTTTGAATTATTTCTGCTTTTCTATGCCAAGTGCTCTCATGATTCCTGTGGGATTCTTTTCCTCTCTTCTTCTATCTTTTGACCTTCAGGATGTTAGAACTTTTTTTTTCTTCTTAAGATATCTCCTGGATGATAATCTATTTAAGGAGGAAATCAAACCCAGAAGAAGTTACATTACCAGTGAAAACTCTCATCTCGAACTGTAAGTTACCAATAAAGATTTTTCTCCCAGAGAGATGGAATCTAATTAATCCTTTCTGTAGTTGCCTTTTTACTTCCTACAGGATACAAGTCAACTGGGACAAGCACAAACAACTTGAAAAGAACATTCTAGGACCCATACACAGATGTCAAACATACTGCCCCCTCCCAAATCCATCGAATCCCCACACCAGATGTTGGGGCTGGATGCACTCAAAAAGGTCAGCATTTTTCCAAGTCCGTCTTTCCATCAGCCAGATGTTCAAGTACACAGTTCCCTTTATAATTATTTATCATACAAAGAGAACTTTGCAGACTTCAAGCAGCAGCCCCTTTGGCAACACTGGCCAAAATGCTAAATAGGTTGGTCTTCTGCAAACTGTCCAAAAACATGCTACTGATTTAGAGAGTCCTGCAAAACAATCAATCATGGGCAAAGCCCTGATGAAGGGCTGTGGGCTGCACATGCGCATTTCATTAGACTCTTACTCAGGTCGGAGCACTTTTCTCTTTTATGTTTTTAAAGGAAGATAATGATTTCCATGCAAAGCAAAGGAAATGTGAGGGAGAAACGCCACTTGGGCTCATGTTTTGCTGATGGCCTTCACAATTCTAAATCCTCAAAAAAGTTTTGAAGGCCTTCTAGCCATAAGGAAACTGCCAAGCTTTCAAGAGCCTAACAGAAATCAGACACTGGCCCTCAACACAACCCCAACAAACCCTGCTTCTGTTTTATTACTTTTGTGGCAGTTTGTCACAATGTCCTAAGGGAGATATCACTAAGCTAACAGTGTGCTCTTACTCTAGAGATTTGAGGCTGAAGGTAGGTACCAAACAGCCCAGTGAGACCACAGACTCTCAGCTTCTCAAAAGCCATCCATAATTTTATGCTTTTTATCTTTTTTTAAAGTAAAAGACAATAGAAGTTGTGCAACTCACAATAGAATACACATCAAATGAGGCAAAACCTCTTTAGTTATTTTGAAGCAATCGAAGAAGTAAGTCCAAACAAACTGCATCCAGCATTCTAAAACTCGAGTGAGAGAAGCTTGACCAGTGGCACGGATTCTGCAGCCAGACTGTTCAGCCACATCCTGTTCAGCCACCTCCTAGCTGTGAGCAGGTCATACTAAAACACCCTCTCCCTCGTTTCCTCATTTGAAATTAAAGGTAACAACAGTACCTACCTCATAATGTTTCTGTGAAAATTCAACAAATTAATGGGTGCTTAGCAAGTACTGGTGTTTAGAAGGCCTAGCATAGGCTAACCACTATATAAATGTTCATTATTCCAATTTCCACAAGACCATAAACAAACCAGATACTTGCCTCTTGAGTGTTAAACAAATGAAAGGAAGTTGGGAGCAACAGAGCCAATTGGAGATCATTTGTTTATAAAAATATTAAAAACAACCGCAATTTCCAATGGGCCAATGTGCAGTACCTGCCACAGTCAGGGGAACTGAGGACGGCAGGAAGCTCATCGGAGCAGGCGTTTCCTCGCCAGCATGCATGGTGCTCTGGCTCCGAACATCTGTCAACTACACCCACTGAAATAAAAGGCTTTTCTATAAGAGGAAAAGCCAGAGGGACACACCTACTCAACCACTCATAATGGCACCAAATGAACCAAGAGAGGGCTGATGGGTTGCAGAGGAACGCATGACCACAACAGGTGGCTCTTTTGGGCTTTTATGCCTTTAAAAATTATTTATATTCTTATTTTGAGTAATTAGAAAAATACTGAAAAGCACCATGACTCAATCACAAAACCAACATACCTAAATCTCTTCTCAAAATTGACAACTTTAAAAAAGTCTTCCTATGTATATTTAAGATCTATAGTGTAATATTATAAGATACATATATAATAAGCCGGGCGCGGTGGCTCAAGCCTGTAATCCCAGCACTTTGGGAGGCCGAGGCGGGTGGATCACGAGGTCGAGAGATCGAGACCATCCTGGTCAACATGGTGAAACCCCATCTCTACTAAAAATACAAAAAATTAGCTGGGCATGGTGGCACGTGCCTGTAATCCCGGCTACTCAGGAGGCTGAGGCAGGAGAATTGCTTGAACTCAGGAGGCGGAGGTTGTGGTGAGCCGAGATCGTGCTATTGCACTCCAGCCTGGGTAACAAGAGCAAAACTCCGTCCCAAAAAAAAAAAAAAAAAAAAAGATACATATATAATAAGATGATTACTAGTACAAATTAACCTATGCATCACCTCATTCTACAGACTAAGGCCAAGGTTTAATATAGCTGAAGGATGTTTCAGCAAACCTGGGGCTCACGTAGCATTGAAACAGGCTCCTGCTACAAGAGAAGCATCAGCACTTGCCAGTGACAACCATAACTTCATCATAAAGCTGAAGTGATAGGCATTTCTATTTATTTATTTATTTATTTTAGAGACAAGGTCTCTGTTGCCCAGGCTGGAGTACAGTGGCACAATCATAGCTCCCTGCAGCCCCCAACTCCTGGGTTCAAGCCATCCCCACCTCAGCCTCCCACATAGCTGGGACTATAGGCATATGCCACCATGTCTGGTTACTTTATTTATTTATTTATTTTTTAGAGACAGGGTCTTACTATGTTGCCCAGGCTGGTCTCAAACTCCTGAGCTCAAGCAGTCCTCCCACCTCAGCTTCCTGAAGTGTTGGGAATATAGGTGTGAGCCACTGTACCTGGCTCCATTTCAATTTTTGAATGCCAGGATCAGTCGCTTTAAGTCCATTGATTGAACTTAAATTGATTGAAATATTTCACTTGATGACATATTAGTTCAAAAGTAAGGGTAGAAAACTTATTCACATTTTAGGGCCAGCTAGTTCTAGCAAAATCCCCCAGACCTGCCTCTTTAGTATTCCTCCTACCTTGACATGGGTCTAGAAGCTGCCTCTCTGTCTCTTTCCTACCTCTTAAACATGTCCATGGCCTAGACACTAGTTGGTGATAGCCACATCCCCTCCCCACAACCAGGATCACCTCTGTTCTCTCAGTTCTACTATTTCTGCTCATTTCCTCTGTCCCCACCACCAATCTCTCAGACTCCCCAGGGATGGAGCCAGCACCTGCATTTTTAATAAGCTCCTTTTCCCCAGGAGATTCTGACTCCAGTCTAGGCAATGCATTTCTTGAAGGGGCCAGACGATATTTAATGTGATATACCCAGTGTCTATCACAGTGCCAAGCACGCAGCAAATGGCGAAAAACTATGTATTTAATGGATGAATCCATAGCAACTTCAACTTCTCAAAGGACTTGGCGCCTGGAACCTCCCTTTTCTAAGTGACAGGCTCCTGCATACCATTCCCGCCTTACCTCAAACCTCCTCTGCACCCTACCCTGTGCAGGATCTCCTCAAAGATCTTGAACTCAAGAGGTTTCCTAGTGGCAGCACCTGCTTCCTGCCATCCTTTTACTCTTGATACTACCTCACACCTACTGGACCTATTAACAGTTTTCATTTCCATCGAGATCTCCAGTCACCTCTCCTCCTGACCTCTCACTTCTGTTTTGGTTTTGATGACTTTTGAATGCAACTGGGTCATCAACAATTTCAGATGGAGTTAGCATCTTCAAATTTGCCAAGATTTGGAGCATAGAGTCTACTCCATCTGCACTTAAAGGAAGCCACAAATTCTTAGTGGTTGGCTCTCTTCCCAAATATGCAACCATCACTTCTAGGAAGGCAACTTCCAAATTCATATTTCTAGCCCAATCTCTAACCAGCTCCAAGATAGCTTCACATATGTCTCTGGATATCCTCAAACCCATCATGGCCCAAAGCAAACTTAATATCCCTCCTCCCAATCAGATTCTTCTCCTGGTCCTCCCCTCTGCTCTTCTCCTGGTCCTCCCCTCCCCTCCCTTCCCCCTTTTTCTTTTTCTCTCTTTCTCTTTCTCTCTCTCTTTCTTTCTCAAGGTCTTTCTCTGTCACTCAGGCTGCAGTGTAGTGGCATGATCATGGCTCACTGTAGCCTCAACCTCACAGGCTAAAGCAATCCTCCCACCTCAGCCCCTACAAATAGCAGGGACTACAGGCATGTACAATCATACCTGGCTAATTTTTAATTTTTGTAGAGATGGAGTATCACTATGTTGCCCAGGCTGGTCTCAAACTCCCAGACTCAAATGACCTTCCCACCTCAGCCTACCAAACTGCTGGGATTACAGGCATGAGCCATCATGTCCAGCCTCTTCTCCTGGCTTCTTATTGCATCTAAAAGTACTACCAAGGCATTTACCACAGAATCAAACACATCAGTACTTGTCTTGGCTTCATTCCCCCTCCCCACCATGGATTCTATAATCTTATAAGGCAGGCTCATTTTACCTCTTTGCTGCCTCTCAAATCTGCATCTGCCTTTCCATGTGCACTTCTCTAACACAGCCTTCATGACAGCATACAGACAGCACTGCCCAAGAATGTTCTGCAATGATCGAAATGTCCTATATCTGCACTATGCAATATGGTAGCCACTAGTCACATGCGAATACTGAGTACTTGTAATACAGCTAGTACAACTGAGAAACTGAATTTTTAATTCAATTATTTCAATTTAAATTTCAATAGTCACACTTGACTAGGGGCTACCATAACGGCTGTGCAGATTTTTATAGTCAATTAGAATTCTATCTGTGCGATCCTCTGTCCGTTCACTCTAAGATGCATATCCTACTGCCCATACCCTCTCTCTGCTTTATATCACAGGCGACTTAAATTTCCCAGGCCCTCTTGACAATTGGCTTCCAGGTAAGAAAGTCTCACCAATATTCATCTATCAGTCAGAGGCTTGGGTAAAGGCTGTGGGGAGGGGAAGTGGAAAAGCCAGGAAATGTTCCCCTCCCTAACTTTGCCTCAGGTGGCATCCTTAGCAATGGTCATTTCTCCTCCATGGTTCTAACTTTCCCTGGTCAGCGCCTCCCTCCACATTATAGCTCTGACTGCAAGCTTCGTCTTAGTTCTAGCTCCCACTTAGCAGCCTCTGTCTCTGGACTCAGGTAAAATATCCTCCCTAAGTTCCTTCAGCCCTAGGAGTAGTTAGTGGTAGCTTCTTGCTACTGTTAATCTCTGGATTGCTTCCCTGTCTCCTGTTTGGTTCTTAGCCCTTATACCATCCACATACCCAATTTGCTCTATTAAGTTCCCTCCATTAAAATACCTAAAATGGGTTGTGTGCAGTGGCTCACACCTATAATCCCAACTCTTTGGGAGGATGAGGCAGGAGGACTGCTTGAGCCCAGAAGTTCAAAACCAGCTGGGGCAACAGGGTGAAACCTTGTCTTCACAAACAATTAAAAACATTATTTGGGTGCAGTGCCACATACTTGTGGTCCCAGCTACTTGGGAGGCTGAAGAGGGAGAATCACTTAAGCCCAGGAGATCGAGGCTGCAATGAGCTGTGTTCACGCCACTGCATTCCAGCTTGGGTGACAGAGCAAGAAACTGTCAAAAACGAAGGAAGGAAGGGACAGAGGGAGGGAGGGAGGGATGCAAAGAAACACCTAAAATGCTTTTTCTTTTACTCCCTGAACACTAATATACCATCCTAACTAAATTTTCCTCTTTAAGCTCTTTATCCTGATAATTGCTGTCATGAAACTCAGCCATAATCAGCATGTTAATCATCTAAATAGTAAATGATATAAAAGTATATCAGAAATCATAATTTGTACAGTGCCAAGCATGTTATTGGCAGTTTTGCATGTTCTAGTTCTTTGTTCCTTATAAGAACTCTATGAAATCAGTATTATTTTTCCCATTTTATAACTGAAAATAATGAGGCTTAGAGAGAAACTTAAGCAGGTTAAACAGCAACTAAATGACTCAGCCTGCCTCAAAAGTTCATGTAAGTTCATGCGAACTCATTCCACTCAAGTGCACTATTGAAACACTGTCAATTCCTTCCCATTGTCTCAGGAAAGAGTTCAACTTCCTTAGCCTGATATTCAGAAAACAACTCATAATCCATCTTTAACTCACCTTTCCAGACTTGGCTCCTACTCTGTCCTTACCCAAACCCAAACTGAACTATGTGTTGATATGTGATTAGTATCATTCCACCCCTATTTGATTACTAGGTGCCTCTTAAGATCTGTTCAAACTTTAATGTCAACATATTCATTTGTTTTTTTATAAGTCACTTGTTTAATCATTTTATGGTAGCAAATAAATTGGAAACAGGATTAATGTGCAGAAGAAGGAGACTGGTTTGTTACAAGTTCTTCCTTTCATAGTGTGAGATACTATGCATCAAGTTTTTTTTAAATTTTGTGGATACATAGCAGCTGTATGAGGTACATAAGATATTTTGATACAAGCAAACAATGCATAATAATTATATCAGGGTAAATGAGGTATCCATCATCTCAAGCATTTATCCTTTGTGTTACACACAATCCAATTATACTTTTAGTTATCTGGTCAACATATTTATTGATTGCCTCCTATCTTCAAAGTACTTTTCTCTTTCTTGCCCTTCCCTGAAGTTTCCCATTTCATAGTTCCTCATTTATTTATCCATTATTTACCTTATAGTCTAATTATTTTAATACCTTTACTAAATAATAAAGTCTTTGAAGGCAAAGATGATATTTTAAGGATTTTTAAAATCTCCAATCAGCATTTAAGAGGGACTTTTACTAATCACTCTTAGATGATTTGCAAATGTGTTTTGAATGGATTTGCATTAACTGTTCACAAATGCAGCATCATATGATTTCTTAAAAGAAATGAAAGTCAAAGGCCAAGGCTTTATCCAAAGTCTACCTTCACTCTAGTTAGGGATGTGGACTCTAGAGCCAAACTGTGCAATGGCCTATGTTCTAACTCAGCCCTAGCACTGAGTAGCTGTATGACCTGGACTAAGCTACTTAGCCTCCCTGGGCCACTGTTTTCTCACTCATAAAATAAAAATAATAGAACTACTTGCTTCAGTACTATTGGGAGGATTAAACGAGCTCAAATCGTCTGATTGATAAAATCACTATTGCAATAAAAGATACTGCTGTAGCTATTTCACTGGTATTACAAGAACTCATGCAGAAAAAAAAAAAACTCAAAATAGTGTGTCTGGCATCCAGGAGTTGAATAAAATTGGAAATAAAAGAATGTTGAAATGCAAACTCACTAACAAGATAAGTAATTTTACTGGTTATTTTAAAGGAACAAGAGATTTCGTCTGTGTTAGTATCAAGTCAGAAGATATCACCCCACCATTGGCTATCTTGTCTGAGGTCAGTCTTTCTTTAACAGGTTAATGTAACCACCATGATTAACAAGACTCCTGACGTTATAGACTAACCACAGCAGTAACAATTTAGGACTTGAATAAGTCACCAAACTCAGAACATTAAATTAATTTGTGTGCTGAGTCGAAGCAACTAAATGCAGAGGTCCTCATCAGCATGTTTGCAGCACAGCTGTTTATTTTTTTTTAAGTCATTTTAGGCATTGTATGAAATAACTCTAGCTGACAACTAAATAAATGATGCCAACCACCTGGAAATAGCTGAGCCTTGAAGCCACATTCTTAGAAGCTGATTAGAAAGAAACAGTGAAAGAGCATCTGCAGCTGACCTTGCACCCAGAGGGATGAAAGCAGTGTCCTCTCCAAATATCCATTCTGAGTTGTAAAAACCAAACTGAGCAGTGTCTCTCCCCACTGCATACAATCCAGCCCCACCCTCTCTGCCCCTAGACTGTTTCCAAACTAATCATTCCTGGCTCACCCCTCTCCTTTTAGAGTTAAGGGGAACACACCCAGATGTGGTCAACCAGAATTTGCTCACATTATTGTTTGATACATTAAATAACAAATCATCCTTTTATCTAAAGCCATACTTTTAAACACTATAATTGATAGCAGCCTCCCTTTCTTCATATTTCAATGGTCAGCTATTGTTTTCCTTTTAATCTGGAAAAAATGCAATCTAGAGAATAAACTATCATAAATATTTATAATAGTCAAATCCATAGAGAAATATAGTATGTTTTATGGCTGCATCTAAGGTGTTCATGTCAATAACCCCAACTAATAGTCAAAGAAGCATGTTTTCATTAAATGTGACCACACACATGCTCGCGCGCATGCACAAGCACAGCTGTAAAACCCTCAGGTATATATTTTCTGTGCCAACAAAGCATTTACTGCAGAATCAGAGAAGGTCAGGATTTCAAATTACCATTCTCTCACCACTGAGCATGGGGTTGCCCTTAAACCATACCTACCATGCAGTGAAAACAGCCTAATAATCAGATCAGATTCACAAGTGCTTTCTAGAAAATAGCTTGCTGTGAATGTTGACGTGCCCTGCATAGCTTGCGTCTCTGCTTTATCTTTTAGCAATGGCTGTGAAATGTGCACTGCCACTAGATACACTACTTGTGACACACACTGAAGGGGCTGTTTGAATGCTACAGATTTCTCGCAGAGCTGACTTGGGGAAACACACCAGGAAGGGTGCAGCCTCCTCCAGCACAGAACACAGAATGGCTGGCCACACCTACTCTCAAATATGCAGTTGTTTTGCTCTCAGATGCACATTCTCTCTCTCTCTCTCTCTGACCCCGTCATTCACTCATTTGAAAAACACTCCATTTTTATTAATTTCCATTAGCAAACATCAAATTTTTTTCAGAGTGCAAGTGGAAGTCTTTAAACAATTTCTTTACGAACTGATGAAATAGAAACCATTTTAGTTTAATAAAACAATGATCAAAAAGAATCACTTTACTGTTTGATTTACTCACTCCCTTATTTACCAAACAGATTTTATCCCAGTCCTGGAAGAAATTTACATTGTAGCAGCGGATAAAAAAAAAAAATCCATGTGCATGTAGTTTGCTAATGATGTTGAGGGACATGAAGGGAGCATGAGGGCAGTTATGGGAGAGAATGATGTGTGTGAAGGGGCAGGCATTGAAAGAGAATAACGGGGCATAGGGGGGTTGACTGACATGAGGTGGGAGGGAAGGACCAGATAGGCTTCTCCAAAGCAGTGGTATTTAAACTTAGGTAGGAAAAATGAGTTGACGTTGACCAGAGTAAGACTGTTGGAGAAGATGGGGCAAGGAGAGAAGGGTAGAAGAAGGGAGGGAGACGGAAAAGAAATAGAACGGTAGAAAAAGGAAGACTGTTCCTTTCAGAGAAACAAGATAAATGGAGGTACTTGGGCTGGAGACTCATCCTAAGAAACAAGCTTTAGATAACAAATAAGTGAGCAACATGAGAGAGTATTAGTATCTTTAATGTAGAAAGAAGTTATGCAAACAAGGCAAATACCCCAAAGGATAAAAGAGCAAAGGGCATAAACAGAAATCTCACAACAGAAATACATATATGCAATTGACCTTGGAATAACACAGTTTGAACTTCACGAGTTTAGTTCCATGTCAATTTTATTCTGCTTCTGCTACCCCTGAAACAACAAAACCAACCCCTCTTCTTCCTCCTCAGCAGGTGTGGGGAGAAAAGTCCTCTTGTTTGCTGCAGTCCTTCTAGAGCACCACCTGGCCCTGATAAACAACCTACGTTAGGTACATATTTTTTGTGTCAGCAACTACATTGAGTATCATCAAGTATGAAGGGTATGAATGATTTCCCAGAACATTGCAGGCACTGAAGTATTCACTCAAATATTTATCAAGCACCTAGACCATACACGGCCCAGGTATTGTGGGTGCTACAAAGATGAGAAAGATCTTCTCCACCCTCGAGAACCAGCTAATCTATTGAGGGCAACAGAAAAGCACACATTTAGATATAAGACCTGGTGAACACTAAAGTGGTACAAAAACTGCTATTAACAACAAAGATTCCCCAAAAAATGAAGAGCCACCTGATTTTGAGAGACTGAAGAAGGCTTCGTAGAAGATTTGGCATCCGAAACTGCCCTTGCAATAGAAGAAGGAAGGAGGTGTCGGATTTCAGGAACTCCTGAGAGTGGAATGGTGAACAAACAAGCACCATCCCTGCCTCCTAGAGTCTACAGTCTGGCAAGGGCTTTAAACAAGAATGATGAGAAGACAAAGTTGAGGGAGCTATGAGAATATCTTAAAGGCAAGCATCAAAAAATACAACAAAGCCCAGTGTTGAAGAGAATGCAGGGAATTGAAACTCAAATACAGCACTGGTAGAACAGTAAGTTGGCAAAATCACTTTGAAGAGCAACTGACCAAAATCCAGTAAAGCTAAAGATAACACAAATCATTTGACTCAACAATGATACAGATATGCCTAGACAAACTCTCACACAAGACACACAAGATTGTTCAATCTAGCAAGCTTTACAAAAGTGAAATATTGAAACACTGTTTATTAACAGATGATGATGTGAATATATATTAATAGTATTTTCATACAATAAAACTTGCAGCAAAAATTATAAACTAGAACTATATGGGTAAATTCTATGCAAAGGCATAGAAAGCAGGTTGCAGGATTACATAATCAGTGTGCTATTTCTATAAAGTTCAAAAACATGCAAAATAATCTTATATATAGTTTATGGATACATATACATGTAGTAAAAATACAAAAGCATGAATGGGAATGATGAAAGCCAAATTTAATCTAGTGGTTACTTCTAAATATGGAAAGAGAATGGAATTGGGGAGGTTTATAGAGTGAGCTCCACATAGATATTTTACATACTTCCTTCCCTGAAAGGAAGCTCTTCAAGCCAGAAAACACCAGTTATCTGTTAAGTACTCAGCATCCAGCACTATGCCTCACAAGTTATGTAAGCAAATGTGTGTTGAGTGAGTCAACAAGTCACCATTTCATCTCAGCATTACTTAGATGTATGTTGCCATGGCTTTGACTAGACACATCATTCCTTTCCACTGTTTCTTCTAGCTGCATAAAAACAAGTGCAAATATCTGCATACTGCCCAAGGAATTTACATGGTTGAAAACCCAGGAATAAGCCAGCACAATGACAGACCTAAGAAAGACAGGCTCACTCAGAAGAAGTTATCTTATTAAGAGATGACCAAAGAAGAAATGTGATCCCCAAAAAAGGGGGATCATCTCAGACCTTAGTGATATTTAAAGAGTGAGAAATCTACTTGAGCAAAAATCATAAAAAGGATTTGAGAATCATACGATACAACCTTAAAATTTTTATGATTCTTTCTTTTAAATTTCTTTTTATTTTTATATATTTAGGGTATACAAGTACAGTTTGTGGCCAGGAGCAGTGGCTCACACCTATAATCCCAGCACTTTGGGTGACCAAAGCAGGCAGATCATGAGGTCAACAGATCGAGACCATTCTAGCCAACATGGTGAAACCCTATCTTTACTAAAAATACAAAAATTAGCCAGGCGTGGTATAGCATGCCTGTAATCCCAGCTACTCAGAAGACTGAGGCAAGAGAATCGCTTGAACCCAGGAGGCGGAGGTTGCAGTGGACTGAAATTGCACCACTGCACTCCAGCCTTGCTACAGAGCAAGACTCCGTCCAAAAAAAAAAAAAAAAAAAAATCAAGGTCAGGGTTTTAACATACAGACATTGCATAGTGGTAAAGTCCAGGCTTTTAGTGTACCCATCACTAGACAGTAAACATTGTATCTAATAGGTAATTTTTCAACCCTCAGCCCCTCCTACCTGCCTACCTTTTATAGTCTCCAGTGTCTATTAATCTACTGTCTGTATAAAGACATTATAATTCTTCCTTCAATAGATACCCAAAATAAGTGACCTCTAATTCCCTAATCATGACATTAGAAGAGATCTGTGTCCTCCTCCCCATCCCCTGTACACAACTCTGTGTTTCCCTATGACCTTCTGGATAACTTCATTCATACTAATGATAGGAATCAAAGCAATTCCTGAGAGCTGTTTGTAAGTCAACCATTGTTAGGAGGAGTAGAGACGTGTCACTTCACAACATCCCAAAGTGAGTTATCACATGTAAGTCCACACTTTTAAAGATACCACCCTATGTTAGCTTTACAGCCAATTCATCATCCACAAATCTGCCAAAAGATATTTTCAAACTGGAAGTGCATGACAAGCTAAGGTACTACCTCTCACAAAGGGACTTGTATATTCAGAGACAATGAAGTGTTCCAGGGGCCATGGGCAGGGAAAGTATTCTAGGTATCTGTGATGAAGAAATCCATGTACCAAACAGCTATAATGAAGCTTATGAAAGGAAATAAGGCCAAGTCTTCAAAGGAGGATTGGAAACAGTTAAAAGCATGAAGCTCAGCTATTCAATAACTTTACATAAATAAAATAAGGAAGGAACTTCAAAAGGGAGAGAAGAGGTGGCTGGACATGGTTGCCATAGCAGTGAAAGCATGCTTTTGCCTTTTTGTCATGTACTGGAGGGCGGTTGGGAGAGGCTCTACGGACTACAGCTAGAGCCTATAGGAAGAGCCAGGCGGGGGCTGAGTTATTTGATTCTGAGAAGAAAAGAAGAAAGAGTTTATCCAGAAAGCGTGCCTAGGGCTTATGAGGAGGCAAAGTGGTGAATGAAGCCTTCCTTGAGAAACAAGTCCAACTGGCAGAGGCTTCCCAGCATGGAGACATCTGGATAAAAGGTAAGAAGATGGGGCAGGTGGGAGCTTAGCTAAAGGAATGAAACTTTGTGCAGAATAAAAAAGATGAAAGAAAAAGAAAGAACGTAATAATTGAACTCACAGTGCTACCCTGAAGATAGAATTTTTCACTGAGGACTATAATGAGGTAACAAACATCAAGGCAAGCGTTTGGAACCGGGAACTACAGATCTGTGAATTGCAAAGGTTTCCCATTCTTTCAAACTTAAATATTTCTGCTTTCAGCTGTAGGATTTGAGATGAAAGATGCAGTGTTGAGTGTTTGCACAATAGGACAATCATCAAGTATTCCTGAACCAGCACTAAATGGGGGAGAGGGGAGATAGGAGAGGCCCCAGGGGGAGGGAAAGACTCTCAAGAGTTGGAAATGCCACAGAGAATAGCAGGATGGGGATCTGTGAGTCTTCTTTGACCATAGAAATAAAAGTGTTTTAAAATAATTACCCTTTTAGGGTATTTCTTATTTTTTCCATGTAATGCAAATTTTCAATCATCTGTATTTCTAAAGACTAATATAAGAAGGAAAAGGAGGCCAGGCACGGTGGCTCATACCTCTAATCCAGCACTTTGAGAGGCCAAGGCGGGCAGATCACAAGGTCAGGAGATCAAGAACAGCCTTGCTACTGCAGTGAAACCCTGTCTCTACTAAAAATACAAAAAAAATTGTCAGGCGTGGGGGTGCATGCCTGTAGTCCCAGCTACTCGGGAGGCTGAGGCAAGAGAATCACTGGGATCTGGAAGGCAGGGGTTGCAGTGAGCCGAGATCATGCCACTGCACTCCAGCCTGGGTGACAGAGCAAGACTCCATCTCAAAAAGAAAAGAAGAAAAAGGAGATCTTGGTAGTAGTGAGTTTTTTATGCAGTCTTTTTCTCATAATAGTATGTCAGCTTCTATACTTCCTCTATGATGAGCCACACACGCAAAGTGAATTATCAAATTGAGAGCTCAATCTGTCCTGACAAAGGACAATCTTAGACAAATTCAAATATGTAAATAACCAAACTGTACAGCAACATCCCCTACAACTTTTTTGTGGTGGTTGTTGTTTTTGAGAGAGAGAGAAAAAAAGTTTTACTCTGTGGCCCAGGTTAGGTGCAGTGGCGCAATCTCAGCTCAGCAACCTCTACCTCCTGGGTTCAAGCAATTCTCCTGCCTCAACCCTCTGAGTAGCTGGGACTTCAGGTGCCCTCCACGCACAGCTAATTTTTGTATTATCAGTAGAGACAGGATTTCACCACATTGGCCAGGCTGGTCTCGAACTCCAGACCTCAAGTGATCCGCCCACCTCAGCCTCCCAAAGTGCTGGGATTACAGCATGAACCAATGCATCCGGCCATCATCCCCTACAACTTTGACACTACAAAATTAAATGTCTGCCTTACCTTTGATTCCCTCTACTCATGCAGCAAATTTACTACACAGACACTTGTGGAATACCAACTACATGTCAGTCACTCCACTCCATTCTCTTACTTCCCTAACATGGTTTACCCATATTATTTCTGGTTTGATCCCATTTTACAAATATTCTAATTTTCTAAGGCCCCAAACCCAATAAATCTATAAACTTGACTTGATAAAATAAACATAAATAAATCTTAAATAAAAAGAGAAATACATCGTGTTCCTGATTAGCAAGATTCAACATTATAAATGTATCAGATTTCCCTAATCATATATAACTTCAACTTTGTATCAATCAATGTTATGGACTGAACTGTGCGCTGCTCGCTGCTCGGCAAATTCATATGTTGAAGTCCTAACCCCTAGTACCTCAGAATGTGACCTTATCTGCAAATGGGGTCATCACAGATGCAGTTAGTGAAGCTACAAAGAGGTCATACTGAAGTAGGGTGGGCCTCTAATCCAGTGTGACTTTATGCCATCATAAAGGGGGAAATCTGGGAACAAAGGTAGGCATACAGGGAGAATGTCAGGTGAACATGAAGAAGGCGAAAGAGCGAGGCCTGGCACAGAGCCTTCCTGAACAGCCCTCAGGAACCAACCCTGCCAACACTCTCCTTTTGGGCTTCCAGCCTCCAGAACTGCTGAGATGACAAATTCTGTTGTTCCAGCAACCCCCTTGGTGGTGGTTTATTGTAGCAGCTCTAGCAAACTCCTATGATTAATGCCCAGTTAATAAGCTTTAATGTTTGGAATTGATCTGAACCCATTTTTCTGGATTTTTTAAACTCTGACCAGAAAATAGCATCAATATTCTAGGAATCTTTCCCTAGGAAGATACGTGGGAAAGTGCAAAGATTCATGTATAAGGGAGAATAAACTTGTTAACATCACTATAATAAGAAAGAAAGAGAAAGCGAAGGTGGGGGAGACAATGTAAGCCATGCACAAGTCCAATCCCCGGGACCCAAAACGGGATACAAACAAATGAATATATTGTTACAATAAACAGCTGTGGCTGTTATGGGGAAAAGGAGGTAGGCCCATCTGCCTGGGCTTCAGAGAGTAAGGAAGGCGAGCAGAGCAGGTAAACCTGGGTATATGCTGTGTGAATTATACCAAGTTTGCCAAAAAGACAGGGAAAAGGAGAACATTCCAGGTAGAAAGTCAAGATGGGGCGATGGCACTGGGCGGGAAAAGTCAACATCTGGGAGCACTGCCTGGAGTTCTGCAAGGCCAGAGAGCGGGGAATGGGTTGGAAGGGTGCCAGAGAATGAGAGAGAGGTCCAGAAGTCAGGTGAGCCCAGACCAAACTGGGACCGTGTACGCTAACTGAAGGCCATCAAAATGGAAGGGGGGCCCACAGAGGCTGAGTCACGGGGGCATGTGGAGAAAATACCAGCTTTTTTTACTAAGTGCTGAACCCTGTGTGTGTTTGATAATGTAACACTATATCAGTACAGTGGCATATATCATTTACAAATGGTTTATTTTCTTTTTTTTTTAAAGCTTGAAATAGAAATTAACAAATGTATTTCTATCGATGTAAGTTGGGGGTGCATGCTCAAAAACTTTTTTACTGAAGAGTTAATAAAGTTTGGAGACCACTGTATTAGCCTATAGATGCGGAAGTTCATCTCTTCTTTTGAGGCTTCCACAGAGGCTGCAACCTCAACCCAAGAAAGGAACGGTTGGGAAATGCTAGCTAAAAGGTACAGGTTCTTCTTTTGAAGTCATAAAAATATTCCAAAATTGATGTGGGTGATGGTTGCACAACTCTGTGAATATACTGAAAAGCATGATTTGCACACTTTAAATTGATAAACTCTATAGTATATGAATTATTTCTCAATAAAACTGTTAAGAAAAAAGTCTTTTAAAAAAAAGAATTAATGAACTATGCTTCCTTACGTACTGACATAATGCTTCTGATTCCTGGGTCACTGCCAGCCAAGGAGAGCACACTGTGATAAATATCTGTGAGGAAACAGACAAGCTCAGGCAGCTGAGTCTGCAGGTATAATGCAACTGCAGAATCAGTGACTCAAATGCTATGGGTGAGTCTTTGAGCCCTCTCAACAGACATTGCCCTAGCCTCAACCAATCAGCCTGACCTCTCCAAGGATGGGTGGGATTTTGCTGGTCCTACCAACATAAAGCAAACCCAAAGCTGGAACTCTAGAAGAAATACAGGAAAGGTACCTCCTACAACATCACTGCAGACAGCTCTGTGTAGACACACAACAGAGAATAACAATGTAAAAGCTTCCAAAAGCTCCGACATTCAATGTACTCCAGCATTTTCTATTCCATTTCATTTTTTTTTTAATGCTACTCCTGGGCTGGGCACAGTGGCTCATGCCTGTAATTCCAGCACTTTGGGAGGCCAAGGCTGGCAGATCATCTGAGGTCAGGAGTTCAAGACCAGCCTGGCAAAATTCTGTCTATTAAAACCAATGGGACAAAACCCCATCTCTACTAAAAATACAAAAACTAACCAGGCATGGTGACATGCACCTGTAATTCCAGCTACAGAAGAATTGCTTGGACCGGAGAGGCAGAGTTGCACTCAGTGGAGATCATGCCACTGCACTCCAGCCTGGGTGACAGAGGGAGACCCTGTCTCAAAAGAAAAAAAAAATGCTACTCCCAACCCACTAGCTTGATTTCATTACCGTTTTAAGGGTCATATCCAGCAGTTTGAAAATCACCGTTCTAGAGGTAAGTTGGTAAGACAGACAGACATTTGTCTTGATATGCTTGTCTCCATGGTCCCACATTTTCAGGATCCAGAATTAATCCATTCAACAAGAATTTTCCTTCAGTTTAATAAAAGATGTGACTATTAACATATGTTCTGTATTATGAAAAACAGATTTTTAAGAGCAGATGTGCAATTCCCAGCTCCATTACTTTATTAAAAAAGAATATTTAGTTTTCCTTGAAGATTCCATGAATCATAGTCATCTAGTTTGGATTGACATCACTTCATTAATAATAAAAACAGCATTTTGCTGCCCAAGGTTTGTCTTCTTTCCAGATATAGACAAGAGTGGTGATCCTGTTAAAGAAGTAGATAACAGTATTTAACCCAACTTGCCAACAGTCCTTGTAGCCTTCCTCAAAATACTCCTCTTGAAATGCAATAAATAAATTTATTTGTTGTTGAGTTTGGGGGTTTTAGGGACACTCTTTGTTTGAGTCAGGGTCTTGCTCTATCACTCAGGCTGGAGTGGTACAGTTGGTGCCAACTCAGCTCACTGCAGCCTCAACCTCCTGGGTTCAGGTGATTTTCCCACCTCCACCTCCCAAGTAACTAGGACTACAGGCACATGCCACCACCATGCCCAGCTATCTTTTTGTGTTTTTTGTAGAGATAGAGTTTCACCATGTTGTCCAGGCTGGTGTCAAACTCCTGGGCTCAAGTGATCCACCCTCCTTAGCCTCCCAAAGTACAGGGGTTACAGACAGGCATGAGCCACCACACCTGGCCCAGTGAATAAATTTAACCTTCAAATTTGTCTCCAATGTCTCCATTATACTGATCTGTATCAGAATCTTAACTCAGAATCACACACATGCACATCCTTAAGTTATTCTTCCTTTTCCTTTCATGATAATTCAAATTTCTGAGGCCACTTACCACTTTTAAAGAAACTTTGAAAGATCATGAAAAACATTAGGGATTTTATCATTTATCTTTATATAAAGTGTTACCAATTGGATTTATATACAGGCTTTTCCTAGTTCAATCGTAAACACACGGTTTATTTCTTTCAATTCCTTCTAATTTCTTAAGAGTTCATGTCGTTGTCTTCCAACACTTACTCAGCACACCGGCCCATTTGTTCACCATTCCAGAAAGGTTAGAGGATGTGTGGCACATTAACTCATTAGCTGGTATAAAAATAAAGCAATCAACATTCAAAGCTCACTTCATTCCAGCTATTCCCATCTGTCCTGTGAACACTGACTTCTAAAAGTTATGGTTCCATTAACCACATATATTTGTGAATCTCTGAGAATGTCTTTCCCTTCCCTAATTGTTAGAAATCTAGACTTTGATCTATTTTAACAAGCACTTGTGTCGGGCACTAATAGACACAGAGGGTTCAGAACTGCAACAGGCCTAGGAAGGTGAGTCTAAATCCCCTATACCCTGCTGCATCGTCCCTTACTCCCCTTCCCTCACCATGCCACCCAAATCTCAGAGGCCCAGTCTGTGCTTCAAAAACCAATCACTAGTAGAAAAGAGACTCTTCCCCCAACAATGTTCCAATTGAACCTGCAGCTGAGAATCATTCACCTCATCTTCAGTTTTGAAAACAGATTGACAGCAACCCTTAAAAGCTTTGACAAAAAGCACCTATTTTAGCACAATTACTCAATGTACTGAGGCTTCAATCTTTAATCCTTCAGGGAAATTTCATTTTGTTATGTTTGAGCTTTTAGTTCTTTCCACAATTACAATTCTCTAGGAACTCATTCACAGAGGAAATAAACCCCACTTTAAGTTGATATATATTTATCTCAGCCACAAAGAGCCAAAGTCCTCCAAACAGCGTTTGTTTCACTTAACCATTCTGGGAATGCATCCTGGAAGAGAAAGGTACTGCCAAGACCAACAGATAATAAAGTAAGATAGAGAGGTCAGTAGCCACCCTCATCTCCAGAATGCACAGAAACTCTAATCTCAGGCCATCAGTGCAAAATTAATTCCCATTTTTAGGCTAAATAAATTCCATTTGAAAGTATCGTGGAAAGATACAGGTCACTGGATAAACAGATAAGGAAACCTTCACATTCTTCTATGCTTTTCTTGAATACCTAATTGGAGAAACTAATTGTAACAATCTACTTTTACTGTTTTTCTTGAAAATATTAGCAGTGCTTCAGTTGCAATTTTAATTGCCAAAAAATTTGAGGACAACAACTCCACAGGTGCCTATGATCCTTCCTGCTTTATGGTTACATTACCGGGTTTCATCTCAGAAGACAGCAATGGCTTTCTGCCTAACTAAAGCTTGGGAACAAAGAATGGTAAAAGTCCATCTTTCACAAACAATCAATCAACTGCTGTCAATCAGAGGCTTGAAAGATAAATAGGCTTCCTACAAGTTTAATAAAGAAACAGAGCTGGGCGCGGTGGCTGATGCCTATAATCCCAGCATTTTGGGAGGCTGAGGCGGGCAGACCACAAAGTCAAGAGATCAAGACCATCTTGGTCAATATGGTGAAACCCCACTTCTACTAAAAATACAAAAATCAGCCTGGCGTGGTGGCAGGCACCTGTAGTCCCAGTCACTCAGGAAACTGAAGCAGGAGAACTGCTTGAACCCAGGAGGCAGAGGTTGTAGTGAGCCAAGATTTCACCACTGCTCTCCAGCCTGGGCAACACAGTGAGACTCCATCTCAAAAACACAAAGAACAGGAAAATGTTGAATATTCTCTTCATGTGCCTACAAAAGCACAAAGTGGTTACTGAGCAAGATGCTGAGCTAGAAGAAGTTGGTGACATTGTCAATAAGTAACTCAGCTCTTAAACCTCAGTCTGGTGACCTGGTCATCAGACTGTGGATGGTCAGATTTTGGCAAAATATATCCTAGAAGCAGATTTCTTTTATGGGGACTATATCCTTAACCACTAGAGAATAGATGATCCCAAGAGCTATTCAAATCCCCAATTGTTGAGCAAGACTGTCTATCCCACTGCTGTGATGACCAACTCCGAGGGCACTGAGGGTTCTCAGGATGCCCCTCGTTAGGGCTGATGGACCCTCATGTTGTTGTACTTGGCAAGGGTTTATGCTTGTGTTGGCTCTTTTGTTCCCACAGCTATTTGGGAAAGGGAAAGGCACTGTGTTATGTTGACCACCCTAATGAGAGGTAGAGATTCCCAGACAAAGACGCCATTGTGTTGGGCAATGAAGAGCCACCACAGGCATGGCCTGACACCCACCAAATAGCGCAAGATCCACTGACCTACCCTTAAGGTCAAGCCCATGCATTAATATTGATTTTCCTCAACATTCTGCAATTATATGTCAGTCTTACCCCTTCTCAATGAAACATTAATAAACTCGTGCCCTGTACAATAAACTCATGCTGTGCCCTGTACTATATATATATATATATATATATATATATATGTATATACACACACACACACACACACACATATATTTTAGTTATATGTAATATGATTGAAAAGTCACCAAAAAGCTGTTTAGGAGTACCAAAAATAGAATTTTATACAATGAATACCTGCCAGAACATAAACTCAAACCAAATGAGTCTCCACATTTTTGGAACTATTCAGACTCATAGAAACCTGAAGAGCTCCTCAATCTCTGAGGCATCTCTTGCACACATTTTGGCTCTCTTCAGTCCCACTGACAATACCTATCCTGATAGGAATATCTGCACCGTCCATGATTACAGAGTTTTCTCTAACAGACGTTGTCTCTTCTATGATTCAGTTTTAAGTCTAGCCAGCTTGACTTTCCTCGAGTCTATGAGTTTTAAGTGGGCATATTCTTCAAGACAAAATGAGCAATATAGACAGAAATTGCTGAGTTGCTTGTATTAATAGTTCTCTAGCCCTAAGACGAGGCAAATTCCCTCACATCCTTCACAGGCTGGAATCAGATACTCAGCAGCACTTGTTCTGTGGGTCTCTCTCAACCAAGCTGCTTCCCTGTTTCATTGAGAACATTCCATTTTATCTGGCAGAAGAGCTTTCCTTCACCAGGTGTATTTCCGATGTTTACAGAAAAGAGTTTAGCCATTGCTTACAAATACTGTAAATTAACAGATCTCGTTTCTCCTAGGAAATGGTACTTTTGGATCACATGTGAAGGTTTAAAAAAATACAGCTGCCCTGGCTTCCTGAAATCTGGAAAGCTTTACAACATGAAAGAAGAATGGTTTCACTGGATAATAATCCATCTGCAATAAGAGCCAAGTCCATACTACTATTAAATGTGTTTATCCACTGATTCATCTGAATATTCCTTGATTTGCTTTAAGTACCATAATCAAATGTTGTTATTTAATTCAACAACGATTGGGAAAAGCAATTTGGAATCTCACAGGTGGTCTGAATTCACTGTGTTGGTTACATTTGATGCACTTTCCAGAGCAGAAAGAAAAAAAACATTCAATATAACTTTTTATCTCTTTACCTTGAAGCATGAGACATGAAGTTTTTATGAGGGAAATCATTCCCCAAAAGTTAAACTGTTGCTTGCTAGATCATGTTTCCATTTAAATAAATCTCTAACTAAACACACATGAAAAACGATAGGACCCTTCCTTTGATAAAAATCTAGCATCCAATATTGGCAGGCAAAGTTTAAGTCACTTCCTGAATTGCTAAACAAACAGCTATACAAAAAGAATCACCCAATACATCTGTATGTTTCCCTTTCATTTACTTAGCAATTCCTTTCTTCAAATTAAAAATCTTAGTTTTCCAGCAATTATTGTTTACACTGGTTAAATGACTGATGTATAATAATGTAATTACATGTGATACAATAGAGGGAGGAAGGGGTAGGAGATGTGTGCAGTTTACATGATTAAAATTCAATCCGTAGTTAATTTCCATCTGCATCATTATAACAAGTGTGCATCTGTGTGAAGCTATATTTAGATTTCTGAGTGTGACAATCTTTTTCTTTGTCAACACAGTCAACCAAAATGAGGAGAGAGTACCTGTTTGAAAAATGTAGGTGATTTCAACACACAAAGGTAACCCACACAGATGAGTTCTCAACTATCATGAACTCAACTCATCAGTTAACTAGTTGGTTCTACACCCAATTAATTTCCTTCATCCATTTGCTCCATGGATACATATTTGAGCCATATGCATGTTGGGGAATATGCTAAGCTTGTACACAAAAGTGAGCAAGAGTAGACACTGACGTTAAGTGGCCAAACGCATGTCTTTTGTAAAATGCTTCTTTGATGGTTTGTTCCAGTCCATCTGGCCTTATTTATTTATTTATTTATTTTATTTATTTATTTTTTGAGACAGCTCTGTTGCCCAGGCCGGAAAGCAGTAACATGATCAGGGCTTACTGCAGCCTCAACCTCCCAGGTTCAGCTGATCCTCCTGCCTCAGCCTCCTGAGTAGCTGAAACTACAGATGCATACCACAACGCCTGGCTAATTCTTGTATTTTTTGTAGAGATACTGTTTTGCCATGTTACCCAGACTAGTCTTAAACTCCTGAGCTCAAGTGATCGGCCCACCTCAGCCTTCCAAATTGCTGAGATTACAGGCATGAGCTACGGCACCCAGGCTATTTTAAAATTAATGTCAAAGAGAAAGAATCACAGCTCATTTCATGTATGCTCTCCATGTTCCCACTAACCCAAGAGTTTAGGGACAGAGAGAGACAAAGAAGCAAAATCATTTCTGAGTCTAATTACTCTCTATATCCTTGGCAGATATCCAACATCAAAAACAAACAACAACAAAAAAAAACTAAAAAAATTAATACTGCTTAAACCATTATTAGTTTATACTAGCAAATTACTTTATATTAGCAAAGTGGATATTTAACATTAATTTACTAAAAAGACTTTCAATTTTAAGAAGTCAAAATAAAAACCAAGAAAAAGAAAAAGAGTATTAGATATGACTTCTGCAACCTAAGCTCCTAAATGAAATGGCACTATTCAGAAATCAGAACTCCCCACCATTTAGAAATGCATTTTTTAAATATCTGTGAAATATCCTGTTTCTAATTTGTTTTCCAAATCCCATGCATATTTTAGATGTTGAGGGTGGGGAAGAAGAAAAATTCCAAATATTTAATGCAAATTCCACTCCCACCTTCATTTTTCCTCATATTAAAACCAAGGCACAATGATGTCTTTAAAGTGAAAAAAAATGACTGATTCGAGAGAGAGAATGCTCTAAGTTTTTAAGTCTTTCTTTATAGAAACTCAAAAACAAGACTTATCATAAGAAAGAGGATTGAGCCAAGGAAACTAGAATAAATACCAGTATTTTTTAAATACACTCATTAGATATTTGCTTAAAGCATTGCTAATAGATTTAAGTTATAAAGAAGCTGTTCATTTTTCATTGAAAAGGCAAATTTCATTTTTCATTGGTTACTATAAAACTAAGATTACTACATCTTCTCCTAGTAAATTAACTTCTACTTGAGACAGCAGCTGATTTAAAAATTCCTAGCAATACATGGCATCTTTGACTTTGCACAGCAAAGTGCTGGGAAGAGGGGTTCAAGTCATCTATATCTACACAGGCAATATCAAGGGAAAGAGATCTCTTATGTCATGAAACAGAAGTAAAATCAAACACAAAGGAAAACAATCTGTGGATAATCAGAATCAAAGACTTAAGACCAAATTTCGTATTCTGCCACATATTCATATTCAGCTTCATTTTAAAAGCTTTTGAGAACATCATTAATTTCTGTTATATTTAGTCATGATAGAATTAGGTCTGCCATATTATCAATAATAGACCATGGGCTGGGTGCAGTGGCTTATACCTGTAATCCCAGCACTTGTGGAAGGCAGATGCAGATGGATCACCTGAGGTCAGGAGCTTGAGACCAGCCTGGCCAACAAGGCAAAACCCCGTCTCTACTAAAAATACAAAAATTAGCCACGCATGATGGCCCCACCACCTGTGGTCCTGGCTACTTGGAAGGCTGAGGCAGGAGAATCACTTGATTCCAGGAGGTGGAGGTTACAGTAAGCCAAGATTATGCCACTGCACTCTAGCCTGGGTGCCAGAGTGAGAGACTCTGTCTCAAACAAATAAATAAATAACCATGGTATTTTTTCTGTATTTTTTAAAAACATAAAATTCCGTAAGACTATTATATCTCAAGTCAAAGAAACCCAATGGTACCATTTGGGGCATTTACCAATACTGGTTCACAAAAAAACTGCTCTGCTAAGTACAGGCAGTTTTCACACTCTGACAGGATTTATTCTTGAGAAAAGTTTTGAAATCAAAAATATTTTTGTAGGATGTGATTTCCCCACAGAAACATGGTTTTAATTAGATGCTAGTTTCCTGATTAAAGCCCTTAAAAAATACAATTATTACAAATTACTAATCGCCTAAAAAAACTAAGCATTAAACAATATTTTCTTCAAACTTGTTAATTATAGAGGTCAAACTAACAAAACAAATACTCGTTTATTTAATAATTTTTAAAATGTCTTCTTGTTACTTCTTCCTTTCCTCCAGCAGCTGTAAATTACAAAGCATTAGAACACTACCTTGAAGCATCATGCTTCATCATGAAGCACCAAGCAAAGTGTACAGGAGATGCTCAATAAGGAAGCTGAACAAATCACCGAGTGAATTAATAAAGCCTTTTGGCCAGGCACGGTGGCCCAGAGCTGTAATCCCAGCACCTTGGGAGGCCAAAGCGGGTGGATCATGAGGTCAGGAGTTTGAGACCAGGCTGACCAAGATGGTGAAACCCCATCTCTGCTAAAAGTATAAAAATTAGCTGGAGGTGGCAGCAGGTGCCTGTAATTCTAGCTACTCAGGAGGCTGAGGCAGGAGAATCGCTTGAACCTGGGAGGTGGAGTTTGCAGTGAGCCAAGATCGTGCCACTGCACTCTAACTTGGGCGACAGAGCAAGACTCCAACTCAAAAAAAAAAAAAAAAAAAAAAAAGCCTCTGGAGAAACTCATCTCATATAAGGACGAATGCTCCTCCTTGCCTTTTTTTTCCCTCTTTTTTAGTGCAATGGCATGATCTTGGCTCACCACAACCTCCACCTCCCAGCTTCAAGCCATTCTCCTGCCTCAGCCTCCCAAGTAGCTGGGATCACAGGCATATGCCACCATGCCTAGCTAATATTTTGTATTATTAGTAGAGATGGGGTTTCCCCATGCTGCTCAGGCTGGTCTCAAACTCCCGACCTTAGGTGATCCGCCTTCCTTGGCCTCCCAAAATTCTGAGATTACGAGCATGAGCCTCTGCACCCAGCCCCTCCTCCCCTTTTTAAAAAAGAAATTTTAATTTTTTTTTTTTAATGAGACAGGGTCTTGCCCTGTCATCCAGGCTGCAATGCAATGGCACAATCACAAGTCACTGCAGCCTCGACCTCCTGGGCTCACATAATCCTCCAACTTCAGCCTCCTGAGTAGGATGACAGGCACACACCACCATATCCAACTATTTCTTGTGTTTTTTGTAGAGATGGTGGTTTCACCATGTTGTCCAGGCTGGTTTCGAATTCCTGGGCTCAGGCAATCCATGCACACTAGTCTTCCAAAGTGAGATTACAGACATGAGCCACCACGCCTGGCCTGCCCTCCCCTTTTTGAACCCCTTTTCACGATGTAAATTTTGTTTGTCGTAGGTATTAGAAATCGCTTGGTGTTTTTCCTATAGTGGACACTGCAATTATGCTCCCATCTGACTTGAGAACAAAAATCTGCATGTACTGAATGTGAGCATGACTTGCTGGAATTCAAGTTTGTCCTGAAAAGAATAAGAAAACCATACCATCTGCAGGCTGAAGTGTACATCTTCCACATATTCTATTCCTAGCCTCCCAACTGTGCTCTCAATGTTTCTCTTTAATCAAAGAAGTCTGGTTTTTCTCTGACAGATGCTCCCCTCACCCATAAACCAAAGCAGTATTATTTCAAACGTGACCTGTGAACTGATCTTATTGGTCCATGACATTGTACATTAGAGGATTGAGAATCTACGCTTAGAAACTTTGACAGCAGTTTGGCCATCACCACCACAACCAAGCCATGTGATAACAGGACGCATCTTGCTGAGCAAGATGTAAATCTGTTTAGGTGTTGGCCAACTGGCCTGGGTGAGGTGCATGTGATGCAAGCTGCATGCTGATTCTGTGCAGTCAGCCCTGTATTACAGTGGATTGGAAATTTTAAAAACAAAAGCAAAACAAAAAAACTTAGTCCTTCACTGCAAAAGTTTGAAAAGATCTGTAATAAAAAGGCACAAGCCAGCCAGGTGTAGTGGCTCATGTCTGTAATCCCAGTACTTTGGGAGGCCAAGGCAGGTGGACTGCTTGAGGCCAGGAGTTCAAGAACAGCCTAGCCAACATGGTGGAACTGCATGTCTACTAAAAATACAAAAATTAGCCAGGTGTGATGGTGCATGCCTGTAATCCCAACTACTCAGGAGGCTGAGGCCTAAGAATTGCTTGAATTCAGGAAATGGAGATTGCAGTGAGCCAAGATCAGGCCACGGCACTCCAGCCTGGGTGACAGAGCAAGACTCTGTCTCAAAAAGAAAAGAAAAGAAAAATTAAAAGGCACAAGCACTGTAATCAGACAGAACCAAGTATGAGTGTTTGCTCCACTACTTGCCTGACGATATGACCTGAACAAGTTACTTTACTTTTCTGGACCTCCATTCTCTCATCTGGCAGATATGGATGAAGGAGGGTACATCTCTGTTCAATGAGCAGCTTCTTCCTCATGCCATAAAATGGGCAATTTGAACATTTGTTCAACACAAGGGTCAGTCACACACTTGAATACACTTTGGTTGTGGTTTGTTCCACAGCTGTGTGAAAAAAAAAAAATAGCAGCTATTTGGAGAAAACAGCTATCCTGCAATAAAATAATGAATGCTCTCAGCACTTTCTCATATTCCAGGTGGAAGATATTTTGGTGACAAATTCAGTGCACCATGGACTGGATACGGATATGATAATCTAGTGGTTACTGCAGGGTCCAGACTTAAGCACATGTGACAATTTACTTTGGGCCACTGTGAAAGCAAAAAATTCTCAACTGCATTCCAACAACAGCTAAAGACCTAAGAACAGTTTTCAGGAACTGCTTTAATGATTTATAGTCATAAACACAGAAGAAGATGCCTAGGAGAAGAGAAAAAAAAACTGAATTTATAAGGAAAAGAGAGGTAAACACAGACAATTTCAACTACCAGGTATAGGGCTCTCCTGGCCACTCTGTAAATGAAAAACAAAAACCTTTTCTCATTATTGCGAAGTCCACCTACAACACACCAAGCACAGTATCTAGCAAAAGCAGAGAGCAAATCAGAGTTCCCTTTCAATCTTTCCCATGCCACGTTTGCCTGTAAAATTGTGCTTTAATTCTTTCCTCTTTAAGTTAATTCCATTACTGTTTCCTTTCTATTTGTTACAAATGCCATCTGGGTAGAAGCCTAATGATATGTCAGTGTCACCACTCACAATGGTTCTGAAATTTTTTTCACCCTCAATCAGCAACAGTCCCCAAGGACTGCTGGCTAAAAACAGGAAAGCTCGGTAATGCCAAGGCTGATTTATAACATCAGCATCAAGCTCCAGCTCTGGCTCCTTGCACACTTCTGGCTCCTGTTTCACTAGTTGAGTGAGAGGTCACTTGGGTCACATAGGACCTTACAAGGTTTCTGGGGAGAATAATAGTTTTTCTGTATCCCTTCCTTACAAAAGGCAGCTGATCAGCACTACTGTCTAGACATGCAAAGATATTTTTCACGGAAACAAATAGGTTGGTGTTTTATTTTATTTAAGTGAGAAAGGGATTTACTTTTATTTTAAAGCATGCACACAGCTACAGTAGGCCTTCTGGAAAGCCTTCTTAAAAGATTTGTGTGTCAAGCTCACATTTAGAGATAACAAAGAGTGCAATGAAAGGGATCCGAGGTCCGTGACAGTATTTAACATATTCACTAGGAGACACTGGAGATGCTTTCATTTTCAGATTGAAGGATTCACCTTTCACATAGGAAACGCAGAAGACCAGACAAAAAACATGTATTTTTACTCTAATTGTCTGCTTTATATCTCCTTCATGATTTTTTTTTTCAACCAGCTCCACACTTCCAGTATATACCCAGACGCTGACAAAATCCTAGTTTCCCATCCTGGGCAAGGACTGAAATACATATGAAGGTTCCTTTGGAAGGACCAAAGCATATGCACAGAAATTTGGAAATTTCTGCATTCCATTTCCAGTCCTGACAGCATCTCCCACATAGATTGTCCTGGTGCCATTATTTTAATTACTTTACATGCTGCCTCGACAATCCCTGTGATAAAATGGAAAAGCTGTTGTGTTGGAACTTGTGCTGCAAATAGCACAATGACAATGTTAGGAAAAAATCTCTCACAGCATTAACTGGCTCGCGAAGATTATTCTTAATACAAGCTATCCCCAACATATGGACATTATTTTTTAATACTCCAGACCCATGATCAGCCTCGAAGTACATCTGCAACCTCAGTCCTCAGTGGAGGGTGCAGGGGGCAACTGCTTGCTTCTCTATGTCAGAAAAGCTCAAGGAGAGGCAAACTGGAGGTATACTCACGTTCAGACAAATGTACCAACTCTACACAGATGGAGAGATGCAAAAAGTGAACAGATGTGGAGTCTAGATACCTAGATCTAGGTAAGGAGACAGCTCAAACCACCACCACCATCACCTCCAAAGAGGGAACAAGAATTCCTGGCCTCCTAACTTACAACCCAGAATGTATTTTTTTTTTTCATAGAAAAACAAGGTTTAAAGAGATTTTCTTGTGGCTCTATGAGCTTTATTAGAACTAAACTTTACAAAAGCAATAAATGAATTGAAAAGGGCCTGTATCATTGAAAGTAGAACAAATACAGTACAATGGTTATTTCTGGAGAAATTGAGTAAAGTCTTCAAAATAAGGAGTAGACAATTTGAGTCATGTAGTAGCAATTGTTTTCATATTATTTCTACTATAGGAATCATCATGTCAATAAGTTGCTACAATATAGGACTTCAGAAATAAGATTCCTGAGATACTAAAAGCTTACTCTGTATATAAACTTCTACTTGATACATTTTTTTTTTTTTTTGAGACAGTCTCACTCTGTCACCCAGGCTGTAGTGCGCTGGTGCCATCTCAGCTCACTGCAACCTCCACTTCCTGAGTTCAAGTGATTCTCTTCCCTCAGTCTCCCAAGTAGCTAGGATTACAGGCATGCACCACCACACCCAGCTAATTTTATATGTTTAGTAGAGATGGGGTTTCACCATGTTGGTCAGGCTGGTCTCAAACTCCTGAACCTTGTGATCCACCTGCCTTGGCTTTCCAAAGTGCTGGGATTACAGGTATGAGCCACTGTGCCCGGCCTTGATATATAAGATGTTCTTATACAAAACATCTTGCATGATGTTCGCAGACAGTGTCTCTGTAGCTCAGATGAATCCTGCTCAATCATTAACTATTCAACCTGGGCAAAGTTACTGAACTTCACTCCCTACCTCTCAATGTTCTTGTTCATAAAATAGTCAGAAATAATATCTTATTAGGAAAATGAATGGGAGAAAAAAATAGAACTAGTAGAACTCTATTAGCTTATTCTACACTCAAATAACCAAAGAAATTGTAGCTTCAATGTTTCTAAGTGACTGGTTTGGGAAGAGAAGGGTATATTACTTTCCTGTTGCTGCTCCAACAAGTTACCACATTAAGTTTAGTAGCTTAAAACTACAAAAATTGACTCTTCAGTTCTGAGGGTAGGAAGTGTAATGTCCTGGTGTTGGCAGGGCTGCTTTCCAGCTTCTAGGGCCGACTGTTTTCCTTTGCTCCTGGGCCCTTCTTCAACCGTCGAAGTGCATCACTCCAATACCTGGTTCCATCATCAACTCTCCTTTTTCTGTTTCTGATGTCCAGCTTCCCCCTTACAAGGACTTCTGTGATAACAGAGTCCACTGAGATGATGTAGAATAATCTCCCCATCTCAAGATCCTTGATACAACCACATCTGCAAAGTCTCTTTTTCCATATAAGATAACATAGCCAGAGGCTCTAAAGATTAGGATGTGAACATCCCTAGGAAGACTTTATTCAGACTACTAAAAAAAGGGAGACCCAATTGTAGAAAACTCTGGGAAATATTTACTCCTAGGCAATAAATTAAACAGTTCCTTTAGGTTCAGTCCTTTTAGACATCATGCTCAGTCACTCAGATTTCTGTTCATCAAGACAGTAACCAGGACCTGGTGGCTCATGCCCATAATCCCAGCACTTTGGGAAGCCGGGGCTGACAGATCATCTGAGGTCAGGAATCTGAGACCAGCCTGGTCAATATGGTGAAACTCAAGCTCTACTAAAAATACAAAAATTAGCCAGACATGGTGATGGGTGCCTGTAGTCCCAGCTACTCGGGAGGCTGAGGCAGAAGAATCGCTTGAACCCGGCCAGTGGAGGTTGCAATGAGCCGAGATCGCGCCACTGCACTCCAGCCTGGGCGACACAGTGAGACTCTGGCTTGGGGGTAAAAATAAACAACAGTAACCATGGGGAGAGAGGAGAGTGTCTCCATTATTATGGTGACATGAGAGATGGAGAATGCAAATCACATGTTGTCCTCTGCAGCCTAGCTGCCCTCGGCTGCAAAGCAGCTAGTCTGGGTTGCCGCCTGGCCTGGTGACCATGGGAGTGATACTGACTAGCTCTATAACCCTGGATATTCCATGGACATCTGCAACTGATGTCCACAGCTGGTGGTCAGGGCTTAGAGTGCCACTGGCTGGCCTCCAGTGGTGCCATAGCCAGCTCTGGGTCTTATTTTCCACCCAGTTCCTAGCCTAAGCCCACTGCCTCTTAGCTCAGCTGCCTTCTGAGCCCTCCCTTGAAAGAATTCCAGAACATCTGGCTCCTTCTGCCACCACATAAGAGCTGAGAGAGGCTTGGTGAGTGCCCCTGAGGCCTCCTCTACCTGACCTCACCAATTTGTCCTCTTATGTCACTGTGCACCCCTTCCAAGCTGGCATGAAGTTACTCACATAGCAGTGCCTGCCCAGAACCCTAAACAGAGAGTGGGACAAAACTCTCCTCTGCCCTTAGTGTTCCTACAAGCCAGGATGATCCCTTCTGCCCTCAGTGCTCCCTCTACTTGTACAATTTGGGCTATCAATTATTTTCCTCCTGTAGGGACATGGCACTCCAGCCTTCCAGAAGTAGGGTCTATTTCCCACACTTCTCTGGAATCTGGACTGACTCTCTAGAGCTTCCTTTAAACAACAGGATATAGTGGAAGTAACATGCTGCCACTTTCAAGCTTGGCCTTAAGAAGACTGACAGCTTCTGCTTTCTTTTTCCTGAAGGCCAGCAACCTGAGGAAGTCCAAGTACCCTGAGACCACCATGCTATGAGGGCACCCAAACTTGCCAGGTAGAGAGGCCACGTGGAGAAGCACTGAGGGCCCAGACATGAGAAAAAACGTCTTGAACCTTCCAGCCCAGCCCCAGCACCAACTGAACATAGGGACCAGCCAATGCTCCAAGGAATAGAATGGAATAGTCAACTCCTGGAATCTTAATAAACAATAAAGTGTTGTTATTTTTAAGCCCCTAAGTTTGGAATGGTTTCTTATAGAGCAATAGGTAATTAAAGCAATCAGAAAAATAAAAAAAAAAAAAAAACTGTATATACATTCAAGTATTTCCCCCCAAAAAATGTGATCACAGTGACATAGCAGTAAGGCATACACAAAATGACCAGAGTAAGCAGCCATTTCAACAGGATGCCCGCTCATTTGCAAGGGTTTTGTTGTGCTTTGTTTTTCACTAAATGCACTCCCTCATTTAATTCATCTGGAGCCAAAGAACCACTCGCACTACTTTTTTCCTCCTCCAATTAGCATGCAGGGATTTCCCTCATGTTAAGAGAATGTGATATGCAAAGTCACTGGACCACTGTCTTGCATAACAAACCAAAGTCTTTTGACATCAGTGAGAAAATTCCTCAAGAATGCAAAGAACATAATGCCAATTGTTAAGTGTGAAATTCCAGGGTATTAACCCTTTGAGAGATGCTGTCTTACTCAGTTTTATTTTGGGTTGATCAAAAGAACCGTGAAACTGGATTGGAACATTATGCACCAGACTCCACTGCCTACTTGAAAAAGAATTATACTTGAAACTTGATCTTTTTAAGATCTCCCATATGTCCTGTATTTTAACAATCAGGTTTTAAGACAGGAAAGATTGTTGTAATTGAAAAATGGTGTCCATCCAAGTAAGCCTCAAAATTCAAACAAAAATCTCAACCTATAGCAGTCATTCAGGTCTTAATGTTTATCTCCGAAAATGTTTTTAAATGGAACACTGATGGCAAAGTTGTGCCCAAATGACACTATTCCCAACAAGGACAGAGGACCCATGGATTTACTTGCTAGGCCAGTTTATTGAGAAAGTTGTCAGGGATTAGAAAAATGAGAAAATAATTCAGATGAGAAGGTACGGCCTATTTGTTTTTCTAGCTTCTATCTTTACCCTTACTTCTCATTAGTAACCCTCCTGTTAGAGATGCAGATGAGGGCCACCTGTCCACAGAATCCTAGAGAGTTACACAAAGGACAGGCTTCCAGGTCTCTAAAGCTCCCTGTTAGGAATCAGGAGCAGCAACACATATTTTAAAGTCATCCAGACAAGAAGTTTAGACTATGCAAAAAGGCAACAATACACCCTGTTATTTTTAGCTGCCACAATTAATCCACTCAGACAGTGTTCATAGAACATGTATCAGCCAGGAATATAACCTCCCTATTTTAAACTCAAATTTATCTGTACTATAGAGCTGAATGGGGAAAAACAGCTATTTTGAAATCAAACGATCTTGGATTCAAATTCCAGTGCTAAGCGTACTAAGTATATTGCCTTGGACAAATTACTTAACATCCTAGCCTAAATTTCTTCACCTGCAATATGCAAGTAACAGTCATAGCTACCTTACAAGGTGGAGAGAAGATTAACTATGATTTCATGGAAAAAAGAAAACTTCATTTAGGAACTAGGTGCAGATTCAGTATTCAATTAGTGTTAGTGATTATTATTAAAATTATTAAAGTTTTTGTTTTCTTCTCCTATAGTACCAACACTAATCCCCTCAGACCTTAATCATTCATTGCTGGTTGAAGTAATCACTCAAAACTCATAATAGCACAAGAAAAGATTTATAACTTAAAAAATGTAGTTAGAGGATTCAGTCTACATGTAATCTAACAAGATGATGGGTAAGGAAAAATGTGAGTAGACAAGAAAACATACACGTTATAATTGAATAAGATCTTCTCAAAGTCAACTGTGACTCCAAGAGAATGCAGTCTGTATTTATTTTTTTGGCAAGTTAATGGAAAACTAATTCAGCTAGATGCCTTTTACCTCCTTGATGTATTTCCATGAGACAAAATATAATGAAGTTCTTTAAAAAACAGTATGCACTGTGCCAATAGGGAATATTTATTGGGTTCTTATTACATGTCAGACATTGTTGGCATTTTATATAAGCCATATACTCAACCCTCACAACAAGCCATTGAAATAGTTCTTATGCACTTCACATTACTGGGAAAGAAGCTGAGAATTAAAGAGATTAATCAACCTACCCAAAGTTCTACAGGTAGGAAGGGGCTGGCCAAGATTCCAACCCATGTCTATAGATCCCCAAATCTGCTCTTCACACCAAGCGCAGAGAGGCAGAATGTCTCAAAGCTTTGACCCTCCTGCTGAATTTTGCAGAGGAGAATGGGAAATAGATTACATAATCATTTTTCATTTCATGTCTAGACTCTAGGAAACAACCCATAACCCACTAGGAAGCAGACAAGAAGCATGGGGCTATGAGTCCAACACTGGAAATGCATCTGAGGAGGATGGAGAAATAACAATCTGGACATTCAGTTGCAGTTTAGAAAGTCAGCACCAACTTCAGACAGATGTCTGATATTTTAAACGACAAACTTGCTTGTGTTTTGTGCAGAATTGCTACACTTTCCGTCATGAAGCCATAATGCTGGTTTATTTCCAGTTTCAGAACTGAAAGACACATAGAAGAAAAAAACAGAAAACCAATTGGCTTTCAGTGGAATTCTGTCTGAGATTTAAGCCAGCATGTAATAAAAAAGTTATTCTCCTTAGGCACATTCAATTTTTAGACTGCTAAAGCATGGCAAAAACACAAAAATGATGTCTTTCACACATAAAGATTCAAGAGAAGACCTAAACATTATGTAAAATTAGGTAAAGCCAATTTTTTTTCATCGGATTTAAGACCTGAAGATTATGTAGTAGCTACTTGTAACTTGTGGAAGACATTCTCAAAACCTGGAGAAATGAAACAATATAGAAAACATTACTAATTTTTTAAAATACAGAGATGAGGCCAGACACGGTGGCTCACACCTGTAATCCTAGCACTTTGGGAGATCGAAGCGGGCGGATCGCAAGGTCAGGAGATTGACACCATCCTGGCTAAGACAGTGAAAATCTATCTCTACTAAAAATACAAAAAAATAGCCGGGTATGGTGGCACGCACCTGTAGTTCCAGCTACTCGGGAGGCTGGGGCAGGAGAATCACTTGAACCTGGGAGGCAGAGGTTGCAGTGAGCCGAGATCAGGCCACTGCAATAAAGCTATCCACCCCACCAAAAAAATTAATTTCTCTAGAACTAGTATACACTCCATTCATCTTTGTGCCCCTAGAATCCATTATGGCATTTGGCTTACATAAGGTCTATATCGTATTAGGCATTTAGTGCTATTCAAATATTTCCAATTCTCCTTCCTCCAAGAACATTACAGGATTGTGTTTCCCTGTCCATGTAAAGTTAGGCATGGCCATTTGACTTGGATTTCATTGACTGGCCAACGAATGTGAGCAAAAGTAGTATTAGTTCTAAGCCAAGTCCCACAAGACAGTGTACATGATTCACAATGTTTCCTTTCCTTCACCTTGGTCACTGGGGACAGAGGGAAATCTATCAACGTGCAGCCAAAAGGAAGAGCTACATGAACGCCAGCCCTCCATGGATACGCAGCATGGCCAATAAAGAAAACTTTGTTGTTATAAGCAACTGAAACTTCGGTATTATTTGTTACTGTAGCATAATCTAGCACAACCTGTCTGATAAAAATACTGAAGAAAGTTTAATGAAGAAAAAAAATCAAGAAAAGCAAACTTGAAAAATATAAGTGCAATGACCACTTCTGTGGACCTCACCATCCTTTTTCCATAATTCCTTATAGGTTCAAATCTGAGAACACTGTGCTTATCACAGCCTAATGCAAACACTAATATTAACCAAGTTGAATATCTGTTTGAACAGAGCATCATGCTGCCAAATGCCATTGTTGTCACCAGCACCTCTCAAAGATACTAAAATCTGTCGAGAACAGTCTGTTCGCATATCTTATGCCAGAATAATAAGTATGTTCCTCAGAAATGAGTACCTTTCACTCCGTGGCTAAAGGCAAATGAATTTATATTCAAATAACCCATGGGTCAGAACAATAGAAGCACAAATTAGAAAAAGAAAAAAAAAGGTGCTTTGTAGAATAAGACTACTTTAAAGAGCCCAAGGTGAAAAAAATGAGAATACAGCAAACCAAAAACTAAACATACGCATTAAAAAATGGTGCACAGATGGATTGTAATATCAAAAATATGCTATCAAGTTGGGAGGAGGAATTCAGCACACCACTCAAGCACCACTCTCCCTGGGCTGGAACTCATCTGGAGGATTTGCACCTGCTATTTATGTTGCTGCATGCCACTTTCTTCCTTCCCAAGAAGAGATTTCAAACAAGGAGGCCCTTTCATGGGCAACTTCGAAAGAGAAATAGAAAAAAAAGGAAGAAGGGGAATCAAACACTTGAGAAGAGAAAGGAAGAACACATGGAAGAAACCACGAACATCTTCAGGCAGCAGTGAGCGACTGTCTTCATGCAGCAATGCAACCCTGTGCCTCTCAGCCCTGGCTTTGCCATTAGTGATGCTCTCTCTTCTCACTCACTGCCAGGAAGTGACTTAAATACCAAGTGTCAACGCTTTCATCTTTCCTCAATCCTACCTGAAATCTCAGTCTGGCTTCTGCTCACAGCACTGCACTAAAAATGGAAGCCAGTCTGTATATTTCTGGAGCTGGGACACATAAAAGAATATCGAGCCAGCCAAGTGTCACCTTTTACTGATAGGGAAGTAAGTTGGCTTGCTTAAAGTCACACATCTGAATAGTTAGAAAATACTTAAGAACTCCAAATGGCCAGATTCCTAGTCTATTATTTAATCCCCAATTTACTTGCTTTCTCTGCCACTACCTATCAGCTCTTCTCATTTGAAATTGCCCCCATCCCTTCAAGGGCTTGACACTAATCTCTTCTGACATTACCCAATCTCTATTTCCTTTTCATATATTTTTTAAAACTCACATAGCATTTATTATGTAGTGCTTTAGAAATATTAACTGATTTAATCATGATAGCATGGAGGAGATACTACTATTATTAACATTATACAGATGAGGGACAGTGAGGTTAAGTGATAAAGCCAAGATCCACAGCTAGTAAGAGGCAGAGGATTCGAAACCAAACCAACTGGCCTCAGAGTTCATGTTCTTTACCACCACCCTACACCGTCTCTAGCTAATGCTGCATCCCTCTCTCTCCAAAAGATTAGAAAGTTGACACTTCCCCTTTTAAAAGATCATCTTTGAGGATCTCAATTTCATAGCAAGCTAACTGATGACCTGTTAAGACCACCCAAGGAAAAGTGCTTATCATTCCCCAGCATACATTTCAGAGAATTTTTTTTATTGCCGAATACACAGAGGGAAAAAGGAACCAGTAAATTATTCTTTTTTTTTTTTTTCCCAAATAGATGCACCATTTTGTAGGTAAACAAGGTGAGGAAATAGAACTAAGCCCTAAGGACTAGACAATGTGGTATGAGTTAAAGCAAAGCATTAGCTGAATCCATCAGGAATGACCCATTGAAACTTAACTGGGAAGCTTATGTGTTTGTACAATCTAAAGAGAGAAGAAGTCCTGTTCTGGTAAGATAACCTTAAGTCTGGCTTCTGTTTTATTTTTGTTATGTATTTTCGTAATTTGGGGTTTGCATAAGCAAGAGTGCAAAGGTCTTCTGGCAAAAGCTTCTTTGTTAAAATCCAGAAAAACAAACAATCAACATTGATGTTTTGGAACAGGCCACAGCTGCCCTGCTTTCAAACATGTTACCTTCCACTTCTTTAAGGAAATGAACACACAAAGCTTTCAAAACTGTCTGGCCCAGTGGAGTTCACTGCTTGGAACCAACCTATTTCTTGCCTAAGACAGGGAGAGGGCAGTAGAGTAGGAGGGAGGAAATGGCCAGGAAGGCTGATACATACAAAGTGGCCACTCTCTTGACCCTCAAGCCGAAGGAAAACCAAAATTCGTCATTTGTGAGCTTAGCAAAGGAAGCTTTACTTTGAAGACAAACTTTATGGAGTACTTAAAACACATGATATGGCCTTCCTTGGAGTCAGAAGTGAGTAGTTATGCAGGCAGGCCCTATGCAGCTCAGAGTGGAGAGAGGGAAGGGGTGGGAAGGGCAATAAAAGTTCTCAAAAAAATGAAAAGATCTCAAGCCATCAAAACATCCTCTCCAAATTTTGCAAGAAATGTTCATATGTAAAATCACTTAAGTCTGGCCACTTTCTCTGATCACCAAATAGAATCAGGAGATGCCAGTGGTCAATCATTCTTTGATCCACCCAACATGAATTTTATGAATTATGTGTCTCTTTCTGTGCCCAGGAATAGTGCAAAGCACAGGGGGTAGAGAGTAATAATGCCAGCTTTCCATTCATGGCCTCAAAGAGTTGTGAGTTAATTGAACTGTCACTGAATACATCAAACATATAATATTTTTATGTACTGAGTAGAAATGACTATATTTTTTCCTTAGTGTCTTACCTGTAATGGTTCAGGTGAAAGGAAAATCCACATCAACTATAAACATGAGAGCCTAGATTTTTCCACTTATTTCAGCAAGCCTGAAGAAGTTTGTTTACAAAGACCTGTCCAATCACACTCGGGAATGAGGTGGCTCTTGTGAGCAATAATGTTTCCGTGCCAACTCTAAGTCTAAAAGGGAGAGTCCCTGGTAGGAAATGACAATGCTGTGTGGAAACAACTGTGGTACATATTGGACTCTTTACACCCTGAGAACAATCTTTTCCAAATCCATCTGCAAATAGGAAAGGCAGCAATATGCACAGAACATTCAAAAGACCTAGTTATCTGAAATATTCTAAGCATATAATAGTTCTAAAGTAAAATTGCCAGGATAAAGTTATGATTCATAAATTTAAACTAAAGTCTCCTATGAAATGTCTATACTGTTACAAACATCTTTTGCTATCATAAAGAAAGATGTAGAAAAATACTTCTCATATACAGACCATGAAAAGAACTAAGAATCACCTGGAATCTTAAAAGAATCTTTTCACTCTCTCAGATTTCATAGTTAGCGGCCTTGGTTTCAAATCAAAACCACTCACATGCGTATAAATGTTCCTTAAAACAGCAGTACCTCAGACATCCAGCTCTCAGCTGCCCAGCAACCTAAGTCCTCTTAAACAGCCATGAAACTAGAAGTTTAAGTGTCTGCATATGTGGACAGAATCCCAAACAGAAAAGCCTCCAAAACAGGAAGAGTGAGGAAATGTGTTTGTTAAGAAACTGTTCTCAGAGATTGGCAACTGATTGTAAACAACTAAAAGCGGATACAACTGATTAAAAAGAAGCAGGTAGTAGAGGCAGCAAGCAAAAGAAGTAGAGAAAGGGTGGTAAGAAAGAGACTACCAGGCTAGGTGGGTGTGGTGGCTCATGTCTGTAATCTCAGCCCTTTGGGAGGCTGAGGCCAGAGGATCACCTGAGGTCGGGAGTTCAAGACCAGCCTGGCCAACATGACAAAACCTGTCTTTACTAAAAACACAAAAATTAGCCAGGCATGATGGTGCACACCTGTAGTCTCAGCTACCTGGGAGGCTGAGGTGGGAGAATCGCTTGAACCCGGGAGTTGGAGGTTGCAGTGAGTGGAGATCATGCCACTGCACTCCAACTTGGGCAACAGAGTGAGACTCTATCGAAAAAAAAAAGAGAGAGAGACTGCCTAAGAGTACTGAAAAGCAAGAGTAGAAACCAAGACCAAGAAAAGAGGAATAAGGAAGAAATAGATGATACAGGAACAGTTCATGGGATCAAGACCCTTCACAGACATGAAGCCTTTAGAAGTGATTATCTCTCTGTATTAAAACAAGCAAATTGCTTTTTACAATCCGTTCCATGCTTTAAATCTTTTTAAATGTTCAGAAGAAAAACAGATATGCTCTTCTCAGTTTAAGAACCCATTTGTATCAGGCCAAATCCCAGGTTGTTAAAAGCAATGAATGACATCACGCTCTTAAAAGGAGGCATGAACACTGATAAAGGAAGAGATGGACCAGAGGAGTGACTGAGGAATCTGGTGGCTGAGAGGACTGTTTTTACAATTGAGAGACAAAGCTAATCAGGATCTAAAACAGAAAACCAGAGGGAAGACCAAAGACGGTTTTCCTTCTGATTTTCTCTTTGATGCAGAGCCTATAAGACGTACAGATTTCCTACAGGAAACATAAGATGAATGATATTTTTTTTTTTTTTTTTTTTTTTTTTTTTTTTTTTTTTTTTTGAGACGGAGTTTCGCTCTTGTTACCCAGGCTGGAGTGCAATGGCGCAATCTCAGCTCACTGTAACCTCCGCCTCCTGGGTTCAGGCAATTCTCCTGCCTCAGCCTCTTGAGTAGCTGGGATTACAGGCACGCGCCACCATGCCCAGCTAATTTTTTGTATTTTTAGTAGAGACGGGGTTTCACCATGTTGACCAGGATGGTCTCGATCTCTTGACCTCGTGATCCACCCGCCTCGGCCTCCCAAAGTGCTGGGATTACAGGCTTGAGCCACCGCGCCTGGCCTAAGATGAATGATATTGATAGCCACTGTCAGACCTGGTGAATCCAATTTTTTTTAAGGCACACTGGGCAACAGTTAACAGCAACATAAGCAAGAAAGAGTTCCAAAAAGCCACTATGGTCTACAATGCCAAAACCCCAAAGTTCTGAAACCCAAAAGTATACAAGCTTTGTGAAAACTCAATTAGTGACAAAACCTAACCTGAACTGATTTACAGCTATGTATTGTCTTTATTTATTAAATGTGTATTTCCATTACAAAAAAAAAAAAAAAAAAAAAATGGTATGTTTGGATATGGGTGCTGCTACTGAAGAAGTTACATAATACATGCTATCCACACTATATAAACTTTTTTAAATCTAGAAAATTCTGATCTATGAAAGGCATTTGGCCCCAAGAGTTTCAGATAAGGGCCCATGGGTTTGTAAGAATCTATGGTAAAATTACTTCAAGCAGTCAATAAGAATCTATGAAAACAGCTTTGAGCTTTCATCCAGGTGGTTTCGTTCCACTGACATTTTAAAAACACTCACTATATGCTCAGTGCTGGGCTATCGTGTTTATTTCCAAAAGGTCTCAATTTGATTTTTTCTGTTACATATAAAACAAGATCAGAAGAATCATGATCACTGCTTGAATCATTAGCAGAGTTCCACGTTCACAGGGAGAGAAAGAAAAAGAAAGAGAGAGAGAGGGAAGGAGGGAGGGAAACAGGGAACCCTATGACATATGTATAAAGCTAGTACACATGGTAAAAAGAAAAAAAAAGTTTAGTAAAAAGTCCAAGTCGATCATATCAAAATGAGAGGAAGAGAAGGCAGGAGGGAGGGAACCACACTAACGACGGGATTGCAGTATCCTATCCTAGTTATTTTGAGGCTCAGAACATCACTCATGGGCAAAGAGTAACTCACTGACTGGCCCTGACAGCCTGAAACATCACTGAAATGCCCTATGCTACTTCACAGTTAACCCCAACCCACCTTCCCCTTCTTTTTACCAATGCACTCACAGTCTTTCCCGTATTAAACACTTACTTTCCCCCCAAACTCCACACCTTTATAGCACTTTCACCAAAAAATTTAGCATCTCAATTCTTAGCCCTCACCCAAGAATTCTTCCAGATTGGGATAATCACAGACACCAGAATATTTTGATAAATTCTGAATATATAGAATGTTTCTGCTTAGAGGACTTTTGGTCCCACCCACAGACTCCCCCAAACTATAGGCTTGGAGAAGGCGGGAACTTGGGACTTGTTTGCCTAACACAGTATCTGGCACAGAAGGGATTAAAAATATTAGTTGGATGAAATGAAGAACTTAAAAAGCAAGATATAATGTCTCAGTAAACTTCCTTACTCATTTAAACATTGTTTTCGTTTTATACTTAATTCAATGATGTAACCCAAAAAATACCGTGAGCCCTGATTCAGAGATTCATACTCGCTGCTGAAAGTGTTCTTACCAAGTACAGGTCCACAGAGCTTTGCCCAAAACCCTTGAGCTGAGGTATCATTCATATTTCAGAATTTTCCAGATTTATAAAAGTTAATCATACATCCTACATTGCAGAAGTGAATATGCTGGTCTGCTCATAACACTCACTTTGCAATTCTGCTGGCTCACGGCAGAAAAGAAGCGGTGGGATGGGAAGAAAGAAATAAACCATCATCTCCACCAAGGCAGAAATCAAATGGAACACTGAAAGCTGGTCATAAAAACAGAGTCCAGGAACCATACTAAACCAATAATGACTACAGTACTGCTACTAGTATTAACCAGTGTTCCGTGAGCATATATTAAGTACCAGGCATTATGGTAAGCACTTTATGTGTTCTAACTCATTTAAACATCACATCATCCTAAATATAGATAGCAGTCTTACTTTCGGTTTACAGATAAGAAAATTGAGGTGCAGAAAGGCAAAGTAACTTATAAGCTTACTTAGCTAAGACACAGAGGGCCCACAGCGTGATATTCAATAAAAGTGAGTGGAATTCATCAATTAATGAATAAACTATTATTCACCCAGGATAAGTTAATAACCAAAAAAAGTAAGTGCAGCAGGAAGAATGTGAACTTCTGCAGTCAGAAGGCAGTGGGATTGTGGCTGGGATGGGTGCCCATGCCTATAATCCCAGCACTTCAGGTGGCTGAGATGGGCAGACTGCCTAAGCTCAAAAGTTTGAGACCAGCCTGGGCAACATGGTGAAAACCCGTCTCTACAAAAAATACAAAAAATTAGCGGGACGTGGTGGCATGTGCCTGGTAATCCCATCTACTCAGGAGGCTGAGGCAGGAGAATCACTTGAGTCCAGGAGGTGCAAGATTATGCCACCGCACTTCAGCTTGGGCTATAGAGCGAGACTCTGTCAAAAAAGGAAGATGAAGAAGGAAAAGGAAAAGAAGGAGAAGAAGAAGGCGGCATTGGGATTGAATCCCAGCCTTATTGTTACACAAATACATGACCGTGAGGACAGAATTTGAATTGGACGATTCTTCACCTCCTCAGAGTAAAAGATGGTGACTGAAAACAGCACCTGATAGAGGGTCAGGTACTCAGTCAATACTTTTTTAAAAACATTTACTGTACACTTACATGCTAGGTGTTGTACGTGTGTTATTTCATTCTCCAATAATAACAAAATCCAATAATCAAGACACTACTAGTAGTCATATTGTAGAGAGGAGGAAACTGAGGCTTAGAGCAATTAAGCACTTATTCAAGGACAGAGAGGAGTTCTTTGTGCTTTGCTCACTAAGGCTCCACTCTAAAAATGAAAGAGTAATGATCATGTTTCTTTTCCTGCAGGGAAGAATTCTCTTGCCCAAGTAGAACAGGCATGTGGAAGGGTCTTTTCAACATAGATGTTTGTGCAACATTTTCCTGGCTTGTGTTCTTCATGATGACATCAACCTTTAAGGAGCAACTTATTCTTATCCCAAACCAAGTTAAAATCACCTCCCAATACTTAAGTTTCCCGAACATGACCAGGCATTCACATATTTGGTACTTTCAAAAGACTTACAGACTCAATTTAAAACAAGTAAAACAAGTTGTCATGACAGTTAACTACCAGCCTGACAGCTACAACTGGAACTCTCCAACTAAATCAGCTGCAAGAGCCATGGCTGGCTTTAGGTGTCTGATATAAAAGTTTTAGAAGAAATACAAATATCACATTCTGTGACATTTGGCACATCTACAGTTGGCTGCCTCAGGCAAATTAAAATGATAGCTTTCAGTCCTGAATGGCTGTGCCTGCCCTTAATATTCCCCACTCTGTAACTCCAAGCAGACACTTCCTATCTTCATGTGTGCCCATGCCAGGCCTGAGGCCACCTGGGTAATTACGTCAAGTTGGTCTGGGCACTGGCAGTACATTCCCCCAGCTAGCTCTCCTTCCTCCCCCATTAGGGAGAAGGCAGGCCACAACTGACGCATTTCTGTGCCTCTCCCAATAGACCACCACCATAGCTTCTCACCTCGCCTCCCATCTCCACTCTCAAATCCATCTGCTAGCAGTCTCAGAGCTCTGCAGTATTCTTTTTCTTAACCCCAAGACAACATATTTGCATTTAACGCAAATTAGTTTTTGCTCATTTGCAAAATTCACTTTAACAGACTCTTGATCGTGTTGATGCACATCCCACCCAAAACTCTCTTTCCCAGACTTCATGAAATTCAAATCTTTCCATTTGTGGATGGCTGTAGTCAAAGCCAAAAGGCTTTCCCTGAAAAGATTACTTGGAAAGAGAAGTTATGGCTTCAAGCCGGATGGTAAGTTTGCGGCTTTCGTTACTTCTTCATATCATACGGAGGGTGTCTGACGCTGATGTTTATCAAGCACCCCATGAATGTTAGCCTTCCCAGCAGTCCCCATTCATTCATTTCATCGTGGCTGCCGTTAGGGACAAGAACTCCATTTGAAATCCCCAGGCTACGTATGGTGGCTCGCATTTGTAATTCCACCACTTTGGGAGGCTGAGGCAGGAGGATCGCTTGAGCCCAGGAGATCAACCAGCCTGAGCCACATAGTGAAACCCCATCTCTACAAAAAATTGAAAACATTAGCTGGGTGTGGTGGCGCACACCTGCAGTCCCAGCTCCCTGGGAGGCTGAAGCAGGAGGATTGCTTGAGTACAGGTCAAGGTGGCAGTGAGCCGTGATTGTGCCACTATACTGCAGCCTGGGCGACAGAGTGAGACCCTTTCTCAAAGAAAAAATAAAATAAAAAAGGAAAGAAAGAAAGAAAAAGAAATGTCCCTATCTGCTGGAGCCACGCAGGAAAACCACAATTTTGGCCACACAAGCTAAACAGCTTTTTAGTCCCAAATTGATTATACACCATTTTCTTCCTCTACCTTTGAAGCTGTCTTCTATTTCTGAAAAAGAAAAAATGTTCAAGTAATGTCTACATTTTTACTAAATTTATGCTCAAGTAAATTTTTCTTTTAAAAAAATTAATATTAACCTTAAAAGCTTATTTAAAATAAGGTGATACCTGGCCGGGCTCAGTGGTTCATGCCAGTAATCCCAGTACTTTGGGAGGCTGAGGTGGGCAGATCACTTGAGATCAGGGTTCAAGACCAGCCTGGGCAACACAGTGAAACCCCGTCACTAATAAAAATTCCAAAATTAGCTAGGCATGGTGGTGTGCACCTATAATCCCAGCTACTTGGGAAGCTGAGGCACAAGAATCGCTTGAACCCAGGACGTGGAGATTGTAGTAAACTGAGATCATTCACTTACCTAAAAAAATAAATAAATAAAATAAGGTGATACCTATTGTTAAGGTAATTTCCAAAGAGAAGTTACAGTTATAGTTGATGATGACAGTATCATCATTGAGAAAAGTCTCTAATCTCTATCACTATTTTTTTTTTTTTTGAGACTCTACAGAGTCTCGCTCTGTCGCCCAGGCTGGAGTGCAGTGGTGCAATCTCGGCTCACTGCAACCTTTGCCATCCAGGTTCAAGCAATTCTCATGTCTCAGCCTCCCAAGTAGCTGGAATTACAGGTGCACACCACTTTGCTGGCTAATTTCTGTATATTTAGTAGAGACAAGGTTTCACCATGTTGGCCAGACTGGTCTCAAATTCCTGGGCTCAAGTGATCCACCTACCTTGGTCTCCCAAAGTGCTGAGATTACAGGTGTGAGCTGTCATGCCTGGCCTCTAATCTCATTGTGATATCTGAATTGCTATTTTATCTTTTTAATGGTATTCTTTTATAGTTTTGCCTCACATGACAGTTCATTTAATTTTAATTTTGGAAATACCACTTTTAGTCTTACTCTTTTCACACTGCTTATAAAATTAGGATCCGGAAATGAAAAGACAAATGACATACTAAAAATACCAACCAAAGTAACATCAGGTCATTGCAAAACAACTGCTATATACCTCAGTTTCCCCATATGTAAAGGAGAGAGAACGGTACCACTACTTCGAATAGTGTGCAATTCTATTACTAGGATCCTAAATATCTTCCTAGGCATCTTTCTGTGTTTATGTTTTAAAATCATAACCAATAACTGTTAAACATAAGAGAAAGTAGAAAGATTGTACCAGACTTAGAATCAAACTTGTGTTTGAATCTCAACTCTGCAAATCTGCTCACCCAAATCAGCGATGTGACTTCTTGAGTCTCTTGTCTCCCCACCATTTAAGTCTTGGTTCACACTCAGGTATGACGCTAAGGAGCTTACATAGAATAACTTACTTCTCACAGCACTCCGATGATGTGAGTACCACTTTATGGTGTGGAACCAGTCACAGAGTAGGTAAATACATTAACCAGGATCTCACTGCTAGTGATAGAACCTGGATCCAAGCCCCGGGAAGTCTAGCTTTAGAGTATCAATACTCCTTAACCACTATGCCACACTACTTAGGGATACAATTCTTGGGGCCAGTCCTAACAACCCACAAGCTTGCAGTAAGGCTCAAAGATCTAGGTCAAGCTATACACGCTATACAAACACAGGCATTGGTTACACATGTGTTACTTGAGTAAGCCTTGTATGCACCTTTTTGAAGCAAAGCCTACAACAACTATTAACTAGTAAGAAGAAATTCAAATTGGCCCACATACAGTAAAATGTTCTTTCTCCAGCATTCTTGCAATGAGGAATCTCTATCGTCTAGTTCTTGGCAGCCGCAAGGTAACACCTGCTATCAAACCTTCCAGGCCAAAGCCATCTCTTCCATGCTATGCAGAGCAGAACTCGGGAATTTCAGCGGAGGACGTGCCAAGCATGTGAGCATATCTCAAGAGCCTCCTGAGGCCAGCACATCGGCCCTGTCTTCAGAGCTCCCTGCATTTCACCTCCTTGGGGTGGAGGAATCAAGTTAAGTCAACCTAAGGCGTGGTTCATATTGGCAAGTCCTATGTCCAACTCATCCATCGAAAAACTAAGCTCTAGCCAACTTCTGAGATAAAGTTGGCAAATAAAGGAACATGATTAACCCCACTGGTAATCTCACGAGGCAGGGCTAGATTCTGGCATCATCTTGTTTGGTCCTACACCCTGAATCCAAGGCATGGCTCTGGTAGACCTTTTATTCTGACCTCTGTATCTAGCAGCTTTTTATAAAGATGATGACTACTTCAACAAGCATGAAAAATGGGGGTGGGGACATTTTTAAGGTCTACTATTATAATTTGAGGCTATTAAGTACGAAAGCACTATTCTGGGGATTTTGGCATGTTACCTCAGTTAATCCAAATCAACCTGTCAGGTAGGTGTTGCGATCCTGCCCCACCTGCCTTAACTGACACATGGAAAATGGAAGCCTTTGGGTCTGGCTGGCAGAATCTCCCACAGTTTCTCATCAGCAGCTCTTAAATGAAAGGTCAGCTCCACAGAGAAGCTTGCCCAGAGCACCCAATTAAAAGCAAAAGGCCCCCATCCACATGTCTCAGCCCCTCTCTCTATCACAGTACCTTGCTTAGTTTTATTCATAGCATTTAATATTTCTGAAGTTCTCGTTTAGTATGTATTATCTGTTTATCTCCACTAGGATGTCAGTTTCTTGAAGGCAAGGAAACTTCCATCTGGTTCCAAGTTACATCCTCAATGCTGATAATAATACCTGTCAAAGAATGGCATCAGAGGGAGGGAAGAGGGAAGACAAGAAAGGAGGAAGGGAGAGAAGAAGGAAGGAAGGAGAGGAGAAAAAAGGGAAGGACAAAAGAAAGAAAGGAGGGGAGGAAGAAAGGAAGGAGGGAGGGAGGGAAGGAAGGAAGGAGGGAGGGAGGGAAGGAAGGAAGGAGGGAGGGAGGGAAGGAAGGAAGGAGGGAGGGAGGGAAGGAAGGAAGGAGGGAGAGAGGGAGGGAAGGGAGGAAGAAAAGGAAGGAAGAAAGAAGGGCAGGGAGGGAGGGAAGGAAGGGAGGAAGGGAGGGAGGGAGGGAGGGAGGGAAGGGAGGAAGGGAGGGAGGGAGGGAAGGGAGGAAGGGAGGCAGGGAGGAAAGGAGGGAGGGAGGGAGGGAAGGGAGGGAAGGAGGGAATGAATCAGTGCAGGGTCTTCCATAAGCCTCACAATGAGAGAGTTATTGTAGGCATTAAAAAAAAAAAAAAAACTTAGTGACTTAGAAATGTCAAATTCTGAGACACTTTACTGAGGCAGATTGTGAAGCAACTGGAAATTTAGAAGTGAAATAAGCCCTCTACCTTTCTGAAAGAATTTTAACACAATCTTTTGTGAAATGTGGATGACTGAAGATTCCACCATCATTCCATCTTTCAAATACCTTTATTTTATCACTGCCGACACTCAAATCCTCTGGAGATCAAAATGTATGTTTGTTCTCTAGTTGAGAACAATAAACAATTGCTTGTTTATTCATCTTCATACTGTTTCCTCCCCAGCACAGTCTCTCTCTCTCTCTGTCTCTCTCTCTCTCACCATGTCAGCCCTTTAAAAGCCTGAATTAACAGAGTTTCATGGTCACAAGCAGCATTCTAAAATTGGAATTTGGCTGCCTGACCACACACACCAGCCCTGGAATTCTGCAAACGTCTGGGCCAGTGAGTGTGAGAAAGTTCTCTGGTAACAAAAGTTTCTGAGGCAACAATGAGAGTTGGAATCCCACAGTCAACAGGCGCAGGTGCCGGGCATGGAGGCTTGTCAACCAGACTGCAGGAGCGGCAGCCTCCTTCTCTCTGCATGGCTCCTGGCTGTGGGTGTTGAAGGCCTGGTGACTTCACCGGCACATAAACACTTAGTGATGGACTCCTAACACAAACCTGGACTTCTTTATAGCCCTTCACACGCATGTGGCTGACGAAGATTCCTGTGCCAGATGCTTAAATAGCTGCTCACCCAGGTTGAGTCCCTCCCTCTTCACACCAGGTGAATGGAGAAAAACACAGATCTCATTAAAGTTTACAACATCCATACAATCTAGAATAGAGTCGTTTGTTATATTAAATTTTTGAAAGTCAGAGAATTTGTTCCCTTATGGAAAGAGGCATTTGCTGGCTAGAAAGCTGTAGTCTTTTTTACAGTCACAGAAATTTAATGCTACATTACTGATTAGCTAAAACTTCACCTATCCTCACAAATATGATACATGAAAGTCTAATGCAAGTGAATTTCTGAGACCCAGAAAACAAGAAAAGAGGTGGATAGGGGCAGGTATCTTTTGTTTCAAATGCACTATTTTAAACCTCTAATTGAACAACTTTCATTGCTAAATTGAGAACTAATTAACGTTTCAGTTATGTTAACATTTCATTTCTTGGCTACTTCTTTGTAATAAAATAGTTACAAAGTAAATGATCACGTATTGCTTTATTTCATTAAATATAAAATAATACATGCTCATTGTAAAAAAAAAATTCCAATCAAATCTTAAAATGCCCTATAGAGGCTGGGCACAGTGGCTCACACCTGTAATCCCAGCACTTGGGGAGGCTGAGGTGGGTGGATCGATTGAGCCCAGGAGTTCAAGACCAGCCTGGGCAACATGGTGAAACCACATCTTTACAAAAAGATACAAAAGTTATTAGCCAGGCATGGTGGCACATGCCTGTAGTCCCAGCTATTTGGGAGGCTGAGGTGGGAAATTGTGCCACTGCACTCCAGCCTGGGCAAGAGAGCAACACCGGCCCCCCTACAGGGAGCAACTGCCTCAGAAATCTTGTCTCCACAGATAATGACTGCTAATTCTTGGATGGGCCGCCTATCAAGTTTGCTTTTTCTATGCTTAATAAATATACACAGCATTCAACTTGCTTTTGATTGATGTACAAAATGTGTGACTCTTCCTGTCCCAGTCATATAGTTCCACTTCATCCATAAACTGAGGACTCTGGCGTCTGGATTTCAAAGGGGTGTTGTAAAGATTAAATGAGATATTTGCTAAACGCTTAGAACAGAGGGCCTGGTGCATGCAGGAAAACAGCCTGTTTTCACCAAGAGTGACTCGATCTTGAAACAAAACCTCTGTGATGACCAATGTGTTCCCATATCACAGCTAACCCCTCACAAAGAAACAATGCCTATAGCCTAGATAACCCCGAATAAAGACGGGTATCTAACCTCTCAAGAAGTCACAAATTTCTCACAAAAGTCTTAGAAATGACCAACTGCATATGTCTTTGCACTAAAGGTTTGCTATGTAAAGGATATTTTTTGCAGGGCAAGTGCAGGGATCCACCGTCTCTCAGCTGCCAGAGACACTTCTTCTATTGGTAAGTCCTATTTCTTTCTGAAAAACTAGATTTGTCAACCTCTTTCTTTGGCCTCTCAGCTCCCTTGGCCTTTGAGGATAGGTTTGCCTAGACCAGCTCATTCACAATAGAACAACACATAATTTAAACATTCAGTGAATATTATCAGCTGCCTAATACTATATTATGTGTGTGTGGCATCAGTGATTTAACAAATAACCTAGTGATAAAATTTTCTTTTGCTTTTGTTTTGAGATGGAGTCTTACTCTGTTGCCCAGGCTGGAGTACAGTTACATGATCTCGGCTCACTGCAACTTCCAACTCACTGCAGCCTCCACCTCCCAGATTCAAGAGATTCTCATGCCTCAGCCTCCCAAGCAGGTGGAATTACAGGTGCCCACACCCAGCTAATTTTTTTTTTTTTTTTTAAGTAGAGATGAGGTTTCACCATGTTGGTCAGGCTGGTCCAAAACTCCTGACCTCAAGTGATCGACCCACCTCGGCCTCCCAAAGTGCTGGGATTACAGGTGTGAGCCACAGAAAATCTGAGTTGTTTCCAGTTCTCACTATTATGAAGCATACCAGGGTAAATATTATAGCTTGGGTTTCAACATCATTGTTATTACAGTGACCAGGTTTTTAAATCTTCTATTGCCTTTCATTTTGAAATTACAGAAACTATTTACATTTACTCATTTGGGTTCACATTAACTATTTGCAAGAGACAAAGCAGGTGTGATGTTCATTGGGTTTCAGAGTAAATAAGCCTCCCAAAACCACCCAGCAAAGTAAGCCCAGAGTCACACCTTGACGCTGATCACACAATCACTCAACAAATCTTTACTAGGTCAGTACTCGGTGTTAGCCTGAGTACAATACATAAAATGCCCTCAAAGAATTCACAGTTTAATGGGTGGGCACTTTTTTTTTTTTTTTTGAGACAGAGTCTTGCTCTGTTGCCCAGGCTGGAGTGCAGTGGCACAATCTTGACTCACTGCAACCTCCGCCTCCCAGGTTCAAGTGATTCTCCTGCCTCAGCCTCCCCAGTACAGGTGCCTGCCACCATGCCTGGCTAATTTTTTTATTTTTAGTAGAGACGGGGTTTCACCACGTTGGTCAGGCTGGTCTCGAACTCCTGACCTCATGATCTGCCTGCCTCGGCCTCCCAAAGTGTTGGGATTATAGACGTGAACCACCGCATGGTGTTTTCAGCATAATAATGGGCATGTACACAAATAGCAGTACCAGACACGTGGATAAGGGACAATGGCTAGCCAAGGTCACAGAAGCATCATAGAGCTGGCAATGTTTCCAAACCCTATCTCCTAAAGCAGAAGACAGCTATATGGGCAAGGCCGGGTTTCAGCCCTCTGGGCCTCTCCTTCTTTTCCTGCAGCATGCTGCTTCAAAACCCCAAATAATTTAAATCATTTGTTCCAGCAAAGAAATCATATATACATTATCACCACCAAATCTCTCTTCAGGAAAGAAGGGGGCAAGAGAGGGGATGGAAAGTTTAGAGAACATTTTATTTTATCCAAACGGTTTAAAAAATCATTATAAGGTCACCTCCCAATAACACATCTTCAGGACACACGACTGACATTCTCCACGTGGCTTTTAGGAGCAAAAGGACAAAAGTTAATATATTCTACAATATCAGCATCAAAACAACAACAGATATTAATCATTCTGCATTTTCAGGAAGGTTATAAACTTGAGATGTTAAGGGTGGTACTCTTAATATTTATTTCTATTATTATTGCTAATTGTAGCCAGTGATTATTGAGCACTCACAATGTACCAACCTATAGCCTTTAAATGCATCATTTCAGCTAATTATCACAATGTCTCTATGAAACAGGTATTATATTATTACTCCTATAGCATACATGGGGGCAGGGGGATATAGTTAAGAAAGGTTAAACATCTAATTAGTGGCAAGAAAGACCTGGACTCAAACTAAGGTTTGATTTCAAAGTCTGTGTTCCTAACCACTCTGCTGTGTTTCCTTTCCATTTTATCAACATTTTCTTTTTAAGATATTGTGATCACAGTATGTGTACAACATTCTTTAAAGCACTGAACAAATTTATTCTTTATATACTGAGAACCACCTGTAAGATTTAAGTTGCTTTAAAGCACAAATTTGTAAAACCTTATCATCATGGCTGACATCTAAATTTGAAATTGGCATTCTAGGAGTATGAAACTTCATACTCCTAGAATTAGACAATCAGGACCAACATCAAACAAAGCGTTCCATGATGAGTAGTTAACACAGTGACATAATGCATAATTTTACATCAGACTCCAGGTCCAACGTAATTTACGGTCATTACAAAAACGTCAATCGCCTGGTATCTGACATATGGATTTACAGTCTCCACTGCAGCCAAGTCAGAGTGCATTAGATTAGTCCAGTGTGTCTAAACATCTGACTTTAATCACTACAGTGAGGATCAAGTCAGGCATTAGAGGCTTATACATATATTTCACAGAGTGTGAGAAGTTGAGAGGAAAACAGTTTTTAAGGGGGCAGATTGGAATAATGGTTTTTTTATCATCAACTTCAGTAGTATGTGAGTTGTCTGTTCCTCTCAACCCCCTTCCCTCATGCTAAAGACTCAGCTATGTCTAGTGTTGTCAAACTAAGAAGGCCAGGAAGAAAACAGAAGAGGGATCTGTCAGAGATCAGCGGTTTTTATACTATTCATTGTCCTATGTTGTCCACACACACTCTATTCCTGTCTCCTCCATCCTGTTAATATGAATAATAGAGGATTATTTCATTTTTTATTTACTCCCAGATATTTTGAAGAATGAGTTACAATAAATCTGTAATCTGATCTTTTCTCATGTAAACATAAGGAACTGAAGTTTAAACTAAATATATTTATTACTGTCTAATGATATTTCCCATTTGACCAGGCAGGAGAAAGGCATGTCCCTGCCCCACTTTTAGGGTCTGCATTAAAACTGTGCACCAGCTAACCCTGGTTTACTAATCCTCAGTCATCAATCTACTCCCTCAACCACTTCCTTTTTATAAACCACAGGAACCTCTGCTAGTCTTTTTTCCTTGAACCTATTTATCCTCCTCCTACTTGAAGTAAGCTTTACATTATGTGGAACTGATCTGGACATTAACCACTCCACAACATAAGAGCCATGCTAAATAAACATTCACAGCCACCAGAACAAATGGCATAAGACGTAACATCTTGCCATTTCTCTTGGCCTTTATATTATATCATTGCATCACTGATATTTTCTTAAAAGTTAATTATAGGCCAGGGTCATGTCTATTATCCCAACACATTGAGAAGTTGAGACAGAAGGATCACTTGAAGCCAGGATTTCGAGACCAGCCTGGGCAACATAGCAAGACCCCCAAAAATACAAAAAAAAAAAAAAGAAAAGAAAAAAAAAGGAAAGAAACCAGGCATGGTGGCATGTGCCTGTAATCCTAGCTACTCGGGAGGCTGAAGTGGGAAGATCTCTTGAGCCCAGGAGTTCAAGGCTGCGGTGAGCTATGATTGCACCACTGCAGTACAGCCTAGGCAACAAAATGAGACCTTGTCTCAAAAAAAAAGTTAAATTGTAGATGACATTTTCACGGCTCCATGAGACTTCAAACCATTTGGCCATAAGGCAACTTACCTGGAAGTTACGTTACAACGCACAAAACCCATAGTTAAAAAAAAAAAAAAAAGTATTATGTCTACATGTTGCATATAATAAAATGGTTTTCTAAAATGAAGGGGAATCAGGAGAAAACAATGTCCTGAGGAAAAATTTAAACCACTTATAGATCAATATGTAAAGGAAGGAGAAGGGAACTTGACACTTATCAAGTTCTAGATATTGTCATGCACATGATCTCAATCCCCAAAGGTAGTGGATAAGCTTATCCTCCAAAAACCCTTTCCCTTTAGCTATGAGGATCTCCAGACTTGAGGCCCCAACTTCAGCAACTTACCTAGGTTCCAAATCTGGTAACCCACAGAGTTGACTTGAACCATCTATTTTTATTTTTTACCCCCAATTTAATGATATCATACTAGTCCCCTAGATGAAGAGCTTCCCTTTTCATTTTTTCTCTTGACATGGTGGATCCTTCTTGCCATCCATTCAGCCAGAAGACAAAGATCAAGTGTACTTGAATCCAGGAGGATGTGTTTCAATCCCAGCTCTGTCCTCACTTCCCCATGGCCTCTCGGTCAACTCATTTAGCCTCTCTAAGGCTCATTTCCCCACCTATAAAGCACAATTCTAATACATTATTGTATTAGAATACAATGCAAAAAACCTTTGCTCTTTTTCAATGCATTGACTTTCCCATGCACATGCATACATACATCAACTGACCCAATTACTATGCTCTTTTTTTAAATACTGCCCTAAATATTAACGTTTTAGTTTCCCATTTTACCTCTATTTCCCCCTATGATTATAAGACCTCACGTCAGTTAGTATCCTTAAGTAACCTCTATAGCTACTGAAATTATCTAAAAGCCTTCAAACCTGAAAATTGAAAAAAATACAGACTGAGATATGCAATTCAGCACCTAGAACAACAGCCATCACATGTCTTCGGTACATAATTATACTCCATTTCATAGTATCCTCTGATTTCCAACTTTTTTTAGACACTATTAAAAATATTTGGTTACTTTCACGATATTGATTCTTCCTAATCATGAACATGGAATGCTTCTCCACCTGTTTGTGTCTTCTCTTATTTCATTGAGCAATGGTTTGTAGTTCTCCTTGAAGAGGTCCTTTACATCCTTTGTCAGTCGTATTTCTAGGTATTTTATTCTCTTTGTAGCAACTGTGAATGGCAGTTCGTTCTTGATTTGGCTCTCTTTAAGTCTGTTATTGGTGTATAGGAATGCTTGTGATTTTTGCACATTGACTTTGTATCCTGAGACTTTGCTGAAGTTGCTTATCAGTTTAAGGATATTTTGGGCTGAGACTATAAGGTCTTCTAAATATACAATCGTGTCGTCTGCAAATAGAGACAATTTTACTTCCTCCTTTCCTAATTGAATACACTTTCTTTTTCTTGCCTGATTGCTCTGACTAGAACTTCCAATACTACATTGAATAGGAGAGGTGAGAGAGGGCATCCTTGTCTAGTGCAAGATTTCAAAGGGAATGCTTCCAGTTTTTGCCCATTCAGTATGATACTGGCTGTGGGTTTGTCGTAAATAGCTTTTATTATTTTGAGATATGTTCCATGGATATGTAGTTTATTTAGAGTTTTTAGCATAAAGGGCTGTTGAATTTTGTCAAAGGCCTTCTCTGCATCAACTGAGATAATCATGTGGTTTTTGTCTTTGGTTCTGTTTATGTGGTGAATTATGTTTATGGACTTGCATATGTTGGACCACCCTTGCATCCCCAGGATGAAGCCTACTTGATCATGATGAATAAGCTTTTTGATGTGCTGTTACAAACGGTTTGCCAGTACTTTATTGAAGATTTTTGCACCTATATTCATCATGGATATTGGTCTGAAGTTTTCTTTTCTTGTTGAGTCTCCACCGGGTTTTGGTATCAGGATGATGTTGGTCTCATAAAATAATTTGGGGAGGATTCCCTCTTTATGGATTGTTTCAGATAGTTTCAGAAGGAGTGGTACCAGCTCCTCTTTGTATGTCTGGTAGAATTCTGGCCAAAGTAATCTATAGATTCAACGCTATCCTATCAAGCTACCAATGACCTTCTTCACAGAACTGGAAAAACAATCTTAAACTTCATAGGGAACCAAAAGAGAGCCCACATAGCCAAGTCAATTCTAAGCAAAAAGAACAAAGCTGGAGGAATCATGCTACCTGATTTCAAAGTATACTACAAGGCTACAGTAATCAAAACAGCATGGTACTGGTACCAAAACAGAGACATAGACCAATGAACAGAACAGAGGCCTCAGAGGCAAGCCACACATCTACAACCATCTGATCTTTGACAAACCTGACAAAAACAAGCAATGGGGAAAGGAGTCTCTGTTTAATAAAGGGTTTTGGGAAAACTGGCTAGCCATGTGCAGAAAGCAGAAACTGGACCCCTTCCTGACACCTTACTCTAAAATTAATTCCAGATGGATTAAAGACTTAACCACAAGACCTAACACCATAAAAACCCTAGAAGAAAACATAGGCAAAACCATTCAGGACATAGGCATAGGCAAGGACTTTATGACTAAAACACCAAAAGCATTGGCAACAAAAGCCAAAATAGACAAATGGGATCTAATTAAACTCCAGAGCTTCTGCACAGCAAAAGAAACAATCATTAGAGTGAACTGGCAACCAACAGAATGGGAAAAAATTTTTGCAATCTACCCATCTGAAAAAGGACTTATATTCAAAATCTACAAAGAACTAAAACAGACTTACAAGAAAAAAAACAAACAAAACCATTCAAAAGTGGGCAAAGGATACGAACAGACACTTTTCAAAAGAAGACATATATGAGGCCAACAAACATATGAAAAAACGCTTATCATCACTGGTCATTAGAGAAATGCAAATCAAAACTACATTGAGATACCATCTCACGCCAGTTAGAATGGCAATCATTAAAAAATCTGGAGACAACAGATGCTGGAGAAGATGTGGAGAAATAGGAAAATTTTTACACTGTTGGTAGGAGTGTATATTAGTTCAACCATTGTGGAAGACAGTGTGGCAATTCCTCAAGGACCTAGAAATAGATATTCCATTTGACCCAGCAATCTCATTACTGGGTATATATCCAAATGATTATAAATCATACTATTATAAGGACACATGCACACATATGTTCACTGCAGCACTGTTTACAATAGCAAAGACTTGGAACCAACCCAAATGCCTATCAATGATAGACTGGACAGGGAAAATGTGGCACACATACACCATGGAATACTATGCAGCCATCAAAAATGATGAGTTCGTGTCCTTTGTAGGGACATGGATGAACCTAGAAACCATCATTCTTGGCAAACTGACACAAGAGCAGAAAATTAAACACTGCATGTTCTCACTCATAGGTGGGTGTTGAACAATAAGAACACATGGACACAGGGAGGGGAGCACCACACACTGAGGTCTGTGGTGGGGGACTAGGGGAGGTCCAGTGGGGAGCAGGGAGTTGGGGAGGGATGACATGGAGAGAAACGCCAGATATAGGTGATCGGGATGGGGGCAGCAAACCACATTGCCATGTATGTACCTATGCAACAATCCTGCATGTTCTTTACATGTACCCCAGAACCTAAAATTTATATATATATATAAAAATTTGGTTACAAGAGGCATGAGGAAGACCAAGTGCCATATGAAATCTAATTTGTACCTTTAATAAATTGCTGCTCAGCTGCACCAACTACCATGCTTCCCTGTGAGAATGAGAGCTGTGGGTCACAGCCTTAATACAGAAGAAAACATTTTTTAAAAGGGAACTTATATTGCATATAGCTAACAATCTCTGCTAGTGGGGCTGGTTTTTAAAAATGCATGTTCTCTGTGATCTATTTAAAACAGGGTTTTCAGCCTGTGTCTAGACTATCTTTTTTTTTTTCCTAGAAGCTGAGTCCATTGGCAGATGGTGGACCACAAGAATGAGTGGTGGAGTGGTCAGTCAGGCAATGAATTCCAGCCATTGGTGAGAGAGGAAAAAGTGAGGTTTGGTTTCTTAAAGCTTCAAGGGAACTTCCTGATAAAATGGAAAACAGCAAGCTGGGCAGTGGCCAGCACCTATGGTCTCAGCTACTCAGGAGGCGGAGGCAGGAGGATTGCTTGAGCCCAGGAGATCAAGAACAGCCTGAGCAACATAATGAGACCATGTCACACAAAAAAACAAAAACAAGACACAGCAACACAGTAATTTTTGGCTGACAAATTTTGATAATTTTGGCCATGATGAGAGAGAATAACATGATAGCAAAGGAACAGGTTTTATATGTAAAGGTTTGTATCCAAATTCTCATCTTTCTATTACCCTAAATATAAAACTTAGTAATTTAAGAACACAGGCTCTGGAGCCAGACTGCCTGGATTCAAATCCCAGCCTGAATACATTTGAGATACATTTGTAAATGAGACATTCTAGGTGAAAATACACACTGTAGTGGCAATTCCTCAAGGATCTAGAACTAGAAATACCATTTGACCCAGCAATCCCATTACTGGGTATATACCCAAAGGATTATAAATCATTCTACTATAAAGACACATGGACACATATGTTTATTGTGGCACTGTTCACAATAGCAAAGACTTGGAACCAACCCAAATGTCCATCAAAGAAAGACTAGATAAAACAAATGTGGTATATATATACCATGGAATACTATACAGCTATAAAAAAGGATGAGTCCATGCCCTTTACAGGGTTATGGATGAAGCTGGAAACCACCATTCTCAGCAAAGTAACACAAGAACAGAAAACCAAACACTGCATGCTCCCCTCCCTGTGTCCATGTGTTTTCATTATTCATCTTCCACTCCCATAAGTGGGAGATGAATAATGAAAACACATGGACACAGGGAGGGGAACATCATATACTGGGGCCTGTTGGTAGGTGGGGGGCTAGGGGAGGAACAGTAGTAGAAGAAATACCTAATGTAGATGACGGGTTGATGGGTGCAGCAAATCACCATGGCATGTGTATACCTATGTAACAAACCTGCATGTACTGCACGTGTACCCCAGAACTTAAAGTATAATAAAAGAAAAAAGAAAAAACACACTGTAAAAATGCTTTACAAACACAGGCAATCATTCAAGTGCTGAGTTTGAGAAGACTGAGAGTCTTAAATGGGGTCTAACATAACAAGGGAGAATAAACAACCTGATGGTGGCGAAGAATGTCTTGAGCTGTGTAAACCTCTACAAACAGCAAGACTACAGAATGGAGTTCATTTATCTGGATGAGCTAGCAGGTGTGAGTGTGGGGCTTAGGTAAGAGCCAGGTCAGCCCAGTGGGGAGCAAGGCCCAGCAAAATGAGATGGGAAGTCAAGTGTAAAGAAAAATCAGAGAAACAGTTTCACTAATCTAGGCATGGGCTTGAAGAAAGCCAGAAGACAGGCTAATGAACCAGCATGTAGCAGAAATGACAGTACACAAATTAATCCTAAAACATCTGGGACCTGAATACCTCTCACTGGATCCCATGGACGGGAGAGGAGACTGCTGGCAGAGTTGACAGTGCGGGGGGGCGGGGAGTGGGTGCTGTCTTGCAGGGAGCACAATGAGTGAGTTCCATTTCCCCCCACATTTTGTTCAAGTGCATCCAAGCAGAGCTATCACACCCAGGTCGAGATGTAAAGTGGTTTGAGGGCATATCCTTCAGGGGACAGCAAAGAAGGACCATTGATGAAAACAACAGTAATGGGAACAGGGAGAAATCATTCTTTCCTACAATGCCAACGACAAAAGCCTTAATGGAAGAACAGAAGTAAACTGAGAGGAGTACAAATCTTAACTGAGCCAAAAGAAGCTACATTGCAGAACATGAAGACTGAATTAACCAACAGAAATGAGCGGAATCCAATATTGTGTAAGGTGCAATCTACAGGCCCTAGAAACAGGCCCTAAAAATCATAAACACAGCCTCCTGGGAAAGTACGCAAGTATCAACTGGGTCTTGAGTCACTACCTCCCTTGTTTCTGAAAGGCAATACAATGAAAACACATTCATCCTCTTGGGCTGCTCTGCTAAAGTCAGCCCTGACTCTTTTTTTTTCTGTGCTTTCATTCAGAATCTGATGTGTCTGTATGTGTGTGTTTTTCCAGTTTACATAAAAGGATTTGGGTAGCATAAAATATAAAGCCCTTATATGACCCCATTTTCAGGAATTCCTAACATAACCTTTCTTAGCTATTCTGAGGCAGATAAAGGATAAAGGAGTAACTGTCAGAGTTTTTTTCTCTTTTGTTTTAAAAGAATTTAAATCAAAATGATTGCACAGGAAGAAAAGCTTTAATAAAAAGAACCAGAGAAAAGTGAATGAAGTTGACTATTACTCAATCAACTTGTGACAAGCAAACGGACTTAGCATTAGTCCTTTGGCTTGGAATCAGTAAATAGGGCAGTTTTCACAGTGTTTCAAATCACAGTACAGCTGTAAAGTCTGGCAACATTATTTGACAAAAAGAGGCAAGAGTGGACTTCTACAAGATGAGTATAGTGTTACTATATCGGGACATCATTTAGAGGAACTGCTCTAAGTCAATGTCAACACAATTTCTGAATAAAGACCTAACCAGCTTACAGCTATCAAATCATTCCTCTTCCCCAACATAGATGCATTTCGGTGTAAATGGCAGCTTTTTAATTATAGCAAGAATGTCCATATTTTTTAAAGATTAACAAAAGCAGCCAATATTTTCCCAATGTCAAGCTATTACTAGTTATCACTGGATATATTCTGACTCACCTCAATAGTATATCATTCAAATTTGAATTGTCATAGTGTTAATAGTCATCTCTACCACTGGCAGCATTAATCCCCTTTAAATTCTGGGCCAAGAGAAACCCTAATAAATGCTTTTTGACTGAATATTTCCTAATGAACTGATTCAAAATTCAACCCACACATTTCAGCTGCTCATGAGTCATAATGAATCAAACAATCAAATTATGCATGGTAAAATGTAATTGCTTATAAATAATAATACTATTTTTTAAATTTGGCATGAAATATCACCCAAGCCCTGGCATCACTTCAGTAATAAATAGTTATATCATAGAATTTCAAGTCAAGTTCCTCAGCTTTTGTAATAAAAAGTCCTCAAAATGAAGCAAGCACACACTCCCACACTGATCTATACACAGTCCATGTACAGAGCGAGTCAGGAGGAGCAAATTTTATAAACGACTTCAAATCAGGATATAGCTGCAACTAATTCTGGGTCATTGATTCCTGCAACTAAAGTTAGAAGGCCTATTTCCAAGACTAAATTGTTGATCATCCCTAGAATTTATGAGAAACATCAGGATTAACTTAAGTGCTAGAAGATACTATGGCAGTAGTTTGTTGGAGCCAACAGTTGTCCTATCTTGGAAACTTACCCTCAATACAGTCCAACTGAACTCCCAAAAGTTTAAGCCATTACAGATGTTTAAGAAAGAGTGGAACAAAATGAAGATGTTATTCCAGGTGGAAGCAAAACCTGTTGATTCAACTGCCGTTTCTGGTTCAAAAAAATCACACAAGAAACAACCTTACTTAGTTCCTATTTCTTGTCACCTCCCTCCTTTCACTCAGGGCAAATCAATATACAGTTGGGTATAGGAGGAACATTGGAAAACCTGACATTTTTACAGAGGAATATGTATGCATATTTTGAGGGTCTGCAACTGTGAGACTTTGGGCAGATTTCTTGACTCTTGTGACTCTCCATTTCCTCATCTAAAATGGGATAGTAGTAAGAGTTTTGCAGCTTCTTGAAAGCACCAACACATTCACAGTGGACTCATGTTGTATTTGCATAAAGCTAGAGAAATCCAACCATACAGAACGCACAAAGGGAGTTCACATGTACATTTCTCAGGACAAGCATTTTACTGCACTGAGTGGGATGCTCCTTAGGTGAATCCTGCTCTAAGTCAGACATCTCTACTCAACCATCTCTCATCTCATCAGCCCCAAAAATCTATTATGTTCCTTGACAACTTTTAAGCAGCCCTCCCAGGTTTGTCCCCCTACCCCTGCCTACTTGACCTTGTTCACTTTGCTGCCTTCCATGAATAAATCTGTCTGATACTCACTCATTATTCATTCGACCTGATATTTTGAACACTAACTATGGACAAGGCATGGAGTGAGGCGAGGTATGAAATGAAACCAGTTTCATATTCTATATGGAACTATGCTGGCAAAAGGTCGATAACTTTATAAATAGTTCCTAATTTGTTTCCAAGAATTTTTAAATGATTATCTACAAAACTAAGTCCAGCAATATGCACTTAGTTGATCCACTGAGTGACTAATTTTGTGTCCAGAGCACTAGTAGCCCAGAGTTGAAATTGCAAGAACCTGAGAAAGTTGCAGCAGTTGGCTTCACATGCTCAAGTATTCAAGTCTAGACCTGGGGCTCAAACCTCCAAGCCTCAATTAGGGATACTATGATAAGAAGTAGGCTGGAAGGGGAAGGTGGTAGCTCTGGAATAGGCAAAGTCTGTGGTCATTTGCTTGGTTTACTCTTGTTTTTTTGTTTTAAGGCACAGTCTCACTCTGCCGCCCAGGTTAGAGTGCAATGTGTGATCTCAGCTCACTGCAACCTGAGCATTCCAGGTTCAAGTGATTCTCCTGCCTCAGCCTCCTGAGTAGTTGGGACTACAGGCATGTGCCACCACGCTCAGCTAATTTTTTTGTATTTTTAGTAGAGACAGTGTTTCACCATGTTGGTCAGATGGTCTCGATCTCTTGACCTCATCATCGACCTGCCTCGGCCTCCCAAAGTGCTGGGATTATAGGTGTGCGCCACCACGCCTGGCCTATCTTGTTTTAATATATTTTTCTTAGTCTGGTACCTTCCACAGAGGGCATGGATCAGCCAAATGACAACACTGACACTCCTAACCTATGGACATGGACCACTCCCTCCAGGACTCTTCACTTGAAAGATAAAGATGATTGGGGTCCGGGTACAGTGGCTCATGCCCTCATGCCTGTAATCCCAGCACTCTGGAAGGCCAAGGTGGAAGGGTCACTTGAGCCCAGGAGTTTGAGACCAGCCTAGCCAACACAGTGAGATCTCCCCTCTACAAAAAATTTAAAAATTAGCCAGGCATGGTGGCACATATCCACAGTCCTAGCAACTCAGGTGGCTGAGGTGGGAGGATCACTTAAGCCCAGCAGGTCAAAGCTGCAGTGAGTCATGATTGCACCACCGCACTCCAGCCTGGGTGACAGAGTAAGACACTGCCTCAAGAAAGAAAAATATGACAGGGAAGCACCCAGCGTGGACCTGTAGACTTTCAAATGACTTTTCTTCTTTTACCTATATCCCAAGAACCAATACAGGACCAACATGAAACCTCCTTATTAGAAAGCTGGAAGGGGACCCATTATCATGAAAATGAGGCTGGGCTCCAGGCAGAGGGATGAAAGTCACCAGACACATGGATCTGAACTGACATATGAGATCCTTGGGAGACCCAACAGTGATAGGTGCATATGACTAGAAGCACAGAGATCACTTTTACTCATGCTCTTAAACTGGCAAGAATGTCTGTGACTGGTGAACAGAAGTCATCAACTCTTAATCCTACTTCCTGAAGCATGGTAATTCTGGAAGAAAGTTTTACATTGAAACCTAAAATCATATCCATGCTGGAGTCTCTAACAATGAATATATATCCCACCTCAGTTCCCTTGAATAAGAATTCTTAACACACATATTAAAGGAAGGTCTGATTACCCAGGCAATCTGTTGCAATATTTTTAATTTTAATGACAAAAATCTTGTCAGTGTCTTTACAATGCAACACTGTAATTCACTGCTGGTCTCTTCAAGCTAGGTTTCAGGCAACCCAAGCCACAAAACAAAATCCTTGACATTTCAGTAATTCTTTTCCATTAACATCAAAACCCTTGGCTTCCATGGTAAGAGGAAAATCAGTTAATAATAGCTACCATCCCCTCCTTGGAGAGGGAGGGAGTGGGAAGCTGCTTGCAATGCAGTTACCTTTTCCTGCACACTTAAGCTTAACCTCACTATTCACTGTGAAATATTTCCCTGTGCGTCAGTCAGCCCTCTAAGCACACAGAGGTAAAAGTCAAGCTTCTGATGACATCACTACAGCTACTCTAGATAATTTCCCCAAGAAAAATGAAAGTAATCAACTAAAAGAGCTACCATAAAACATACTCAAATTCTGAAAGTAGACTTTTCATAAACTATAAATCAAGTAATGTCCTTTGCTCAGAGTCAGAACATGCCTATAAAGTAGCTTTTAAAATGTCAGTTAATTATGTTTCTTCAAGGCAGAAACACTGGATTTGGTCCCAGAAGAATTCACTTCAACTGCTCTCCTGAAAGGAAGATACAAAAGTTGTTAAAAAGCAAGAAGTGATTGATAGATACTTGATTACATCAAAAAGCTCCTGTTTTGTGTGTTTTTTCATCTCAGGAGCATTAATCTTATATAGGCAAAGTGAAACAAACTGCTAAGCTGACACAAGTCAAGGCAATCTAAATAGGCTAGAACATTCTATGCACAAAATCTTCCTTCCATGCAGACCCTATTGTCCTATCTCTCTTCAGACTCCGTTCTGCAACTACTTTCTGTATTCAGCAATCACAGTTTTATTCTTAGCCTTGCATCACCTCAAAAGCACAACACCTGTCATCACTGAAAATTAAATCCCTTTAACAAGATTTTATTTTTTATTGATACATAATAGATGCACATATTTTAGGGGTATGTGTGATAATTTGATACATTCATATAATCAAATCAGGGTAATTGAGATATCCATCACCTTAATATTTAAAAAGCTTTTATTGAACAGCTACTATATACAAGTTATTGAGTAAGGCCTACAGGATGAGAGGAGGAGGACTGGGCTACAAAGATAAATAAGATGCTTCCTGTGATCACCTAATTCTAAGAAAGACAAAACTGCAGAACCACATTACAAGTCAAACTATGCAGTAGAAATACACAAGACCAAGCAAAGATGAACCAAGGGGACAGCGATTAATCAGAAAAGAAATTTTAGTTGCACTCAAGAACCCCACTATGTTTCAGTCTAAATGAGCTTCTTCCTCTGGGATAATTTTACTCATTATGCAGAGGTTTTTTTGTGTCACCTGAATGACATGGATTAGAATCATTTGAGTCCACAAGTGAAACAGCAAGGGAAAAATTCTACCTGTGTATTACAGATAAAATTTCAAGATGCTAATTAAAATGTTAATAGACTTGGAACGTTTTTTAAAATCAGAACGGCTTCATAGAAATACCAAAAATGGTACAACCAATAAACTATGCTTTCTCTCTCATTATCAAATATTTACTAAGAATACATGTGGATAGTATGGTAACGAAAACAGATCATGTCCACACCCTGAAGGAATTTAAAAAATAATAGATTCAAAATAAACATGCATACAAAAGGTTGCTCCTGAGTGCAACTAAAAATTGACAAGACAGCAAAAATGGGTTAAAGAAGAATCACTAAAGATCACACAAGCAAAAGCAAAATAAATAAAATAAATCAGCACTTACATCATGTACTTCATATGTGATCATTCAATAAATATGTAGTGAAGGGGTGAAGGAACAAAAGAATGAAGAAGAGAATAAACTAACAAGCCCTAAGATCACATGTTGGGGCCCTTGCCTCCATATGCAATATTGTTGATCAATTTTTTTTTCTTTTTTTTTTTGAGACACAGTCTCTTACTCTGTCACCCAGGCTGGAGTGTAGTGGTGCAGTCCTGGCTCAATGCAAACTCTGCCTCCCAGGTTCAAGTGATTTTCCTGCCTCAGCCTCCCGAGTAGCTGGAATGATGGGCACCTGCCATGACGCCTAGCTAATTTTTTGTATTTTCAGTAGAGAAGGGGTTTCATCATGTTGTCAGGCTAGTTTCAAACTCCCGACCTCAGGTAATCCACCCACCTTGGCCTCCCAAAGTCCTGGGATTGCAGGTGTGAGCCACTGTGCCCAGCCTATTAATCGATTATTTTTAAAAGATACTCCCCGAGAAACAACACAAGACTGAAGAGGTTGGCACTGCCCCTATCTTAATCCTTTAATGTTATCGCTCTTTCTTAAGAATAGTTAGGAAACAGTCCTAGCTGTCATTGGTTTCTGGTCTTCCTGTTGAGACATAAAGTCTGATGGCTCTTCCCATCCCCAGCTGCAGGTAGGCATTGTTGTAAGACTTGCTTTGACCCATGAGTCATGTCCTAAAGAAAGCTCCTTTCCCTCCCCACTGTAAGGGTGGTCATGGCTGGAGATATTGTGAAGAAAGTCTCTTGTCAGTCTGGGTACCAACCCACGTTGGATGGATATAGCATGAGCAAGAAAAAACTTCTAAGGTGCAAGCCACTGAGATTTGGGGGTCGTTTGTAACTGACACATAATCTAGCCTCTAGTCTAGCCTATCCAACTCTGCCATGCACTATTATGCATATAAAACCCACTCCCATTTCCTTATACCTCTACCTCACATCAAACACTTCTCAGTTGCCCAAATACACTAAATCAGTATGCCATCCCTCAAATACCTGAAATCAATTTGTTTTTTATAATACTCTTTTGATGTAAAACATTTGGACAGCAGCAAAACAGAGACAGAGGAAGGCAAAGGAAGGTGGTTTCCACCATTCCATCCCTTTATCGGACAGAATTCATGGTAATGCCAACTTTCCTTTTCAGCAGTTCACTAAGGCATGGCATTAATGAGATTAATGAGGCTTGCTATGAGAATTAAGTGTACAAGTAGACCAACTAAAATGCATTGGATTGCAAAAGTGCAAGATCAATGCAGGAGCTCGGTGGAAATTACAACGTTACTATTGGCGAGTGACCAAACACAAAACACTGTGGGTCTCTTTTTTTGAGACGGAGTCTCGCTCTGTTGTCCAGGCTGGAGTGCAGTGGCGTGATCTCAGCTCACTGCAACCTCCGCCTCCCGGGTTCAAGCGATTCTCCGGCCTCAGCCTCCCTAGTAGCTGGGACTACAGGTGCATGCCACCACGCCTGGCTAATTTTTTTGTGTTTTTAGTACAGACAGGGTTTTCTCATGTTAGCCGGGGTGGTCTCAATCTCCTGACCTTGTGATCCACCCACCTCAGCCTCCCAAAGTGCTGGGATTACAGGCGTGAGCCACCACGCCCAGCCAACACTGATGGGTCTCTTAATCTTATTTGTTTATTTAAGACTGAGTCTCACTGTGGCTAGAGTGCAGTGACACAATCTCAGCTCACTGTAACCTCCAACTCCCAGGTTCAAGCGATTCTCCTGCCTCAGCCTCCCAAATAGCTAGGATTACAGGCACATGCCAGCACGCCCGGCTAATTTTTGTATTTTCAGTAGAGACAGGGTTTTCGTCATGTTGTCCAGGCTGGTCTGAACTCCGACCTCAAGTGATCTGCCTACCTCAACCTCTCAAAGTGCTGGCATTACAGGCATAAGCCACCACGCCCAACCTGATGGGTCCCTTAAAATAGAAAGAGCAACATAGTTGTTTGCATATTCAATTTCATGTTATCAATCAACTAGAAAATTCCATCTTTCCCTACCACCCCTGGGCACTTTTACAGCATTACTCTGTTTTCCTAGATATGGTTCCAGGCTTTTTTATTTTTTGAATAGAAAAATATCTAAGTCATGATAACTATGTAAAATCCTCAATATAAGTTATTTCATCTTTATATAATTTCTACTAGTTTCATTTTCAGCATTTGGATAGATCTTTTTAAATAAAACAAAAATTGGGCTCCAAGAACACTTAAATATATTTGGCTTTGAAATTTCTGTTGCAAATTTCATGGTGCAAGGTGTGATTTGTGGCTACTTTCTCATATTCTCATCAAAATATATCCAGAACTGACATTCTAAAATTAACTTTCTGTACCTTCCATTTTGTTTTATATTGATATCTATTTTAAGATCTATCTAGAAAACATCAAGTAATTTTGCTATTCTAAAGCCCTTGGCATTATCGCATAATAATCATTTTAATTACTGCTGGTATACTACACTTCCTAAATAAACTGCATTAGGGCTCCATTCTCCTCATCCTACACATAATGAGAGAGAGAGCACAAAACAGAAAAATTTCCTACATTTCAGCTTTTCACACAGTACGAATTGCCAAGCACAACATGTAATTCTTCAAGCATTACTCATTACAGAGTCCAATTTAAAATAGATACCTGCCCTGACATTCATAATGAACAAAAAACTGGAAAAAAATTGACAGAGTAAATCATTTTTGGGGTGGAGTTTTTGTTTGTTTGTTTGTTTGTTTGTTTGTTTTTGAGACAGAGTTTTGCTCATGTCACCCAGGCTGAAGTGCAGTGGCACAATCTCAGCTCACTGCAACTCTGCCTCCTGGGTTCAAGCAATTCTCCTGCCTCAGCCTCCCGAGTAGCTGGGATTACAGATGCCCACCACTATGCCCAGCTAATTTTTGTATTTTTAGTAGAGACCGGGTTTCACCATGTTGCCAGGCTGGTCTCAATCTCCTGACCTCAGGTGATCTACCCACCTCAGCCTCCCAAAGTGCTGAAATTACAGGAGTGAGTCACCGCGCCCAGCCAATTATGTATTTTATACTTTTTGGGAAGTGAAAATACAAAGGTAAAAATTTTTCCAAGGTACTCCATGACAGAGTTTAAGAACTCTCCTTGGACTTCCATTTTTTCCCTATAATCTGATTTCTAAGACCTTTTAAACTTTAAAATTCTATGCTTCTATTGCTACTGTTTTAAAAAAAAAAAATTAAAATGATTTCAGTTGTATGTTCTACTTCATTTCCTCAGGTATTCAGAAACAGTATAGGATAGCCATTAGGGGCACAGTGTTTGTCCTAACCTTGGTTTTATTACTTACTAACTGAGACTTTAGGAAATGTAATCTCTCTAAGTTTCAGTTTCCTCCTCAAAAAAAAAAAAAAAAAAAAAAAATGGAAATGAAAAGAGTATCTTCCTCATAGGATTGTTAAGAGTAAAGTCAGCTGAATAACATATATAAAGTCTTGTTCCCACCAGTCTTAACACATACATGTTAAGCAGTCATTAATCATTAGCCAATATTTTATTACATTATATTACCTCTTCTCTTGAAATGTCCATCTAGAATCTATAATATTTGACCAGTTACATGTGCAAGATCTTCGTAATTGGAAAGTCTTACTTCTCTTAACCCACAACCGTCTTCACTTATTTTAATTGAATGTATCGCCCAACTTCTTCCATCTCCTTACTTCCCAGATTCCCTCAGGAAAACCACAATATTTCTTCACCTTCTTTTTTTTTTTTAATTGCATTTTAGGTTTTGGGGTACATGTGAAGAACATGCAAGATTGTTGCATAGGTACACACATGGCAGTGTGATTTGCTGCCTTCCTCCCCGCCTCACCTATATCTGGCATTTCTCCCCATGCCATCCCCCCCAACCCCCACCCCCTGCTGTCCCTCCCCTATTTCCCCCCAACAGACCCCAGTGTGTAGTGCTCCCGTCCCTGTGTCCATGTGTTCTCACTGTTTAACACCCGTCTATGAGTGAGAACATATGGTGTTTGATTTTCTGCTCCTGTGTCAGTTTGCTGAGAATGATGGCTTCCAGATTCATCCAAGTCCCTACAAAGGACACAAACTCATCGTTTTTGATGGCTGCATAATATTCCATGGTGTATAGGTACCACATTGTCCCTGTCCAGTCATCATCGATGGGCATTTGGGTTGGTTCCAGGTCTTTGCTATTGTAAACTGTGCTGCAATGAACATTTGTGTGCATGTGTCCTTATAGTAGAATGATTTATAATCCTTTGGATATATACCCAGTAATGGGATTGCTGGGTCAAATGGAATTTCTATTTCTAGGTCCTTGAGGAATCTCCACACTGTCTTCCACAATGGTTGAACTAATTTACACTCCCACCAACAGTGTAAAAGTATTCCTATTTCTCCACATCCTCTCCAGCATCTGTTGTCTCCAGATTTTTTAATGATCACCATTCTAACTGGCATGAGATGGTATCTCAATGTAGTTTTGATTTGCATTTCTCTAATAACCAGTGATGATAAGCATTTTTTCATATGTTTGTTGGCCTCATGTATGTCTTCTTTTGTAAAGTGTCTGTTCATATCCTTTGCCCACTTTTGAATGGGCTTGTTTTTTTCTTGTAAATCTGTTTGAGTTATTTGTAAATTCTCAATATCAGCCCTTTGTCAAACTGCAAAAATTTTTTCCCATTCTGTTGGTTGCTGATTCACTCTAATGACTGTTTCTTTTGCTGTGCAGAAGCTGTGGAGTTTTATTAGGTCCCATTTGTCTATTTTGGCTTCTGTTGCCAATGCTTTTGGTGTTTTGTTCATGAAATCCTTGCCTACACTTATGTCCTGAATGGTTTTGCCTAGATTTTCTTCTAGGGTTTCTATGGTGTTAGGTCTTATGTTTAAGTCTTTAATCCATCTGGAGTTAATTTTAGAGTAAGGTGTCAGGAAGGGGTCCAGTTTCTGCTTTCTGCACATGGCTAGCCAGTTTTCCCAACACCATTTATTAAACAGGGACTCCTTTCCCCATTGCTTGTTTTTGTCAGGTTTGTCAAAGATCAGATGGTCCTAGATATGTTGTGTTGCCTCTGAGGCCTCTGTTCTGTTCCATTGGTCTATATCTCTGTTTTGGTACCAGTACCATGCTGTTTTGATTACTGTAGCCTTGTAGTATAGATCCAAGATGGCCATTTAGGAACAGCTCAGGATTGCAGCTCCCAGTGAAAGCACAGAGGGTGAGTGGATGCCACATTTCCAGATGGATTTTTATTGCCCACAGACCAGGAGATTCCCAGGCAGAGGAGTCCCCGGGTCGCCAGTGGCCGTTTTGGCCCATGTGGCTGCATTGCGGCGCCCCAGCACGGCAGTTCTGTATACAAAATACACTGGTCCAGGTGCCCTTTTAGCTGGCAAGGTTGGAGCCCCGGGAAGGCGCAGTGGCTCATTCATCAGACTAAAAAGGGGTCAGGCCAGGAGATTCCCAGGCAAAAAAAAAAAAAAAAGCCCCACGAATCTCAGCGCCACTGTTTAAGCTGGCGCAGTGAGTTGTCACAGGGGAAATCGCAAAGATCTCAGCGCCTTTTCAATAGGCAACTGGAACACCTGGGAGAGTCAACTGTTCAACTGAAAAACAGAAGTCTTTGGCCGGGCGCGGTGGCTCACGCCTGTAATCCCAGCACTTTGGGAGGCTGAGGCAGGTGGATCACGAGGTCAAGAGATCGAGACCATCCTCGTCAACATGGTGAAACCCTGTCTCTACTAAAATACAAAAAATTTAGCTGGGCAAGATGGTGCACACCTGTAGTCCCAGCTACTCGGGAGGCTGAGGCAGGAGAATTGCTTGAACCCAGGAGGCGGAGGTTGCAGTGAGCCGAGATCGCACCATTGCACTCCAGCCTGGGTAACGAGAGCGAAACTCCGTCTCATAAAAAAAAAAATAAAAAATAAAAAAAACAGAAGTCTCTGAGGCAGGGAGCCAGGTGATCAGGCTTGGCTGGTCCCACCCCACAAAAGAACAGCAATCAGAAAGTCTTTGGACCGAGAGTTTCACAGCAAGCACAGCTGAGTCTGGGACAGTCCAGCTCTGTGGGGGAGGGGTGTCCGCCATTGCCAAGGCACTCCACCACTATGGAGGTAGTCTACCATTGCCAAGGCAGCCCACTGTTGCCAAGGCAGCCCGCCATTGCCAAGGCAACCTGCCGTTACAGCAAGAGTCCACCATTACAGAGGCAGGCCACCAATGCTGAGACAGTTCTGACTACACCCATATAAACAGGACTGCAGGGAAGTTCACACTACAGCTGGGTGGAGCCCACAGCAGCTCAGCAAAGCCTCTGCAGGCAGACAGTGACTAGGCTGCCTCCTTGCTGCGCAGGGCAGCCCTGAAGAAAAGGCAGCAGCACAATGAAAACTCATAAATAAAGCCCTAACTCCCTGAGACAGAGCACCTGGGGAAAAAAAAAAAAAAAAGGTGTTTATGAGTTTTGCTGCAGCAGACCTAAACGTACCTGCCCAGCAGCCCTGAATGAAACACGGAGCCCACAACTCAACACTTGAGCTCATGTAAAGGACAGACTGTCTCCTCAAGCAGCTCCCTGACGCCCATATATCCAAAGAGTCACCTCATAAAGGAGAGATCAGACTGACATTTAGCGGGTATCCTTCTGGGACAAAGATAGCAGAAAAAGAAACTGGTAGCAACCGTTAGTATTTCTTCACCTTCTGAGTTTCCTCCCTTTTCTCTGCTCCCTTTATCCTTTCTATTCTTATGGATTTTTTTTTTTCATTATTTGTCCCACTTAAAAAGCTTAATATAAGAAACAAGCAAATAAATAAATAAATCTGTATTTTAAAAAAAAGCATGCTTTTCAGAATAAACAACAGGCTGATTTGATTTGCACTAAGCCTCACATGAAAATCAAACTCCTTACTTTATAACATCCCATGCCTCTGCTTTCCCCTTTAAGCAGGCAAGGCAACAAAAAACACATTTTAATTTACCTCTGCAAAGCTTAAATAACACCTCACGTGGTGGCATAGCAGTAGGCACCCTGTAAATGTTAATTAGCTGAAATCTGTTCATAGAATTCTCCTTTTATGTTTCTGGACACCACAGCACAAAGAGTTCCTAGATTTTGACAAAATTTAAAAGGAACTGTCTTCCTATTAGGCATTTGGGGTTGTTTTCTTCTTCTTGTATTTAGGGATGTGGAAGCGGGCAAGCAAGATGGATATTTTTAAGACTTTGTCAGTATCCCACCTCAGAGGCACTTGGGATGGGAGGCTTGAGAAGAGAATATTCATTTCACACTCTTTGTCCACCTTTTCCTACAAGATGCTGAAAGAGAATAGTGTGTGCTTTGGAATTGATTATCAGAGGCCTGTCAGGTAGCTCACTCCAGGCTCAGCAATCAGAGAAATATGCACAAAGCTACCTTGTACAGAACCTAGGAACCTCTCAGATTTCAGTTCAGATGCAAAAATAGACACTCACTGTTCGCATTTTCCCAGGGTCTTGGCCAACCTTTTAATTTTACTGCTCACTCCCCATTTGAGCAGCAAAGTTCTACTCCTAGCCTTTATAAGAACTAAAAGAGATATGTGAGAAAAAAATACCAAAAATGTTGCTTTACAATAAATAAAATGGTAAACTCAGTTGGATGATGGAAAAGTATGGAAATTGATGATCCCACAGTCTGGCCACCTTAAAACCCTCAAATATTAATGTATCAATTTGCTAGTATTACCTGTGCTTGAGAAAATTATTAATAAATGAATGGGATAAAATGATGAATTTCAAGTTCTTCAACATTTCCTTTTTTTAATTTAAAGTATCTGGGCTGATGAAAAAATAGCTATGATGAATCTGGTACATGGACATGGGTTTGTATCACACAATTTACCTTTCTTTTCTATTACTGTTAGTTCAGATGTTGCTAACTTAAAGATCAGGGCATGATCATTAAAATAAATTAACGTGGTCTAAAGGGTCTTTTCAGCTCTCTCTTTCTTTTTTTTTTTTTTACATAATGTAACAATTTTAATTCACCAAGAAGACATAACCATTAAAATCTCTATGCATCTAAAAAAATAACCTAGAGAACTATAAATATATAAATGTCAATACATAGACTGATAAGATTGTAGGAGAAATTGACAAAGTCACCACCATAATGGGAGGTTTCAATACAGCACATTCAATTACAAATATGCCAACAAAAATTAGTACAGCTACATAATATTTGAACAATACAGTCTAATAACTGTGGTTTTTTTCTGTATCTGTTTTTTTTTCCTTTTCAACTCTTTAAACACACAAAGTTTTCATACTGCTTTCGTGTAACAGAACTCCAGACATTAACAGAGGCAACTTAATGTCACTACATTCCCACTCTAACCTTCTAAATTATTTTAGCAAGTTTTGAATCCACAGGGCTAAATATTACTGAAAAACACTACATGTAAATCTATATAATGTATTCAGAAAAAAAAAAAACTTCAGGAAGGGAATGAATACATCTTTATCAGTTAGGACGCTTTCAGCTGTAAACAACAAGGATATATATCCCATGCCATAAAAAGATTAAAGTGAGCAGGACCCAGAATTGGACAATTCCATAGCTCAGAACATATTAATTTCATTCTCAGGCAGGTAGCAAAATAGCTGCAGCAATTCCAGGCATCACATCCAAACACAGCAATGACCAAAGAAGAAAGGCAACCTTCTCTCCATGTCTTTCTTAGAAGCAAGGAAATCCTTCATAGAAGCTCCCTCAACATTAGTCATGACCAAGCTAACAGCCCAATCCTTAACTAATAAATAACTGACAAGGAGCATAGGAATGCCATGAGTGGCTTAGTAGGAGGAACTTGGGACAAGGGAGTCAACTGAAATGACCACAGTGGGTGGACTGTGTGTCAGGGAATCAACCACAGTAACCATTATACTCCACATATACCTGTCTTCTCAGAGCTTGCTTACTTTTTTTTTTTTTTTTGAGACAGAGTATTGCTCTGTCACCCAGGTTGAAGTGTAGTGGCATGATCTTGGTTCACTGCAACTTCCACCACCCAGATTCAAGTGATTCCTGCCTCAGCCTCCCAAGTAGCTGGGATTACAGGCACCCGCCACCATACCCGGCTAATTTTTGTATTTTTAGTAGAGACAGAGTTCACCATGTTGGTCTAGAACTCCTGACCTCAAGTGATCCACCCACCTTGGCCTCCCAAAGTGCTGGGATTACAGGGGTGAGCCACTGTGCCCAGCCTTCAGAGCTTACTTTCTAAAAAATTCCCAGACACAGATAAACATCAAAGTCAGGTGCAAAACCAAAAAAAAAAAAAAAAAAAAAAAAAAACCTACACACAATGCAACCATCAAACAATATATCAACCTTCTATTCCCATAGAGGGTTAAGTACATTTTGCTGGACTGGGAAGGCCACTGAGCTCAGCATATTTAAATAGGTCAGTAGCAAATGCTGTTTTCCCCAGCAAATGGCACATATAAAGAGTGGTTTAATAGAAATAGACATGCAGCTTTCAATCTTTTGCATTTCATACATTGCTATTTGGGTTATATTTGCTTGTTTTTGAAACTTTCACAAGTCTACATGTCAAAACAACTGGAAATGGCATAGGAAAATGAAACAGGTTAGGCACAAGAAATATCAGCAATTGTATTAGGATATAACTCACACAGGGAAAAAAATCCTAAAGCCTTCTCTTGGCTACGAGATCCTCCAGATCTGGCCCCACAAACACTCTAACTTCTATTACTGCTCTTCCTCTCACTCATGGCACCACCCTGGCCCCCTTGTTCCCATTACTGGGGGGCTCTTCTCCCAGGTGTTCTTATGGCTTTCGTCCTCATTCCTTTCAGGTCTCTGCTCCACTGTCACCTTCTCAGTAAGACTGTCCCTAATCACCTTAAAACACAGCACATTCCCTTCCCCCAAATAATCCCTGTCTCCATTGCCTACTTTATTTTTCTCCATGACACTTACCACTGTCTGATGTATATTCTTACCTCTTTTTTGTCTTTAACCTCTAGAATCTAAGTTACCAGAGGCCGGAATCCCCAGGAGCTGGAAAAGTTCCTGACACATAGTAGAGGCTCAATAAGTATCTGCTGAATGGATGAATGGGGGTGACATGGAGCCATAATAGAAAAATAATACACTCTTTTATGAAAGTATGCCCAGAACTAAGAGCAGGAAAACTGAGACCCAGCTGCCAAGAAGTATTTTATAGAGTAGTATATTTTCCTTTCTCTCATGAGGCCAAAAGTAAACACAATTATACCACCACTAAGAACATTCGGCCGGGTTTGGTGGCTCACTCCTGTAATCCCAACACTTTGGGAGGCTGAAGTGGGTGGATCACTTGAGGTTAGGAGTTTGGGACTAGCCTGGTCAACATGCCGAAACCCCGTCTCTACTGAAAATTCAAAAATTAGTTGGGCATGGTGGTGGGTGCCTGTAGTCCCGGTTACTTGGGAGGCTGAGGCAGGAGAATCGCACTCAGATTCCTCCACCATGAGAGATGCTCTATGAATCATCTACCCTTCCCTACTTACTCCCAATTACAGAAGGAAGCGAGCTATTTAGGTGTTCCCCAAGACATGTGATTTCCAGGGGAACATTAAGGCGACTCATAATAAGAAATCTTGAATTAAAGGTCACAGAAGTACCTACAATCCCAGATCAAGAAGAGCAGTAATTTTCTTGGCATTTTCACTTCTACACTCCCTTCCACTACCAATCTCAGGAAATCCAAAGATTTTAAATACCAAGACCCAGAATATAGCTGCACAGCTTTCACAGCTTGCAGAGAAGTATGATAGAGATTTTCAGATTAGCCTTAGTCAACAATAGGTCTTTATTCTGTAACTCCTATATGAAATTTAAGAATTTAACAGGTTCCAAGCAAATGAATATTTCATTCTCATTTCATAGTATAATAAAAAGTCCTTTTCATTTGGAAGGTTTAAATGTAACCTAAGAATCTAACTTCTGATTCTATCAGAATACCACAATCAGGGTCCTATTGAAAGTGTTCATTCCTTAACGTACCACAGCAACCAACTCAACAATCTTTTCCTGAAAGGTATGGTAGCACTTCAATCAAAACTGTCAATAACACATAAAACAGAACCAATTTTGGCCTAGCATACTATGGAAATGGAAAGAAAATTCTTTATGTAGTAACTTTAAAACTACATTAAGTTTACATAGACAAAGAACTCAATCCCAAAAGTAAAAAGTTGCCCCCAGATGATATAAAGTTTCTACTTAAACCCAGATACTTCAGATTCAAGGATATTTTATATTATTCCCAAACTGTTATTATTTTTCCTAATGACACAGTAAAAAGAGTTCCTGAGATAATTCAATTGAAAGGGTTTCATTTTATATGTCTCCTAAAAATGAAAAAATCTGAGCCAGATGATAATGATACATTTTGAATAAAAGAAAATTTTCTTTTTATTCAAGTATCTTCAGGTCTTTCCAATTTTACAGTTCATATTTATATGTATATAATTCTAGATGATTAAGAGAGGGATACATTTTTATAGGTTAAAGAGGTCCAGATGAAAGTGTTTTTCCTTTTGTTACATGGCTTAAAAGCCATGGTATTTGTTATAAGACATTAAAGCTTCAAGTGAAACTATAGTGCTCTATTCTGTAGGAGAGACTCTCATTTTCTTCTATTTCTAGCAGGCCTTCAGTCATATAGTCTCCACCATGGGACTATCTAGCTATACGTAGGTAACTGGAACACACATCCATATAAATGGCCCAGTGTTTGAAAGGTATGTTTAAACAGATTGCCTTTTAGGACCCATAATAAAGGATTTCTTTATCAAAGTACATTCTAAAATCAAGTGCAACAATCCCCTTCTCTACTAATGCACACTTTATTGCCGCAACAGTGACATTCATGAAGGACAGAGTAGAACCATCATAATTTACCACTCCCAGCAGCAGCCACATTGTCTAGCAAAGAGAAAAAAGACACAGCACACTCCTCCTGGCCACTTCCTCCCAAGCAGTTAGGAGAGTAAGCATTCAATGAGGAAAGCCAGAGACAACAGGCAGCCAACAAGGAGTAAGTCAGCCTTTCCTAGCAACACTCAGCGTCTTCATTGTGAATGGGCTCTGTCGTCATATCACAAAGTCAGCACATAAAGTAAACATCTTTTCTTTGCCTTTAACAAATTCAAAATAAATTGTATGTGCTGGACCAAAAAATAAAAAATATATAACATTTTATTTTTTTCTTTGTCGAGACAGAGTCTCACTCTGTCACCCAGGCTGGAGTGCAGTGGCTTGATCTTGGCTCATTGCAACCTCCGCCTCCCAGGTTCAAGCGATTCCTGCCTCAGTCTCACAAATAGCTGGGATTACAGGCATGTGCCACCATGCTAGGCTAATTTTTGTTTTTTTTTTTTTTTTTTTTTTTTGTAGAGTCGGGTTTCACCATGTTGAACAGGCTGGTCTCAAACTCCTGATCTCATGTGATTGATCTGCCTCAGCCTCCCAAAGTGCTGGGATTACAGGTGTGAGCCACGACGTTCGGCCTATTTTCATCAGCGTGGAGAGTTAGACTTCCATTTCACTGTATAAGCCTATGATCCTAGACAAGATGGAAGAAGACTGCCCCTTCAATCAGGCAGAGTTCCCAAATGCCTCTCATAATGTAAGCAACTCCCAAGCTGAGCATGATTCAAAGATACATATTTTTCCTACAACATGACGCCAGATGAAAACTAGCTACTCTCTCTGTGGATCAAGTACGCAAACAGCAGCCCTTGCTGTTTTTCAGATATACCAGGCAAGTCCTTTGCACATGCTATTTCGTCTATCTGGGGTGCTTTTCTCCAAAATATCTGTTATGTTTGTTTGATATGGCTCTTTTTCTCACTTCCCTCATGTCTTTACATTAAAGTCATCCTCTTAGGGAGAACATCTTTTGGGCTCTAAACTTTTATCAACCCTCCAATACTTACTTTCTTTCCTGCTTTATTTTTTTCCATAGCACTTAATACTATTTTATGTGTAATACATTTTGTTTGTTTCTTTTATTACATCCCTACTAGACTGTAAGCTCTAGGAGGGCAGATTATTTTTTAACTGCTTTTTCACTGCTGTATTACCCGCACCAGGAAAATCCATGTTAAATATCTATTAAGAAAACAGTAATCTGCCCTAATGCTGGAATAAAACCAGACATGTTAATCTTCTTTCAAGGTGTCACATGGTCCTCATTCACAACATAAAGCATTTTCCAAGGAATTTCAGGAGTAGTTTCTAAAAAAAAATTTTTGGAATAACTTTAGATTTAAGAAAAGTTGCAAAGAGAGTTCTCACATGTTTCTTTATCCAGCTTCCTCTAATATTAACATCTTATCTAACCACAGTGCATTTATCAAAACTAAGAAACTGACATTGGTACAACACGATTAACTACATTTTACTTGGATTTCACCAGTTTTTCCACTAATGTCCATATCATATTTAGTTATCATAACCTCTTAGTCTCCATCCATCTGTAATAGCTTCTCAGTCTTTGCTTGTTTTTTATGACCTTGACACTTTTGAAGGGTACTTGGTTGGATGTTTTGTAGAATGTCCTTCAATTTGGCTTGTCTGATGCTATCTCATGACTAATCTGGGGTATAGATTTGGGGGAAGAATACCACAGAGATGAAGTGCTCTTCAGAGGGCATATGAAACAGCACGACTTGTTGGGGAAGTTAATCTTGAATACTTGATAAGGTGGTGTCTGCCAGATTTCTCCACTGTGAAGTTATTATTTTTCCCTTCCCCTAGTCTGTCTGTAAAGAGTGAGTCACTGTATCAGCCCACATTCAGTAATGTTAGCTACACACAATGTTTGTTCTATGTGCTGACGTTAGAACCTAATTTCTGCAAAAATGCACCTCTACTTTAACTCAGTCACCAGGAAAATGTGAGGTATATAAAATCCCTGTGACATGTTTTAAAACTGCCAAAAATTGGATCAGTAACCAGCTATATAATGTAATTATGTCTGTGACCCTAGTCAACATGGACTTCACACAAATGAAAAAACTAGAGCACTTAAGGATTAAAATATTTTTCCAATATGGCAGGACAGGTCAGCTAGTTAGTTGAATCCAAGAATGACCCCCTACTCTGTATCCTTGGCAATGATCCAAACAATTTCTTGATTGCTGTAACTGGGTAGTGACCTTTGTTCTATTAAATATGTTTAATAAATAGCATTTATTCAACAGTATTGCAGACAAAAAGAAAGAAAGAAAGAAAGTATGTGGTGAAGACTGTTAATTGTCCCTGAGTTCTTCCCACATAAGAGAATCCCTAATTGGTAGTTACATGGCTGCCCAGAATAAGGACCACATCCAGGCCACTCTTAGAGGTAGCTGTGGCCATCTGATTACATTCCAGACAATAAAATGTAAGCATAAATTCTAAACTTGGCACACAGGGCTAACCACTGTTTCTCATGAGCTTGGAGTCCTCTGAGAAGGAAGGAAGCCCACACTTACAGGTAATATTTGCCCTAATTTTCAGATAAGAAAACCAAAGTTTAGAGATGTTAAGTAACCTACTGAGTACCTAACTATTCAAGTGGAAAAGCCAGGTCTGATGGAAACTTCAGGAATGTCCAATAAAAGAGAGGGTAAAACATTAGATTCTAATTTCAGATAAAGTAATACGTTTACAATGAAAATTTTGTCATTAATTTCAAATTCAAGCCTAACTGGCCATCATATATTTTTCTTTGCTAAATCTGGCAACTCTAATTGTCAAACCATAGGTGCCTTGATAGATCTGATAATGCATCTCTTGGTAATATCACACACCATGCATGGCAGACCTCACACACTACATTCACTCTGGAACTATTTGACGACTTGAGCTGAACTAAGCAGAACACATAAACACAGAAGAAACAAACAACAACTCATCAACAAAATAAATAAAACTGTACTCCCTGGAATTCCAGGAAGGCAGAGAGACTACCCAGTGGGAGAAGCCCGCCCTCTCTCTCTCTCTCTCTCTCTCTCTCTCTCTCTGTCTCTCTCTGAGATGCAGGTAGAGCAGAAGATTGGACAACACAGGGTCACCCAAGCTTCAGAAAGTAGTGGAGTGAGAGGCAGATGGCAGAAGGGTCACGGAAAGGGACACCTAAACTTGAGAGGGCAGGAATGTTGTTTGCTCTGTAGCTAATGCTTTTTTTGTCTCTCCAGTTTAAAAAAAAAAAAAAATGGTGCTGCTGATGCTTCTACAGTGAGTCAGTTCCTTAAGGTGAATGCAGAGAAGCACTAAGTCTAGCTTTAAGTAGGAGAAGAGAGGCTTTCAAGGTAAACCATGGGGAGCTAGGGGATTTGACATCTATTTAGCTCAAACCAGAAGGGAAGGTGGGATCAGCACCTATTGAATACATCTGTTTTGGTATTTTTCAGACTAGTTCAGGATCCGGAGCAATGGCTCACAAAGAGCAGTGGTTTCTAACCTGACTCACCAATAATTTAGGAAGATCATTGAAAACAGGAACCCTAAGGCTGGGGTCAGGCCCAGGACTCTTTTTTTATTTAATTTTACTTCCCAAAATATTCTGATGAGCAGGCAGGTTGGGAACTTCTGCTGTTGATGTCCTTTTGTTTATTTATTTTTTTGGTTGGTTGGTTGGTTGTCAAATGATCCTCACTGAAATATTTTCCTTTGTACTTAACTAGCTGTGCAATGCACTACATCACTGTTGATGTCATCTAGATGTCATGAGGGTAGTGGCCATCAACAACTGCAGCCCGCAGACTTGGCAGTCCCCAGGGTCTCTCTAATGATTCCAGAGAGTTCTCTGGCTAAAGATCGCTGCCACATTTGTCAGGCAATGTTGACAATCTCATCAAAAGTGATATTTCCACTGAGTTTTTCTTTCTTTTTTTATTTTTTTTTTTTTTTTGAGATGGAGTGTCGCTCTGTCAACTAGGCTGAAGTGCAGTGGCATGATCTCAGCTCACTGCAACCTCCACCTCCAGGGTTCAAGTGATTCTCCTACCTCGACCTTTCTGGTAGCTGGGATTATAGGTAAACACCACTGCACCTGGCTAATTTTTGTATTTTTAGTAGAGATTGAGTTTCACCATGTTGGTCAGTCTGGTCTTCAACTCCTAACCTCATGATCCGCCTGCCTCAGCCTCCCAAAGTCCTGGGATTACAGGCATGAGCCACCGTGGCCAGCCAGGTTTATTTTTCTATTTCTACCTCTTGATGGTTCCTTGAGTGCTTTGATGATGAGGGCAGAGGTATAAGACACCACCTCAAATTGGGCCTGATCATTTTCACTGTAATCCTCAGACGTTTCCAATCGCTGGTTGCCCTGGCAATGTCCTCACCAACCTTGATGGGGAAAAACCCAGGGGGCTGACCTTAGAGGCCAGTGGCAGATGTGAATCTGATTTTGCTACTTGTTCACCTCAGATATACAACCTTGATCTCACTAGGGTCAAACTTAGGTGGTATGGGAGAGGCAGCTGGTATCAGAGGAACCGGGGATACAGGTTGACCAAAGAAAGTTGCACCTCGGCTTCCTCCCAGCCAAAAAACACAAAAGTACTATAAATAACTTACCAATTTCCTTTTCAATGTTTTAATAATCAAATACAATTCATTAAGTTTAACAACAAAAAAAAAAAAAACAGCTTTATGGGCCAGGTGCAGTGACTCACACTTGTAATCCCAGCATTTTGGGAGGCTGAGGTAGATGGATAACCTGAGGTCTGAAGTTTGAGACCAGCCTAGCCAACATGGAGAAATCTAATCTCTGCTAAAAATACAAAAATTAGCTGGGCATGGTGCTGGACGCCTGTAATCCTAGCTACTCAGGGGGCTGAGGCAGGAGAATCACTTGAACCTGGGAGGCAGAGGTTGTAGTGAGCTGAGACAGCACCATTGTGCTCCAGCCTGGGCAACAAGAGCAAAACTCTGTCTCAAAAAAACAAAACAAAACAAAACAAAGCTTTATGGATGCATATAGTACAAAATTCACCCACTGTAAAAGTCCAGTTCCATAAGTTTTAGTGAATTTATAGAATTGCACAACCATCACAACAAATTAGTTTTAGAATATTTCCATCATCCTTAAAAGACTCTTCCTACCCATGAACAGTTAATCATCACACCCATCTGTAGCCCAGGCAACTCTGTTTTCTGTCTCTATAGGTCTGCCTTTTCTGGACATCACACATAAATGGAATAACACAATGTACAGTCTTTCTCATCTGGTTTCTTTCACTTAGCATAATGTTTTTGAGGTTCGGTGATTCATTCCCTTGTATTGCCAAGTAGTAGAATATTCCATTGTATGGATATACCACCTTTATTCTTTCACCAGTTCATAGACATTTGGCCTGTTTCTACTTTGGAGCTACTATGAACATTTTGGACTATATGAATGCTTCTAGGATCATTCATGAGCAAGTTTTCATATGTACGTATGTTTTCAATTCTCTAAAGCAGCTACCTAAAAGTAGAATTGCTGGGTCTGTGGTAAGTTAATTTTTTTTTCTTTTTTTTTTTTTTTTTTGAGATAGGGTCTTGCCCTTTCACCCAGGCTGGAGTGCTGTGGCGTGATCTCGGCTCTCTGTAACCTTCGCCTCTCAGGTTCAAGCGATTCTCCTGCCTCAGCCTCCCCAGTAGCCAGGATTACAGACATCATCACCACGCCCAGCTAATTTTTAAATTTTAATAAGAGGCGGGGTTTTGCCATGTTGCCTAGGCTGGTCTCAAACTCCTGAGCTCAGGGAATCCACCCACCTCGGCCTCCCAAAGTGCTAAGATTACAGGTGTAAGCCACTGTGCCTGACCAAGTTAACTTTATAAGAACCTTCACATCAAGTTTTGACTGCCAAAAGTTGTCAGATAGTTGCCAAGTGTAGACTTCCAAGGTAATAATCTGCCCTTCCTTGGTGTATCACTGAACATGAGTATATCTCTTTCACTAAACTAGTGTAGATTTGTCATCAAATGCTGAATGAAGCCATGCCTTCATTAGAAAATTGTCTTCCCAGAGGTACATATGTACAGAGAAGCTGCTGCCTTGGCTCTGTTAAAATAAACAGCCCTTTAGGTTGAAGGAGCCTCATTATTCTGCCCTGATGGCAAGTGTCCAGTCATATTATTTAAGAAATTGTTCATAATAATTGGAAATAATCCACATGTTGATAATAGAATAATGATTCAAACTTCTTTTGGTCTATCCTTTGGTTATGTTTATGAATTGCTCGATTATATGGGAGATGTATATTCATTGTAAAGGAAATGTACTTATAATATACTTTAAAATAGGATTATGAGCCTTGTTCTTTGTAGAATGAATAACGTATGTTCTCATGTATGTTATCTGTATGTTCTCATACAACTCATTCTTATGTATACGTATGTTCTCATTTTCAGTATTTTTATCACTTCTAATAAGACAAATGAAAATAAATTTTGTTTAACTTTTTAAAAATACTGTATGAATGAACATTTACTTACCATAATGGATAACAATTTATGTCTCAGAAGTCACAAACTGTTTTATTCTTTTTGTGCCTTCTGATAGCCAGAACTTCATCTTCAGAACTTGGGAAAAAGAGCCCAGATAACCCAACAGTTTCCTAACAACCAAGAGCTGTAGTGATTTACCATAGCATACAGCTATAACAGCTACTTTGGCTAAAAACAATTAAAATAAAGAAAATAGCATGCAATTCCTTTTCCTACAGCACAGCAGCAGAAATCTTGCCCCTGGATGTCATGCACATCAGAAACCTCACTCTTGAACTGATAGTTACCCAGAGTGTGCCTTACATACATCTTTGCTGAATATCCATATTTTCCCTAAATGCTACAGGCCAGAATGTTCCATGTGTCAGTTATCTCCCAGTATTCCACATGACCCCATGTGACTGAAAATTGGGTTTCAATATATCCCCTCCCCATTTATGTCCATCCCATTTTAACTTATTACAAAGTAATTACCAAAGAACAATGACAAAAGTAATTGTTTGCCTGTCCATTTCATAAACAGATCCAATTTAGAAGAGTCAGAGCCAAAAACAGCATCACTTGTAGATTCTTTTTTTTTTTTTTTTTTTTTCTGCAGGACTTGAGTATGCACAAATTTCGATATTTATCCAAGTCCTGGACCCAATCCCCATAGATGACTGATTAAAATCAGTTTTGTTCTGAAATTTTATTTTGTGTATGGAAATACATTTTCATGAAACTAAAACTATATTCGTTTTATTTTGCTTTCCAATATTTTTGAGAATGATTAATGATCACCTGATGTTTCTGTAATGAGCATTTATTGATCTTTAGGGTTACCAGATAGACTTTTTTATACGTAGGAAAAGAAAAAATGACTCCCTCTTACAATATCAATTTTCCTCTTTTTTGTCCTGTGGAAAAATATCATAGTTGATTTCTTGCAAGCCATTAGAACATTTCAAAATATATGTAGTAAATGATAAATATAATATATTCTCATGCAACGTAATATAATTTTTGCATATCTTTATTTTCAGTATCTTTCTGTTTCTTATTTTAAAAGAATATATGTTTATTTTAGAAAATGTAAAGATCAAGAAAGCCATGGCAGAAATTAAACATCTCCCTAGTTCCATCAGAAAAATCATAAAAGGATTATTTTTTTTTTTAATAAAAAAAGAATAAAGAAGAGGAAGAAAGAGAATGAGGAAGAGGGAGAGAGGATGAGGGTATTGCTTTATTGCCCGGGCTAGAATGCAATCTAAATATGGGTATGCCTATAATTGTCCTTAATAATGGAGATATAAAAGAAAATGAGGGAAGAGAATAACAAACAAGGAGCCAACCAAGATTTCTTTTGAACTTCTAAGTTGATATGATGTGGTACTGATAAGAGTGTATATTTTGTATATTTAAAGTGGAGAGTTCTATAAATGCTAATTACATTTACTTGTTCCAGATCTGAGTTCAAGCCCTGAATATCGTTGTTAATTTTCTGTCTCATTGATCTGTCTAATATTAATGTTGAAGTCTCCCACTATTATTATGTGGGAGTCTAAGTCTCTTTATAACTCCTGTATGTCTGCGTATTCCTGTATTGGGTGCGTATATATTTAGGATCTTTAGCTCTTCTTGTTGTTGCATTGATCCTTTTATCATTATATAATGTCCTTCTTTGCTTCTTTTGATCTTTGTTGCTTAATTGTAACTTCTGCTTTTTATTTATTTATTTTAGCTCTCTGTTTGGTTGGTAAATCTTTCTCCATCCCTTGTTTGGAGTCTTTGTGTATCCTTGAATGTGAGATGGGTCTGGATGCAGCATACTGATGGGTTTTAGTTTTTTATTCAAATTGCCTGTCTTTGGATTGAGGGATTTAGTCAATTTAAATTTAGAATTAATAATAATATATGTGAGTTTAATACTGCCATTAGCTGGCTATTTTGTCCATTAGTTGATGTAAATTCTTAATTATATTGATGCTCTTTTTGATAATTTTTTTAGAAAGGCTGATACTGTTTGTTCCTTTCTATGTGTAGTGGTTCTTTCAGAAGCTCTTGTAAAGCAGGCCTGGTGGTGATGAAATCTCTGAGTGCTTGCTTATTCACAAAAAAACTTTATTTTTCCTTCACTTGTGAAGTCTAGTTTGGCTGGATGTGAAATTCTGGGTTGAAAGTTCTTTTCTTTAAGGATGTTGAATATTGGCCCCCACTCTCTTCTGGCTTGTAGGGTTTCTGCTGAGAGATCTGCTGTAAGTCTGATAGGCTTCCCTTTGTGGGTAACCTGACCTTTCTCTCTGGCTGCCCTTAGTATTTTCTCCTTCATTTCAACCCTGGTGAATCTGACGATTATGTGCCTTGGAGTTGCTCTTCTCGAGGAATATCTTTGTGGTGTTCTCTGTATTACCTGGAGTTGAATATTATCTTGCCTTACTAGGCTGGGAAAATTTTCCTGAATAATGTCCTGAAGCGTATTTTCCAGCTTGGATTCATTCTCTTCGTCACATTCAGGTACACCTATCAAGCGTAGATTAGGTCTTTTCACATAGTCCCATATTTCTTGGAGACTTTGCTCGTTCCTTTTTATCCTTTTTTCTCTCGTCTTATCTTCTTGTTTTATTTCATTGAGTTGGTCTTCGACCTCTGATAGCCTTTCTTCTGCTTGATCAATTCGGCTGTTAAAACTTGTGCGGCCGGGCGCGGTGGTTCAAGCCTATAATCCCAGCACTTTGGGAGGCCGAGGCGGATGGATCACGAGGTCAGGAGATCGAGACCATCTTGGTCAACATGGTGAAACCCCGTCTCTACTAAAAATACAAAAAAATTAGCTGGGCATGGTGGCGCGTGCCTGTAATCCCAGCTACTCAGGAGGCTGAGGCAGGAGAATTGCCTGAACCCAGGAGGCGGAGGTTGAGGTGAGCCGAGATCGCGCCATTGCACTCCAGCCTGGGTAACAAGAGCGAAACTCCGTCTCAAAAAAAAAAAAAAAAAAAACAACAACTTGTGCATACTTCACGAAGTTCTCCTATTGTGTTTTTCAGCTCCATCAATTCACTTATATTCCTCTCTAAATTGTATATTCTTGTTAACATTTCGTCAAATCTTTTTTCAAAGTTCTTAGTTACTTTAGATTGGGTTAAAACAAGTTCTTTTAATTCACAGAAGTTTCTCATTATCCACATTTTGAAGCCTGCTTCTGTAATTGGAACACACTCGTTCTCCATCAAGCCTTGTTCCGTTGCTGATGAGGAACTGTGATCCCCCGCTGAGGGAGAGGCGTTCCGATCTTGGGCATTCTCAGCCTTTTTTGGCCGTTTTCCTCCCTTCGTTATAAATTTATACATCTGTGGTCTTTGTATTCACCGTCTTTGTAATTAGGTTTCTGAGTGGATGTCCAACTTACTGATTCTCAGCGCCGAAATCTGAGCAACCCACTGCACCGACCAAATCAGCGGCCTTAAGATTGATGGTGCTTTTCTGACTCTGCACCAAGAACCGTCGCTCCAAGGCGCCGGCAAAACCGCCTCGCCGGTCACAAGAGTCGCGCTGGCGACCCGTGGGGCTCCTCCGCTGGGAATCTCCTGGTGCATGAGCAACAAGAATTCATGTGAAGGTGTGGCGTCCTCTCATTCTTTGCGCTTTCACTGGGAGCTACAATCCCAAGCTGCTAGTGATCAGCCATCTTGGATCTCTCTCGATCACTTGTAGATTCTTGAATAATTAGAGCTAATAATTGGTGCTTACTATGTTTCAGACATTTCTTTCAATGTTATATATATATTAACTCATATATTCCTCAAAACAACCCTGTAAGATAGGTGTTATTACCATAACCATTTCATAGATAAGGAAACTGATGTTTGGAGAGGTTAAGTAACTTTCCCAAGCTACTTCCAGCCTTGTCACTCAAGCCCTATGCCTGAGCACTTTACCTCTCCTCTATAGAATACTGATGTTCCTGTGGAGCCTCTGGTGCTTCTCCAAGACAGATAACAGAAGCCCTGATATAGCAACCATTTACGATTAGACACTGAGTTCTAGAAGACCAGTTTGGGGCTACAACTGGATGCCATTTTGACAACTGATCTGCCCACCAGTCTCTCTATAAAAATGGTGCATGGCTTGATTCTACTTTTACTATTGATCCATGTATCAATTCATCTACTATGTGTTATTTCTTTTTTGACATTCTGCCCAAAATCATTCTAATCAAAGTCACCCTAGTAGCAATCTTTCAGTGCTGAAGTGTCAAAAGTGGTGTGATGGCATCTTAAGAACCTTCCCCCACGAACGCCTGCAGCTCTCCAACAGGCTCTTTGGCAGATCTGCTTTAGTAGTGTCAATATATGAGCTACCTTTTTATAGCTCTTCCTTATGAGAAAAGAGAAACAAGGTCCTAAATAACACTGAGCCACCCAGGGCATCAAATCCATTCTTTTATGAGCTCACTTCCTGGAAGCCAGAGACACAATCTGCATTGCTCATTTTTTATACCTCATTACTCAGATTTAGAATTTTCCCTTCAGAAAAACAAAATAAGGGCATTCTACTGAGTTGCCATGGTGATTTTTTGCTTTCCTTTCTGGAACATTTTTAATAAGCAGAATAAAATGTATCATAACTCTAACAAAATTGAACACCCAAAGGATAAATATGGTATCCTTCCAATAATCACTATGCACAAAATTACATTTTTTAATAAACCCATTGTCACAGACATTTAAGGAAACCTTGTGATGATTATTTCTGTATCACTCAAAATATCAGAAAAAAATCTAAACTATCAATTTAATGCATATAAGGTACTAAGATAACAAATACTCTCAATCCAAAATAGCTTTACAAAAGAGGGGGCTCACTTGCTCACATTAATTTCTAAGCAAAGAAGTTAAAACTGACACAGTGGAATAGAAACAGATGTTCAATCGATAGATGCAGATAAGAATTCTTCACTTGCCTGCTTATCACTAACAGATGAAGGAAGTGCATTCATTAAGGAAACAAAAGCTGGCCCAAGTGGCATAGCGCCAGGTCACAATTATCCACTGATTCAGAGTACAACTGAATGTTCCCAACTTCAAGAGGACAAAGAGAAGTTAAATACACTGAAAATTTAAATATACAATTTTTAAATGCCATAACAGAGGTAGAGCTAGTCCAACTCCCTCATGCAAACAGAATGTGTTCCCCTCTCCATCAGTTCTACTTTACTTATAGCTCAAACTGATGCTGTTCATACTTTTTTCTTAAATTGCTAGTTTTTTTTTAATTCTATCACATTTTCAAATATACAAAGTTGAGGGGAAACCCTACTTCTGATCAACACTAAGTAATACTTGGTAGTATTTAGCATGGACTTTGAAGACAATGCTGTACTTACAGAATAATCAGAAAAAGAGCATCAAACTTACTATATCTACAACCGCACTTAGCATCTTCTCCTTTGCATATCTGGAACACAAAACCAAGCTCAGCCCTTCCTTCTGGCTTTGCTCCAAATCTCAGCAAATGCCACCATCATGTGCCCAACCAGCCAGGCTAAAAATGTTGTATCAACTTAACCCCTTACTCTCCCAATACCCATACTTTCACTTATTAAAAGTTGATTGACTGCTGAGGATTCTGTGATGACCCAAAAAGCAGGATGTAATGTGAAGGACCCCTCATTGTCTAACTCCTCTCACCTCCTACTCACTTCTCAGCCCCTGCAGTCTAGCTTCTGCCCCACCACTCCACTGAAATGGCTCCGGCCAAGATCTCTAACAATCTTTTTGGCCATATTCAGTTCCTTATTTGCCTTCCTGGCAGCATTTGACAATTGTGCTCCTCCCTTCCTTCTTGAACACTACTCTTGCCTTAGCTTCTGAGACTATTAGCTGTCTTCAACATTTAACAACTAGTTCTCCCACTTAATTGTCCAAGTTTCTGACTTCCTTATCTGTTTCTCTGCAGGTTCCTCTTCTACTCATCCCTTAAATGTCATTCTTCACAGTTCCCTTTTTACTTTTCACCTGTTCACTGGTCAATTTCATTCAATTTTATGGGCTCCAGTGTCAGATGGATGGTGCTGATCTACAGTTCCCCAGGCTAGACACATCTCCTGAACTCCAGACTCTTATAGTCAATAATCTAATGGATAATCCTATTTGGAGGTTCCATGAGGATTTCTAACTCACCTAAAACCTGAAAACCTCACCTTTCTCATGAAAACTGCTCCTCCTCTAATATTTCCTAGATTGGTGAAGAGCACAACCTTCCACTCTGTGACTGTGTCAGAAACTAGGAGCCATTCTTGAACTCCGTCCCCACAGCCCCCTACATTCAATCGATCTTAATTGCTATGGGTTCTAACTCCTAAAAATCTCTTAATCTATACATGCTTTCTCCAGGCCCCCTTAAACTACTCCAAGTTGAGCTTCCAGAATCACCACCTGGATTACTCTTTGTCTCTCTTGTGTCCCTCCAGTCTTGCTTTGTCTCTCTGGCAAGCCTCCAGTCTTGCTCCTCTACTCTCATTCTTGCTCTCCACTGTAGCCCTACAGTTCTCAACCCTGGTCACACACCAGAATCACCTACATTGCCTTAAACACATAAATACACATACATATATACATACATATATATATATATATCTGAGCCGCACACTCTGGTCATAGTAATTAAACAGGCTTGGAGTGAGGCTCGGGTCTCTCTATTATTAAAAGCTCCATATAGTCGTTCTGTTGTACAGCCAGGATTGAAAATCAATCAGAGTGATTTTTCCCAACACAGCTCTGATCATAGTTTACAAAGCCCTTTATGATGATGCTGAATTTTCTTCTTTTCCTCAAATGTGCTGTTTTCTCTTAATCCAGAACCATAAAGCCCATAGTTCCCTGCCTTTAACTCCTCCCATACCACATCCTACCCCTTCATCACTTCACTCCTCAAGAGGTCTTCACTGGTACCCACACATTTCAGACTGTCTGTCCTGTATGTTCCTACAGCCATCTTTACTTCCCACTTTACAGCATGTTCAGTAATTGCCTGTTTATCTGGGTGGCTCCCCACTAGACCATAAGCTTCAAGAAATCAGCAATTATATATCTCTCTAACTCAACACTGTGTCCCAAGCAGCGACCACCAAGCCAAACATAGGAAAGGCACTTAATACGTGAATTAGCAGCTGACAATATGAAGAGACAGACTTACGACTGATTATTAGTTCAAATATAAGATGGACAATTCAGTGGTAAAAAGATAAGCATGGCTGGGCACAGTGGCTCATGTGGATAATCCCAACACTTTGGGAGGCTAAGGTAGGTGAATTGCTTGAGCCTAGGAGCTCAAGACCAGCCTGGACAATGTGGCAAGACCCCACCTCTTAAAAAATACCAAAAAATAGCCAGGTGTAGTGGCATGCACCTGTAGTCCCAGTTACTTGAGAGGCTGAGGTGGGAAGATTGCTTGAGCCCAGGAGGCTGAGGCTGCAATGAGCCGAGATTGTGCCACTGCACTCCAGCCTGGGAGATGGGAGTGAGACTCTGTATCAAAAAAAAAAAAAAAAAAAAATGGTGATAGCCATATAAGCTCTGCCTTCATAAGACACGGAAGACTACCAAAAAGACTTCCCTAGTGTTGAGTTAAGTATTAAGGGCTAAGTAGAGCATCACTGGAGAAGAGGAAGCCTTTGAGACAAGGGAAATCAAATGTGCAAAGGCAGCAATGTAGAGGTGACTAAGTTGTTTCAATTTTATATCAAATGCACCTGGTAGCCCTCCCCTCCTTTTTACACCTATGGTCACTCTCCAATTCCCTAATTCAGGCCTTATGTATGAACTGAACCACTGCAGAACCTTCCTTCCTGCTTCCAATTCCCCCTCCCTACTGCTGCCTTCAGTACAGACTGATAACCCTGTTTCCTCTGCTATAAATACATAACTAAAACCTCTGATAGCACCCGTCCCCACACCCATGAATAATCATGTCCCCAATTCATACCAAGGCACCTAAAGTCACCATGGATACAGCCTACCCTAGCTTTCTAGCCTGGTCTGTACTTCACACAAACCCAACTCTACCTACAACCATCCCACTGAACTAATTCCAGCTGTACAGTTCTATCTCCCACTTCCACGTTTCCATGTTTTTGGTCAATGTATTAGCTATCTATTCCATAATAATGCTATGAGACAGATAACCATATACTTCAGAGGCAAACTACACTAGGCATTTACTGCTCATGTATCTGCGGTCAGAAACTAGGTAGCACTGCCGAGCTTAGCTGGACATATGAGTCTGGAGCATAAGTTGTCAACCAGAGGCTGTTTTGCCCCTCGGGGGCATTTGGCAATGTCTGGAGACATTTTTGGTTGTCACACTTTTGGTGGGGGTGTGGGTACTACTGGGATCTGGAGAGTGGAGGCCAGGGATGATGCTAACCATCCTAAAATGAACAGCTCCCTATAACAAACAATGATCCAAACCCTAACATCAAAGTGCTTCTGCTGAGAACTTCACTGCAGGTGCTGGCTGGCTATTAGCTGATCTCGAATAGCTTTGTCTGGGGCAAGTGCGGCAACTTGGCTTTGTCCAGGTCTCTCATCCTCCAGTAGACTATCCGGGGCATCTTGTCATAGTGATGGCAGAAGAGCAGGAACAAACACAATTACTCAAAGCATCTTACAGCCTAAGCTTGGAACAGGCATCTCATCACTTCTGCTGCATTCTACTGACCAAAGCAAGTCAGATGGCCTGCCCAGATCCAAGGAGTCAGGACATAGACTCCACCTCTTCAGGGAGAAGAAGTGCAGTCACTTGGCAAGCAGTGCATATACAGGACAGGATGGAAAACTGGAATAGCCATCCATACCAACTCAGCTCCCTCTGCGAGGGAAACATGAACTTGGAATCGTAAAAGTGGTTCCCTTCTCTCTGCTCCCTCTTGTTTACATTCTTCTTTGGGTGTTTAAAATATTGCACTTGGTGTTACCTATACTCAGGCTGACAGACAGCCACTATTCACCGTGGTGGATGCTACTGTGACTGGGTCTGCTCTGGCTGGTTGGTGCTGTGCTGTACTGTTATTAAAGTTTCCTTACCTTGGCCTCCACTTATTTGTGCACCTGTTCGTCTCCTCTACTCTGACAGAGAATTACTCACACTTGGTGCTAGAATCTATATATTAAGATATTCGTTTAAGAATAAGGTTGGGCCAGGCACAGTGGCTCATGCTATAATCCCAGAACTTTGGGAGGCCAAGGCAGGCAGATCACCTGAGGTCAGGAGTTTGAGACCAGCCTAACCAACATGGAGAAACCTCATCTCCACTAAAAATACAAAAAATTAGCCAGGCATGGTGGCACATGCCTGTAATCGCAGCTACCCGGGAGCCTGAGGCAGGAGAATTGCTTGAACCTGGGAGGGAGAGGTTACGGTGAGCAGAGATCATGCCATTGCACTCCAGCCTGGGCAACAAGAGTGAAACTCCATCTCAGATAATAATAATAATAATAATAACAATAATGGTAACGTTAAGTTCTTTCTTGGGCATTCAGTGCCTTGGACATTAAATGTACTTACCTGGCACATAGTAAGTGTTCAAGATCTGTTTACTGAATAAATAAATAAATGAGGACATTCATACAAAGAAGAATGACTGATTGTGATGTGACCTTACACCCTGGGATGTCTGTGATTCAGTGCAGAAAGTAGGAAGATTCTCCTAAAGAAGCTGTGGTCAAATTTGCTCAGGTATTTAGAACTTTCTACTACTCTTCGTAGTGTACCACAAAATGCTGATTATTTTATTCCATCATGGGAACTAAGAATGATGCTGTTGGCAGACAAAATATAACTATATCCCCTGGATGCACATCTCTTCACACACCCCCACAGAAATAATCATTCCAACAAGTGTTAAATCTTAGCTCTTCTGATATCGCCCAGTGCAACTTACTCACTTGTTTTGTCATCTGCTGGGTTTTCCACCCTTGCTACATATTGGAATCACTTGGCGGAAAACTGCTATAAAATAACAACGTTCAGGCCCTGATCCAGATCATTATAAATCAAAAGCTCCCAAATAATTCTAACATGTAGCCAGAGTTGAGAACTGCTGAGCCAGAGCTCTCCACTAGCAGGGAGGCAGTGATTATTATTACATGCTTATAAAAAAAAGAAGAAGAAGAAGAAGAAGAAAGAAAAAAGAAAGGAAAGAAGGAAGGAAGGAAGGGGGTAGGGAGAGAGGGAGGGAGGGAGGGAGGGAGGGAAGGAAGGAAGGAAGGAAAAGGAAAGGAAGAAAGAAAACAAAATATCAAATCCAATTATCAGGCTGGTCGTAGTGGCTCATGCCTATAATCCCAGCACTTTGGGAGGCCACAGCAGGATTGCTCAAAGCCAGGAAGAGATCAAGGCCAGCCTGGGCAACAAAGTGAGATCCCATCTCTATAAGAAAGAAAAAAAAGATAGCAAATCTCTGTAAGATTTTGTTTGAATAAATGGTTCTAGAATTAACCAAAAGTTTCAGTAACATGAGTTTCAATATAAATAGTGAATATTACCAGTGATTACCTGTGGAATTCTAGAGTAGAAGCATTTTTATTCCTATATTGTTCGGTGGTGGTGGGTGGTGGTGTTTAAAATACTAGACCTGGCTGTACATGGTAGTTCACGCCTGTAATCCTAGCACTTTGGAAGGCTGAGGCAGGATCACCTAAGGTTAAGGTCAGGGAGTTTGAGACCAGCCTGGCCAACATGGCAAAACCTCGTCTCTACTAAAAGTACAAAATTAGCCAGGTGTCACAGTGTGCACCTGTAATCCCAGCTACTCAGGAGGCTGAGGCAGAAGAATCGCTTGAACTCGGAAGGCGGAAGTTTCAGTGAGCTAAGATTGCACCACTGCACTCCAGCCTGGGTGACAGAGCGAGACTCTGTCTCAAAAAAATAAAAATACATTTTAAAAATACTAGACCTATTTGGAAAACATATCTAGATAGAATATCTTACCCTACCATTTATCTAAATAGACCGGACTAGGACAAATGACTTAGTGTCAGAATATCTAATATTGAATACCTTATATATAAAACATGATAAATGACCAGTTACAGTTAAAATTATATATTGATTGTGTGGCCACTTATGATGGTTTTAAAATACATCTACAAATTCTTTGACAATCCTTTTTTTCAAAAGGTGGAGCCTAATTCCTCTCCTCTTGGGTCTGGGCTGTACTTATTAGGAAGTAATCGTGGCTGATACAGTGGCAGAGAAGTTGGCAGATATGGTGACATGTGAAGTCTGAAGCCAGGTCCTACCATGCCTTCCTTTTTGCTCTCCTGAATCATTCACTCGAGGGGAAGTCAGCCGCCATGTTATAAGGACACACAAACAGCCCTACAGGGAGACCTAGATGACAGAACTAATACCTTCTGCCAACAGCCAGCAATGTCTTGAGGCCTCCTGCATACAGCCACATGAGGGAGCCATCTTCAAAGCAGATCTTCCAGCCACAGTCAAGCCTTCAGATGACAGCAACCCTAGCCAACATCTTGCTTGCAAACTCAAGAAAAACCCAAGCCAGAACCATCTAACTAATAATTCCCAAATCTCTGATTCACAGAAACTATAAAATAATAAATATTTGTTGGTTTAAGCTACTGTGTTTTGGGATAATTTATTATGCACCAATAGATAACTAAATCACCATCACAAAACTTTTAAGTTTTCTTGACAAGTATTAAAGTATCCCTTCTACTATTCCCATCTACCCTCAACTCCCTCTCTGAATGTCTCAGGAACTTGTTTTACCCATCATTCCTTCTCATTGTCATATAATCAGTGGGCTCCCTCTCTACTGCTTTGTCAAAGCCTTCTAATATGTCCAAGTCTTTCCGATCCTTAAATACAGAACAAAGCAAATCCTACTACAATCTTATGTTCCTCCTTTCCCTGGATCTCTCCATTTCTCTCGCTTCACACATCCATTCAGTCACTAAATCTCATCATTTTAAAAACTTTAACATCTTTCACATTCATTCCCCCTGATGCTGCCATCATCACCTCTTACCTCTATTATTGCAATAACCATACAGCCTCCCTGCTTCCATGCTGGCCATCATAATCATCCCCTACACTACCACCAATGTCGTCTTGCCAAAATATATCACATCCCTTTCATACTTTAAGGTCATACCCCCTTGCTTACAGATAAAATCTAAACTCCATTAAAAATTACTAACAGCAACACTTACTGAGCACTTGACTTTATATCAAGCACTGTGTATATTAATTTATTTAATCCTAACCACAATTCACAACGTAGGTGCTGAAAATACCCTTATCATTTCACAGATTAAGAGGTAAGGCACAGAGAGGCCAAATAACTTCCCCCACACTCACAGCATTAGTAAATAGCGGAGCCAAGTTTGCAATTCAGGATGACTCTGAGCCCAGCCCATTTAGTTTCAGCACCAAACCCTCAAGCATGGCACACAAGGCCTCTGCTGATGTGACTCAGTGTGTCTCCTTCCAGCAGCACTCTCCACATGCTAAGTCCAGCTCTGCAGCTTACCAAGTGCACTCTGCTACCACATACCTCCATGCCTCTGCTCATGCTGCCTTCATGGTCTAGCCCTTGCTTTCACCTCTCTTCATCCTTACCACCCCATCCAACTGACAATGTTTGCTAATTTTTCAAGACTCAACCCAAGTGCTATGACTTAAGTGCCTACCCCAGAATTCGTGTGCTGGAAACTTGGTCCCCAGTGCAGCAGTCTTGAAAAATAGAACCTTTAGGAGGTAATTTAGTCATAAGCACTCTGCCTTCATGATTAACAGGTTACCAAGGGAGTGAGTTAGTTATCACAAGAGTGGGTCTCTTACCAAAACCAGTTTGGCCATCTCTAGTGAGCACTTCTTGCCATATGATACCCATACCACCTTGGCATTCTGCAGAGTCTCCACTAGCAAGAATGCCCCTCACTAGATGCCACCCCTTGACCTTGGACTTCCCAGTCTCCAGAATCTAAGAAATAAATGTATATTCTTTGTAAATTATCCAGCCTATGGTATTTAGTTAAGGCGACAGAAAACAAACCAAAATACCAAGGAACTGAATACCCATCTTTCAAACATTCCAGTACCCAGGAAGAACGCTCACATCTCCCTTTGTAGCACCAAGGAACCCTGAACAGACTTTGTGGTAGATGAGAGTATTACTGGAAAAATATCCACTCCCCTTCCCTCCCACTGTGAGCAGAATGCCTTTCCCTGCCCAACTGACTTTGGACGTGGCCATATCACTTGCTTTTGCAGTGGAATATGAGTAGATGTGATGCAAGTAGAAACGTTAAATCCATTTGTTGCATGGTTTTGGCTGGGTTCTGGTGCACCTGTCGTTCATTTGCCATAAAGAAAGCATCTCCCAGGTAGCCTCTGGTCCAAAAAGAAAGAATATACATGAAACAGACTTGAACATAACTCACAGCCTTTAGCCAAGTGCAGCCAACCCACAGCTTGAAGCAGAACTGCTCAAGCTGATTCTTTAACCCATGACCAAGAAAAATTATTACCATTGCTATCTGCCACTGGGTTTGGGGGTGGTTTGTTATGCTGCATTATTGTACGTACATCTGGAAGTCTTAATTTCATATGCTTGTTTACATATCTTGGGAGCTCAAAATCATGCTTAAAACATTAAGAGCTCGGCCAGACATGGTGGCTCACATCTGTAATCTTAGCACTTTGGGATGCTGAGGCAGGCTGATTCCTTGAGCTCAGGAGTTCGAGACTAGCCTGAGCAGCATGGTGAAACCCTGTCTCTACTAAAAAATAAATAAATAAATTAGCTGGGCATGGTGGTGTGCACCTATAGTCCCAGTCACTCAGTAGGCTGAGGCAGGAGAATCACTTGAATCCGGGAGGTAGAGGTTCCAGTGAGCCAAGATTGGGCCACTGCACTCCGGCCTGGGTGACAGAGCAAGACTCTATCTCCAAAAAAACAAACAAACAACAACAACAAAAAAAAAAACATTAAGAGCTCTTAGCAGATTTTTTGTTAACATATAATTCAGATACCATCAAATTCACCCTTTTATAATTAAAAAAATTTTTAGTTTTTCAGTAAGTACTACATATGGGCAACCATCACCACTGTCTAATTCCAGAACACTTCTATCACCCCAAAAAGAAACCCATAGCTATTAGCAGTCTCTTAATAGATTTTGTAACTAACTTAATGAATGAAAATGTAAGAAATTTCTTAGGAGAACTCTTATTTCAAATTAGTATCATGATGTACACATTGCAGGAATTTTTTTCCCCAGAAATGTGTCTTCCTGGGGTATTTTAAGGACATTTTAATCTTTAAAAGAAGTTTTACCCTCATTTCCCATATAGTTTAAGTATAAATATTAAATACTCTTTTTAATTGTTATTGCAAGGCAAAGGCCATTTGGAGATTTAATTATTGGTCTACAGATAAGAGAGATGATTACATAAAAGCCACGGAGCATTCAGTAGAAAAAAAAATCATATAGTTTATCAAAGCTATCCATACCTGACGAAAAACATTACAAACATTACATAAACTCTGCTTTTGCACACACACAAAAAAAGGCACCTATTGGTCAAACACCAAAAATAAAATATCAAAATTTCTAATAGTAAGGACCAAAGCTTCAAAAATTAGCAAATCAACACTTTAAAAAACCCACAAATGTCAAAATGCCACAAACAGTGGCAGAGATTAAAAGACTATTCTGGGTGGATAACTTGACACCATACCTAAACACTGTTACTCATTTTTCTTAGATAACAAAGAATCTATATCGAAACTATAATGACAAGCACATTTCATGGTATTAACAAAAAAAGAGAGAAACGTCTTAATTCAGAAAGTAACTCCATAAAGCAGATACCCTTGGGGAAAAGTTTATTAAAGAGTTGAATGTTGAATAGGATAAATAATAAACTCATGCCAACAGCAAAATGTTCTAATCTCAAAAAACATATTTTCCACATGTAGAAAAAGCACCCCTCACTTCATTTTGCTGTTCTATATGAAACTATGTTGCCCAATCCAAGAAACCTAGAAAACTCTTATTGGAATCATTACTATACCCTCACAAAATAAAAAAGGAAAAATCTGCCCAAGAATTAGCAAAGTAACCTGTGAGCTTTCAAGTATCCTGACTCCACCTAAGCTGTCCAACCAGTTTTTATTTTTACTCCTCTTTCCCGTACTCGCCCTGGGTAGAACCCAGCTGCGCTGTGCCAATCTGGGTCACTCAGCACAGAGGATCAGTGGGCAACAGCCGCTGTATCCACATTTAGAAAGGCTCCGCATGCCTGGAGTCTGCTCAGGCACGGAGCTGCACACCCTCTCGACCCGGAGTGCCCAGTGAACAGCAACTGCATGGTTTTGCTATTTCTAGGCTTCAGGATCCAAAAAATATGTATCTTTACCTGAGAAATATGAAACTAAATGGGAAAAAACAAATCAGATACTGGTATTGGATACCTTCATTTCTAACATTTTTTTTAAAAGCTACAATAATTCAGTGTAAAGGTTCATATATATTGGGAAGAAAAGAGAGTTGAAGTACTCTGATGAACATTTTTATTTTTTTAATCAATAGTTCAAAAATCAACCCGGTTCATTCCATTGAATTTTTACACCTAGTAGAACCAATTAGGTGTGGGTTGGGCACTTGATATTCAGTGATACCTCTAAACATAGCACTGTTCTAGTTTTATAAAAATAGGAATAAAACAATCTATTAATGCCTTTTTTTAAACCACTCCTGGGTTGTAAAATCTTATACTCACCTCCAAGAAGTAGTCACTGTTCTAAATAGTTTATTTTAATTATTTCCTTCCTTCCCTTTTCCTTTTCACCCATGTGCGTTCTTGTATATTACCACACTTTTAAGAAAATGTTAGTAACAATTGGTGGTGACCTCTTCAGTATCCACTTTACCCATTCTTCTATTAAAAGTACCCAGATTTTCCTCTAGGGAATTCACTGCTTCTCTGTTGGGTAGCAGCCAGCATTTTTGATAGGGATAGACCAGGGTGAAGTCTGATTGGCTTAAGCTAATCAACTCATCTATTCCCCTGGGGATCATGAATGAGGGATGTGTCCTCTCTCTGCCCAGAGGGTGTAAAGAGAACTTGAGGACTGCAGTCACTCTTTCCCAGCCAGCCCTCAGTGGAAAAGCCTGAACCTTCTAAGGTGGGATAGGACAGGTGTGGAGGACCTATGTAAAGCCAGGGCACAAAGCCACACAATGCACAGCACAGTGGAAAGACAGAGAGAATCAGGTCCTTACTGATATCATTAAGCTGCTCAGTCAGCCTTTGTCTGAAGTAGGGATCTACCTCCAGACTGTCAAGGAGCAATGAACTGTCTATTTTTTAAAGCTAATTTTGATTGGATTTCTGTTGTTTGCAACCATAAGAATACTAACTAAAGCAAAAAATGAATAAAAAAATTATTTAACACACACACAGAGTTTAAAATCAAATAAACAAGTATATTTTAAAATATATCATACTACCTACAACTATTGATGGAAGTTAAAAATGAGTGGCCTGTCATCTCAGAGCAATACCAGGGTTCACCAGGCTGCTTGGGAACCAGAGTTCCCATGCATTAGAATGTGAGACTGGGGGCCGGGCACAGTGGCTCACGCCTGTAACCCCAGCACTTTGGGAGGCTGAGGTGAGCAAATTGCCTGAGGTCAGGAGTTTGAGACCAGCCTGGTCAACATGGTGAAATCCCCACTCTACCAAAACTACAAAAATTAGCTGGGCATGACAGTGGGCACCTGTAATCCCAGCTACTTGGGAGGCTGAGGCAGGAGAATTGCTTGAACCCAGGGGACAGAGGCTGCAGTGAGCTGAGATTGTGTCACTGCATTCCCAGCCTGGGTGACAGAGCGAGACTCCATCTCAAACTCCATCTCAAAAAAAAAGAATGTAGGGTTGGGGAGACGCCTGGAGCCCTCTTTGTACATAATCACTCTCCTTCCCAAGTGGCAACAATTGTCAAGGTGAGAGGACTTATTTTTGGAGTTTCTTTTAACACATAGAAAACATGTCTAAAGCCAACGTTGGCCTCCAGCACTCTTAGGCATCCCCTACCTCCACCCTCCCACCCCCAGCTCTTTACAGCTATTCCCCCCTATCTACATCCCTCACAGACACCCTTGGTCAACAGCCTGCATTTGCACCCTGTATTAGTTTGTTCTCACATTGCTATGAAGAATTACCTGAGGCTGGGTAATTTGTAACAAAAAAAGTTTGAATTGGCTTATGGTCCTGCAGGCTCTACAGGAAGCATGGCTGGGAGACTCAGGAAAATTACAATCATGGCAGAAGGGGGAGCAGGCATGTCCTGCATGGTAGGAGCAGGAGGAAGAGAGAGCAGGGGGAGGTACTACTGCTCTCTCTTTTAAACAACCAGATCTTGTGAGAGCTCCCCAACTATCACAAGAACAGCAAGGGGAAAATTCGCCCCCATGATCCAATCACCTCCTACCAGGCCCCTCCTCCAACACTGGGGATTACAATTCAACATGAGATTTGGTCAGGGACACAAATCCGAACCATATCACACCCTGTAGCATGGTGGTTAGGTTAAGAGCACAGGTAAAGCAGCCAGACGGCATGGGTTTGAAGATCAGTTCTACCATCTAATGACTGTACAACCCTTAGCCATTCACTCATTTCTACGTTTAATGGGAGTAATAAGGGTTGTATCTAGCTCATAGGATGGTTGAAAAGTTAGGTGCTTAGGACAGGGTTTGCCAGGCCATAAGCTCTCATAACTGGTAGCTACGTTTCCATTATTTTGTCATGTAGTAATTTGAGAGTTTGGAGAAAACCCAATTGCTGTCCTCCCAGACAAAGCCAGCCACAGCCCAGGCCTCGTACTGACTCCCAAAGCTCCTGCCTCACTGGTCTCCTTTAGCTCTTCCACAAGAGTCTCCATACAGCCTTCAGTATCCACCTAGAACATGATTTCTTGCCCATTTTTGCATGGCCAACCCCTGCTTGTCCTTAGGGTCTCGGCTTACTTACATAGCACTTCCTCAGAGAGGCTGTCCTGTAGCCCCTTAGACCAAATGAGAGCCTGGCCCTCTTTGTGTTTCAGAACAACCTGCTCTTCCCTTTCCGAACATGCATCACAAGCATGACTCTGTGCTCAACATCCATCCTTCCAGGTGGACTACAAATCCCATGTTTGTCTCTCATGCTCAATAACTAGGACATGCTCAATAATTCAAATATTCATCATGTATGATGAATGAATGAATAACGTCCCAAACTAAGACAGATTGCCAGTACTCATATATTGGTGTCATGAGGGCTCCAGAGAACAGGAATAATCGCAGCCTGGAAGTCACTGACCCTCAGACAAATCACCAATCATCAAGTCTCCATTTCCTCATTTCCAACTCACTTGCAAGAGTTTCTCACTCACAATAAGTAATTCCTGTAGCTTCCCTGGGGAAAAGAGTGCTGCTTTATGTAGTGCCCAGGCACAAAATCCCAAAGAAAAATTAGAAAAACACATACACAGACAACATTCACTACCTCCTCCAAAGGCAACAGAAGCTTCTCCTGGAAATGTTGTGCAAGGTCTTCTGAGAGCAGATAGGAAATGTGAAATTCCTAAAAAATGTTTTCCACATGACCCAAGATTCCAGACTCCAGCACTGGGAATCTTCAAGATACTGTTTTATGCATCTGTGTATGAGTGTGTGACAGATACTATCTGCACAAAATATTAATATCTAAGTATTTCTACCATAAAACGGTATCCATATTTCCTGTAAATGAATGAATAATGTACCAAACTAAGACAGACAGCCAAAAACCTTATATTCTACAAAATCACACACTAAAAATAACAGGGCTTATGGAAAATACAGAGTTCATATAAAAGGCCCAAACCCCATTCAACTTTGTAACTAGAGCACTAACAAAAACAAGAACACTAAAAATTACCAGCACAGATAAAAAGATGTTTTCTATTTCCTATTACAGAACGAAAGAGGAATTTCACAAAAAGGCGAGGGAAGAGTGCATGGTGGAAGGATGTGAGGAAAGACCACGGCTGCTGTGTTACAGAGGTAAGAGGAAAATGGAGAAAGAGCTGGGAAAACCAGACTTTTGAATCAACACAAAGCCAAATGGAGTGAAGAGCAAGAACAGCAGTGTTCACCTCCCTGGTTGGTTGTGTTCACCTCTACTGTCCTATTTTGGTTTCAACCATTGCTATTTGGTGGTACAAAATATGCAAGTGCTAATTAAAAATATCACATGAAAAATCCCAGCACTTTGGGAGGCTGAGGTAGGTGGATCTTGAGGTCAAGAGATCAAGACCATCCTGGCCAACATGGTAAAACCCTGTCTCTACTAAAAATACACGAATTAGCTGGTCATGGTGGTGCATACCTATAGTCCCAGCTACTTGGGAGGCTGAGGCAGGAGGATCGCTTGAACCAGGGAGGCAGAAGTTGTAGTGAGCTGAGATCATCCCACTGCACTCCACCTGGCAGCAAGAGTGAACTCCATCCCCCCCACCAAAAAAAATTCACGTGAACCATCGCAACGTGCACATTATGAAGCATGCTTCTCCTGTTTCCCAGTCGCATATGTAATAATCCTCATTACAGAAATCTACATTATAATATAGCCAACTGTATTTGTTCAGAAAGCCAGAGCCCATGCCACATGAGTGGTCTATGAGTGGAGCTGCAGTTGGGAGGTGCCAGGTGAGGCCAAAAGAAGGACCGTCATGTGGGTACCATGTGGGGACTCAGGAGCCATGTGGGATCAGGCCAGCTCACCTGCCAGTCTTAACATGAGTGAAATTTATTGAAACAGACACAGTAGAAAACCTCAAGCTGTGACAGGGGACAGCAGATACCTGTGTTATGCAAAGACTAAACAGAATACCATATGCAGAGAACCTAACAGTGCCTGGCAGGGAGACACCCTAAATCCACGATTTCCTTCCCCTTGTTTATAATCATTCCAGTCTGGATCTCAGGACTATTTGAATCCAGTAGGGGAGTCAGGTCCCAATCAATGAGAAAAAGATTGGGGAAGGGGATGTGAAGTGAAAAGGAATAAAAATGGTTCTACCCATTGACGATGGTTCACTGGACTCCTGTAATGAATTTTCATCATAGTCCTAACCACCCTCCTGACATTTATCTTTTAAAAAACATTGAAAGGGCTCCAGTTTCAGAGAATGTGCTTGGGAGCCATATGGATGAAACTGTTTCCTCACAACTAACAGTGCTATGTATATAGAAGATGCTCAATAAACAGCATCTTCAATCATTAAGGGAATGAGAAAAGAGAAGGGGAAAGCAGGTCACCTGCTCGTTTAGATAGTTACTTGGGATCATGATCTTTTTTAGAAGTTTCGCTTTTACTTCTAAAGGGTTCCCAATACTAACTCTGGAAAAGTACTTTTTCCAATGAATAAATATATACTAAACAGCTATTGAGGATAAGGCAGCAGGACACAGCAGTCACCAGTCCAAGCTCTGGAACCAGTTTGCCTGGGTTCAAATCCCAGCTTTGTCACCGATTAGCTGTGTGACTTCAAGCAAGTCAGTTACCATTTCTGTGTGCCCATTTTCCCATCCGTAAAATGGCCATAAATGGTGCTTGCTTGAGAAGTACATGTGAGGCACTGTACTGGGTGTTTGTTATATATATAATACATCACCTCATTAACTCAAGCAGGCACCTAGACTAGCACTAGTGCATGGTAAGTGTTGCAGAAGTGTGTTCCCTGTTACTATTTTTATTTGGCACTGAACTAGCCATTTTTATCACTTTCTTTTTTTTTTTTTTTTTTCTCTTGAGACGGAGTTTCACTCTTGTTACCCAGGCTGGAGTGCAATGGCGCAATCTCAGCTCACCGCAACCTCCACCTCCTGGGTTCAAGCAATTCTCCTGCCTCAGCCTCCTGAGTAGCTGGGACTACAGGCACGCGCCACCATGGCCAGCTAGTTTTTGTATTTTTAGTAGAGATGGGGTTTCACCTTGTTGACCAGGATGGTCTCGATCTCTTGACCTCGTGTTCCACCCGCCTCGGCCTCCCAAAGTGCTGGGATTACAGGCATTAGCCACCGCGCCCGGCTATCACTTTCTATTATCATGCTCTGTCAACTCTAACAGCATAATGAATCAGGCTTCTACTTGTCACTGGCCCCTCCTATTTATGACATCTTGCATGGTCCCTTAGGGAACAGGCGGCAACCACATCTGCTGGCTGATGACAACATTCAGCTCCACAGGCTTAATTGTTGTTGTTGTTGTTTTAAATTTTCCATAGGAAAGGAGGAGAGAATGCTATTTCTCAGTGTTCCCATTGGGTCATGACAATTAACAGTCACAGCCGTGGTCATTTATTGACACCAGCTACTAGTCAGTCATTTGGGGTTTTTTTCCTTTAAAAATACCTGTCTAGGCCAGGGGTAGCAGCTCATGCCTGTAATCCTAGCACTTTGGGAGGCTGAGGCAGGTGGATCACGAGGTCAGAAGTTTGAGATCAACCTGGCCAACATGGTGAAACCCCATCTCTATTAAAAATACAAAAATTAGCCAGGTGTGGTGGCACATCCCCATAATTCCAGCTACCCCGGAGCCTGAGGCAGGAGAATCTCTTGAACCCGGGAGGCAGAGGTTGCACTAAGCCAAGACTGCACCATTGTGCTCCAGCCTGGGCAACAAAGTGAAACTCTGTCTCAAAAAAAAAAAAAAAAAAAAAAAAAAAAAAAACTGTCTAAAAAGAACTCATAGAGGTGATCACTATAATAAAAATTGTTCCATGCTTTTTTTTAGATTCACTATCATTTGAAGTACTCTATCTTTCCCTTGTCCTTCTACAACAGGTGAAAGAGAGGTTTGCCTTGATGTAGGGAAAGAAAGAGTAGGTGAGAGTCCCAGGCCCAAAACCTGGGGGCATGTTTATGTAAAGAAAAGAGATGTTTGATCTCCAGCCTTGCAGCCAGGAACTCCAAGTTCAATGAGCCCTGACCCAGTCCAACCTGAAGGGAGGGTTAGTGCCCTAAAGAGTATCTTTGCCCAAGGGCCAAAAGAGAAATCACCTTCCTAGTGTCCAATCACCAACTGTCTCCAGGCAACTATTGGGTAAACTGCTTTTTTTAATCACTCTTAAAAAAAAAAAAAAAACACTTTGTTTCCTGTCAGGGCAGCAACAGAGTCTATTTTCTCTGCCACAGCCGAGCCCAAGTGCCAATCAGGCAACTGTAGCTGGGCATAGACTCACTGAGAAAGCACTCAGGTGGTGGGGAAATGTGGCGTGGGGCCCTGGCAGGGAGCAGCCTGACTGAAACCCGGAGGGAACTAGGTGATAAGACCCAGTCCTTGGCCACAGGGCTCTGGGTTTCAGCAAAGGAGTCAAATCCCCCCACAGGCACACACAAAAACATTCGTGATAGTGAAATACAACAACTTTTCTAAAAAAGGCAAAAACTGAGGCTCAGGTGTGCACAGAGAAGGGAAGTATTAATGAGCTTAAGAGGAATCAGGACTGTGCTGCAGAGGCAGTCAGTCATGTTTAAGCTCTGTCTTGAAAGGATTTGTCCCTGGAGAAGTGGAGAAGGGGCATTCCAGAGCGTGGCTACCCCAGCGGCTCGTCTCCCCTTTTTCCTGAAGAATAGAACTCAAGAATATTATCTGCTACCTGGAGAAAAAGACCCTTCTCCAGGGTCTCCCCTACACCCAAAAAGGGCAATGTTCCTGAAATTCTGGGCAATAAAATAGTAGCCCATATGTCCAAAACAGTTTCCCAGGAGGCACTCTTCACTTTCCTTGCCTCCATCCAGCTTCTTGGAAAGGTAATGTGATCATGACTCTCCAGTAGCCATATCAGACTGTGAAGATGAGGGAGGAGATCTAAGAATGGTGGGTTCAAGTGCTGAAAGGAATCTTATTCAGTCTTCCAGAGTTTACCATTTCTGGGGCTCCCAAAGGGCACCTGGCTTTATTAGTTTATAAAGCCCCCTGTTTTAGAAGAATTTGGGGAAAGTTCCCAAATGAGAAGACATCTGTAGGTCACCACCCAAAGTCTTAACATAAAATGGCTCTCCTGTCTCAGTGAAAAGCAAGCAGGTTTCCCACAGCCCCTTCTTACTCAGAGTGGAGTGCAGCTTCTTCTACAGCCTCTATTTTGTCCAAAAATTTTAATCCAGAGTCTAGACTCAAACATAAACCCCAGAGTCCTCTCCGCATTTTTCTTAGGTGAGTTCTTAATTTATCTGTGCCTCAGCTGTAAAATGGACAGTGGATCATCATGCAAAGTCTGAGTGGCCTGCAAGGAATATTCAAGAACTTCCAAAGCAAGGATAAAGGATAAATGGGTGGGACAGTCCCTAGCTTACACTGACCAGGAGCCAAACTGCAGCCTCCAAGAGCCACACTAGAGTAACTCTCACAGACAAAATGCAGGGCAGTGGAAACATGGTGCTTTGTCAACCTAACCGATATTTTATTCTTAAGGTCTCAGCACAGAGCACAGTTTTCCTGACAGTGGGAAAAAGTATCAGTCAAATTATTTCTTAGGTGCATCTTATATGATTACATCATCTGTCATTTTCCTGATGCCAAAGGTAATTCCTTGAGATAGGGCAGCCATCCTGATATGGTTTGGCTCTGTGTTCCCACCCAAATCTCATCTCAAGTTTTAATCCCCACATGTCAGGAAAGGGAGCCTGGTAGGAAGCCATTGGATCATGAGAGCAGTTTCCCCCATGCTGTTCTCATGAGTGAGTGAGTTCTCACAAGAGCTAATGGTTTTAAAAGTGTTTGGCTGACAGGCACAGTGGCTCATAGCCAGTCGAGGTGGCTCATGCCTATACTCCCAGCACTTTGGGAGGCTGAGGTACGTGGATCACAAGGTCAGGAGATTGAGGCCATCCTGGCCAACATGGTGAAACCCTGTCTCTACCAAAAATACAAAAATTACCCGGGTGTGGTGCCTCATGCCTGTAATCCCAGCTACTCGGGAGGCTGAGGCAGGAGAATCACTTGAACCCAGGAGATCGAGGTTGCAGTGAGCCAAGATCGTACCACTGCACGCCAGACCAGGCCACAGAGCAAGACTCTGTTTCAGAAAAAAAAAAAAAAAAAAAGTGTTTGGTAGTTCCCTCTTCACTTGCTCTCTCTTCTGCTACCATATAAGACCTGTCTTGCTTCCCCTTTGCCTTCCATCATAATTGTGAGTTTCTTGAGGCCTCCCCAGCCACTTGAAACTGTAAGTCAATTAAACCTCCTTTCTTTATAAATTACCCAGTCTTGGGTCATATCTTTGTAGTAGTGTGTAAGCAAACTAATACACATCCCATCAGGGTTAGATGCATGAGGTGATGTCTTTGGAAGTGTTGTTTTCAATATCGTAAACATGGAATTTTTATCACAGCAGAACTGAATTCCATGGCATCATTCCTCCTTGAAATATAACATCTCATGTGCAGGCAGAAGTCTTTCCAATATCCTATCATTCTTTTTTTTTTTTTTTCAAGAACTATTTTTCCCCTATATTATCTATTAGCCCTCTATTTTAGGCTATTTTTATATTTCTCAATCACTTAAAACCAAAGTTCTATTATCCCTTCCTTTCCTCATTTAATAGCACTGAAATCATCCTTTTTCCACCCTACCCCTCCTCCAAAGGCGATCATATCTGTTACCTTTCTTCTGCCTCAAATGTAAACATACAAACACATCCTGAGGAACACATGAGGGATTCTATTATAAAATTATTGTACCATTTTAAAATTCTCAGAGCTGTGAACTGGGCTTAAAAGGAAAATCTAATTCCAGTGAGAACAGTTTGGTCAAAAATCAACCAGTGTTAACTGATTCTGTCCTAAACCATGAACATCAAGGCCAAAATACAAAATGCAGTTTGTACCATTTGGAGGGCCAACTGTCTATAGACTTTAGCAGGCACATAATAAGCACTCAATAAAATAGAAGCTTTTATCATCATCAAAATCAGCATCATTACCATAACTTTTATCATCATGTTATTCCCCAGCTGTGATGCTTTTAAGCTTCAGAATGGTTTAAAGCAAAAAGAGAAGCTGCCAGGCCAATTTCTAGTACTCCTAGAGCTGCCTAGTCCCACCTAGCACTGACTGCCACCCACAGAATCAAGGCCAACTGTCTACATCATGCCTCTATTGTCATCCATTGGCGGAGAGCAGGAGGCTAAGAGACCCAGTGGCTGGGAACATATGCCCAGCCTTCCCTTTCTTGGTAGCCAGTGCTCAGCCTGCCCTTTGGAGCTTACTTGATGCAACTGGTTTCCAGGGAGATGCTGGGGCAAGAAATGCCAGTTCTATCTCCCATTCCGTGTCCCTTTCCCCAAATCTGTGGGACCTCACTGTTTTCCTACCATGTGACAGCACTGTGTCATAGCTGCCCTTGTATACAAACAAGCTAGACCATTTAAATGTCATTGTGAGAAAGATGCCGCCTGCTCTCATTTACATATCTATTCAGACCACTACTCTTTTCCTTCATCTAGCCAGAAAAGTTTTTCTTCCCCTTCCTTGGCAATTTATGCAGAGCTGGAGGACCATCTGCAAAGTTAACTATCTGTTGGGATAAAAAGATGCAAGAGTTTAGCCGGGCGCGGTGGCTCAAGCCTGTAATCCCAGCACTTTGGGAGGCTGAGGCGGGTGGATCACGAGGTTGAGAGATCGAGACCATCCTGGTCAATATGGTGAAACCCCGTCTCTACTAAAAATACAAAAAAATTAGCTGGGCATGGTGGCACGTGCCTGTAATCCCAGCTACTCAGGAGGCTGAGGCAGGAGAATTGCCTGAACCCAGGAGGCGGAGGTTGCGGTGAGCCGAGATCGTGCCATTGCACTCCAGCCTGGGTAACAAGAGCGAAACTCCGTCCCACAAAAAAAAAAAAAAAGATGCAAGAGTTTAATTCCTACAGAGGTGGAGAATTAGAAATGACTACATATATAACTTATGGTATTACATCACAAATGTCATATGTTACTGGCCATTAAATGCTAAGTTATCTCAAAAGCTACTCATAAATTTTCCCTACTGCCAAACAACACAAGCATCTTTCAGTCTTGGAGAGCTATGATACCCTCAGTGTTTTTAATCTTCAGAATTAGGTCCCAGTTGAATCAGAAAACAATTCTATGTGGGCAGCAGGGAATGAACCAAAATGAAAAACTGATCCTTTCCAGCACTAGTTCCCACTCTTGTGAAGTATGGATTAGGTCACAAATAAGATTGCATTCATCACCAAGCCCCACAGGCACACTGTGATTGAAGGTAAAGGAGTCCAGGAACTTCTCAAGTTGAGAAGTAAGGCTGAGTTGGGTTGAAATTTCCAGTCCCTCCCTAAAGGCCTGGGAACCTGCTCCAAATCATAACCGAAACCAAGCTGAAGGACATCTGTTTCTTCAGAATGTGTTTGGCATTGAAAAGAAGAACTACAGATAAGAACAGATAAATATTGTTGTGGGTGGTGAGGCCAAGAGAAGTGGGGAATCGGGAAAATCCAAGTCATCTAACTACTAATAAACTCTTGTAACTCAATAAATACCACCAGAAAAAAAAGAAGGAAAGAATAAAAGAAGGGAAAAAGAGAGAAAGAAACTCAATGGAAGAATTATTCTTTTTCCTAGCAGGAGTTGACACAACTTCAGTGTAAAAAAACACTGCTGCAATTAGATGAATATTTAGACCCATTATTTGTATAATGACTTAATATTAGATCATCTACAAGAGGAGAGGCACTGAACATTCTGCTTGAAGTTTGGTAACAAAGATTATACATTCAACTTACATATTCGGCATAATGTTGAGGAACAATTTCTAAGCTTTGATGGACTACTGCAATCATTTTATGAGTAGATATTAAAGGTTTTTCTCTGATCCCCAAGTTACTGTTAATGCAAATTAAAGTGATATGTAGCATCTAGTTAACTTCGGGACCAGGTGTCCAGAGTTAATAGAATAAGATAATAGGTTGAAATCAGCAGGCAATTGAATCATATCTTCTACCCTGGAAAATAGGTGTTCTGAATCATTTCTTTCAAAATCAACCTTAGTTGTTGTTCACAACAGAAAAAACAATAGCAATAGCAATAGTACTAATAATGATCATAGTAATAATAGTAGCAGTAAAAGTAACAGCAGTGTAATGTTAATGGCAATGATACTACTAACCATACTCACACAGAACTTCCTATATACTGGGCACTGTTCTAAGCATTTTAAATATATCGATTTATTTAATCCTGAGAGCATTCCTATGAAACAGGTGAGCTGTTATTGGTAACCTGTTTTGCAGATGCTGTCAACAATAATTCTTATTTTTGTTGTTGTTAACAACTAGAGCTACCTTTCAAAGAAATCATTTGGAACCATAGGAAAGGGAAAGTCGCTTGCTCAGAGTCATCTAGCTAGGAAGTAACAGACTCTGGACTCAAAGCCAGGATGCTGGGCTCCAAGGTCTGATCCCTCACCCACTGTGTTCTGCTTAGGAAGGCCTTCTAGAAAAGTAGTATGGAAAGAAGTTAGTCACTCCCCTGCCTGCTGGTAGCCAGAGTTACTTCTTCAAGTTTGCTGACTCCTCTAGGAGACTTCCCAAACGCACAGTAAGATGTGCAGCCTGATCCTGCAGCTATAAAAAGTCTCTAGGCATGTTACAGGGTTGTCCCTGCGTGGTCTGTGACCATCTAGAGCTCCATTAGAGCCTTCACCTTTGCCAGATAAGGAAGGTGCGAGGGGATGGGGGCTGAGTTGGGGGAATTGTTCCCAGGCCACATTTCCTTCCCAGTAACACAGTCCTCAAATAGCCAAGGCTGCAGGCCGAGAAATTCCTCACTAACGAGTTATGTCCTGGAGCTGGTTCCTTGAGCCTTTATTAAGAATGAATGTTTTCTCACCAATTCATGACTCAAGGAAGACTAAGAACTGAGGAGAGACAGGCAGCAAAGTTTGTTTATTAACTTGCTGCACCCAAGGGAACATTTTTATTAAAGGGTGAATTTCCTGACCACTCAAAAAGAAGAAAGAAAAAAAAATCCTACGGGAAATTTAACAACTGAACAAAAGTTAAAACAAAGCCCCACCAATGAGGATGTTGTCAGAGACAATGGGGCCCCTAGAGGAGCTGCAACTGTCTTGAGATAACAATCCCCCCAGGAATTCACTGGCCCTAAGTACTACATTATTGCATTATTAGCTGAGGAATCTTTGTTCACAAGGCAACCACAAGCAAAACCATCTGTTACTACTTCTGGGATCCCGGGTTTGCAGACATTTACATTTCAAGAAAATACTCTGGGTAGGAAGGGAAAGGTCTCTGTCTTTCCCTGGAGCAACTACCTTTTTTATATAGCCTGGGAGGGGGAAGCTCTCCTTTCTCTGAAACTGAATCCTACAATTGAAAGGAGATAGGCCGCTTCAATAATGCACAGGCAGCTCACCTGGGCTGCCTGGTCCTAAAGCCATGCACGTCCCATTACGGTTTTCAAATTTCTAAATTGCTATGAATGGTAAAGCATCAAGAACAATGCCAAACTGTCTACAGGGCTTAATGAGGCTCTACTTTCTTAAGGAATCCTTTCTTCCTTTCTTAAACTTATATTAAAACTAATATTCTGCACTGCATAATAGCCTGAAATATACTACCTCTTAAAAGCAAACTACTCTTGGCCAAAGGAGATGTTCTGTATCTTGATTTGGTGGGGGCTATAGTAATAGACATATGTCAAAAATTCATGGAGGTGTACACTTCAGATTTGTGCACTTTTCCATGTGTAACTTAGACTGCATTTTTCTAAAGCAGAGTATGTCAGTGTTACTCACAGTTAAAGAAATTGGGAATAAATCACTTGACTGCAAGAACAGTAAGACTGTTCTGCTTTTGGATCCTCCCCTTTCCCCCACCCACACTCAAAATCTCTCCTGAGAATTTTAAAGTTCAAGAACCTGAAAAACAGTTATCCAACTCTGCACTAAGCCAGTAACTACAAATGCTTCCTGCGTATCCTGGGAGCCCAAGTATGCGACACAGAGAGAGCACCTGTCACACACCAAATCGTTCCAGCCACATATCAAAAATAAAAAGTCAAGGTCTTTTTCTCATCTGATGGTGAGCTATCAAATTATGAGAGACATGCCTGGGGCTTTCAGCAAGACGGCCCTGAGTTCACTGTTCTCTGTTTCTTGAGCCCTAGTTTTAAATAGATGTTTCTAAACACTTAAGTAACACTCTTGCTTGCGGGAAGCAGGTTAACCCTGTAGGATGCCGGTGTCTGGCTGGAGCAGGAGAAGAGCATTAAGTGAGGGTAGTTTCTGCAGGGAAATCAGCAGGTTTAAATCTGTACGTGGAGTTCTGTTACTGTAGCAGCATCTTGAGAACTACGGTGCTGAACAGAGTGGGAAGTCACTAAGTGACAGACAGAATTCTGGAAGCTTCAACATTGCTGGGTCATGATTTAGCGGTACACTTCCTCCTCTGAACTACTGAGCAAAGGACTGCTTGTCACTAAGGGAAACAAGGCCAAATTCACACCCTCCATTAAGCCTCCAGAAAGGCCATCCATTGAAAAAGAGGCTCCTTGCACTAATCATAGGGGGTCACCTTTCCCCTTCATGCCCTTCAAGCATCCTGAACCCCGCGGAACGGTCATTTCGGGAGCTTGGGGCTACCAAGCTCCATCTACTGATAGACATCGTGAATCAGGATCACCCAGCGAGCGCTTCCTGGACTGAGCTGACAGCTCCAGTGATTTCCCTGGCCTGCCAACGAGTCATTTAAGAAGTAAAATATGCCAACCAGGTCGGGTACCCAGTACTTCGTAACCCACCCTGCCGTCGCTGGGATGGAGAGGGGCGGGTGCTGCCAAAGGCTGGGCAGCGTCTATGTGGATGCGTGCTCGCAAGTGGGTCTTGCAGGCTACCCCGGCCCTGTGCGCTGTGCCAGCCTCACACCTGACCCAGTGCCAGGAATACAGCAAGAGGCTCCGGTGGGTATGCGCCTCCGAGGAGACACTGCCAACTCCGCTCCGGAAGGGCAGCGGAGGGTTAGGGGGCAAGGGGCGAAATGCGGGACCAGGAGCAAGATACCCCGAAATGCGAGCACCGGTGAAGGCTCTGCGGGCTCGCGCTTCCTGCGCCTTTGCAACCCTTTGCTCGCACTGCGCTTCCCTTGGCAGCGCCTGAAAGCGGCGGGAGCTGAGATTTGCGAGGCCGGCGGGCAGGAAGGATGGAGGCGCAGGGGATCCCTTCCTGTCCTCACGCGCGCAGCTACACTGCAGTGTCCCCTTTCACGCCCACCCTCGCCCGGGACTCCCATGCCAAAGGGCCAGGGTTTCGCGGCTCGCCGAGGCCCGGAGGGGGGGGTGACCTGGGGCAGCTGGCAAAAGAAAGTGGGGGGGTGAGGGGGAGGCGAGGCTGGACCTGCGGTCCGAGCGTGCGCGGGTCCATGGCTCCCGGCGCCAGTGCAAGGCCGCCCGCCAGCCACCCGCACCTACCTCGATCCACTTCTGCGCCTCGGAGAAGGCGGGCTCAGGGGGCGGCTCGGGCTGCAGGGGCTGAAGAGCTTCCAGACCGAGAGCGGGACAAGCCATTTGCGCAGCCCCGCGTCCGCTCGAGCGCCGGGATGAGGACGGCCGCCGCCGCCGCCGCCGCCGCCGCAGGAGCGCGCTCCCCGCCCCTTCCCGCCCGCCGGCCTCTCCTCCCCGCCTCTCCCCGCCCCCGGCCGGCGCAGGTCCCTGGAGAGCCGCGCGCTGCTAGAGGACGCCGCGGCAGCTGGTCCCAGCGCCGCCCGGGCTCCAACGCGCCGCGAGTGCCCCGCGAGAGCGAGCGCCGAGGCGCCGGGAGCTTCTCCTCCCCACCTTCGCGGGCCGCTCCGCCCCTGGGAGGGGGGGCACAGCTACTGACTAAAAATAACCGGGAGCGACCGCTTCGTGTCTCCCGCCGGCTCACACCGGGCCGGGGAGAGGGACTTCACCGGCTGCCCTCACGTCCCTGCGCCCGGCCGGCTGCCGAGGGGCGGGCGGACAGGTCTGGCCGCCTGTGGGAGAAGCGCGCCCCGCGGGGAACACCCAGGCCCAGGGGAGCTGGCGCTGCGGCAGCCGGGCAGGAGGACGGGCGGCCACCGGCCACGCAGCACCTGCAGTCCCTCCCGGCCGCAGAGGTGGAGGCAAGGCGGGGCAGCCCCTCACCGGGCCCCGGGAGGTACACAGCCACCTGGTCTTTCTGTAAAAAGAAAAAGATAAAACGACCCTGAAGAGCTTTTTCTTCTCCAGAAAAGCTACCTGTGTCCTAGTCTGTCGATGCAGTCAACCAACAGTCACTGTGCACCTACTATGCGTCAGGGACGCGCTGGGGACTCAGAGATGGAAACACACACACACACACACACACACACACCCCTCTACCTGGAAGTCCTTGCCCTCTAGGTATTTACATTGTAAAGGAAATTGGGGGCCGGGACAGACAATAAACAGTAAATCAAAAGAAGATAATTGTGGAGGGCGTTGGTAAGATAAGACGGGGCAAGATAAACAGTGGGGAGGCTGACCTGTGAGTCCCGGTTTCATTAATGGGAGGGAGGGAGAAAGTCAGGGAGCTGAAGGGAGAGGTGTCCATTTATTTACCTCGTCCCTTCCTACAGGTGGGTAGGGGGTTTCCAGAAAGTTCCCCATTTCCTCTTGCCCTACCCAACCTCCCAGGCCTAGGTATGGTAAAGACTTCCCAGTCCCATTATGGTCTCCCAACCCGGCTCACTTCCTAATAACCCTTCCTTAAACTCTCCTCGGCCACCCCCACTTGAGCACAGCTTCCGTTTTGCACTAGAGTCCAAGTGATGATCAAGGAAGGTGTCTGTAAGGAGGCAGCCTGGAGAAGTGACATGAGTGAGGGAGATGTTAACTGTATAACAATCTGGGGGGAGAATTCCAGACGGATGTCAAGGCCTTGAGGCAGGAATGAGCTTTCCGCAGGAGGAGCCCACAGCGGGCCAGCATGACTGGAGTGTGTCGAGGAGAGCACCAGGTGAGAATGATAGCATGGGAGAGGCAGGCCAGGTCCCGGTTGAGGGTGAGGGGCATACACTACCGTTTAGATTTGTTGCCTGGGTATCCCCTGGTAGGCCACCCGGGAGCTCTGGCCTCCGTGAGCCCAGCGCTGGGTCCAGAGTAACTCAGTATTCTTGGCCTGACACAAACTAATGGATTCTCCTCTTCAGAATGGCTGCTGAAAAGAGGTGTCTGATGGTGGCAAGAGATTCCTGGGTGCTTCCGACGCTAAATCTCTGTTCCCCATCCAGAATCCTAGTTTAATCTTTGTCCAGTTCTGCTCCTATAATAGGGGAATGGAACAAAAAGCAGGCCTGAAATTCCACCATTACCAGCTTTGGAGTCAGACAGACTTTAGTTTATTTACTTTGAAAACACTTATGTGGCACTTATGCTGTGCTAGGCACTGTTCTAAGTGCATTACAAATAATTGACTAACTCAATCCTTATTCCAGCCCTGTAAGATAGGACTATTATCATTCCTACAAGGAAACCAGGGGACAGAGCTGGTGGACAGGGAGGCCTGGATTCAAGCCCAGACAGCCTGGCGCCGGATCTGTTCCTAACTGCACACCAAGCTGTCTTACCAGTCCCGTCCAGACTCTGCCACTTTCAGTGTGTGCCTCAGTTTCCTTGGTTAAATTAGGTGGATATAGCCATCCAGCAGAATCATTGTGAATGGCACAAACAAGGGGACTGAATGTGAATGGACCAAAGCTGGACCTGGAAAACAAGCAGTTGCTCAGTACAGACCATTGACCCACCTGCCGTCCAAAACACAGGGAGGGAAAAGTGTACAAAGAAGAAATAAAGAAGGCAAGCATGGGAAAAAACTAAAGACTGTGGGCAGAAGATAACCTTGTTTCCATAAAGAAACATGGCAAAGCAGCTGGGCGCAATGGCTTACGCCTGTAATCCCAACACTTTGGGAGGCCAAGTCGGATGAATCATGAGTTCAGGAGTTTGGGACCATCCTGGCCAACATGGAGAAACCCTGTCTCTACTAAAAATACAAAAATTAGCTGGATGTGATGGCACATGCTGATAATCCCAGCTACTTGGGAGGCTGAGGCAGGAGAATAGCTTGAACCCGGGAGGCAGAGGTTGCAGTGAGCCAAGACCATGCCATTGCACTCCAGCCTGGGCAACAGAGTGTGACTCAATCTAAAAAAAAAAAAAAAAGAAAGAAAGAAAGAAAAAGAAAAGAAACATGGCAAAGCAAACAGTTCACAGAATGACTCTGGTACACTAGTACAATACATGGCTTGGCAATGATATGGTCTGGCTCCGTGTCCCCACCCAAATCTCATCTTGAATGATACTCTGAATTCTAATCCCCACCTATTGAGGAAGGAACCTGGTGGGAGGTGATTAGATCATGGGGGCAGTTTCCCCCATGCTGTTCTCATGATAGTGAATGGGTTCTCATAAGATCTGATGTTATAAAGGTGTCTGGCAGTTCCTTCGTTCTCTTTCTCCTGCCACCTTGTGAAGAAGGCACTTGCTTCTCCTTCACCTTCAGCCATGATTGTAAGTTTCCTGAGGCCTCTCCAGCCACATTGTACTGTGACTCAAATTAAACCTCTTTCCTTTATAAATTTCCCAGTCTGTTATGTCTTTATAGCAGTGTGAGAACAGACTAATATAGGCAGGTTCCACTGCAGGGAGTAACAAGGAGGAGGGGAAGCCAGCTGGCCCAGCCGGTATATCTGAATCCCTTTGAAAATTAGTATTGAAGTTGACCATATCTCTAATATATCTGGTATTGAAATTGGCATGTAAACTAAAGTCTTTTTTTCTTTCATTGAAAATACATTTTACATCTTTTAAGGTTTATAACCATAAGGTAACATTTGCTTTTCCTGAGCATTTACCAATCATAAATTCACAAAGGCTACCAAAGACCCACAGATTTAGAACCGTAATAGAGTTCAAACCTAGTGCTGTAATCAATAATATCTATAAATAATTGTTAAGCACCCACTATGTGGAAGATATAGAAAAATCCATGAGGGAACACAGACTGTGTTCTTTAGAAGCTAATACTTTTATGTTTTTTAATTAATTTTAATTTTTAATTTTGTGGACATGTACCTGGTATATACATTTATGGGGCATATGGCATATTCTGATAACAACAAAAAATGTGTAATAATTACATTAAAGCAAATGATATATCCATCAGCTCAAACATTTATCTTTTGTTGGTTATTATCTTCTGTGTTACAAACAATCCAATTATACTCTTTTAGTTTTGTTGTTCTTGTTTTGTTGTTTTATTTTGTTTTCTTGAGAGATTCTTGCTCTGTCAACTCAGGCTGGAGCACAACGGTGCAATCTGGGCTCACTGCAACCTCTGCCTTCTGGGTTCAAGTGATTCTCTTGCCTCAGCCCCCCAAATAGCTGGGATTACAGGAGCCTGCCACCATGCCCAGCTAATTTTTGTATTTTTAGTACAGATGGGGTTTCTCCATGTTGGCCAGGCTGTCCAACTCCTGACCTCAGGTGATCAGCCCACCTCAGCCTCCTAAAGTGCTAGGATTACTAGCATGAGCCACTGTACCCAGCCATCTTTTAGTTATTTTTAAATGTACAATTAAATTATTGACTAAAGTCACCCTGTTGTGCTATCAAATACCAGATCTTATTTATTCTTCCTATTTTTTTTTGTACCCATTAACCATCCCCACTTCCTCTCCAATCCCCCTGACAACTACCCTTCCCAGCTTCTGATAGCCATCAGTCTGCTGTATCCATGGGTTCAACTGTTTTCATTTTTAGCTCCCACAAATAAGTGAGAACATGCTAAGTTTGTCTTTCTGTGCCTGGTTTATTTCACTTACCATAATGACCTCTAGTTCCATCCATGTTGTTGCAAATGACAGGATCTCATTCTTTTCTATGGCTGAATAGTACTTAGTAGCACTTTGTTAGTGAAATGATATTTTCATATATCCATAATGTAGTTCTTTCAAATATCAAAGTAATATGCACCATTGGAGAAAATTTGGAAAATATAATGAAGAAACACTGCAATTCAGAGATCATCACAATTTGGGGGGTTTGAAGTAACATTTTGTTTTTGTTTTGTTTTGGTTTTGTTTTTTGAAACGGAGTCTCACTCTGTCACCTAGGCTGGAATGCAGTGGCACAAGCTCGGCTCACTGCAACCTCTGCCTCCCAGGTTCAAGCAATTCTCCTGCCTCAGCCTCCTGAGTAGCTGGGATTCCAGGCACCCGCCACCACATGTGGCAAATTTTTTTGGATTTTTCATAGAGAAGGGGTTTCACCATGCTGGCCAGGCCGGTTTTGAACTCTTGACCTCAAGTAATCCACCTGCCTTGGCCTCCCAAAGTGCTAGGATTACAGGCATGAGCCACCATGCCCAGCCCATTATGATTAGAAAAAAAACCATAAGGCAAAATACTATATGCTAAGTGCCAAATTAGAGATGTAGTATATTCAAAGAATATAAGTTGGTTGTTGGTTGGTGTTTTTTGTTTGTTTTGTTTTTTTGGTAACAGCTTTATTGAGATATGATTCACATACTCTACTATCAACCTGCTTAGTGTACAATTCAGTGGTTTTTACAATATTCACAGAGTTGTGCAAGCATCACCACATTTAATTTTGGCACAATTTTATCCCATCCCACTGAGCCCAGGCAATCATGGCTCTACTTTCTGTCTCCATCCATTTGCCTGTTCTGGACATTTCATACAAATGGAAACATACAATATGTGGCCCTTTGTGTGTGACTTCATGAGCATGATATTAAGGTTCATTCATGTTGAAGCACATATCAGTACTTTGTTCCTTTTTATTGACAAATAATATGCCATTGCGTGCCTATGTATTTTGTATATCCATTCATCAGCTGATGGACATTTGGGTAGTTTCCACTTGTTGGTTATTATGAATAATGCTGCTTATAATCATTCATGTACAAGATTTTGTTTGGGCAAATGTTTTCATTTCTCTTTGGTATATGACAAAGAGTAGAACTGCTGGGTCCTATGATAACTCTATATTTAATCTTTTGATAAACGACCAGACTTCTCCTCAGCAGCTGCATCTTTTTACATTTCCAGCCTCAGTATATGAGGTTTCCAATTTCTCCACATCCTTGCCAACACTTGGAATCATCCAAGTTTTTTATTATAGCTATCCTAGTGTGTGTGAAGTGGTATCTGGTTATGGGTTTAGTTTGCATTTCCCTGATAACTAATGATGCCAAGCATTTTTTCATGTGCTTTTTAGCCATTTATACGTATTCTTCAGAGAAATGTCTATTCAGATTTTTTGTCCGTTTTTAATTGTTGTTTCTCTTTTTATCATTGAGTTATAAGAGTTCTTTATATATTCTAGATAGAAGCCCCTTATCCAGATGTATGATTTGCAAATATCTTCTTCCATTTTGTAGTGGGACTTTTCACTTTCTTGGTGGTGTCCTTTGAAGTACAAGAGTTTTTCATTTTGATAAAGTCTAGTTATCTATTTTTTCTTTTGCTGCTGGTGCTTTTCATGTCATAGCTAGGAAAGCATTGACTAATCCAAGGTCATGAAGATGTATGCTGTTTTCTTCTAAGAGTTTTATTGCTGTAGCTCTTACATTTAGGTCTTGGATCGATTTTTAGTTAATTTTTTTAAGAGCATGAATTTTGAGGTCAGAAAAACAGTGTGTTAGACTGGGTCTTCTGAGAAGCAGACACCAATGTAGAAATTAGGCTGGGCATGGTGGCTTATGCCTGTAATCCCAACACTTTGGGGGACTGAGGCAAAAGAATAACTTGAGACCAAGGTTCAAGACCAGCCTGAGCAACATAGGGAGACCCCCCCATCTCTATTTAAAAAAAAAAAAAAAAAAAAAAAAGCTGGATGTGCCTGGTGCATGCCTCTAGTCCTAGCTACTTAGGAGGCTGAAGTGGGAGGATCGCTTGAACCCAGGAGTTCCAGACTGCAGTGAGCTGTGATCGTACCACTGCACTCCAGCCTGGGTGACAGAGTGAGACCTCATCTCAGAAAAAAAAAAAAGAGAGAGAGAGAGAGAATTAGGTCAAGTGTGGTGGCTCATGCCTGTAATCCCAGCACTTTGGGAAGCAGAGATGAGTGGATCACTTGAGGTCAGGAGTTTAAGACCAGCATGACCAACATGGTGAAACCCTGCCTCTACTAAAAACATAAAAATTCGCCAGGCGTGGTGGCACACACCTATAATCCCAGGTCCTCAGGAGGCTGAGGCAGGAGAATCACTGGAACCTGGGAGGCAGAGGTTGTAGTGAGCTGAGATTGCACCACTGCACTCCAGTCTGGGCAGCAGAGCCAGACTCTGTCTCAAAAAAAAAAGAGAAGTAAAGGTGCAAGGATTTTATTAAATGAGAGAAAATGCAGAGGGAGCTGGAAAACACTGAGGAAGCAGTCAGAGCACAATGCAAGCCTGACCTGGAGTGAAGAAGAGAGGGAAGGAAGGTTGTTGGGTAGAAGTGAATTTAGGCTGCCATTCAGTTCAAAGGTCAGCAAGGCCATCAGAAGGTCCTTGAGCCAAAGTCAGCCTCAGAGAAGTCCTGGTTCTCCCAGGAACAGGCCTGCCTTAGTGTCCCTGCCATTTTCAGTAACTAACTGGGAAAAGCCCAGTGAGAAGTGTGGCCTCAGTAAAAACAAGACAATGGATTTCAGAGCACAACAGCTGGGGCCCTTGGTCAGTTAAGCTCCCAGAAGGGCACATTTTATGACTGCCACACTTCAGTTTGAATCTCACCCTGTCACTCATTTTGTTAAATGAATGAAAACATTATTGAATCTCTCTGAGTCTCAATTTTACTTTAAATGCACCTATTTTTTTTGCCTGGAATTGAAATCATGGCTAGTAATAATAACTTTGGTGGCATTACATATTAAATATGCATATTTCTTAACATATAAAGTGATTGCTTCTTATTAATGTTAGTATATAAAATGAGATAAAAATCAATGGGCAAAGACAAACTCCAAATGTCATCATGTATAATACTTTGAAGACTTATGGTTGGATGTTAATAAGTATCTACTAAATTTCTCATCTTCCAAGTTTTGGCTTAAATGTCAGACTTTTTGGTGAAGACTTTCTTAGCTACCAAGTCCATATTAGTCACTTTTTCAGTGTTCCCATAACATAGTGACTTGCAACGTGAAAAAGTAGTATGAAAATCTTTGGGAGGTCTTAAAAACTACTCCAAATTCATCATTGCTTTAAGTTTTTAAGCCATTCAAAAATAATGTGAATAACAATTTTAATTCCTAGACTATGACTTACTGAATCATTTTCCTACTACAAAACTCTATAAATGCCACACAAACTATAAATAATACTCTTTGTATGCATAGCTCAGCTGAAAAGAAATGAACAGAAATCCCCAGAAGGGAAACAGGAGAAGAAACACAAAGCCAGGGCAGTAAGCCCATGAATTGACCTTTGACTCCTCTCTGGAGAAACAGAGTGAAAGGTGGCTCAGAAACCTAGGACCAGGGCTTATCTGCTAGGAGTCCAGGCCCTGGGCCTGTGCTATGTGGAGAATTGGAACCGAGTGGCAACACATACACACTCACACATTCACACACACACTGACACACAGACACTCACATGCATAGACATAAACACACACACTGACAGACACACATCCACACACACCTAGACACACTCACAGACACACACAGACACATTCTCACACACACAGAGACACATTCACACACACATGCACACACACACACACACACACACATGCTACTCCCACAGAGAAAGAATGGACCAGAAGATATTCCACTGCCACCACAGAAGGAAACAAAAGGAAGCTTCCTATTTTTTCTTTTTTTTGGGGGGGTGGGGGCAGGTTCTCACTTTGTCACCTAGTCTAAAGTGCAGTGGCACAATCTCAGCTCACTGTAATCTCCACCTTCTGGGCTCAAGTGATCCGTCTGCCTCAGCCTTCCAAGTAGCTGGAACTACAGGTGTGTGCCACCACACCTGGCTAATTTTTTGTCTTTTTTGTAGAGTCAGGGTTTTGCCATGTTGGCCAGGCTGATCTGAACTCTAGGCTCAAGTAATCCGCCTGTCTCAGCCTCCCAAATAAAGCTGCTTTGTCTAGATCTCAGCTCCAGGTGTGTGAGGGGCAGGGCAGGGGACTACAGATAAACCTCCCATGAGAATGTGTAAATATAAACCTAATCCTCTTTATGAACAAAATGTACATGATCCAGGAAACCCCCCAACACCACCTTCACAAGCTTAGAAATTAACTTAGAATTTAGTATAGGACCTGGAAGTCACCTGGAAGAAGCAAATGTGAATTTGGAAGACATGCTTTCAATCCAAGACTCAAAAGATTCCCACAGAAAACCCTGCTGAAGATGAGTTTATAATCCAAAGGCACAAAACACACAAAAAAAATACAACCTAAACAAATTCAACACACAACAAAGAATCAAATTAACAGCCTGGGTCAGGCACAGTGGGTCACGCCTGTAATCCCAAGACTTTGGGTGGCCAAAGCAGGAGGATCACTTGAGGTCCAGAGTTTGAGACCAGCCTGGCAAGCATGATGAAACATCATCTCTACTAAAAATGCAAAAATTAGTCAGGCCTGGTGGTGTGCACCTGTAATCCCAGCTACCCAGGAGGCTGAGGAAGAAGAATTGCTTAAACCCCGGAGGCAGAGGTTGCAGTCAGCGGAGATGATGCCACTGTACTCCAGCCTAGGTGACAGAGTGAGGCACGCAAAAAAATAAAATAAAATAACAGCTTGGGCAGGCTAGCAAGATCCCATCTCTATAAAAAATAAAATAAAGTAATTAGCTGGGCATGTCACCCCAGTTATTCTCAGGGGGCTGATGCAGGAAAACTGCTTGAGCCCAGGATGTTGAGGTTGAAGTAAGCCATGATCACGCCACTGTGCTCCAGCCTGGATGACAGAGTGAGACCCTGTAAAAAAAAAAATTAAGCTCCCACCTGAAATTAATTTAGTGAAGCTATCAGATTAAGTTTATAAAATAAATTTTAGCTCAGGCACAGTGGATCATACCTGTAATCTCAGCATGTTGAGATGTCAGGGTGGGAGGATCGCTAAGGCCAGGAGTTCAAGACTAGCCTGAGCAACAAAGTGAGACCTCATCTATATAAATAAATTAAAAATTAGCTGGGTATGATGATGTGCACCTGATGTGTAGTCCTAGGCTGAGATGGGAGGGAAAATCGCTTAAGCCCAGGAGTTCAAGGTTGCAATGAGCTCTGATCATGCCACTGCACTCTAACCTGCATGACAGAGCAAGACCCTGTCTCAAAAAAAATAATAAACAAATTTTAAAAGGATTAAAGACATAGGATAATTAATCAACATTGTAACAAAACACAATAAAATGATACACAAATGTGAGAGTATATGAAAAGAACAACTAGAAATACAGTCATAAATTTAAAACTCAGAGGCTAGGTTAAAGTATAGGTTAGACACAGGTGAACAAAGACTGTGAACTGGAGGATAGGTGTTTGAAAATTATATGGAATGAAGCACAGGAAAAAAGCACAGGAGAAAATATCAAAGATGGGCTAAGAGAATATAAAGATTACACAAAACAATTACTACAAATTATAGAAGGAGAACATGGACAAAATGGGAAAGGCAATATTTTTAAAGTTACTAGTGAGAATTTCTGGAATTAATGAAACACATGAATCATTAGATTCAGAAAGCAGAGTCCAGGATGAAGTGTTATGTATATTAAAAAGAGACATGGTTGAATAGAAATGAGAAATATTGAGTTATCTGCTTCTTTATACCCCTACCATTACATATGTAATACTCAACTATAGTTCAATGTATAAAAGAAATCACTCCTTCTTGAGAATGGCATTCCCATTATTTAGCACCAAGTAAGTGCTGGATGGATCAATGCATGGATGAATAGATGGATGACAATGGCACATGTAATCTGAAACAAATAGTTTTAATCAATCTATAGTGAAGCAAATACACTCCAGACTTATTTATATATCAGTCTGTATAAAAATAAATAAATACATATATACACACACATATACATATAACACTTTTTTTTTGAGATGGAGTCTCGCTCTGTCACCCAGGCTGGCATGCAATGATGCAATCTCCACTCACTGCAACCCCCACCTCCTGGGTTCAAGCGATTCTCCTGCCTCAGCCTCCTAAGTAGCTGGGACTACAGGCACCCGCCACTACGCCCGGCTAATTTTTGTATTTTTAGTAAAGACGGGGTTTTACCATGTTAGTCAGGCTGGTCTTGAAGTCCTGACCTCAAGTGATATGCCTGCCTTCACCTCCCAAAGTGATGGGATTACAGGTATCAGCTACCACAAGGCCACATATAACATTTAACGTATTTTTAATCTTTTCAATTTGTCAGTTGCATTTGTTTTACAAATTTTAAGGAGATTTTATAAAAGAACTGCAAGAAAAATCATACTGATAACACATCTCAATGATCAGTTTTCTGGGCATTGAGTAACCCCCTAAAATCTAAACAGTCAAGTCATTCTTCAAGCCTAAAAATTCTTATTTCTTTCCAAATTTCTTTCCTTCCATTTTCCTTCTTCTAGGACTCCCATTTACTGGAGTTGTTCTTGGTTTTCCTCTGTTGCATCTTTTCTCTCATATTTTCCACTTTTAGGTTCTGCTTAATGTTCTGGGTGGCTTCCTGATTTTTTTTTTTTTTTTAGATATAGTCTCACTTTGTCACCCAGCCTAGAGTACAGTGGCATGATCTCGGCTCACTGCAACCTCCACCTCCCAGGTTCAAGCAATTCTCGTGCCTCAGGCTCCTAAGCAGCTGGAACTACAGACATGTGCCACCATGCCCAGCTAACTTTTTTCCATCTGTTTCACCATACTGACCAGGCTGGTCTTGAACTCCTAACCTCAACTGATCCGCCCACTTCAGCTTCCCAAAGTGCTGGGATTACAGGCGTGAGCCACCACACCCACACCTGGGTGGCTTCTGTAGCCTTATTTTCTAGTGTTTCTACTGAATTTTTAATTTTGGTAACTAACTTTATCTGTAAGAGTTCACTATGTTCCTTGAATGTTGCTTTTTCTTAGCAAGATATTCTTGTTTTGTGGATGTATACACCTCTTCAACCTGACTGCATTTAGAGGTTTTACATTTGTTTCTTCTTCAGTGATGGAAATGTTTTACATCTTCATAGGTGGTGGTTACATTCAGTGAGTTGTATTCAAAAGCTGTCCGTTTTACTCTAATTCTACCTTTACAAAACTGAATTTGCTTTTATAGGAGGAATGAGAGGAAGGGTAGATCTAAGTTTTACTGAACCTGAAGCTCTTACAAATTAAAAATATAAAATTAGGTTTGAAAGTGAGTATTTATTCAGGATGACAACAGAAATCAAACAGATTATAAGTTTTAAGAGACTGTCAAACACCACAGTTATTCAGAAGAATCACATGCACTCATGCCAAGAAAAAACTTAACTAAAATAATAAAAACCACAGTATACATTATAGTAGAAAAAGGAAAAGTAACAGATTTTTTTTTCTTACAATACATTTTTTTTTAAAGGGGAGAAAGCTCATAAAAAAATTCTTGAAAAAGTAAACTCTCCGAAGTTCAGGGTTGATTTGCATTGAGAATAACAGCATTGAAGTAACTTAAGTTTTATTCCTTCATTTTTGCAATCACTGTGTTATCATTGTTTGTTTAGAAGCTATTGTTTAAGGCTAGGCACAGTGGCTCATCCCAGTAATCCAGCACTTTGGAAGGCCAAGGCAGGAGAATTACTTGAGGCTAGGAGTTCTAGATCAGCCTGGGCAACATAGCAAGACCTTGTCTCTATAAAAAATAAAAAACTTAAAAATAGACAGGCATGGTGGCACATACCTGTAGTCCTAGCTACTTGGGAGGCTGAGGTGGGAGAAATCACTTGAGCCCAGGAGTTCAAGACTGTAATGAGCTATGATTGCACCATTGCACTCCAGCCTGGGTAACAGAGTAAGACCCTGTCTCTAAAAAAAAATTTTTTTTTAATTTTTAAGCAGCTACTGTTTAAATTCAGGGGTATGTATTATCACCAGGATTAGAGACACAATCTGTGTTTGAAGTAAACTGGAATGATTCTGAACTATTATGAACCTACTCTCAAAATAATATTTATGTAACTGAGTCAGTGTATGCCTAGAGTTGATCATATAACTGGGAGTTTATCAAACATAACTGGCATACAATGCTTATAAATGATAAATCATTTTTAATTGGCCAATTTAAATCTTACACATGTATTGTGTTATAAACACTCAACAATAACAATAGTAATAGTTTTAAACTTGGACCAACAAGATTTTGTAGAAGAATATTTCATCACTAACAATGTCAAGAATTGCTGGCCCATGGCATATTAAAATCTTGATTTTTGTTACTGATGGTTCAGAAAGTTTCTTTTGGATTCACAGTTCATTTTTTGTCTTAGTCCATTCAAGCTGCTATAACAAAATACCATAGACTGGGTGATATGAACAACAAAAATTCATTGCTTGCAGTTCTGGAGGCTGGGAAGTCCAAGATCAAGGCCAGCAGATTCAGTGTCTAGTGAGGACTTGTTCCTCAAAGATGGCACCTTCTACCTGAGGACACAGTGGAAGGGACCAACAAGCTCCCTCAGGCCTCTTTTATAAGGGCACTAATTCCTTTCATAAGGGCACCACCTTTGTGACCTAATCACAACCCAAAGGCCTCACCTCCTCATGCCACTCCGTTGGGGATTAGGTTTCAACACATGAATTTTGAAGGGACACAAGCATTCAGACCATGGCAGATAATATGATGTAATTTTTAAGATCACTGTCAAATTGGGGAAACCTCTATCAGTTTTTTTAATATGAGCTACAACATTTCAGGTCTTTCAAATTTCCTGTAGTTCCATCCTTTAGTAGTGACCCATCTTAAATGCTCTTTGAAGCAACAGTCCTTAACCGGTTTGTCATCAATGTTCTGGTAGTAGCTGTATATTGGGCTTTATGTTACCTTTTTCATTGTCAGTACCTCCTGTTAATTCAACTAGGAATTTAATCGTAGAAATTCTGATAAATTCTATATCACAAAATGTTCATAAAATTGCAGTATGTTTACATATGCTCCTTTATCAAGACTATTCTTAATAAAGAAGGTGTGTTAGTCTGTTCTCACAATGTATAAAGAAATACCTGAGACAGGGTAATTTATAAAGAAAAAGGCTTTAGTTAGCTCACAGTTCTGCAGCTGTACAGGAAGCATGATGCTAGCATCTGCTCAGCTTCTGGGAGGGCTTCAGGAAACTGACAGTCATGATGGAAGGCGAAAGGGAAGCAGGCACATTACGTGGCCAGAGCAGGAGCAAGCAAGATAGGGGAGGTGCCACACACTTTTAAATAACCAGATCTCACAAGAATGACTCACAGCATTAAGGGAGATAAGGCTAAACCTTCATGAGAAATCTGACCCCATGATCCAGACACCTCACACCAGGTCCATCCTCCAACACTGAGAATTACATTTCAACATGAGATTTGGGTGGGGACACAGATCCAAACTATATCACAAGAACTTCCATTTTGACCAGGACTCACTGAAAACCAAATTCTCCATTGATGATCTACATATCTGAGGATGGGAAGAATTTTCCACAGCTTAACGCTGAGCTCCATTTCAAATTTGTTTCTCCTTCATTCCATACCCCAGAGTGCCAGTCACCCTAGGGCATGGGCATCCAGCGTCTGGTGCAGAATTTCTGTGTCACAGTGCTGAGTGACAGGCATAGCAGGCAATATGAGTATTTCTACAAGGTAATCCTGCACCAGGATAGCCGGCAATGGCCTACCCACATACAAAACCATGACCCACATAAATAAATCCTACTAAATCCATGCTTAATATCTTGCCAACTCAACATACACTTACCCAGACCACAAAAATACCTGCCACCATTTCATTACCACCCCACACTAGGGGAATGGTGATGGAGAGGAAGTCTGAGTGGAAAGAAACAGCAGTCTTAACTAATTGCAATTAACGTATATTTTACAAATTATGCAAAATTTTTCAAACATATATGGCCATGTGAACATTCCAAAGGGTCTCCCCAGGGGCTTGGAAGAGGACAATTCAAGGGATGGGATATGAAGCTCAGGCTTCCTTAGCTCCCTCCTTAATTTGCTTCTGAATGAGAGACAGATACAAATGAGACCTACTGTCTTCCATCATTAATTCAGAAGAGCAGAGCACCTTCCAGGGAAGCTTATTTCTCATGTGTTCATTGAGTGCCCGGAAGTTCAGACAAACCTATTAATGACATATTTTATTCCTAAAAGAAAACCACATTGACAGAAAAATCAAATTTCTTTGAATGTCTATTCGTATACAAAAATGTATAAAAATTTATAAAAAAATTTATTTTAAAATGCTATTAAAACTTTGTAAAAATTAAAACAATGACTTTCTGCATGTCATGGCTTACTTAGTAGAGGACATAGCTTACCTGAGGGAGACCTTAAGGTTTATTAATGATTTTCAGATTTCGGCAATTAGAAATGCTTATGCTTATATGATACTCACAGACATCTTAACCTAATTCACAGACACCTGAAGTATTAACTAAATGTCATTTATTATCCTGCTATGAACTAAAGTTAAAGCACTTTAGAAGGGAAAAACTAAATATATAAGGAGAGAGTGGTGGAATAATGCAGCCATTTTTCTAAGACTGTGGGCTGCGGAGCCTGTTTCCTATTCAGTTCAAATGCCAGGCAGTATGGCTGCTTCCTCTGTTCCCATGGAAACCCCAGTCTTGCTGAAATTCAAGTTAATTTCTTACTGCCATCTGCCTGTTGAGCTACAGGGCTTTCTCCAGCAAATACCACACAGAGGGCTGTGAGGAGAATGCAGTTTACTTAGGAACTTCCTGGGCTGTTTCCTCGGGAGGTCAAGATTGAAAACAGATTCAGCCAAACCTTAATATTGAATTAGTTGAAGGATGAAAGGAGGTACGATATACTGTGTGAGCTCTTTTTAAAAATTAACTGATGTTTAATGCAAATTGACTGCATGGGATATTACAAATAGTTCATATTACAGTGGACAAAGTTTGTGTAATGTTTTACCATCCCTTTAAACTCTAAAACTGGCCAAATTTCTATGTGCTGCTTGAAAATGTTAATGATATCTCCAATCAAAGGTCACGAGCCAGTGACCCATGATTCAGCTCTAGTCTGTAGACATTGGTTTTGGCCTGCACAGTGTTTTAAAATAATGCTTGAATTAACTGCCAATGTCTAGAAATTAGGAAATGTCATGAAAGAAAAAAAAACACAACCCTAGAATTCCATCTTTTGTCTTGAAAACTTGGAAGATGTGGCTGGCTCTGCATTCCTGCACCGTTGAAGCCAGAGCTCAGTAGTGGCTGTCCCCTCCTGACCCTGGAAGGGGTGGGGCTGTCCAATTTGCCACAATCCTTGTCACTCTTTACTCATTTACATTTGACTACCTCAATCATTGGTGGTAGCTGCTTGGGTCATTTGCATTCACAATTCCTGCCTTAAATTTGTAGAATGTCCACTTCCAAAAAAGTAATACAGAAGCTCTAAAACTCAAATGCATGCTAGCTCCCAGAATACAGTGTTTTTACCAGCCTGACACCTAAACTAGCAAAATAAATGTTAATCACTATTGTTTGCTTCTCTAGCATCAATTCTCTAGCATCAATTGCTTGATTTAAGTAATTTGCAGTACTTTCCATTAAGGATCAGCAAAGTGGAAAGCTGTAAGCATGCTGGCCTTTCCATTCTCCACCTAATATTAGTAATGATCACCTGGACTTGTTTGCTTCCTGATATAGTTTGGCTGTGTCCCCACTCAAAACTCATCTGAAATTGTAGCTCCCATAGTTCCCACATGTTGTGGGAGAGACCCAGTGGGAAATAATTGAATCATGAGGGTGGTTATCCCATGCTATTCTAATGGTAGTGAATAAAACTCAAGAGATCTGATGGTTTGATAAGGGGTTTCCCCTTTTGCTTAGCTCTCATTCTGTCTTGCCTGTCACCATGTAAGATGTGCTTTTTGCCTTCCACCATGATCTGAGGCCTCCCAGCCATGTGAAATTGTGAGTCCATTAAACTTCTTTTTCTTTGTAAATTATCCAGTCTCAGGTATATCTTTATCAGCAGCATGAAAACAAACTATTATACTTCATATGTGGCAGGCAATAGGCTTTACAGCAATTACCTATCAAGTCTTTATAATGCTCTTCATCTTACAGATGAGAAAACCGAAACTTAGGAGGATCAATAAATTATGCAAAGTTGAATAGCTAGTAAATAACAATTTCCAGCTTACTGAATTCTGTCCAGTGGAGTATTCTACAGCCTATGCATTAAACCACACTGCTTATTTATCCTTATTTTTATTTAAGTGTATTTACCAAGAATGCAAACTATTTCTATGCTAAGTCTGTTTTAGAATATGTTCAGAATGAAGAAAAACAAAAGGTCTATGACATAGTCCTTAACCTCAAGGAGTATAGAATTTTGATGAGGACAATCATTTTAGCAGGTTTTACTGTCTACATTGCCACAAACAAATAAATATGCAATTATAAAATAGCATGATACATGTTATTATGGAGGGAAATAGAAATATGATAATACAGAGAGTTAAAGCAGGAATTAATCAGAAGAAAAAGTATGTAAAAAGACATTTGGAAGTACAAGAGAATATGATGCTTGGGAAAATTGGAAGTAGTTGGCATGAGCCAAAACAGAGAATGAGCATTTCACAAAAGAATTAGTACAACTGGCCAATAATGTGGTAGGATATATACTGTGAAATATTAGCAAATGTTTTAAACAGGTATTTTCTTTCCCTCTTTGCCCTTCCTGCATTTGAACAGCTCAGTGCTACATACTGACTGTCTTAGGGAAGTGGTAGTGTGTTTAGGCCAAAGAAATCTCTGATAGCCTCATAATTTCTTCCAATTGGGTGCCAGCCTGTCATAGGGCAGCAGAATTATGCCTGTGCCCCAAAGTGGGCCTCAGAAATGGTGACGTGAGCTGTCAGAACTGAAACATCTGGCTGGGTGCAGTGGCTCACACCTATAATCCCAGCACTTTGAGAGGCCAAGGCAAATGGATCACTTGAGGTCAGGAGTTCCAGATCAGCCTCACCAACATGGTGATACCCCACCTCTACTAAATATACAAAAATTAGCCAGGCATGGTGGTGTGTGCCTGTAGTCCCAGCTATTCGGGAGTCTTAGGTGGGAGAATCTCTTGAACCTGGGAGGCAGAGGTTGCAGTGAGCCCAGTTCACACAACTGCAGTCCAGTTTGGGTGGCAGAGTGAGACCCTGTCACCAAAAAAAAAAGTCCTCATTAGCAGAAGTAAGGAACATCTTCTTGTCACTCATCATGAAGGGATGGATGACCAAGGACCAGTGGGTAGATGGTCACCTTGGATTCTTATGTGGAAGGGGTGACATAGCCAGTCAGTTGGATACCACCCAATCCCAACACCAATATTCATACCTAATGTCTTAAAACTTAGTCCCTTGGAATTTGGCTGTGATCCGGGGAAAAGTGTATGGAACTGGAGATTGCGTCTATCTCCCCAGTGGAGTAAGGACTCAAAAGCTGAGAAAATAGGTTGAGTACAGAAAAATAAAGAGTGCCTTTTACACACCTAAATTATGGAACAAGCATCATATTGTCTTTTAGAAATTACCAATAATAGCCAGGCTTGGTGGCTCACACCTGTAATTCTAGCACTTTAGGAGGCTGACCTGGGATGATGGCTTGAGCCCAGGAGTTCAAGACAAACTGGGGAACAAAGCGAGACCCTGTCTCTACAAAAAGCCAAAAATTAACTGGGCGCAGTGTCACATTCCTGTGATCCCAGCTACATGGGAGAATCACTTGGGCCCAGGAGGTTGAGGCTGCAAGTGAGCCATGATTGTACCACTGCACTCTGGCCTGGATGACAGAGTGAGATCATGTCTCAAGAAACAAAAAAAAAAAGAAAGAAAGAAAGAAAGAAAGAAAAGAAAAGAAATGACTGACAATCACAGAAATACAAATAATAAGAAAATTCCATTTGTTTTACGTAGCAGATTGACAAACATTAAATAGGTTGATAATTACCAGTCTGTGAAATTGTGGGGGAAAAGGCATTCAAAAATGCTGTTGGTGGGATAGTAAACTAATGTAAATGCTCTTGAGACCATTTTGGTATCAACTCTAAAGAAACCAGTAGACACTCAAGGTTAATATGCAAAGATTGCCGATTTCAGTGTTGCTTACAATAGTGAATAATTATAGTAACATACATGTCTGACAATAAGGGATTAAGTTACAATAAATTATTAAAACAATATATAGCCATTAAAATGATTGAGGTAATACTATGCTTAGTAATATATCCAATGCTTATAACACACAGTTAAAGGGGAGAAAAGCAACTTTTCATATGATGTGTATAGTGTGATCAAATTCTTGTAACTACATGCTTATACTTGCATAGAAAAATTCTGTGAGGATTTTCACCAATGTGTTTACAGTGACAATCTTTGGTTGACATGATTATGAGTAATTTAAGTTCCATGTCCATTTGACGACTTTGTATTTTCTTTCTTTCTTTCTTTCTTTCTTTCTTTCTTTCTTTCTTTCTTTCTTTTCTTTCTTTTAAGACAGGGTCTTGCTCTGTTGTCCAGGCTAGAATATAGTGGATGCAATCATGTCTTACTGCAGTCTCAACTCCTGGGCTCAAGTAGGAGATTTTTCAAAAAATTTTTTAATTTTTTAAAAAAATTTTTTGTAGACACAAGGTCTCGCTATGTTGCCCAGGCTGGTCTCTGAATCCAGGCCTCAAGCAATCCTCCCACCTCAGCCTCACAAAGCACTAGGATTCCAGGCATGAGGATCCCACTCTGCCACCCAAACAAAGCAGGTGTGGCTGCTTTGTATTTTCCAATTATTTTACAATGGACATGGATTGCTTGTGTTACTATTTTCTTCCTTTTATTTAAAAAATAAAGTAGTTGAGGATGACTGAACCCTACTATGACCATGGATGAATGATGAGGGTAGGAAATGGAGAGACACCTCAGACTCAGATACTAAGCTCCAAGATTTACATTTGTCATGCCTACATGACATAGGTATTTTCTCCAACATTCCAGGAAATAACATAACTATAAAAATGACTGGCTAGTTGTGGTGGCTTACGCCTGTAACCCCAACACTTTGGAAGGCTGAGGTGGGAGGATCACCTGAGGTCAGGGGTTTGAGACCAGCCTGGCCTGGTGAAACATGGTGAAACCCCATTTCTACAAAAAAAAAAAAAATTAGCTGGGCATGGTGGCAAGCACCTGTGATCACAGCTACTTGGGATGCTGAGGCAGGAAAATCGTTTGAATCTGGAAGACAGAGGTTGCAGTGAGCCAAGATTGTGCCACTGCACTCCAGCCTAGACAACAGAGTGAGACTCTGTTTCAAAAAAAAAAAAGAAAAAAGAAAAGACTGAGCCGTTTCTCTCAGAAGGTATCAGGAGACCTTAAGAATTAATGCTAGAGCCGGGCACGGTGGCTCAAGCCTGTAATCCCAGCACTTTGGGAGGCCGAGGCGGGTGGATCACGAGGTCGAGAGATCAAGACCATCCTGGTCAACATGGTGAAACCCCGTCTCTACTAAAAGTGCAAAAAATTAGCTGGGCATGGTGGCACGTGCCTGTAATCCCAGCTACTCAGGAGGCTGAGGCAGGAGAATTGCCTGACTCCAGGAGGCGGAGGTTGCGGTGAGCCGAGATCGCGCCATTGCACTCCAGCCTGGGTAACAAGGGCGAAACTCCGTCTCAAAAAAAAAAGAATTAATGTTAGAGCCAAAATATCTTAACATTTTTATTCTCATGCAAATAGCTCAAATACAGATCATGTATTTTCCTTTGCCTGTGTTGCCTAGGAAACAAAAATAGAGTGGCATTTCTTTAGGTAATTATTATCTGGTTTCCATCCAATATACTGCAGCTATTCTCTATGCCACTGGTTCTCATACTTTCATTCAGAGCCAGCCCTGTTGGGGACTCCATGTGGTAGAGATTTTCAGAGCAGAGCATGCTCCCTTTCTGGTGCCCTCACTCCCAACCTCTGGAAAGGAGGGATGGAGCCTTGAAACCTCTTCCAAGTGATTCTAATATGTCCACTAGACACTCCCAGTCTGATCCATACTATTCCATTATTAAAAAAAAAAAAAAAAAAAACCAACATACTACCTTTAAGCATCCTTTATCTTGGTTTAGCATTTGTATGTTTCCTTAGGCTGCTATAACAAATTACCACAAACCTGGGGGCTTAAAACAACAAAGGCTTACTCTCTCACAGTTCTGAGACCAGAAGTCCAAAATCAAGATGTCAGGAGGGCTGTACTCCTCTGACAGTCTAGGGGAGAGCCCTAACCTCATTCAGTTTCTAGTAGCTCCCAGCCTTGCTTGATCTATGACAGCATCACTCTAACCTGTGCCTCCATATTCATGCTGTGGCCACCAACCATGTGTCTGTCTCTCCTTTCTCTCAGAGGGACACCAACCGGTCACTGGATTTAGGACCCATCCAAAATTTGGGATGCTCTTATATTGAGATCTTTAACTCACATCTGCAAAGAACCTATTTCTAAATAAGGTCACATTCACAGGTAGTAGGAGTTAGTACTTAAACATACATTCTTGGGGGACACAATTCAAGCTACTACAATGTTACAGCTATATGTGCTTTCCTTTTTAGGTAAGAAGCCAATTATAATCATAACTAACATTTATTGAGAACTTAGCCAACATGCTAAGCATTTTATTTATTGATTGATTTTTTTTTTTTTTTTTTTTTTTTTTTTTTTGAGACAGAGTCTTGCTCTGTCACCAGGCGCGATTTTGGCTCACTACAACCTCCGCCTCCCAGATTCAAACGATTCTCCTGCCTCAGCCTCCCAAGTAGCTGGGACTGCAGGCACATGCTACCATGCCCAGCTAATTTTTGTATTTTCGGTACAGACAGGGCTCACCATGTTGGCCAGGATGATCTCAGGATGGTCTCAATCTCTTGCCCTTGTGATCTGTTCATCCCGGCCTCCCAAAGTGCTGGGATTACAGGCGTGAGCCACAGAACCCAGCCCATACTAAGCATTTTATAAGCATTATTTCAATTAAATTACAACATGTTTTTCCCTACCCCACCCACTTCCATCTCCCCTCAATCACCCAAATATCCAGTTTCCATTACTTTGCCTTCTGGTAAAGAGAATAGCATTTCAAAATTCCTGCCAGTGAATAAAGCAACAGCTTTCACAAGTGAAGAATTGCTGCTCCTGGACAATCACTGGTATGACCTGTTTGGTCACTTTTTGAGGCTGTACAGCTAGACTTACCCTATTGGTTGTAATACCAATAGGATCTGCACAACTCAATACCTGATACCAGGCTCTTTTTAAGGAATACAGTCTCTGTCAGCCTCCCAACTTATATCAAATGCCTGTGTCAAGTTAGCCATCATAAAGCATTCTGCTTCTTCCCACCTTTTTAGCATGAACATTTTCAAACATAAAGCAGCATTTTAAAAATCACACAATTAATACCCATCTTCCCACTACCTAAATTCTACATTAACATTTTGCTATTCTTGCTTTATTCTATAATTATGCATGCATCTATCCATGAATCCATCTTATTTTTCCCCCCTCTAAGTACGTCAGCATGCATATCATTAAACCAGACCAGAACACAGGCTCTTTGGAGGCAGGCAGATCCCTGAAGAGAGGAAAGAGAAAGGAGGTCAGCTGAGGACGCACTCCTCCTTCTTCCACACTTAACAGATTAACCCAGAAACTCCCTTTGCCTCGGGAGAAGTAAGAAGTGGCAAGAGAGGCCAAGAGTGGGACAGTGGGGCTCTCCCTACACAAGGAAACAGGAAGCGGGAGGGAATGTGTTCCCTTAAAAGGATACACTGAATAATGTAACGGATAAACATCTTCAATGACCAGTACAATGTATTCTTACCATACTCAACACTACTGCCAGGCAATAATTTGGACTTCATTAACTCTAGTATGTTCCATTTTTCATAATTCTTCTATGACTATAACTATCTCTGTTTCTCTTTGCTTTTATTTGCCATTGCCCTCATTCTCTCATACTCCAAAAGGACATTCTCCATGAATTTAATACTAGAGCTATATCACATTGAGAATTAATACTAAAGCCAATATCTTAACATTTTTAATGCCATGCAAATGGCTCAAATGCAGATAACGTATTTTCCTTTGCCTGTGTTGCCTAGGAAACAAAAATAGAGTGGCATTTCTTTAGGTGATTATTGATCTCTATCCAGTACTCTGATCTCTATCCAGTATACTGCAGCTATTCTCTATGCCACTGGTTCTCCTACTTTTGTTCGGAGCCAACCCAGTTGGGGACCCCATGTGGTAGAAATGTCAGAGCAGAGCATGAAAATCTGCATGTGACATGGTTTGAATTTGTGCCCCTACCGAAATCTGATGTTGAATTGGAATCTACAGTGTTGGAGGCAGGGCTTTGTGGGTGGTGACTGGATCATGAGAGAAGACTTCCCCCTTGCTGTTCTTGTGATAGTGAGTGATTTCTCCCAAGATCTGGTTGTATAAAAGTCTGTAGCTCTTTCTCTCTCTTCCTCCTGCTCCAGCCATATAAGACATGTCTGCTTCCACTTTGCCTTTGGCCATGATAGTAAGTTTCCTGAGGCCTCCCAGCCATGCTTCCTGTAGAACCTGTGCAACTGTAAGCCAATTAAATGCCTTTTCTTTATAAATTACCCAGTCTCAAGTATTTTATAATCATGCAAAAACAGACTAATATACCATGCAAAGAGGAATGTGGTGGCCTGTGGTGATAGACCCACATCCCAGTAACTCCATGATCAAAGAAGAAAAATAATTATCTCTAGCCCCTGGCTGCAAAATTCCAGGAAATTTTAAAATTAGTCCAGCTTGGGTCACGTGTCTATTCTGGACCAATCACTGAAGTTAAGAGGATAAGGAACAGTGATCAGCCCACCTTGGGTCATGAGTCAACTCGTCAACTCCTGTGCAAAAAGGGATAAGTTCTATTAGAAAAGAAGTTAGGGATGCTGGGCTTCACTTGGAACACAGAGGAAATTCCATGTTCTCATTTACTCTATAACCCTTTTCTTCTAAGTCCCTCTCCACTCATATGAGTTCTGTTTAAAGCTGAAACGTCTATTGATATTTTCTTTTCTTTTTTTCATTCATTTATTTATTTATTTGAGGTAGGGTCTTTCTTGTTTTGTCACCCAGGCTAGGGTGCTGGAGTACAGTGGAGCAATGATAAGCCACTACAGCCTCAAGCTCCTAGGCTCAGGTGACCCTGCCCCAATCTTCTGAGTAGCTGGGACTACAGGTGCATACCACAGTACCCAACTAATTTCTTTTTAAGTTTTTGTAGAGATGGTCTCAAGATGTTGACCAGGCTGGACTCAAATGCATGGCTTCAAGCTATCCTCCTGCCTCAGCCTCCCAAGGCATTGGCATTATAGGCATGAGCCACCATGAACAGCTATGGATGTTATATAGAGTCACAAACCACTAGCAAATAGGGTTGCTTTGTTTTGCAACAGAGTCTCACTCTTTTGCCCAAGCTGGAGTGTAGTTCACTGCAGCCTGGAACTCCTGGGTACAAGTGATGCCCCTGCCTCAGCCTCCCAAGTAGTTAGGACTTCAGGCATATGCCATGACACCCAGCTAAATTTTTTAATTTTTGTGAACAGGGTCTTGCCATGTTACCTAGACTGGTCTCTAACTCCTGGTCTCAAGCAATCCTCCCACTTTCAAAGCACTGGGATTATAGGTGTGAGCCCTGTGCCTGGCCACAGTTTTTATGACACGTTTGGGCAACACTTTATTTTTTAGGAAAAAAACACCTTTTTTTCATATTGTGATACTTAAGAGGCAATGACTTGTTTAAATTATAAAAACTTTTAGTTTTATAGATTTTAGGTTTATTTACATTAAATTAACAATTAACAAAAGATTAACATGCTTTTATATCAAGTTATATTAATAGTTTTTATTAAGAATGATCAGAAAAATTTTTGTTCTTAAAAATTTTTGCTGAGTAAAATAGAAAATTTTAAGGGTGAATCCAAATGCCTAAGGAACTTGGTATGCAGGGAAGAATAAACTGTTTAACCTCTATTTAACCTTTCCTAGCATGTTTATTTAAGTGTTCTGCCAATGTTGATATGATTCGCCCAAGAATGTAACCCAGGTTATGTACAGTTAGATATAATTTATTTACGAAATCTGTAGAACTTTAGTTGCCTCTATAACAAACTTTAAGAAAATAAACTGAATGTGCAATGGCTTTAATCAAATAGTGTCAACATATAAAAGTAAAAACAAAATTGAGACAATTCCAACCCTTAGCAACTTTGTTTTTTCAACTCAAGAATATGCTCAGTAGTCAAAGAGATATTAGAACAGATACTGGTCACACAAATCCAGTGTCTCGTATCAAAATCTCATCCATTTCTCCAACTTTAATATCAAGAAGCAACTCATTCCATCAAAAGCAAAATAAAACTCACCAAACACCATTTTATTTTGCAAAAACTACAGTGTTGTCTTGGGACAATGTAAGCAGAACTAAATTTCTAGAACTATTTCTCTTTCCCAGCACATGGTTTATAAAATCTCAAATACCCTGACTTCAGAGCTAAATCCTATAAACAATTGGAACTTGGGGGGAAAATGCACCCTAAGATATAATTAGGCCAGGTGCAATGGTTCACACCTGTAATTCTAGCTCTTTGGAAGACTGAGACAGGCGGATCACCCCGAGCTCCAGGGTTAAAGACCAGCCTGGGCAACATGGCAAAACCCCATGTCTACCAAAAATACAAAAAAAAAAAAAAAAAAAAAAAAAACTTTGCCAGGCATGGTGGTGGGTGCCTGTACTCCCAGCTACTCAGGAGGCTGAGGCAGGAGAATCCCTTGAACTCAGGAAGCAGAGTTTGCAGTGAGCTGAGATCATGCCACTGCACTCCAGCCTGGGCTAGAGAATGAGACCTTGTCTCAAAATAATAATAATCAGGGCCAGGTGCAGTGGCTCACACCTGTAATCCCAATACTTTGGGAAGCCAAGGCAGGAGGATGGATAGCTTGAGCCCAGGGTTCAAGACTAGGCTGCGAAACACAGTGAGACTTTGTCTTTATGTAAAAAATATAAAAAATTAGTGTGTCATGGTGGCCTGTACTTGTAGTCTCAGCTACTTCGGAGGCTGAGGTGGGAGGATTGCTTGAGCCCAGAAGTTCAAGGCTGCCATGCACTACCTACCAGTGCACTTCCTAATGTAAAGCTCAAAGAGTAGCAATAGGTCCAATATATCTCTAATTGGCCTCAATTATAGCCAGTATGTCCTCATCAGACTAACTCTGTCATACAACACTTTTACCTTAAACCCAACCAAAGAGACTGTGTCCTGCATAGTCATCACTCAGAATTCAAGAAATTATTTCTGAAAATTCCTACTTTTCTTACTTCTTCCTCTTCAATTCCCTTGAACATACTTCAACAGATCATGCCACTGCACTCCAGCCTCGGTGACAGAGTGAAACCTTGGCTCAAAAAAAGGGGGTGGGTAATCAAGGGTGGAAATGAACTATCAAATGGCTCCCCCATAAGACATCTTTAGATATTGAACTTAGGGTTATTTCAGAGCTGTCAAATAAACTCTGGCTTATCCTAAACCAAATGCCCTTGAAGCTGCCCAACCAAATGCCAGGGTTCCCCATAGCACTATGATGTGACTCTATTTTGGACCCTTCCAATGCATCTTCTGTTCCTGCTTTGCCAAAAGCCTTTCTACCATGGGAAATCTTGCCTACTGGTCATGAAAGCCTGGATGAAGTTCCCCCACAATGGAATTAGCCCCCTATTCTGGATCTCCTTGGAGAGAAGATAATCAAGTAGGACAGTTGAAACATAACAGGAAAGCAGTTCCTCTAGGTTCCTGTACCAGGAAATAGCTCCTAGTGCCAATTTAACTCCAGTGCCAAGACCCCAATCATATGGAGGTTAACATGCTGTGTTTCATTTCACTGCTACTGAAGGAATAATGCTTTGCAAAAAACCATGATGTTGAAAGTGCATCCTGTTCGGCATAGAGCCTTGAGCAAACACAGAAACCTTTGTCCCCGCTTGTATCATATGGTAGACAAAGACTTCCAGTCATAATTCTCTTCTCATTTGGACATGAAAATCAATCAAAAAAATAAAAATAAAAAAAATAAATGCAAGACATTTGAATACTGGAACCACTGAGCCAGACCAGAGGGGCAATCTTTTGTTTTTGTAAGTTAGTGGAAGAATGTTTTAAGGAATTGTGTGGTTGGGCTTCATAATGTAAAGTCCAAAGAGTAGCAATGGGCCCAATATATCTCTAATTGGCCTTAATTACAGCCTACATGTCCTCATCAGACTAACTCTGTCATATAACACTTCTACCTTGAACCCAACCAAAGAGACTGGGTGCTATATAGTCATCACTGAGAATTCAAGAAATTACCTCCCAACATTACTGCTTCTCTTGCTTTCTCCTCTTCAGTTCCCTTGAAATGTGAATTCTCACATCTTTTTGGTTAGCCACTCCATTTTAACGTACTCGTTAAATGCCTCCTCTGGATTCTACCCCAAAGTTCCAATTTTTGATCTGTAAACTCCTGTGTCCCTCTGACAGTTCTTTGTCCCAAATAGGTCATTGGGAGCCACCTACTATGTTAGCATTGCCACTTTACCCAGGAAGGTCACACCAAGTAAGACAAAACCTTCCAAAAATACTCTTTGATGGGTAAAGCATGTACCTAGGTTAACTGCTCTCCCTTTATAATACATCACTTTTCTTATTTGCAGGAAACTACTCAGTTAAAGCATCTAAGCCAGTAACTTTCAACCTTGGCTGCACATTGGCATCAACTGGGACATTTTAAAGACCAATTTGTGCCTGCGTTTTACACCTAGAGTCTGGCTTCATGAATATAGGGTGGAACAGAGATTCTTAAAAAATTCTGAGGTTGAGAACTCCTAATTTGGAACATACATTTCAGTTCAAACCAATTTAGCCTTTCTCCACATTCATCTTTACAGGACAGAAAGTTTAAATCTTTTTAGTATGACTTCTTACAGAATCCTTCTATCCTCTTGATTATTTTAGCTGCTACTTCAACTCACTAAATTTTGTGATGTTAATGTGGACAGGTGAAATAAATAATTGTTACCATTTTCAGACCACACAGCAGCTAGAAGTCAAATGAATGGAAATGATCAGATTGAAGCTTCTCAAAGGAGGAGATATACCTTATTCATCTTTGTCTTTCCACAGTATCCTACTATGGCACTGATACAAGAGACAGAAATTATTCAGGCAGATAGTAAGGGCAACAGAGTCCTCAGCAGAATTTCTCTTTTAACAAAAAGCAGGCCCCATATCATTTCTTTTCTAACAAAGAGCAGCCTGAAAAATCGAGCTGCAGATATAGATAAGCAAGCTGGAAGCTTGCACCAGTGAATGCCAGCAGCTGTGCCAATGGAAAAGGGCTATCTGAGGGTCAGGCATGTTCAACATGGGGGCTCCATCTTCTCTTTTCTTTGTCCCCATGTGTAAAGGAACAGGCAACATAGCACCTGCCAGGTAGAGAAGTCAACTGCATAATAAAAGATTAGGGAGAGGTGGCCAGATTCTCATGCACTGTGCAAATGGCACATCTAGCCTTAACCAGTTTTCACGTGCTATGCAAATGACATACCCGGTCCAACCAATCTCTTGTGCTCTATGTAAATCAGACACCGCCTCCTTAAGCTCATCTATAAAACCTCCCGCATTTCACCATGGACTGGAAGACTAGCTCAGGACCCCTCTTTCTGCAGGAGAGAGCTTTTCTCCTTCTTTTGTCTATTAAACCTCCACTCTTAACCTCACTCCTTGTGTGTCCATATCCTTGATTTCCTTGGCATGGCACAATAAACTTTGGGTATTACCCCAGGCAAATGATACTGCTTCAGTAGTTTGATCAAAGTACACACCTAATACATATTTAGGAGGAAAAATAAGATAACCTGTATGTAATGTCTGCTTCAAATTTTTGAAATATCTGGGCTGGGTGCAGTGGCTCCCACCTGTAATCCCAGCACTTTGGGAGGCCAGGGTGGGTGGATCACTTGAGCTCAGGGGTTTGAAACCACCCTGAGCAACATGGCAAAATCCCATTTCTACCAAAAATTAAAAAATTGGTTGTACACAGTGGCATGTGCCTGTGGTCACAACTACTCAGGAGGCTGAAGTGAGAGAATTACTTGAGCTCTGGAGGCAAAGGCTACAATTAGCTGAGATGGCACCACTCACTGTACTCTACCCTGGGTAGCAGAGTCAGACCCCATCTCAAAAAATAAATAAATTTAAAATAATTAAAAATAAAATAAAAATATCTGCAAAATATAAGATGTGCATGTAGTTGAAAAATAGTTTGGGGGAAGGAAGCAATCACTATTTTTTTAATGGATTCATTTCTTTAGCAGCTTTATTGGGATATAAGTCATATGCGATACCATCCACCAATTTAAAATACACAATTCATTGGTTTTAGTATATTCACAAAGTTGCACAACCATCACCACAATCAATTTTAGACTATTCATAACCTAAAAGGAAACCCCATAACCAGTAGCAGTCACACCCATTCCTCTCTCAAGCACTAGGCAATCACTATTTTTGTCTCCATGAATTTGTCTATTCTGGACATTCATATATACAAAGTTATGCAATATAAGGTCTTTATGTGTCAGGCTTCTTTCACTTCCCACAATGCCTCCAAGTTTCATTCAATGTTGTCTCATGTACCAGCACTTCATTTATTTTTATCACCAAATAATATTTCATTATATGAATATAAAGCATTTCATCCATTCATCAGTTGATGGACATTTGGATTATTTTCACTTTGGGCTACAATGAATAATGGTGCTATGAATATTTGTTTTTGTATGGACATATATTTCTACTTCTCTTGGAGTAGACTTGCTGGGCCATATGGCAACTCCGTGTTTAATCTTTTGAGAAATTGCCAAGCTTTTTTCCACATTCGCTGCACCATTTCATGTTGCCACAATCTCCCTTATCCTCCGCCTTTCCCCCATTCAAGCACTTAGATCTTTCTTTTCCCATTGCCTCAGGAGAAGGATGTGACTGGCTGAAAGAAGAAAAAAAGGAGTGTTTCTGACTTTCATTTCCAAAAGCCTTAGGAAATCAGTCAAGACTGGCAGAATTAAAAAAAAAAAAAAAAAAAGGAATTAGAAAGAGAGGACTTCCCTCGTTCCACTCCACCCTAATCTTCAATACAAAGAAAAATTTTTTCCAGGGCTGAGAAGAGAACAAGAGACCAGAGAGAAGAGATAAAAGGCAACTGTTAGTGGGTCCCAGGGAGGTTGTTGGATGGGCATCATGCTTTCCTTAGTAAGTAGACTGCCAAAGCTCAGGGTGGAAATTGCTGCATAGGACATCTAGGCTCCTGGGTCTTTAGAGTTTTGCAGACATTTCCTCATCCCAGCATGGCAAGAAGAGCAGATAGTTCAGTACACTCTAAGCTGACACAGAAGGGCCAGAGTGACAATGAGAAAAGAAAAATAGCTCAGAGCTGTCTGAGCTACGTTCAGGTGTGCAGGCCCAGGGAGACATGAGTATCAAACTTCAGTCATACCCCCCCAGCCACCAAAATGACCCCTCCACCTATCCCATGCCTCGGGGCAATTATTTAAAGTCATTTTGTCCCCAACTACCTACCTTGCCCATTACCCTCATGTCCCTGGAATTTGTGAGACCAAGAACAATGGATAACCAATAGCTTACATAATTCTAATATAAATTCTTGGTAAACAACTCAGCAACTGCCTCTTCTTTTCCTTTAAAAATCCATTTGTATGTGCTGCCAATCAGAATGTATATTCAGACCAACTTGAATCTGTGCTTCATGGTTGCAGCTATCAAGCCTGGCCCAAATTAACTCTACTTATATTAATTTTTCCTCAGCTTCTTCCTTTTGAAACTGCCTTTGAAAAATTATAACAGCAAAAGAAATCTGACATTGACTCCATCTTGCTTCTGACCTTCAAGCTGTCTTTGATTGTTGCTGGCTATAGGCCAGACTAACTTTAGGAGGAATATAGTTTACAGTGTAACTTGAAAGTAAGAATGATAATAGTCCCTCCCTAAAACTAACCCTGTCCTTGCTGAGGGACCAAAAACCACCTTTGTAAGACTAAAGAAAGGCCACAAGATTAGAATTATGAGAGGGGCCTGAACGTGGCTAAAATGTAGGCATAGTTTCTATAATCCCTTGCTGCTCAGAGGTCATACGGCCAGAGGTCATAAGACTTGTGACTTTCCCAATTGCCCTTACAGATAAATAACATCACTATTATAGAAATGAAGGATTGGTTTTCTTTGAGATGTTTTTCAGACTGAGCCCACCTGGACTCAGAACTTATGACTCAATTAATCCTGTGTTCCCCACCCAGAGGTGGACTCAGTGCATGAGGACAGTTTTCTACATCCTATAATTTCATCCTAAACCAATCAGTAGCACACATTCCCTAGCCTCCTGCCCACAAGATTGTCCATAAAAACTCTAATCTCCAAGACTTTAGGGAGACTAATTTGAGTGATAACTCCAGTTCTCCCACATAGGCTGACCTCATGTCAATTGAGCCCTTTCTCTACCGTAATGCCCTGGTCTCAGTGAATTAACTTTGTCTTTGCAGTGGGCAGGAAGAACCCATCAAGCAATTATGCTTTAGGTTGATAGCAGGATTGAAGGACACATCAGTGACAATATACAGAGATGGAGAACCTGGGACCTATACTCTTAATACCTTGGATCTACATAAACCTCCCAGAATTTAGATTGAGTCTCAGTGGGGAGAGGTGGTAATGGAAGCCCAAACTGATTGAGATAAATTTTCTACCAGTCTAGAAAAATACAGGTTCAAAGTTCAGTTGTGTTTTTTGTATCAAACTAGGTTTATTCTGCCCACACTCAGCAAGTCAATCAGTGTGATGATAGATTTTGCAAAAGAAACAGTTTATCGCAAGTCAGCCAAGCAAAGAGGTGAGAGAACCTTCCCCAATTCACCTCCCCAAAGATGAGGTTTTAGGGATGTTTATGGGATAGAGGAGCAAGGTAGTATGAGGCAAGAGGAAAGGTAATTAGGGATGAGGAAAAGTCAATCCACAATCTGTGCATGCATAGTCTAGCGTCATGGCTTTTCATAGAATACATGTTCAGAAAATGGCAATGTTAGCATGATCTGCAGGTAGAATTTTTGGTCCTCTGATGTCAAAAGGCCACCTCTCAGACGTTCTCACAGGCCTAGTTGAAGGGTAACCTTAACCAGCTTGAACTGGACAAGAGCTGCCCCTTAGCTCCTGAAAAACAACTGTAAGCAACTGTTACTATGGTGACCCACAGTCAGAGATGTTATCTATAAGGAAGCTAGTAGGAGTTTAGTTCTGTAATATTTGGCTTTATGACTTGCTAGTGGGACTTTTAAGATCAACTAGAAGTGATTAAAAGCAGGCAGGGCAGGTTAAGCTTGATGGGCTTAATCAGGTTAACCCTCAGTTTCATTCTGGCAAAGTAAAGAAAATCGTATTTTTGAGGTACACACTGAGATTAGAACCCACCACATAAAATTAGAAAAAAGACTAAAGAAATCAAATGTTCAATACATGTATGAAAAAACACATTCACTGCTGAAAGTACCATGTGCAATAAGCATATGGAACAAAAGGAGTTTTTCTAAGCTGCTGGAAGAGCAATCAGTGGGAACCACCATTTTAGAGAGCAAGTTAGCAGTACTTAGCAAAACTGAGCAGTGGTAGAGCCTATGACTCAGCAATTGCCTTTCTAGTACTCTGGAGAACTCTTGTATAAGGATGCCAAGAGATATGCAAATGAATGCTCACTGTAATACTTGTGACGTTACGTAGTGGTAACCATAAATTTAAAACAAGCTAAGAATTCATCAACCCGAGAATAAATGAATAAATTGTATCACATGGGGATACAAGGGAATTCTATGCAGCCTTTCCTCCCAAAATGTGATTCCCAACCAGCTTCAGTTGAGAACTTCAGACATATCAAATCAGAATCTTTACTTGAACAAGATCCTCTGGTGATTCATATGGCAATTAAAGTTCAAGAAGGGCTGTTTTGCAGTTAAATGAATAAACTAGGACTCCTTATGTCAACTTGGATAACTCTTAAAAATGTAATATTCAGAGAAAAAAATACAAACTGCCAAAGGTTAGTACAATATTATTGAGACAGGATAGATATTCAGGGAAATAACCATGTCCTTGGGACATGGAAACCACACCGTCAACACATGAGCTGGTGACCATGTCCGTTACCACGTCTGCTATGTGGGACATGGCAACTGCACCAGCAACATAACAAACCCCAGTGCTCATATTGTAGTCAGGCCCAACCAAGCAGAATTATCTTCAGGAACTTTCCCCAGTAGAGAGCATGTGCGTTTTAATTTTACTTGTCCTTAGATTGACACTTTGCTCATTATAATAGTAAAAACATACACCTGGATGGAGCTTTAAGATGCTAATAAGACATGTGATGTATGAACAAGTATATACAGCTGCTGAGCATACCCAAAAGACCACCTACAACAGGCGTCCCCAAACTATGGCCCGCGGGCTGCATGCGGCCCCCTGAGGCCATTTATCTGGCCCCCTGCCGCACTTCAGGAAGGGGCACCTCTTTCATTGGTGGTCAGTGAGAGGAGCATAGTATGCGGCGGCCCTCCAACGGTCTGAGGGACAGTGAACTGACCCCCTGTGTAAAAAGTTTGGGGATGCCCGACCTACAACATACTTACTAGCAATATCCTTTCCTACCCATTGGGAATAATTGTGTGATATGGTTTGGCTCTCTGTCTCCACTCAAATCGCATGTTGAATTGTAATCCCCAGTGTTGGGGGGGGGACCTGGTAGGAGGTGATTGGATCATAGAGGCAGATTTCCTCCTTGCTCTTCTCTTGATAGTGAGTTCTCATGAGATCCAATGGTTTAAAAGTATGTGGCACTTCCCCCTTCTCTGTCTCTCTCTTGCCACCATGTGAAGAAGATGCTTGCTTCCCCTTCACCTTCTGCCATGATTATAAGTTTCCTGAGGCCTCCCAGTCATGTTTCCTGTTAAGCCTGCAGAACCATGAGTCAATTAAACCTCTTTTCTCCACAAATTACCCAGTCTTATGTACTTCTTTACAGCAGTGTGAATGGACTATTACAGAAAATTGGTACCAAGAGTCGGGTATTGCTATAAAGATACCTAAAAATGTGGAACCAACTTTGGAACTGGGCAATGGGCAGAGGCTGGAACGATGTGGAGGGCTCAGAAGCAGACAGGAAGATGAGAGAAGATTTGGAACTTCCTGGGGACTTGTTGAATGGTTGTGACCAAAATGCTGATAATGATATGGACAATGAAGTCCAGACTGGTGCTTCCAGATGGAGATAAGGAACTTATTAGGAACTGGAGTAAAGGTCACTCTTGCTATGCTTTAGAAAAGAGACATAGCATTTTGTCCCTGCCCCAGAGATCTGTGGAACTTTGAACCTGAGAAACATGATTTAGTGTATCTGGCAGAAGAAATTTCTAAGCAGCAAAGCATTCAAGATGTGAGTTGACTGTTTCTAAAAGTATACACTCTAAGAGATTATCTGAAACTGAAACTTATGCTTAAAAGAGAAGCAGAACATAAATGTTTGGAAAACTTGCAGCCTAACTGGTAGAAAACAAAAACCCATATTCTGGGGAGAAAGTCAAGCCTGCTACAGAAATTTACTTAAGTAAAGAGGAGCCGAATAGTAGCAGCCAAGACAATGGAGAAAATATCTACAGGATATGTCAGAGACCTTTGCATCAGCCCTTCTCATCACAGGCCCAAAATGGACATGTGTTGTTAAGGGAGAATATAAACCTCTACTGTTTTAAGCCACTGAGATTGTGGGGTTGTTTATTACAGCAGCATAACGTATCCTCTCCTAACTGATACAGAGGGAAATCCCAAGATAAAGTTACTGCTTCTTTTGACATGGTCACAAACACCACAACCTTCAATAGAAGTTATACCATTCCCCTCAACAACCTGGCTAACTTAGCAAAAAAGCAAAATAAGAAACAAAGCAAAAAGAACACGGAGTCCCCAGAGGCTTTATTAATGGAAGTTATCACTATATGACTCTGATGAAGGAGCCTACACAATCCTCCCAAAAGCATTGAGTCTGGTTCTAAGGTATCATCTGAGGCCTAATCTCCTGGACAGCTCTGAAGCCGAGAACACAGTGCTCAAGAAAGGATGCTGTTTTTCCTCTTGTTTCCAGTTCAAAGACTGAGTTTCCAGAAGTGAATTAACAAGCAAATATTTTAAAATATGTTACTATTCATAAGCGTCTAAAATCTTTTTCACAGTATTTACCACTGACCCATTATTTCATACCTGTATACTTTCTTATAAATGTGTTTGTTCTTCTGAGTAATGAAAAGAAAAAGAACTACCCAATATAGCCAGTTGATTTCTAGCAAGGGATTAGCTGTTACAACTTTTTTTTTTTTTTTTTTAGAAACAGGGTCGCACACTCTTGTCACTTGGGCTGGAGCACAGTAGCATGACATAGCTCACTGCAGCCTCAGACTCCTGGGCTCAGCTGATCCTCCCATCACAGCCCTCCAAGTAGTTAGGACTATAGGCATGCACCACCACCCCTAGCTAATTTTATTTTTATTTTTAGTAGAGACAGTCTCTCTATGTTCCCCAGGCTGGTCTCAAACTCCTGGCCTCAAGGGATCCTCCTGCCTTGGCCTCCGAAAGCATTGGGAGTACAGGTGTAAACCTCCATGCTTTGCCTATTACAACTTCGACCTTCTAACTCCTACAGACACTTTCTTGTCTTGTGCAAAGTACTTTATTTCAAGTTCTAGGAAGAATATCTAGTGAATTGCTCATCTCATCAACTAAGGCTTTCCTCTCAGTATGAAGCTCTTTTACCTCAGCCTTTATGTGGTTTTGTTTCTGAGACAAGGTGTCTGAAACTGTTGATTGATTGCTGAGAATATTTAAACTTTATTTATTCAGTGGACTGATCCAGAAGGTTTGAAAACTTTACTTAATTTGTTTTGAACTGATGAAGGAGACATGCAGAAGATCAAAAATGTTATTTATCAAGGGCATTCATATGTAACAAGAGAAATATTCTGAGGTTGGTGTTCAGATGTTGATGCAGAGGTAAGTGTAAGCAGTCTACAGATTTTTTGAAACTTAGTTTGAATAGCTACTTTGAGAGAAACAAGAGACACCTCGGCATACTCAGTTGTTATAAGCTGGACCACTGAAAACTACTTGAAATCTAAGAGGGTCTTTCCACTGCCTTCCCCACTTCCTTCAGCCAGGTTACTCCACTCCACCTTCTGGTCTCAGGTTAAGTGTTGCTGCCTCAACAAACTAACCCTGGTTCCCTATTAGATTTGGCCCCTCATATACTCTTGTATACAACTCCGTATTTCCTTCTTAGCTATCAGAGTTATCACTAAATAAGCATTTTTATAATCATTTATTTGCATTCACCTCTGATAAATCATAAGCTTTACGATAGCAGTGATCTTACCTGTATTACATGCCGCTCTTCCAGTTCCCAAATGATTCATTCAACAAATATTTATCAAGTGTCTCTTACATGCCAGACTCCATGCCAGGTACCTGGGACACATGGTGAAAAAAACAGATAAAGATTCCTGTCCTGATGAAACTTACATTCAAGAACAGGAACTCAAACAATAAATGATGACCTAATCAATTAAATAGTGTATTAAAAGCTAAACAGTGCTGTGGAAAAATAAAAGGTAGAACAGCGTAGGAAAGGGAAGCTGGTTGCAGGGGCAAATAGGGTGGTCAGGTTAAGCCCTATTGAGAAGGTAAGATGTAAGCAAAGATTCGAAGGAGGTGAGGAAGTTAGCTCAGTAGACAACTGGGTAAGAAAGTTCCAGGCTGCAGCAGAGGAGTGCCTGGTTTGTTCTAAGAGCAGTGGGGTCAGTGTGGTTGGAGAGGTATAAGGAAGAGAATAGTAGAATATTAAAAGATAAGATCAGAGATGCTCAGTAAATATTTGTTGAGTGAATGGATGAAAAAAATAAATATTTCCACCCCTGACCTAAGATGAAGTCTTGCTCTATCACCCAGGCTGGAGTGCAATGGCGTGATCTTGGCTCACTACAACCTCCACCTCCCAAGTTGAAATAATTCTCCTGCCTCAGCCTCCCGAGTAGCTGGGATTACAGGCACATGCCACCATGCCCAGCTAATTTTTAGTATTTTTAGTAGAGACGGGGTTTCACCATGTTGACCAGGATGGTCTCGATCTCTTGACCTCGTGATCCACCCGCCTTGGCCTCCCAAAGTGCTGGGATTACAGGCTTGAGCCACCGCGCCCGGCCATAATTTTTATCTTTTTAGTAGAAATAGGTTTTCACCATGTTGGCCAGTCTGGCCTTGAACTCCTGACCTCATGATCCGCCTGCCTTAGCCTCCCAAAGTGCTGGGATTAAAGGCGTAAGCCACCATGCCCAGCCCAAATATTTTCAATTTTTACTGCTACAAAGAATTTTCCCGTGCCTTGTTTATTTTCTCATAGGTGAGAAAACAACATTCTCCAAACTCATCCCATCCACAAACTGTAATCTCATGTATATTAAATAGCAACTCTACAAAAGCATTGTGTCCTTCTATTGCCAAAAAGCAAGCATCTCCTGGCTGGGTCAAGAGATGGCTGTGTGTCCTCTTAACCCTGAGTCGTTGAACCGCTCTTAGCCTGGATTCACACAACAGAGCCTGAAGTTGAGGAGATAAAGGAGATCCTGTGGCTCCAGTCACAAGCCTGTGGTGTTGACAGGCCACTCCACCTTCAAGGCTGACGTGATGGGAACCAAAGTGCAGGCAGAGGGACAAGAAAGCATTCAAAGAGGCTGAGAAACACTATCTCACTCAGCACATTGAGCATAGGGAGCTGGGAAGAAAAATGGGCTCTTTGTGAACAAATGGCTACCCTACACCCAGCCTCCAACATTGAAACTGACTCTCCAGAAGGGATCTGAAATCTACACACACTAATGGTATATGTCAATGGTTTCCAAATACCAGGGCAGGACCAGCTGTCAGATATTTGGCCAACTCTTCTCTTAGAACCTCCTAAGAAGCCTTCTCTTTTATTTTTAATTAATTAGTTAATTTTTAAATTTTTCTTACGACAGATGGAGAGAAGCCTTCTCAAAATACAGAGTCTGGAATCCCACCTCTGGAGAGTCTGCATCAGTGATCTTGGCAGACTCGGGAATCCATATTTTTAACAGCTCCGCACGAAATTCTAATGAGCAGCCAAATTTGGGAACCAAAGCTCTGCTGTGCTGCGAATGTGCCTCCATTTGATAGGAAAGGAACATCTTTTGCTAATGGCATAGGTTTCTGTTGGAGTTATTTCAGGGATCAGTGGTCACATTATGCTGAGGTATCAAGGGCAGGGGGACCTGCCAGAATTTCTGAAACCACAAACTGGAAAGGACCATCTTCATAGAGTCTATGCCTGTTGGTACAGCAGTGGGACAATTTGACCCTCTTCCCAGGTTTCTCCTCACCCCCACCAGCAAGTTCTTCCAATGGGGTCCCCAGTTTGAAAGCAGCTAGAGATTTTTGAATGTATTAATGATTTATAACAGAGAGAAGTGTAAGAGTCTTAGAGTTTCGATAAATATTCTAGTAAGGTTTGTGAGAAAGATAGGTATGGAAACCATCTCAAGATGCCTCCCAATGATCCCTACCAGCTGGCCTTTGGGTAGTTCCCTTTCACTACACTAGGGGTGATCTGTGTGGTCAGTGGAATATAGCAGAAGTGATAGTATGTCGCTTCCACAATTAGGTTATTTAAAAACACAGCGGCTTTCATCTTGGGCTGTCTTCCTTCCTCTGCTCACTCACTCTGGAAAAAGCCAGCTGTCATGTTGTGAGGACACTCAGGTGATGTATGAAGAGGGACATATAATGAGAGACTGAAGACCTGCTAACAGCTAGCAAGGAACTAGAGCCTGCCAACAGTACAAATGAGCTGGGGCATGGATCCCCCAGCCCCAGTGAAGCTTTCAGATGACTGTAGCCCCAGCCAATAGTTATACTGTAACCTCATGAGAGACCCTGAGTGATAATAAATGTTTGTTGTTTTAAGCTGCTAAGTTTCAGAATAATTATTTTGTAGCAGTAGATAATACAATGATGAGTTCAACAGTTCAGAGAATAATTCATTATAATCCCAATCTAGACTTTCCTCCCCAACTAAGCCATATGGCATTTTAACAAACTTTTACTGAAATATAGCAGAGATACAGATGTAGACATATAGAAATTATACAAATCATAAATGAATACATTCCTTCATACAACACCCAGATCAGGAAATAAAATATCACCAGGATCCCAGAAGCATCTTCATGCCCCTTTTCAGTTACTAGCCACCTCCTCCTTAAATATAACAAGATGGCCATATAGTAGTTTTGCCTGCTTTTATACTTTATATAAATTAAATCATACAGAATATACTCTTTTGTGCCTGGCTTCTTGACCTCATATATCTGTGAGATTCATCCATGTTGCTTTGTGCTCTGAAAGTATCTGTTGAGACCGGATGTGGCGGCTGATGCCTGCAATCCCAGTACTTTGGAAGGCCGAGGTGGATGGATCACGAGGTCAGGAGATCCAGACCATCCTGGCCAAGATAGTGAAACCCTGTCTCTACTAAAACAAAAAAATTAGCTGGGCATGGTGGTACACACCTATAGTCCCAGCTACTCAGAAGGCTGAGGCAAAAGAATCGCTTGAACCCAGGAGGCAGAGGTTGCAGTGAGCTGAGATCAGGCCACTCCACTCCAGCCTGGCAACAGAGCAAGACTCTGTCTCAAAAGCAAAAGTATCTGTTGAATTGTCTTACTGATTTGTAGTAGTTATATATTCTAGATACCAGTTCTTTGTCAGATATATGAGATACAAATATTTCCTATGTTAGATCCATTTTTTTTTTTTTGAGACAGAGTCTCACTCTGTCACCCTGGCTGAAGTGCAGTGGCACGATCTTGGCGCTCTTGCCTCCTGGGTTCAAGCAATTCTCCTACCTCAGTCTTCTGAGTAGCTGAGATTGCAGGTATGTGCCACCACATGCAGCTACTTTTTGTATTTTTAGTGGAGAGGGGGTTTCACCACATTGGCCAGTCTGATCTCCAACTCCTGATCAAGTTCAGGAGATCTGCCTATCAGGTGATCCGCCTACCTCAGCCTCCCAAAGTGCTGGGATTACCGGTGTGAGCCACCGTGCCCGACAGGTTTCTTCATTCTTTTAATGGGATCTTTTTAAAAAGGAAGTTATTAGTTTTAATTTAGTCCAATTTATCACTTATTTTCTTTGTGGTTTATACTTTCCGTGTCCTGTTTGAAAAATAATTGCCTTCACCAAGGTCATGAAGATATCCTTGTTTTCTTTTAGAAGCTTTGTTTCGTATAATACATATGGAATTGATTTTTGTGTATCATGTAGTGTAGAGGTTGCGATTCATTTTTCCTATATGGGTATCCAGCTGATTTATTGCTATTTATGAAGATCATTCTTTTTCTTGTGCTTTATTCTTCCTTTTTCATAACCCTAGTGACTTCATATGGTCTGTTTCTGGACTGTTTATAAAACTGCCTTTGCAAAATTATGATAGTAAGAGAAATCTGACATAGTTGACTCCATCTTGCTTCTGACCTCCAAGCTGTCCTTGGTCATTCCTAGGCACAGGCCAAGCTAACTTTGGGAGGAATTTAGTTGATGGTTGAACTTTGAAGCAAGGATGATAAAGTCCCTCCCTAAAACCAAACCACTCCTACTTGAGGGACTAAAATCGACTGTGTAAAACTAATGAAAGGCCACAATAATAAGATTATGAGAGAGGCCTGAATTCTGCTAAAATATAGGTGTCGTTTTTACAATCCCTTACTGCTCAGGAGTTATGTGGCCAGACGCCACAGAATATGTGACTTTCCCAATTTCTTTTATAGGTAACATCACCATTGTAGAACCTAAGACTGGCTTTTTGGTATTTGCTTTTCAGACTTTCTGGTCCAGCTGACCCCACCTGGATCTGTGACTCAGGCCTTAACTGACCCTGCAGGCCCACCCACAGGCAGGCTTAACACAAAAGGACCACTTTCCACAACCCTATTATTTCATCCCCAGCTAATCAGCAGCCTCCATTCCCTACCCCCCTGCCCACCAAGTTGTTCACAAAAACCCTAACCTCTGAGCTCTTGGCAAGACTGATTTGAGTAATAACTCCCGCTCCCATGTGGCCAGACTTGTGTGAATTAAACTCTTTTTTTGCTGGAATACCACGGTCTCAGTGAACTGGTTTTGTCTCTGCAGCAGGCAGGAAAGCCTGTTGGGCAATTACATCTAGGTCTGTTCATTTTAAAAATGCCAAGTTCGGCAATCCGTAAATACAACATATTTCTCTATTTATTTAGGTCTTTTTAAAAACTTCTTCTAAATAAAAAAGGGGGGGACACCTGTGCAGAACGTGCAGGTTAGTTACATAGGTATACACGTGCCATGGTGGTGTGCTGCACCTATTGAACCATTTTCTAAGTTCCCTCCCTTGAGCCCCCACCCTGCCAACAGGCCCTGGTGTATGTTGTTCCCCTCTCTGTGTCCATGTATTCTCATTATTCAGCTCCCACTTATGAGTGAGAACATGCAGTTTTTGGTTTTGTGTTCCTGTGTTAGTTTGCTGAGGATGATGGTTTCCAGCTTCATCTACGTCCCTGCAAAGGACATAATCTCATTCCTTTTTATAGCTGCATAGTATTCCATGGTATATATGTACCACATTTCTTTATCCAGTCTATCATTGATGGACATTTGAGTTGGTTCTATGTCTTCGCTATTGCAAATAGTGCTGCAATAAACATATCTGTGCATGTGTCTTTATAGTAGAACGATTTATATTACTTCAGGTATATGCCCAGTAATGGGATTGCTAAGTCAAATGGTATTTCTGGTTCTAGATCCTTGAGGAATCACTATGCTTTCTTCCCCCATGGTTGAACCAATTTACACTCCCATCAACAGTGTAAAAGCATTCCCATTTCAGCAACTATTGTTTCCTGACTTTTTAATAATAACCATTCTGACTGGTGTGAGATGGTATCTCATCATGGTTTTGAGTTGCATTTCTCTCATGATCAGTAATGTGGAGCTTTTTTTCATAAGTTTGTTGGCCATATTAATGTCTTTTTTGTTGTTGTTGAGAAGGAGCATCACTCTATTACCCAGGCTGTAGTGATGTAACACAATCTCCGCTCACTGCAACCTCTGCCTCCTGGGTTCAAATGATTCTCATGCCTTGGCCTCCTGAGTAGCTGGGATTACAGATGCATGCCACCATGCCTGGCTAATGTTTGTTTGTTTTTGTTTTTGTTTTTGTTTTGAGACAGAGTCTCACTCTGTCACCAGGCGCCAGGCTAGAGTGCAACGGCTCTGTAGCTCACTGCAACCTCTGCCTCCCGGGTTCAAGCAATTCTCCTGACTCAGCCTCACAAGTAGCTGGAACTACAGGTGTGTGCCACCACACCCATCTAATTTTTTGCATTTTTTAGTAGAGACGGGGTTTCACCATGTTGGCCTGGATGGTCTCAATCACTTGACCTTGTGATCTGCCTGCCTCAGCTTCCCAAAGTGCTGGGATTACAGGCGTGAGCCACTGTGCCCGGCCAATGTTTGTATTTTTAGTAGAGACAAGGTTTCACCATGTTGACCAGGCTGGTCTCAAACTCCTGACCTCAGGTGATCCACCTGCCTCAGCCTCCCAAAGTGCTGGGATTACAGGCATAAGCCACTGCACCTAGCCTAAATGTCTTCTGTTCATATCCTTTGCCCACTTTTTTAATGTTTTTTTTTTCTTGTAAATTTGTTTACGTTCCTTGTAAATTCTGGATATTAGATCTTTGTCAGATGGGTAGATTGCAAAAATTTTCTCCTATTCTGTAGGTTGCCTGTTCACTCTGATGACAGTTTCTTTTGCTGTGCAAAAGCTCTTTAGTTTGTTTAGATCTCATTTGTCAATTTTGGCTTTTGTTGCAATTGCTTTCGGCATTTTTGTCATGAAGTCTTTGCCCTGCCTATGTCCTAAATGGAAAGCCTAAGCTTTCTTCTAGGGTTTTTACATAGTTTTTAATCCATCTTGAGTTGATTTTTGTATAAGGTATAAGAAAGGGGTCCAGTTTCAGTTTTCTGCATATGGCTAGCCAGTTTTCCTAGCAGCATTTACTGAATAGAAGCTCCTTTCCCCATTGCTTGTTTTCATCAATTTTGTCGAAGATCAGATGTTTGTAGAGGTGTGGTGCTATTTATGAGGCTTCTGTTCTTTTCCATTGGTCTATATATCTGTTTAGGTTTCAGTACCATGCTCTTTTGGTTACTGTAGCCTTGTAGTATAGTTTGAAGTCAGGTAGCATGATGCCTCCAGCTTTGTTCTTTTTGCTTTGGATTATCTTGGCTATATGGGGTCTTCTTTGATTCCGTATGAAATTTAAAGTAGTTTTTTCTAATTCTATGAAGATAAAGAATATCAATGGTAGTCTAATGGGAATAGCATTGAACCTATAAATTACTTTCGGTAGTATGGACATTTTCACCATATTGATTCTTTCTATCCATGAGACTGGAATGTTTTTTCCATTTGTGCCTTCTCATATTTCCTTGAGCAGTGGTTTGTAGTTCTCCTTGAAAAAGTCCTTCACATCCCTTGTTAGCTATATTCCTAAGTATTGTATTCTCTTCGTAGTGATTATGAATGGGACTTCACTCATGATTTGGCTCTCTGCTTGTCTATTGTTGGTGTAAAGGAATGCTTGTGATTTTTGCACATTGACTTTGTATCCTGACACTCTGCTGAAGTTACTTATCCATTTAAGGAGTTTTGGGGCTGAGATGATGGGGTTTTCTAAATATAAAATTAGGTCATCTACAAAGAGAGACAATTTGACTTCCTCTCTTCCTATTTGAATATCCTTTATTTTTTTCTCTTGCCTGATTGCCATAGCCAGAACTTCCAATACTATGTTGAATAGGAGTGGCGACAGAGGGCATCCTTGTCTTGTGCCAGTTTTCAAAGGGAATGCTTCCCACTTTTGCCCATTCAGCGTGATACTGGCTGTGGGTTTTTCATAAGTAGCTCTTATCATTTTGAGATACGTTCCATCAGTACCTAGTTTATTGAGAGTTTTTGATTAATTTGTTTCAGCAATATTTTGTAGTTTCCATAATATTTATGCTAATATAAAGTGGATAGCATTTTTTGTCTTTTTTTTTTTTTTTGAGACAGTCTCGTTTTGTTACACAGGCTGCAGTGCAGTGGTGCTAAGATAGGATTTTTCCATTGACCTTGACCCTCTTTGTGGGTGGGAATTGGAGTGGCTCCTTTCACTCAGCCCACTGCTGGCCACTCCTTCTGAGAGAGAGTATTCAAGCAAGTGAGTGTGGGAACCAGAGGGAACAAATGTTGGAACTGGCCTCTGTGGAAGGAGCCGTCTCTATGTGAGCCCTGCAGCAGAGTCCAAGCTCCTGCCCTCTCAGCACTTGGGTCCTTGTCTGGCTTCGAGGAAGAATCAGATCACACAAATGGATTGATAGGTAGTATATATGGAGAATTTTATTGGGCAATGGAAGTGGCTAGGAATTGGAAAGGGTATGGTGCAGGAAGAAGGTGATCTTTTCCTGATTCCTTTTTTGTTTTTGTTTTTGACAGTCTGAAGTTAGCCATATCTATCTGATGATCAGCCACTTGTATCCTGGCTGCTCAGCTGCCTGTGTTGCTCTGCCAGCTGAAGTCATTCTATGAGCACAGGATAGGGGCATGGCAGGTCAAAAAGGACATTTGGTTGGAAAATGGGGTCAGCTGTTTTCACTTAGGGCCCCAATTCCAGGCTTGAGGGGGGTGTTTAGCTGGGAGCCCTGCCATTCTGTATCAGTGTAATCATAGTTCACTGTAATCTCAAACTCCTGGACTCAAGTGATCTTCCCACCTCAGCCTCTCAAGTAGCTGGGACTACAGGAATGCACCACCACACCCAGCTAATTTTTGTATTTTTTGTAGAGATAGCATCTCACTATATTGCTCAGGCTGGTCTCAAAGTCCTGGACTCAAGTAATCCTCCTGCCTTGGCCTCCAAAAGTACTGGAATTACAGGCATGAGCCACTATGCCTGGCTTTCTTGTTGTTAACTTTTTATTTTGAAATAATTTTAGATACACAGGAGAGTTACAAAAATAGCACAGAGTTCCTATTACTCAGCTTTTGTGCCATTACTGTGCCATTACTCAGCTTTACCAAATTTGAACATCATTTATAACCATGATATGTTTACCAAAACTTAAAAAATTAACATTGGTAAATATTACCCTTAATTATTGTTCTGAAATCGGCAGGTATGCAAACCTGCCTCCAAAGTCCAGGGAAGCTGAAACGCAAAAAAAGAGGCTAACATATTCAGTTCCTAAGAAAGAGTATTTAATAGGAACTTATGAATAGAAACCATGTCTGTGTCTCGAACAGCAGCAAGAAAAGATGGTGGATCCCTGTGTCATTACCCACCAGACCAACAGCCTATATACCATAGGGAAGGGTCACTCAGAAGGGATGTGTAAGACAACTGAAATATGATGGCATAAAGGTCGCTATAACCTAAGGGCAGGATTTACGGTAAGTACTTACTCTTACACAGGAACAATAGATTAACTGGAAATCTTAGAGGCTTCCCTGGATCTGGGTTAATCAGAAGTCAAAATGATGGATTAGCATCCAAGAAGGAGCTGCTTTAGGCGACACACAACAGACTTTGTTCAGACATCACCAATTATTCCATTCATGTCCTTTCTGTATTCCAGGGTCCAATTTGTATTACCACATAGTTTTTAGGTGGTGAGCATTTTTAAGAAAGCAGATTCCAGCCAGGCATGGTGGCTCATGCCTGTAATCCCAGCACTTTGTGGAAGCCAAGTTGGGCGGATCACCTGAGGTCAGGAGTTCGAGACCAGCCTGACCAACACAGTGAAGCCCCATCTCCACTAAAAATACAAAAATAGCCAGGCATGGTGGCACATGCCCACAACCCCAACTACTTGGGAGGCTGAGGCAAGAGAACTGCTTGAACCTGGAGAATTACTTGAACCCGGGAGGCAGAGGTTGCAGTGAGCAGAGATCGCATCATTGCACTGCAGCCTGGGCAACAAGAGCAAAACTCTATCTCAAAACAAACAAACAAAAAATGCAGATTCCTCTCTGCAGCCAGCATCTTCTTTTCTCTCTTCATTCCCAGCCATGTTCCACCACTCAACCACCATCACTATAGAAGTTTCTGCTCTTTTTCTGCAAGGCTTCCCTGTTAACAGGGAGTCTATCTAGTGGAGGCATGGTGGGGTGGATAAGTCACAGCTGATGATGCTCCATGGTGAGTGATTTGGTTTGGCTGTATCCCCACCCAAATCTCATCTTGTAGTTCCCATAATCTCCACATGTCGTGGGAGGGAGCAGGTGGAGAAATTGAATCCTGGGGGTGGTTTCTGCCATGCTGTTCTTGTGATAGTGAGTGAGTTTTCAAGAGATGTGATGGTTTTTTAAGGGGCTTCCCCCTTCGCTCAGCACTCACTTCACTTCCTGCCTTCATGTGAAGAAGGCCTTGTTTGCTTCTCCTTCCACTATGATTGTAAGTTTCCTGAGGCTTCCCATGCATGCAGAAGTGTGAGTCAATTAAAACTCTTTCCTTTATAAATTACCTAGTCTGAGATATGTCTTTATTAGCAGCATGAGAAAGGACTAATACAGTAAGGAGGCAGTGTCTGCATAGAACACTCCTCCTCCAGAAAACTGCGTCCCTCGCTTTTTCACTCCATTTGGGTCTCTGTTCAAATGTTCTTCCTCAAAGAGGTCTTCCTTGACCACTCCACCTAAAATAGCATCCCATCACTCTCTAATCCCCTGTATTAGTCTGTTTTGCACTGCTATCAAAGAATACCTGAGACTGGATTTCTTTTTTAAGACAGAGTCTTGCTCTGTCACCAGGCTGGAGTGCAGTGGCACGATCTCCACCTGGTGGGTTCAAGGGATCACTGCATCCTCCTCCTCCTGGGTTCAAGGGATTCTCCTGCCTTAGCCTCCTGAGTAGCTGGGGCTACAGATGCACACCACCACGCCCAGCTAATTTTTGTATTTTCAGTAGAGACAGGATTTCACCATGCTGGCCAGGATGGTCTCGATCTCCTGACCTCGTGATCCGCCCACCTTGGCCTCCCAAAGTGCTGGGATTACAGTCAAGAGCCACCGTGCGTGGCCAAGACTGGATATTTTAAAAATAGGTTTATTTGGTTTATGATTCTGCAGATGCCAACCTGCAGAACCTTCAAGAATCACGGCACCAACATCTACTTCTTTCTTTTTTTGAGACAGAGTTTCGCTCTTGTTACCCAGGCTGGAGTGCAATGGTGAGATCTCGGCTCACCGCAACCTCCGCCTCCTGGGCTCAGGCAATTCTCCTGCCTCAGCCTCCTAAGTAGCTGGGATTACAGGCACCCGCCACCACGCCCAGCTAGTTTTTTGTATTTTTAGTAGAGACGGGGTTTCACCATGTTGACCAGGATGGTCTCGATCTCTCGACCTCGTGATCCACCCGCCTCGGCCTCCCAAAGTGCTGGGATTACAGGCTTGAGCCACCGCGCCCGGCCACCAACATCTACTTCTGGTGAGGGCTTCGGAAAGCTTATAATCATGGCAGAAGGTAAAAAGGGAGCAGGTATGTCACTGGTTAAGAGACAGTGCAAGAGAGGGGAAGGAGGTGCCAGACTTTAACAACCAGATCTCTGAATAACTAATAGAGTGAGAATTCACTAATTGCCATGGGGACAGCACGAAGCCATTCATGAGGGATTGTATGGCAGACGCACCTGGCAGCAATAACTTAAGCATACCCTGAGAATGACGCTGTATAGCAGATGCACCTGAATATGTGTTTGGAGTTTTGAGCTAAGAAATCTGGGAGTGGCCAACCCTGAGATTAATTTCATATTTGTGAGGAACATCTGAACCCCCAGCCCATCTCATGAAACAGGGGCCATACAGGGATCGAGTCCCTTTGTTTTGAGTTAAATGACATTTTCCAGGTGGAGACTGTTAGGGAAAGGGTGCTAAGTGAAAATGCTATATAAACTTCAGGGTTTTTGCAAGTGCTTGTGGTTCTTCTGTCCAGCATGTGTGTAAGTTTCATGCTAATAAAACCCTATGTCTTGTCTACTGGCTCCAGATCTCTTCTTTGGCCTCTTGAACCTGGTGCCATCCCTACTGCAGTTAATAGAGATCCAGCAGAACAAGGACCCACCCCCATGATCCAAATACCTCTCACCAGGCCCCACCTCCAACACTGGGGATCACATTTCAACCTGAGATTTGGATACAACAAACATCCAAACCATATTACCCCTCACCTTGCTTTTTCTTCCTAGAACTTGTTACCACCTGACATGGCACAGTATCTGTCTGTATGTTTATCTGTCTCCCCTGGGATGTGAGCTCTTTTTGAGGACTGGGAACATTATCTTGCTTGCTGTTGCCTTCTCACCATTTAGAACTATGCTAGACACCAAGTAGGTGTTCAGTAATTTTTTAAAATTAATAAATGTCCAGCTTTAATCACATGGAGGACCTCCAAGCAGGTTTCAATGTCAGAGCAGGGGTTGGGGAGAGGTGCAAAAGTACCTGCCTTCCCCAATGTAGTTGTAGAAAGCCTAGTATTTGCCTGATGGGCAATGGAAAGAACACGGCATATGGAGGCAGCACTCTTTGAATTCTGACTCTTGCCTACCAGCTTTAATTTTATTTCATTTTTGAGACGGAGTCTCGCTCTGTGGCCCAGGCTGGAGTGCAGTAGCGTGATCTCAGCTCACTGCAACCTCCGCCTCCTGTGATCAAGCAATTCTCCTGCCTCAACTTCCCAAGTATCTGGGATTACAGGTGTGTGCCACCACACCCAGCTAATTTTTGTATTTTTAGTAGAGATGGGTTTCACTATGTCGGCTAGGCTGGTCTCAAACTCCCGACCTCAAGTGATCTACCCTACAGCCTCCCACCTACCAGCTTTTAGACTCTGGCCAAATTACTTACTCTGAGCTTAAATATTCTCATCTGTAAGATGGATATAGAAATGTCTACCTTGCAAGGTTCCTGGGAGAATTGAGAATATTAATAGATGTGAGTTGATGATCTCTTGTGTAAACATTCAGAAATTACTGGTGAATAGTCTGTGCAAGGTGGTATCATAGTAAGGATTGGGGAAGCATTTTGACATTAAATAGCTAAAACAAGGCCAAGGATTTGGAAGCCAGGGGTTTTATATTCACAAAGGTCTTCAAGTTTTTTTACAGGGATGCCTCAAATTTGTAGGTAGGTCCCTTGAATAGAGATTAAAAAGGGAATGAAAGAAAGAAAAATATCCAAAGACTCAATAGAAACAAGATAGCAAGTAGGCATCTGTATAGAAGAGCTTTGGAATTTAGTGGGGATGTGGCAAAATGAAGAGGACACTGGACCAGAAACTAGTAAGAGTTCAAGTGTCCTACTCCCCCACCTGCCAATCTTTATTTTGGCTAACACTGTTTCCTTTTGATTTAGTTTTCTCATTAAGAAGCTGCAGACCTGATTTAAGCGTACATGTAAGCATTTCATATCCATTGCATATGTTTGAGCAACAGAAAGCAAATATCTAGGTATAATAAAGCAAGTGCTTCATTTAAATAAAAATGTCATGTGTTCTGGTTGGGTCTCTTTTGGTTGCAAGTGGCAGGACCCAACTGGAACCAGCTTAAGGGGGAAAAAAGGGGGGGAAAAAGATGTATACTGGCTCATATAACTGCAGAGTCCAGGAATAACAGGCACAGCTTTATACAAGAGCTCATATTATGACATCAGGATGCAGTTTTATCTATTTCTTAGCTCTGTTTCCTCTGTGCTGACTTCCTCCCGTTTGGAGCCTCCTCTCACCAGCAAACAATAGCTACCGGCAGCTCCTGGGGTTACATACTTCCTGATTCACACCAAAAGAAAGAAAAGTAGGAACCTCCTTCTCTGGGAACTTAAGCAAAGTTTTGAATTGAGTTTGATTGTCTCTGATTGGCCTGACCTGTGCTCTGTATCTATGAAACTAGTCTCTGGGTAGTATCATGTTCTGATTAGTTTATATCTAGGTTGCCTGCCCTCCTCTGAATCAGAAATGGGGATCCACATGAAGAACATGGGCTAAGGGTGAGAAAGAAGATAGGTCCTTATGGGAGGAATCAGGCTAGGCGACAGGGTAAAAGGATGCTGGCATGGTTTGGAAGTTTGTTTGCTCTAAATCTCATGTTGAAATGTGATTCTCAGTGTTGGAGGTGGGGCCTGGTAGGAGGTAATTGGATCAGGAAGGCAGATCCCTCACAAATGGTGACATGGTTTGGCTGTGTCCTTACTTAAATCTCAACTTGAATTGTAATCCCCATAATCCCCACCAGTCTAGGGAGAGACCTGATGGGAGGAGATTAGATCATGGGAGCAGTTCCCCCACACCGTTCTCATGATAGTGAGTGAGCTCTCACAAGATTTGATGGTTTTATAAGTGTCTCACATTTCCTCCTACACACACTTTCTCTCTCATCTGCTACCATGTAAGATGTGCCTACTTCCCCTTCTGCCATGATTGTAAGTCTCCTGAGGCCTCCCAAGCCATCTGGAACTGTAAGTCAATTAAACTTCTTTTGTTTATAAATGACCCAGTCTCCGGTAGTATTTTTACAGCAGTGTGAGAACTAATACAAAATGGTTTAGCACAATCCTCTTTGTGATGAGTGAGTTCTTGCTTGTGCAAGATCTGGTTGTTTAAAGGGGTCTGAGACCTCCCCCTTCTCTCTTTATTTCGCCTTTTTGCCATGTCATATGCCTGCTCCCTCTTGGCCTTCTGCTATGATTGAAAGCTTCCTGAGGCCCTCACCAGAAGCAGATTCCAGCACCATGGTTCCTGTACAACTTGCAGAACCATGAAACAAATGAACCTTTTTTCTTTATAAATTACCCAGCCTCATGTATTTGTGACACAGACCGGACTAACACAGATGCCAAAGAAACATATAACAGGTGTCTACTGTGTGGGGTCTTCAGACTCATAGTCTGTGTTCTTTGTCCACAGGATGACTATTATAAGCTTGAGCTTATGTTTTGGAGTTAATCCTATCTTGTTGGCTTCCCTTCTGTAAAGCTTTATATTTTGCAGATCGATCTAACAGAAGGAATAATCTAAGCATTCTTAAATAAATCTACCCAGTTGTGCAGAAAAATCTTTAAGAAGAGAAACTAATTTATAGGGGAGAGACAAAAAGTAGGGAGAGAAACACGAACTGAAAAATCGAGGGAGAAAATGCATAAGAAAGCATAGAGGAGCTAACCCATTAGAACAGGCGTCCCCAAACTTTTTACACAGGGGGCCAGTTCACTGTTCCTCAGACCGTTGGAGGGCCGCCACATACTGTGCTCCTCTCACTGACTACCAATGAAAGAGGTGCCCCTTCCTGAAGTGCGGTGGGGGGCCAGATAAATGGCCTCAGGGGGCCGCACGCGGCCCGAGAGCCATAGTCTGGGGACGCCTGCATTAGAAACTCCAGTATCTAGGGGCTGGGCACAGTGGCTCACACTTGTAATCCTAGCACTTTGTGAAGCTGAGGTGGGCAGGTCACTTTAGATCAAGAGCTACAGACCAGCCTGGCCAACATGGTGAAACCTCATCTCTGCTAAAAATACTAAAAAAGAAAAAGTAGCCAGGCATGATGGTGCACACCTGTAATTCCAGCTACTCAGGAGTCTGAGGCAGAATTAATAGCTTGAACCTGGGAGGTGGAGGTTGCGGTGAGCTGAGATCATCCCACTGCACTCAGCCTGGGTGACAGAGACAGAGACTATTTTAAAAAAAGAAAAAAAAGAAAGAAATTAAGAAATTCCAGCACCTAGGCACCTTTGGGGAAAAAAAATATATAAAAAGAAATTCCACCACCTAATTGAATATTTTCTCTCTCCACTTCTAAGGTTGGGTTTCTTAGAGCCAGGGCCCGCTTTTGGGAGAAGGGAAGTGAAGAAATCAGCATAGACCCTGAGAAGTGGCTGAACAAGGATGTGGACTCACCTGCTGGAGAGCAGCCTTCCGCCTGATCCCACAGGGAAGCTCTGAAACATGGATTGTACCACTGAGTCAATCTCACGGACAGGCAAGAGGTCAGACTTTTCTGGCCTGTGCCAATCAATAAAAGGTGGAGTTTATCTCCTCCCTGGCAGACAGCTTCTGTTCGGTTGAGGGCAATTTTCCAGAGAAAGGAACAGCTGTGAGTTGTTTTCACCCAGCACTCACAGCAGCTGGGAGATGGAGGATTGGCAGCTAATGGTGATGGGGGAGGAAGCACCAACAGCAACCACTACACCTGCAACCTGACCTTCAATAGCACGTGCCTGTAACTCTCATCTGAGCTTTAATATGATGCCCTATTGCATGGTGAATTTTCTAAACATCTGCTCCTTGCCACTCACATGACTTCTTAGCTCAGCCTCTCACTGTCGATTGCCTACATTCCGAAAATAAACTCCTAATTGTGTGGTCTCCAATAAACCAACCTGTGTTCACATCACTGTGTTGCCTCCTTCTCCTATGTGGCTATCACCACTACACTGCAGCAGAAGTGATAGTGTGCAACCTCCAAGGACAGGCCTTGAGAAGACTTGTAGCTTCAGCATTAGCCTTCTTTATGCTCTCACCAATATGTGAGAAAACACAGCCTAGATATTAAAAGATGAGCAACCATGGAGCAAAGATGGCCTGGAGACCACAAGGAGAAAGAAGCCCAGCCTTTTCAGTGTCCCAGCTGAGTCGAGCCCTCAGGTGCACTAGTTGAATGGCACCATATGAGTGAACCCAGATGAGAACAGCAGAAGAGCCATTCAACTAACTTACAAAATTGTGAGCAATAACAGATGATCATTTTCAGTCACCAAGTTGAGGATCATTTGTTACACAGTGACTGATAACTAAAACATTCACTTATTGCTTTTATCCCCTTAAATCTGTCCTCCATACTGCTTCCTAAGGCCTGGATCTGACCATATCTCTTCCCTGATTGATAAAACACCGATCAGCTTCTACTCTTTAGAAAGTCAGGTCTCAACTTCAAAGCCTGCTGTGTGGCATATAAAATCCTTCACAACCTAGCCCCAGCCTACTTTTCCAACCTAATTGTCAAACATGAGAGACGCCGTCTAGCCAGTGTGAGCTTCTCCCTTTCTTCTGGACACACTGCATTGTTACAGGCATCCCTCTGTCCACCACCCTTCACAGGGCCAACCCAACTCCAAGGACAGATTCTCCTTCTAGACTTCCTCAGCTCCTTCAGGTAGATTCACTCAATCGCACCTCTGCCTTTTCTTAATTCCTTCTTACCTCTATGACAGTCCTTAGCATTTTTGTTTGTACCTGTCTCTCCCACAAGCTGCACGTTCTTTCAGTGCCGGGGTGGTGTTGTCTTCATTTTTAACCCCCAGAACCAAGTGCAATGCTTGACATGCACTTCAGCCATCAAGTGGTGGTTGACTGATTGTGAAATATCGCCAACTCTGGGCTTCTTGAGAGTGGGCACTAAGTCTTCTTCATCATGTTATGCTTGGCTTGCCTGTTAGGTGCTTACTGAATAGTTGCATAATTAGATTGAGTGATGGGAAATATAAAAATTAAGAAATGAAGAAAAATGATAGAACAGAGCAAACAAGAAAGTTCTGTGAGAGAAGGCAACTAGAAGACAGAGTCTTTACAAAGACAGTAACAATTAGAACTTCTCAGGGTTGAAGAATTCTTACCTTCTCCAAACACTGATTTTAGTTTGTTCTCAGTTTATCTCTCTCTTTGCACCAAGTGGTGGGTTTTAATAGAGGAAGGAAAGGGCAAGAGCTCTGACGTGGTTTGAGGGCTGATATAGCTGACTTTTCTCAGACACCTCCCTGTAGAGGCCCTGGCACAGGCTCCCAGCTCACAGACCGGGTATGAGTGAGGTGGTGCCAAGAGGAATCCAGGCCTGCGGGGGCCAAATGTTGTGAGTTATTTCCATGTGTTGTCTTATCTGCTGTGATAAACTGGAGCCACTTTAGAAAGGCCAGGAGCACACACCTACCTTTATTGTTGGTCCTGGGGCAGGAACATGAGTGATTTTCCCAGGATGTCTACAGTTGGATTGTATTGTTCAGAAAGCTCAAAATGATTTAATTTTCAAACATTTAAATTGGGGGTTGGGTTTATATTATAGTTTACAAATTGTGCCATTAGTGAGAAGGGTGATGGGCAAGCAGATACACATAAATAAGTCCCTAGATCAGTTCTCACACTTTAGCTATGTCAGCGTCACCTGACAAAACACAGATTGCTGGGTTTCTGAGTCATTTGCATTTCTCACAAGTTCCCAGGTGATGCAGTGGCTGCCAACTTGAAGAGACAATTTGAGCACAATTGACCTAGACTGTGAACTTCTATAGAGAATTAGACCTTTTATCTCTATGTGCTTCATGCGCAGCATTCAATAGGTGTTCAGTATGAGCCTTTTAAAAATTTGAATGACATTAATGCTAATCGTCGTTGTCAGAAAACTAATTCAAACAGAATTCTAGGCTGGTCCCATATAGTAGTGTTTACAACTAATTGATCACAACCAGTTACAGATTTCTTCATTTCTTCTCCAATCCCACTGCTTCACTTGACAGCCTTAATAATAATAATAATAATTATAATCATTCTACTGTGTGTAATAGCATCTTTCTGTATTAAGGAAAAAAATCTTGATTGAACTTATTTCTCCCATTTTTATCTCCTCCAGTAAATTCTAATGAAGAAAGCTACTCAGCTAACAGTGTTTCTGGCAGCCAAATAGAATATAGATGTACAAATCATTCAAGTAAGTTCCAGAAAAAGAACTTTTACCCAGAGATGGCCATAAACTGCTCTTGATGTTATATTTGTTTGATTTCAAGTGATAGAAACCCAAGGAGTTCTAAAACAACCAAACCAAGCAGAGATGCCTTTGAGTCTAAGGAACAACTGGAACCAGGGCTCTAAAACCAGACAGCAATCCCCTTTGGTCTCTCTTTTCAGGCTCTCTGTTTTGACTCTATTGGCTTTCGTTATAGATTGGCTTTCTCTATATTACAATAAATTCAAAAAGGATAAAAGAACTAGAAAAACAAGAATAAATTAAACTGAAAGTTAGCAGAAGGAAGAAAATAACTAAAACAGAGCAGAACTAAATGAAATTGAGACAAAAAAGAATTTTTTTAATCAACAAAATAAAAAGTTGGTTTCTTGAAAGGATGAACAAAATCGATAGACTGCTGGCTACATTAGAAAAAGAAAATCCAAATAAGCACAATCAGAAATGACAAAGGTGACATTACAATTGATCCCACAGAAATACAAAAGATCCTCTGAGACTATTATAAACACCTATGTGCACAAACTAGATACTCTAAAGGAAATGCATAAATTCGTGGATACACACAATCTCCCAAGATTAAACCAGGAAGAAACTGAAACCCTTAACAGACCAATAATGAGTTAAGGAATTGAATCATTAAAAAAAAAAAAAAAACCCACCCACTGAAAAAAAGCCCTAGACCAGGCAGATTCACAGCTAAATTCCATGAAACAAACAAAGAAGAGATTAATCCTGCTGAAATTCTTACAAAAAAATTAAGGAAGAGGAACTGCTCCCTAACTCATTCTATAAAACCAGCATCATCCTGATATCAAAATCAGGCAAGAACACAACAACAACAACAAAAAAGAAAACTATGAGCCAATATGCTGGATAAATACAGATTTAAAACTCCTCAGCAAATGGAATCCAGCAGCACATCAAAAAGATAATTTGCCACAATCAAGTGGGCTTTATTCTTGGGATGCAAGAATGGTTCAACATAGGCAAATCAATAAATGTAATTCACACCGTAAACAGAATTAAAAACAAAAACCATATGATCATCTTAACAGATAACAGAAAAAGCTTTTGATAAAATCCAATATTCTTTCATGATAAAAACCCTCAACAAACTAGGCATTGAAGAAACATACCTCAAAATAATCAGAGTCTTCAATGACAAATCCATAGCCAACATCATACCGTATGAGTTAAAGCTGAAATCATTCCTTCCAAGAACTGGAAGAAGACAAGGATGTCCACTCTCTCCATTTCTATTCAACACCATACTGGAAGTCCTAGCGAGGGCAATCAGGCAAGACAAAGAAAGACAACAGGAAAAGAGGAAGTCAAATTATCTCTCTTCACTGAAAATATAACTTGCTTTTCTTTTGAGGCAGGGTCTCACTCCATTGCCCAGTCTAGAGTGCAGCAACGCTATCTCGGCTCACTGCAGCCTTAACTTCTCAGGGCTAAGCAACCCTCAGCCTCCCAAGTAATATGTTTCTATACACAGAAAACCCTAAAGATTTTGTTAAAATACTCCTAGACCTGACAAATGGCTTCAGTAAAGTTTCAGGATACAAAAATCAATGTACAAAATTCAGTAGCATTTTTGTATGCCAATAATATTCAAGCTGAGAACCAAATCAAGAATGCAATCCCATTTACAATAGCCAATAAATAAATAAATAAAGTACCTAGGAATACATCTAACTAAGGGGGTTAAAACTCTCTACAAGGACAACTGCAAAACATTGCTGAAAGAAATCATAGATGACACAAACAAATGGAAAGGCACATTCTGTTCTCATGGATTAGAAGAAACAGTATCATTAAAATGGCCACACTGCACAATGCAATCTACAGATTTAACGCAATTCCTATCAAGTTACCAATGTCATTTTTCACAGAATTAGAAAAAACTCTTCTAAAATTTATACAGAACCAAAAAAGAGCCCAAACAGCCAAAGCAACCCTAAGCAAAAAGAACAAAGTTGGAGGATTACCTGACCTCAAATGATACTACAAGGCTACAGTAACCAAAATAGCGTGGTACTGGTAAAAAAAAAAAAAAAAAAAAAAAAAAGACACATAGACCAATGGAACAGAATAGAGAACCCAGAAATAAAGCCACACACCTATAACCAGCAGATCTTGATAAAGCTGTTATCAACAATAGGGAAGGGACATCCTATTCAATAAATGGTGTTGGAAAGACTGGCTAACCATATGCAGAAGAATGAAACTGGACCCCTACCTCTCACATATACAAAACCTCAGGATAGATTAAAGACTTAAATGTTAAGACCTCAAACTATAAAAAGCCAGCCATGTACAGTGGCTCATGCCTGTAATCTCAGCACTTTGGGAGGCAGAGATGGGTGGATCATGAGGTCAGGAATTCAAGACCAGCCTGGCCAACATGGCAAAACCCCATCTCTATGAAAAATACAAAAATTAGCTGGGCGTGGTGGTGGGCACAGGGTGGGTGCCTATAATCTCAGCTACTCAAGAGGCTCAGGCAGAGAATTGCTTGAACCCAGGAGGCTAAGGTTGCGGTTAGCCAATATGACACCACTACACTCCAGCCTGGGAGACAGAGCGAAACTCCATCTCAACAAAAAACAAAATGAAAACAAGAAAAATTAAAAAATTAAAATCTGAAAAGCAGACCTAGGAAATACTCTTCTGAACATTGATCTATGTGAAGAATTTATGACTAAGACATCAAAAGCAAACGCAACAAAAACAGTCTGGGCACAGTGGCTCACACCTGTAATCCCAACACTTTGGGAGACCAAGGTGGGTGGATAACTTGTACTCAGGAGTTTGAGACCAGCCTGGTCAACCTGGCAAAACCCTGTCTCTACAAAAAAATACAAAAATTAGCTGTGAATGGTGGCACACACCTGTAATCCCAGCTACTTGGAAGGCTGAAGCGGGAGGATTGCTTGAGCCCAGGAGGTAGAGGCTGCAGTGAGCCAAGACCATGCCACTGCACTCCAGGCACGGTGAGACATCATCTCAAAAAAAAAAAAAAAGAAAAAAATTGACAATTAGGACCTAATTAAACTAAAGAGCTTCTGCATAGAAAAATAAACTATCAACAGAGTAAACAGACAACATACAGAATGAGAAAAAATATTTTCAAACTGTGCATCTGACAAAGGACTAATATCCAGAATCTATAAGGATCATAAACAAATCAACATGAAAAAAAAGCCCTATTGAGAAGTTGGCAAAGGACAGAGGCACTTCACAAAAGAAGACATACAAACAACCAACAGGCATATGAAAAAAACGTTCAATGCCGCTAATAATCACAGAAATGCAAATCAAACCCACAATGAGATACCATCTCACACCAGTCAGAATGACTATTATTAAAAAGTTTAAAAAATAACCGTTGTTGGCAAGGTTGTAGAGCAAAGGGAACACTACACTGTTGGTGGAAATGTAAATTAGTTCAACTCTTCTGGAAAGCAATTTAGAGATTTCTCAAGGAACTAAAAATAGAACTCCCATTAGACCAAGCTATCTCATTACCCAAAAGAAAAGAAATCATTGTGCCATAAAGACACCTGCACTTATGTTTATTGTGGCACTATTCACAATAGCAAAGACATGGAATTAACCTAGGTGCCTATCAATACTGGATTAAATAAAGAAAATGAAGTACGTGCATACCCATGGAATACTCTGCAGCAATAAAGAAGAATGAAATCATGTCCTCTGCAGCAACATGGATGCAACTGGAGGCCATTATCCTAAGTGAATTCACACAGAAGCAGAAAATCAAATACCATGTGTTCTCACTTACAAGTGGGGGCTAAGCAGTGAGTACACATGGACACAAAAAGGGGACGAACAGACACTGGGGACTCTAAAAGAGGTGAGGGAGGGAGAGTGGAAAGGGCTGAAAAATTTCCTATTGGGTACTGTATTCACTGTTTGGGTGATGGATCAATTGAAGCCCAAATCTCAGCATCACGCAATACATCATATAACAAACCTGCATGTGTACCCCCTGAATCCAAAATAAAAATTAAAAAATTCAAGGAAGAGACAACTCAGCTTGGATGAGGGGTGGGGGTCACAAAAGAAAATGGCACCTCCCACAGTGGCCACATGGGTGAGGAAGAGCACAGCTCCCAGAGGAGTGGGTATTAGACACAGATGTCAGCCACTGATGCTTTTGAGCAATGAAAACCTAGGTGTTGGTCAACCCTAAAGCTCATTTAGTGAACATTCTTCTAGATCTTCTATACTAAATAATGTAACAAAGGTGAAACAAAAGTACAAACAGGTCAGCAGTGGAGAGCAACTGAAGCCTACAACCAATAGGAAAAAACAGCCTGGAATTTGGGATGTCCTTGAGAAGTGGTCAAAACTACCATTAGGATATTACAGCTTGGTGCTTCTCTAAATCATACCCTCAAATGAAGGGGCTCTGGAAATGCAAGGCAGATGTTCTCTGATTACAAAACAGATCTACTCCTTAGCAAACGATGTTTTCAAGGGTGTGACCATGGCTTTCCCAGATCTTTGGAAAAGAAAGTTTTCCTGTTGCATCTCCACATTGACCCAAAGTCAGATTTCCTGTCTTTGTCTAACTTAAACCTGAGTTTTCATATAGAAAAATTCTAGTATGGGAGGCAGAATTCCATATAAAATGGTAATCAGTGTAATCCGTTACCTTTTAAACATACATGAAAATCAGTCCATTCTTCTTACTCCATGTGGGTCCTGAATGTTTTGCATTTTAAGTACCGCAATGTCACTTTTAGTTTAGATGAAGGCCCCGGGACATCAATTCTTTAGAAAACAAATTAAACTGTAAACATTATTGCTTGCTGCTGTTAAACAAGCTCATAAAACATGTTGGCCAAGTTCAAACTTATTTAGAAAATTGGTGTTACTTTTTTGTTTTGTTTTGTTTTGTTTTTCAGAATGCTGACTCAGGTGCTGCATGTTAGGAGGATGAAGTAACACAATAGTTTGCCTCTGACCAAACTAGGTCACCAATGGTGATTCAAATGAACATGAACATTTTCAGCTGGCAATCATCACATTGGTTTTCCTTGGTGTGTGCCAATTATTCCGGTGAAGATTTCTGGGATTTCCTATTGTTTTTAGGCCAAGATTTCATGTTAGATTTTCTGTGTGCTCTACCTCCATACTCTATTCTTGATAAACGTAGAAAATCCAGCAGATAAAGGAGCTCAAAATGTCCTGCATTTGATGAGGAGTCAAACTATGAATAAATCAAATTTGAAAAAAATGACAATTGACAAAATTAAGCACATTATGAAAACAAGAATATTTTCTTTGAATTGTACAATTGAGAGTAGAACAAAAAATAAAAGATTATTTAAGCCATACGAAGCAGATGTTGATAACTAACAACAGAAGTAGAAAGCATTTGTTTGGGGAATGCAGACCACTGAAACATTACTTGCTGAATGCAGATTTGGACACATCAAAGTGCATGGATTATTAGCTATGCAGCAGTTTATGTTCCTCTTATGAATTTAGGCTTGCCATCATTATGTTATTTCTAAAGAGACAGAGTCTATATCTCATACATTAATTTTACCAACAATTACAACTCTCCATTCTGTGCCAGACACTAAGATAATTGTGAGAGATATAACTAAATAAAGTCAATTTTCTGTTCTCAAGAAGCTCACCATTAAGCCAGGAGACAGATGTGTAAAAAAGTAATTTAGAGGGAGATTACAAACACTTATACAGTCATGTGTTGCTTAATGACAGGAATATGTTCTGAAAAATGTGTTATTAGGAGATTTCACCATTCTGTGAACATTAGAGTGTATTTACACAAACCTACGTGGTGTAGCCTACTACACACTTAAGCTATATGGTATGTGGCCTATTGCTCCTAGGCTGTAAACTGTGCTGCATGTCACTGTACTGAATAATGTAGGCAATTATAATACAATGGTAAGTATTGTTATCTAAATTTATTTAAACATAGAAGAGGTACAGTAAAAATACAATATAAAAGATTTTTTAAAAACAGCAATATAGGACACTTACCAGGATTGGAACTTGGAGGACTAGAAGCTGCTCTGGGTGACAGTGAGTGAGTAGTGAGTGACTGTGAAGGCCTAGAACATTAGTGTGCACTACTATAGACTTTATGAACACTTAGGCTATGCTAAACTTCGCTTTTCTACTTTACAAACTTTTAGATTTTCTTTTAACTTTGGACCCCTTTGTTATAACACTTAGCTTAAAATGCAAACACATTGTACAGTTGTACAAAAATATTTTCTTTCTTTACATCTTTAGAAGTTTTTCTCTCTCTTTAAATTTTTTTAACTTTTTTAACTTTTTTGGTTAAAACTAAAACACAAGCACACACATTAGCCTAGGCCTACATAGGGTCAGGATCATCAATATCACTGTCTTCCACTTCCACATCTTGTCCCACTGGAAGGTCTTCAGGGTCAGTAACATACATGGAGCTGTCATCTTCTATAACAATGCCTTCTTCTGTATACCTCCTGAAGGATCTGCCTGAGGCCGTTTTACAGTTCACTTTTTTTAAATAAGTGGAAGGAGTACACTTGAAGAAAATATATAGTATAGTAAATACTTAACCCAGTAGCATAGTCATTTATTATCATTGTCAAGTGCTGTGTATGGTACATAACTGTGGGTGCTAGACTTTTATATGACTGAGAGTGCAGTAAGTTTGTTCACACCAGCATCACCACCACACTACAGAGTGAAGTTGTGCTATGATGGTTACGATGTCACTAGGCAACAGAAATTTTCAGCTCCATTATAATCTTATGGGACCACTGCCATATATGCAGTTCATCAATGACTGAAATGTCATTATAGAGCTCATGACTGTAATTTGTTTCCTTCACGTCTGGGATAAACACTGGATTATGTAAGAACCCTACCTGACCACAGCCACCAAGATTCCAGGGGTCAGAGCCAGCAGAGCCAGATAAGCAACACCCTTCTAGGTCACCGCTTTCACTGCGCTTGTTTTTGCCTGGATCTGTCATGCACTTGGTCCTCAGGGAGGGCTGTTCAAGGAGCCATGCCTATGTCTATTTCTCCCTATACACTCAACATAGGAAGAGATTATATGGATGCTGACAAACAGAAAAAGCTTATGACAACCATAGGAGACAACCGAAAACTTGTAACTTGGATAAGCAGAGTAAAACAGAGCATTGCCTTGTACAGCTATAAAGATTACGGAAATAAATAAATTCTGATTCACTCTAATTGACTGTCAGACGTGTTTGTTTTCCTGTCAAGCCCAAGATACTGGAAAAGAATTCACCTTCTTATGGGTTTTCTGCCTCAAATAGAACCATATTCTGGTCAGAAGCAATCATTGAGCTCCCTGGCTTGGAGGAAGGTATCAGCTTCCATAATTAACTTGGGATCCGGCTAGAGGATGCACACAGCCCACCAGGGACTTTCCTTAAGACCCAAGCCTGGACACTCTGCCAACCAGGCCCCTTGGAGGAGATGTCAAAGCTCACCAGAATCTCTGCTTCCCCCAACATGACAGCAAGCTGTCACCAAGGATTCTCTTTCTTTACTCTTTGTACATCTTAATTTTTTTCTTCCTGCTTCCACAACTTCTTCCCAGCCACTTGCATGGGCAGGTGTTAGGTTCTAACTGAGGCCTAACAAGGGGAGTCAGTGGGGTGGCAGGTGGCTGGAAAAACACTTGAGGAATTGTAGACAGTTTTGACATGGCTTTTACTCTCTCTCTGGGCACGAGTGAGCCCAGGCGATGAGTCTTGGGCACAAGCTGTATATACCTTCTCTCCTTGAGTGTGAGCCATATGTACAGTGTCAGTGGGGTAGTTATACCTTTTTTTTTTTTTTTTTTTTTTGGAGACGGAGTTTCGCTCTTGTTACCCAGGCTGGAGTGCAATGGCGCGATCTCGGCTCACCGCAACCTCCGCCTCCTGGGTTCAAGCAATTCTCCTGTCTCAGCCTCCTGAGTAGCTGGGATTACAGGCACACACCACCATGCCCAGCTAATTTTTTGTATTTTTTTTAGTAGAAACGGGGTTTCACCTTGTTGACCAGGATGGTCTCGATCTCTCGACCTCGTGATCCACCCGCCTCGGCCTCCCAAAGTGCTGGGATTACAGGCTTGAGCCACCGCGCCCGGCGTAGTTATACCTTTTACAGACAATAGTGACTCTGAGCCAAGCATGAGCTCACATGGATGATCATCTAATGCACCTTACGTGGCGTAGCTACATAAAGTGCCTCATGTGGCATGGTTACATACTGTGCAGAGTTGTACACCTGCACTCCAAACATGCTGAGTTATGCTGCACCAGAAGGCTGCCTCAGCCTACTCCTGACTAAAGTGCAGCCATCTCCCTTACAACAGGCCCAGATACCCTTAACCGTTCTCATTCTCAGCTTCTGAATATACTGCCATGTAGAACTGCACATCTTCAAAGACGCAATAAGTAACCATGAAACATGAACACAATTTGCTTTCCTAAAGAATGGCTGCAACAGTGATTCACCACAGTTATTCCTGAAACTCAGGGGTGGCAGCTTATAAAACAAAAAATAATAAACTGTGGATACTTGGGCCTCACCCAGAATCAGCATCTCTGGGAATAAGGAATTTGACTTTCTCTTTAAGCACACAGGAATTTTTGCAGAACAGCCAACACTGAGGGCTAGGCTAGATGGTGTTTTTCAAATTTGCCTGGTCAGAAGAATTAGCTGGGTAGCATATTAAATCCACTGGGGCCCACTCCTTCCCTGGAGATTCGAGTTTAATAGGTCTGGATGGGGCCTATCAGTAGGTTTGGAAGCTTAGCAAGATCTCCCAGTGATTCTTACAATTGAGCATGCTTGGGAAGCAGTGGGCACATGTGGGTTTCCAAAATTTCTCTTGTGTAAGAATTACCTGGGGTTCTATTTGAAAGCACAGATTCCTTTGCTCCCATCCAGATAAACAGAGACTTCCTGGCTCAGAGGTCTGGCAATCTATTTATTTAACAAAGACCTCCACTTGATTCTTATTATTTGAAAAATGGCAACAAATTTCTTGTTGATTGTCAACTTTGTCTTGCCTATAGCATCATCGGGGAACTGTGTGTGTGTTTGTGTGTGTGTGTGTGTGTGTGTGTGTGTGTTGTAAAATACACAAAGATAACCTTTATACATTCTAATACATTCACAATGTGCAGCCATCACCACTGTCTAATTACAGAACATGTTCATCTCTCATCTGGGGAGTTCTAAAACATACAGATGCCCAGGCTATACCCTAATCCAATAAATGAGAATCTTTGTGGTGGAACCCATACATTGGGACTCTTTAAAGCATTCTAGGTGATTACAATGTGTAGTCAAGTTTGGGACCACTCAGCATTCCTGCCCTCCATCCCATGGTCCTGCCCTCCATCCCATGGGGGACTCTCATGCTGCACTCTCCAGTCCTTTAAGTGCAACCTCACATTGCTCTATGCCATTCTGGCATTCTGGTTTGTCCTTCTTTCTTTCTTTCTCTCTCTTTCTCTCTTTCTTTTTCTTTCTTCTTTTTGTTCTTTCTTTCTCTTTCTCTCTCTCTTTCCACATATATATATGAATGAATTAACCCTTTATCAGACATATGATTTGCAAATATTTTCTCTCATTGTATAGGTTACCTTTTTGTTCTTTTTATGTATAACATATAAAGATGCTCAATATCACTAATTATTATGGAAATGCAAATCAAAACCTCAATGAGATACCACCTTCGTACCCATTAAGATGGTTATTATAACATTTTTTCAAAAAAAAAACAGAAGTGTTTGCGAGGATGTGGAGAAACTGGAACCCTCATGCATTGCCAGTGGGAGTATAAAATTGTGCAGTTGCTATGGAAAACATACTGTATGATGGTTGCTCAAAAAATATTTTTCAAGGGAACCAGATCGGATGGAGAAGGAGGGTGATGAAATGACAGAATCAGACTTCAGAAGGTGGGTAGTAAGAAACTACAGTGAGCTAAAAGAACATGTTCTAACCCAACGCAAAGAAAATAGGAACCTTGAAAAAAGATTGGACGAACTGCTGACGAGAATGGACAGCATAGAGAGGAGTATAAGTGAATTGATGGAGCTGAAAAACACAACATGAGAACTTCGTGAAGCATGCACAAGCTTCAACAGCCGAATTGACCAAGCAGAAGAAAGGATATCACAGGTCGAAGATCAACTCAATGAAATAAAAAGAGAAGGCAAGAACAGAGAAAAAAGCGCAAAAAGGAATGAACAAAATCTTCAAGAAATGTGGGACTATGTGAAAAGACCTAATCTACGTCTGATAGGTGTACCTGAATGTGATGAAGAGAATGAATCCAAGCTGGAAAATACTCTTCAGGATATTATCCAGGAAAACTTCCCCAACCTAGCAAGGCAGACCAATATTCAAATCCAGGAAATACAGAGAACACCACAAAGATATTCCTCAAGAAGAGCAACCCCAAGGCACATAATCGTCAGATTCACCAGGGTTGAAATGAAAGAGAAAATGCTAAGGGCAGCCAGAGAGAAAGGTCGGGTTACCCACAAAGGGAAGCCCATTAGACTCACAGCAGATCTCTCAGCAGAAACCCTATAAGCCAGAAGAGATTGGGGGCCAATATCCAACATCCTTAAAGAAAAGAACTTTCAACCCAGAATCTCCTATCCAGCCAAACTAAGCTTCATAAGTGAAGGAAAAATAAAATCCTTTGTGAACAAGCAAGCACTCAGAGATTTCATTACCACCAAACCTGCTCTACAAGAACTCCTGAAAGAGGCTCTACACATATAAAGGAACAACCAGTACCAGCCACTCCAAAAACACACCAAATGGTAAAAGAGCATCAACACAATCAAGAATCTGCATCAACTAACCAACAAAACAGCCAGGTAGCATCAAAATGACAGCATCAAATTCACACATAACAATACTATCCCTAAATGTCAATGGACTAAATGCCCCAATCAAAAGACACAGACTGGCAAATTGGATAAAAAGCCAAAACCCATCAGTGTGCTGTATCCAGGAAACCCATCTTACCTGCAAGGATACACAAAGGCTCAAAATAAAGGGATGGAGGAAGATCTACCAAGCAAATGGAGAGCAAAAAAAAGGCAGGAGTTGCAATTCTCATCTCTGATAAAATAGACTTTAAAGCAACAAAGATCAAAAGAGACAAAGAAGGACATTACATAATGGTAAAAGGATCACTGCAACAAGAAGAGCTAACGATCCTAAATATATACGCACCCAATACAGGAGCACCCAGATACATAAGGCAAGTTCTTAATGACTTACAAAGAGACTTAGACTCCCACACAATAATAGTGGGAGACTTTAACACCCCATTGTCAATATTAGACAGATCAACCAGACAGAAAATCAACAAGGATATCCAGGACCTGAATACAGACCTGGAACAAGCAAACCTAATAGACATTTACAGAACTCTCCACCCCAAATCCACAGAATATACATTCTTCTCAGCACCACATCACACCTACTCTAAAATTGACCACATAATTGGCAATAAATCACTCCTCAGCAAATGCAAAAGAACAGAAATCATAACAAACAGTCTCTCAGACCACAGTGCAATCGAGTTAGAACTCAGAATGCAGAAACTAACTCAGAACCGCACAGCTTCATGGAAACTGAACAACTTGCTCTTGAATGTTGACTGGATAAACAATGAAATGAAGGCAGAAATAAAGATGTTCTTCGAAACCAATGAGAACGAAGACACAACATACCAGAATCTCTGGGACACATTTAAAGCAGTCTCAAGAGGAAAATATATAGCAATGAGTGCCCACATGAGAAGAAAGGAGAGATCTAAAATTGACACCCTATCATCAAAATTGAAAGAGCTACAGGAGCAAGATCAAAAAAACTCAAAACCTAGCAGAAGACAGGAAATAACTAAGATCAGAGCAGAACTGAAGAAAATAGAGACACAAAAAACTTCAAAAAATCAATAAATCCAGGAGCTGGTTTTTTGAAAAGATCAACAAAATAGACAGACCACTAGCCAGATTAATAAAAAAGAAAAGAGAGAATAACCAAATTGATGCAATAAAAAACGATAAAGGGGATATCACCACAGATTCCACAGAAATCCAAACCATCACCAGAGATTATTACAAACAACTCTATGCACATAAACTAGTAAACCTGGAAGAAATGGATAAATTCCTGGACACCTGCATCCTCCCAAGCCTAAACCTGGAAGAAGCCGAAACCCTGAATAGACCAATAACATGGTCTGAAGACGAGGCAGCAATAAAGAGCCTACCACCCAAAAAAAGCCCAGGTCCAGATGGGTTCACAGCGGAATTCTACCAGACATACAAAGAGGAGCTGATACCATTCCTTCTGAAACTATTCCAGACAATCCAAAAAGAGGGAATCCTTCCCAAATCATTTTACGAGACAAACATCATCCTGATACCAAAACCCGGCAGAGACTCAACAAGAAAAGAAAATTTCAGGCCAATATCCATGATGAACATAGATGCAAAAATCTTCAATAAAATACTGGCAAACCGATTGCAACAGCATATCAAAAAGCTCATCCACCATGATCAAGTAGGATTCATCCCGGGGATGCAAGGCTGGTTCAACATACACAAGTCCATAAACGTAATTCACCACATAAACAGAACCAAAGACAAAAACCACATGATTATCTCAATTGATGCAGAGAAGGCTTTCGACAAAATTCAACAACCCTTTATGCTAAAAACCCTCAATAAAGTAGGTATTCACGGAACGTATCTCAAAACAATAAAAGCTATTTACGACAAACCAACAGCCAATATCATACTGAATGGGCAAAAACTGGAAGCATTCCCTTTGAAATCTGGCACTAGACAAGGATGCCCTCTCTCACCACTCCTATTCAATATAGTACTGGAAGTTCTAGCCAGAGCAATCAGGCAAGAAAAAGAAATAAAGGGTATCCAAATTGGAAAGGAGGAAATCAAATTGTCTCTATTTGCAGATGACATGATTGTATATCTGGAAGACCCCATCATCTCAGCCCAAAATCTCCTGAAACTGATAGACAACTTCAGCAAAGTCTCAGGATACAAAATCAACGTGCAAAAATCACAAGCATTCCTATACACCAGTAATAGACTTCAAGAGAGCCAAATCAAGAACGAACTGCCATTCACAATTGCTACAAAGAGAATAAAGTACCTAGGAATACAACTAACAAGGAACATAAAGGACCTCTTCAAGGAGAACTACAAGCCATTGCTCAACGAAATAAGAGAGGATACAAACAGATGGAGAAACATTCCATGTTCATGGTTAGGAAGAATCAACATCGTGAAAATGGCCATACTGCCCAAAGTAATTTACAGATTCAACGCTATTCCCATCAAGCTACCAATGACCTTCTTCACAGAACTGGAAAAAAAACACCTTAAACTTCATATGGAACCAAAAGAGAGCCCGCATAGCCAAGTCAATTCTAAGCAAAAAGAACAAAGCAGGAGGCATCACACTACCGGACTTCAAACTATACTACAAGGCTACAGTAATCAAAACAGCATGGTACTGGTACCAAAACAGAGATATAGACCAATGGAACAGAACAGAGGCCTCAGAGGAAATACAACATACCCACAACCATCTGATCTTCAACAAACCTGACAAAAACAAGCAATGGAGAAAGGACTCCCTGTTTAATAAATGGTGTTGGGAAAACTGGCTAGCCATGTGCAGAAAGCAGACACAGGACCCCTTCCTGACACCTTACACCAAAATTAACCCCAGATGGATTAAAGACTTAAACATCAGACCTAATACCATAAAAACCTTAGAAGAAAATCTGGGCAAAACCATTCAGGACATAGGTGTAGGCAAGGACTTCATGACCAAAACACCAAAAGCAATGGCAACAAAAGCCAAAATAGACAAATGGGACCTAATCAAACTCCACAGCTTCTGCACGGCAAAAGAAACAGTCAGTAGAGTGAATCGGCAACCAACAGAATGGGAAAAAATTTTTGCAGCCTACCCATCTGACAAGGGGCTGATATCCAGAATTTACAAAGAACTAAAGCAGATCTACAAGAAAAAAACAAACAAGCCCATTCAAAAATGGGCGAAGGATATGAACAGATACTTTACAAAAGAAGACATACAGGAGGCCAACAAACATATGAAAAAATGCTCATCATCACTGGTCATCAGAGAAATGCAAATCAAAACCACATTGAGATACCATCTCACACCAGTTAGAACGGCGATCATTAAAAAATCGGGAAACAACAGATGCTGGAGAGGATGTGGAGAAATAGGAACACTTTTACACTGTTGGTGGGAATGTAAATTAATTCAACCATTGTGGAAGACAGTGTGGCGATTCCTCAAGGACCTAAAAATAGAAATCCCATTTGACCCAGCAATCCCATTACTGGGTATATATCCAAAGGATTATAAATCATTCTACTACAAGGACACGTGCACACGAATGTTCATTGCAGCACTGTTTACAATAGCAAAGACCTGGAATCAACCCAAATGCCCAACGATGATAGACTGGATAGGGAAAATGTGGTACATATACACCATGGAATATTACGCAGCCATCAAAAACGATGAGTTCACGTCCTTTGTAGGGACATGGATGAACCTGGAAACCATCATTCTCAGCAAACTGACACAAGAGCAGAAAATCAAACACCGTATATTCTCACTCATAGGCGGGTGTTGAACAATGAGAACACATGGACACAGGGAGGGGAGCACTACACACTGGGGTCTGTTGGGGGGAAATGGGGGAGGGGCGGGGGGTAGGGAGGTGGGAAGAGATGGCATGGGGAGAAATGACAGATACAGGTGAGGGGACGGAAGGCAGCAAACCACATTGCCATGTGTGTACCTATGCAACAATCTTGCATGTTCATCACATGTACCCCAAAACCTAAAATGCAATTTAAAAAAATTTTCTAATTAAAAATAGAACTTCCAAGTGATCCAGGAATTCTGTTAATGAGCATAAAGAATTTAGAAACAGGATCTCAAAGAGGTATTCATATTTGTATACCCATATTCATAGCAGTATTATTCACAAGCATCAAAAGTTGGAAATAACCCAATTGTCCATCAACAGATGAATGGAAAAACAAAATGTGGCATAATATACACATGCAATGGAATATTTTTTCAACCTTAAAAAGAAAAGAAATTCTGGGCCAGGCATGGTGGCTCATACCTGTAATCCCAGCACTTTGGGAGGCCAAAGCAGGCAGATCACGAGGTCAGGAGTTCATGACCAGCCTGAACAATATGGTGAAAACCCATCTCTACTAAAAAAACAAAAATTAGCCAGTGTAGTGGCACGTGTCTGTAGTTCCAGCTATTCGGGAGCCTAAGGCAGGAGAACTGCTTGAACCCAAGAGGCAGAGGTTGCAGTGAGCCAAGATCGCACCACTGCACTCCAGCCTGGGCAACAGAGTGAGACTCTGTCTCAAAAATAAATAAATACATAAAAAGGAAATTCTGACACATGCTACAAAATGAGTGAAGCCTTAGAGCATTGTGCTAAGTTAAACAAGACAGTCACAAAAGGATAAATACTGTATGATTCTGCTTCTATGATATACCCAGATTGATCAAATTCATACGGACAGAAAGTAGCGGGAAGGGAATTGGGCATTAGTGTTTAATGGGTACAGAATTTCAGGTTTGCAAGCTGATAAGAGTTTTGGAGATGAATGGTGGCAATGGCTGTACATGATGTGAATTTACTTAATGCCACCGAACTGTACACTTAAAATGGTTAAGATGGCACATTTTACGTTACGCATGTTTTACTCTAATGAAACATTTTAAAATAATATTTAAAAACAGGAGAAAAAAAGGTTGTTGCAATAACGTGGGTAAGAAATGCCAAGAGTCTGAACTGAGACAGTATCAGTGGAGAAAGGAGGAAAAGACAAATTTTAAGTATATTTCGGAGGAAAATGATTAAGACGGGATATGGAGATGAGTGGAAAGAGTCCAAGTTTCAAGTCTTGGGAGGTGAGTGGTGGCATTTCCCAAGGTCAGAAGCACAGAGAGACGAGAATTTTCACTTCCAAAATGCTTTGAAATTTTCCAAAATATTTTTCCATCTGTAATCTAATTTCAACATGAGCTAGAAGGAACAAAGAGTTTTATCCACCCTTTACAGGTGATGAAACTGAGACAGCCAAATATAAAGGGGTCCCCAGAGAAGCTCTGACCTGCCTGCGCGCTGGGAGAACAGGGTGGAACCTTCGGAAGTTCCCACCGTTCTGCAGCAGGGAGGCGCCTGGCCTCTCCTCTTCCTGGGTGGTACCTGGGACTCAAGCTGTGAGGCAGGAAACCTGCCAGTAAGACTCTCGCTTTACTGAGAGTCCCTGTTTCCCTTTCGTTCCTTTTTGCCCAGTAAATTTCATTTTTCTCACCTTTCTATATGTCTGCAAGCCTAATCTTTCCTGGTTACATGACAAGATCCCTAAGGAGAAAGTCCTACAACAAAACAGGGCCCCAAAAAGATCTTCCACAGATCTTCAGACTTGCGTCTGAGAATGTTTTATTCCAAAATTTGCTGACTTCTCAGAAGCTGTGATGTGAAGATCCTCAGAGAACGCTGATAGGGATTTTCTTTTTCCATTCATTTGAAAATTTGTAGAAGATGGTAGAATACATACAGTTGAATGAAACACAGACATGAAGGAATACCTCACAGAAAGAAAGTTAAAATTCTGAAATAAACAAAAGCTTTCTGAATCCTACAATCTCTCAGGCATTCTTCTAGGCATCAGGGTAAAGTGGTAGAAGGACCAAGTCCCTAACCTCAAGAAGATTTTCACTGGGGGGAAAACAAGCAACTGCCAAGATAACATCAAAGAGTGGCAGCAGTGTGAGAAAAATACACACAGTGGTAGGATTGCTAAGGTGATAATTGAGTTGCCTCCAGAATAATAAGGTAGAGTCTGTCTTTCAAAGATGTGGAGGAAGAGTATATCACATTACAGGCAACTTCAAGTGCAAGGACCTTCAGGTACAAAGAAGTCAGGGACGATCTCAGTACGTTTCAGAAACAGAAAAAAAAAAAAAAAGAGGAGGGCCAATATGGTTGCAATCTTTTACTTGTTATGTTTGAAACCTGAATCAGCCATTTCTATTAGAATTCATTCTTGGAATACATCGGATAGGCAGTTGGAGGCACTATATAAAAAGGTGCATCAAAAATATTCTCTCTCTTTGGCTGGGCATGGTGACTCACACCTGTAATCTCAGCACTTTGGGAGGCCAAGGCAGGCTGATGAGGTCACAAGTTTGAGACCACCCTGGTCAACATGGTGAAATCCTGTCTCTACTAAAAATACAAAACTTAGCTGGGCATGGTGGTGGGTGCCTGTAATCCCAGCTACTCGAGAGGTTGAAGTAGGAGAATCACTTGAGCCCAGGAGGCAGGGGTCGTGGTGAGCCAAGATCACGCCACCAAACTTCAGCCTGGGTGACAAAGTGAGATTTGGTCTCAAAAAAAAAACAAAACAAAACTCTCCTTTTTAATCCACATGACGGCTCTACTAGGTATGTATGTTCCCCCTGTTTTGGTGATGATCCTGAGAATTTAAGTTCTCTGCCCAAGGAAATATATGTAGTTACAGACAGAATCAAGATTCAAGTCCAAGTTTTACAAATCAGAAGTTCTTACTAACATACACTGCCTGTCATTGTAAATGTAAAATAGTAATAAAGGACACTTAAACATATTAATAGGCCAGGCCGGGCTCATGCCTATAATCCCAGCACTTTGGGAGGCCAAGGTGGGAGGATTTTTTGAGCCAGGAGTTCAAGACCAGCCTGGGCAATATAGCGAGACCCTGTCTCTACAAAAAATGCAAAAATCAACTAGCCAGGCTGAGGTGGGAGAATTGCTTGTGCCTAGGAGATTGAAACTATAATGAGAAGCTTTCATGTCACTGTACTTCAGCCTGGGCAATATAGCAAGACCCTATTTATTTATTTATTTATAAACCAAGTCTTTTTTTTTTTTTTTTTTTTTTTTTTTTGAGACGGAGTTTCGCTCTTGTTTCTCAGGCTGGAGTGCACTGGCACGATCTCGGCTCACTGCAACCTCCACCTCCCGGGTTCAGGCAATTCTCCTGCCTCAGCCTCCCGAGTAGCTGAGATTACAGGCACGTACCACCATGCCCAGCTAGTTTTTGTATTTTTAGTAGAGACGGAGTTTCACCATGTTGACCAGGATGGTCTCGATCTCTTGACCTTGTGATCCACCCACCTTGGCCTCCCAAAGTGCTGGGATTACAGATGTGAAAGTCTTTTTTTTTGTTTTTTTTTTGTTTTTTTGTTTTTTTGAGGCAGAGTCTCACTCTGTCACCCTGACTGGAGCACAGTCATGTGATCTGGCTCACTGTAACCTCCACCTCTGGGTTCAAGTCATTCTCCTGCCTTAGCTTTTCAAGTAGCTGGGGTTACAGGTGTGCACCACCACACCCGGTTAATTTTTGTATTTTTAGTAGAGATGGGGTTTCACCATGTTGGCCAGGCTAGTTTCGAACTCCCAACCTCAGGTGATCAGCCCACGTCAGCCTCCCAAAGTGCTGGGATTACAGGTGTAATTCATTGCATGTGGCCTATAAATCAAGTATTCAAATATGTTTCTTGAGAATCCATAGGACCCATCAGGGAATGCAGCTTTAGTGACTCTCATGCCTGAGTAGGACCACTGCCACATATGGCAGCTCAGCCAGTTCACTGATAGACAGTCATCTTTTCCACTGACTTTCTACCAGACAGTGGCAAAGGAGGAGGGCCATCCTCTGCATAGGACACCTGCCTAGGTGGACACCATCAGAACAACACCAGACTTTGCTCTATGCATCCTAAGTTCTTATATACGGAGTCAGTGAGACAGAAACCAGAATGTCATTAACTCTCCCCCAGGAATTTACCCTAGAGAAATCAAAACTGATCCACATAAACACATGCATAGGAATGTTCAGAGTAGCATTATTCACAATAACTCAAAACTGGAAAGAACCCAGATGTCTGTTAACTGATGAATGGGTAAATAGGATATTCCATTATACAATGGAATACTATCAGCAGCAAAAAAGAAAGAACTAAGGCACATGCTACAGCACAAACGAACTTGGGCTAAGTGAAAGAAGCCAAATACGAAAGGCTCTATTGTATAATTCCATTTATATGAAATGTCTAGAAAAGGCACATTTACAGAGATAGAAAGCAGATCAGTGGTTGTCCGGAGCTGGCAGTGGGATCAGGGATTAACTGTAAACAGACATGAGAGGACTTTTAGAGATGATGGAAATGTTCTAAAACTGGATTTGCAGTAATGGTTTCACAACTCTATTGTGGAAATAATAAATTCTATACTTACAATGGATAAGTTTTTATGGTATGTAAATTATACCTTAATAAAGCTGATAGCAGTGGGAGACAGACAAATTCCTAGGCAGACAGGGACAGTTAAGCAGTGAAACCCAACCTTCAAGTCAAAGGCAGGATGAAGCCTGAAAACAAAACTCCACCAGTTCTGGGAGGAGTCCAGAACCAGAGTGAGAACTTCGTCGATGCCTTTTAGCCAATTAAATGGTGCTTTCTCCAGGCCAAGTCATGGACCAATTAGTATGCACTACCCCATTCTGAGCCCGTAAAAACTGCAGACTCAGTCTAAGACTGCTACCCACTTTCTGGCCATCTCAGACAGATGGCTGCTCGCTCCAGGTCCCTTCTCATTGTCATCAGCTTTTCTTGTGCTCAATAAAATGTTATCTGCCTTGCTCACTCTCCATTGTCTGCATACCTCATTCCTCTTGATCACGGGACAAAAACCTGGAAGCTGCTGAATGCAGGGTTCGAAAAGAGCTGTAACATACGTTTCTGCTCACAGAGCTATGGGAGTGGAAAAGCCACTTGACACCATGTGTCCCCATTCACCGAGCTGTGGGCAGCAGGACCGAACAAGCTGTGACACTTTCTGAAGGCTCAGACCTCAAGGCTCCCCATGCAAAAGCTGTAGCATCCCTTGGGGCTCTGCAGTTGCTGGCATCCCCGAGTTTGGGGGCACCACCATGTCTCCCTTGTCCAGACGCCAGCACCCAAGGCGGAAGCTGGTCACCGCCCGCCCCAACCAGCCATGGGTGAGCACAGAGCCACAGCAGGCACAGGATCTGGGACAGTAGCACGAGCCAAGTGCAGCCTGCTGGGCAGAGTGGGGGAAGTGAGCCCAGCAGGTTCATGTAAAGCCTGGGCAGAGGAACTGCCAGCCGTGGAGATTTTCAACTGGCAAAGCAGAGCCAAAAGAATCCTGTGTCAAAATGATTGAGAAAATGGGGGAGGTATGTAATCAGAGGGAAAGATTAGGAAGAAAATTAATATATAATGCATGCTGATTTTAAAAGTTTGAGAAATCCAGAGCATATAGTAAGACAAAAAAGAAAAAATTGCTATAAATATTTGAAGGTCTCTTTGTGATGGCTAAAGACTCTCAGAAGACAGTCTGGTGGCAAATTCATGAAATAAGTCAATGCACAAGTAATAGTCAACGTATGGTCTCTAAACTGGCACCACATGTCTTTACAAAAAGGGACATGGGTCCCTAGAATCCCACGGAAGCAAATATAGGCACATGAAGTAGAAAAACTGTCTGATCTCTGAGCCAACTGTTATTCTTTATTTCAAAGATGATCGTATGGGCTTTAAATGTTAAAATAATTATTATCATAAAGCTCTCAAATGTGGCTTTTGTGTTTTCAAAATGAACAAAAGGGAGCCTTCTAGCTCTGTTGGTGGCATTTCTGATGCCTGATGCCTGCAGAGGGCAATGGGTGCGGGGTGAGGGGAGAACGTAGAAAAAAATAGTCCTGGCAGTGGGTCATACCTGAGAGCCTGAGATTCTTTCCTGCACACAAAATGGGAAGTATTTCAGTTCCATGCATGCTAAGAACATTTTTGCATTGTTTTCATACAGACTAGATTTATGTGACCTTCTGCAGCAATGAGTAAAACATGCAGATCAGAGTTCAATAAATAATTAAGATTAGACATGACCTTTCCTGTTTAGGTTTCACTAGCACAGTGCCTCCTGATAAAAAGCATAAGCAGAGGTTATAAATGAGGCAAACACAGGCTGTGGGCTAGACCAGAGAACCTGAACGACCTTCAACATCCCAAGGGAGGATCTAGAGTCAGGGAGTGTGGTCAGTTTTGGGAATTTCACCCTCACATTCAGAGAGATAGAGAGGGCAAGGAACTGAGAAGAAGCAATATGACTTCTTCCCCGTCCAGCCATGAGGGTCAGTGGTAGGGACAGAGAATAGATGGCTGACAGAGGGCAACAAGGGAGATGCCCAGTGTCTCAGTGAACATGTTGCATTGCCTTATTAAGTTATGTGTGAGGCCGGGTACAGTGGCTCAAATCTGCATTCCCAGAACTTTGGGAGGCCAAAGTGGGAGGATCGCTTGAGGCCAGAAGTTTGAGAACAGCCTGGACAGTACAGTGAGACCCTGTCTCTTTTAAACAAAATTATATTAAATTAAAATATCTGTGAGTTTCCTGTTGCTGCATGACAAATTACCACAGACTTAGAGGCTTAAATAAACATTCATTTATCAGAGCATAACTCTGCAGGTTAGAAGTCCAGCACAGAGTGACTGGGTTCTCTTTTTAGAACCTTAGAAGGTTGAAATTAAGGAGCTGGCTGGGCTGCGTCCCTTTCTAGAAGCTCTGGGGGAAGAATCAGTTCCAGGCTCCTATGGGACAGTTGGTCAAGTTCAATTCCTTGCGGTTGTAGACCTCACATCCACATTTCCTTGCTGATGGTAAGTTGTAGGCCCCTCTTAGCCCCTCCAGGCTGCCAACTGTTCCCTTGCCAGAAAGAGTCCCTTTTAAGGACTGGGTCAGGCCAACTGAGGATAATCTTTCTATCTTAATGTCCATTTATTTGGAGCCTTAATTACACCTGCAAAATCCCTTCAGGGCAGCATCTGGATTAGTGTCAGATTAAATACCTAAGAGAAGGTGTTTGTGCACCAGGGGCTGGGAATCTTGGGGACCATTTCAGAATTCTGCCAATCACAGATTACTTACAAAAGATTCCCAGGCTAGCTAAGTGGTCCTTAAGGGTGGTAGTGGCAACCACTAAGGGCTGTTTTGGAAAGGTGTGGGCAGATATTTCGTTGTTGTAATCATAGTAGGGTAGATCCACTGGCATTTAGTGTTCAGGGTCTGAGTCACCAGAAGGCTCTCTTATACAATGAGGAATTTGTGCTGCATCTTACACAGCTTTTGAATGTACCCCTGGGGACTCATGTAGATGAAAAATCTTTACAATCTTCTGGTCCTATATATAAGTTATTTTTCACAGAGTTTTTGCACTGAAGTTTTCATAAGTGCAATTACTGGGTAAATCAAGGGCAGAATGTAATATAATTGTGTTTGGAACTTTACCAAGATGGTTCATCATTTTGAAAACTTCCCATGGCCAATAATGAGCTGCCGTGGTATCTGAGTTTGTCAATTCACCACCCCTGTATTCCATCAGCTGCATATCTGTTCCTCTCTCGGGGATTTCATGTTACGTACAAGCCTCTCCCTACTTTATGCATCTTACGGAATAATACCTGAGCATTTACAGGTTGAAAAAACACTTATTTTCTGTCTTTAAATCTATTTTTAAACATTATATGTGTAGGTAGGTTATATTAGCTATTAATTTTATTTTAGGAGAGTAAAGGGGGCATTACAAATTGCTTATGAGAAGAAGCTGTGGGGCTGGTAGAATTGAGTCAAAAGTCAACCAACAGCATGCACCTGCTGATGCTGGGCCTGGCCAAGAGGTGAATGGCAGGCCCTGATGCTCAGAAGTCAGGCAAGGTGAGGACAGGAAGGCATAAAAGCAGCTTAGGAGTAAAGCACCAAGCAATCTGACTACACGGAACTTCGGGATAATCTATGGCAGCTGAGCGGTCCTTTGAGCTCAGCCGAAGGAACATCAAAGTCCTTTTGCTCAAGCCAATCAAACAACCCAGGTAGAGCATTTCGGGCCTGGGCAAATGACTATGGGGCTGCCCTTTCTCCAGAAGAGCGAAGGATTTCTGATGAGAACAGTGAGCCCCTGACAAAGATTCCAAAGTCACCCCCAATTGCCAACCCCCTAAGCATATATTTTGTGAAGCAACTGTTGTATGACTCCCATGTACTTAAAATTGTTTTGTATTATTTAATATAAAATATATCCAATCATATGTAAGTTAACATGAGGTGAATTTGTGCTACTAGGTTGTTTTGGGGTGAACCTCTGCTATGGGCTGAATTATGTCCCCTTTAAATTCATCGGTTGAAGCCCTGAGCCCCAGTGTGATGGTATTTGGAGATGGGATCTTTGGGTAATGATTACCTGTAGATGCGGTCACAAGAGTGGAACCCTCAGGGTGGTGTTAGAGGCACCAAAGGGCTTTCTCTCTCTCTGTCCACTGCAGGCACCAAAGAAAGAGCACGTGAGGGCGTATTGAGAAGGTTGCTGTCTGTAGCACAAGGAGAGGGCCTTCACGAGATACTGACCCTGCTGTCACCTTGGCCTATATTTTCATAACAAAAAAGTAATATTACTATAAAAAGAATAATTACATTAAGTTATAATATTGTATATTCGTATCATAGAGTATAATAGGGATTACAAATGATAATAATGGCTATGGAGACACATGGAAACTTATGAAAGGAGAACAATATTCTTCATATAGCTTATTTTAATTATGTAGAAATGGTAGGCAGCAAAACAGTGAAAGATACAGGAGAGGGGGCCAGGTGCAGTGGCTCATGCCTATATTCCCAGCACTTAATTACACCTGCAATTAGTTACACCTTGGCCTTGGGAGGCCAGTGCAAGTGGATCACTTGAGGTCAGGAGTTCGAGACCAGCCTGACCAACATGGTGAAATCTCATCTCTACTAAAAATACAAAAATTAGCCAGGCATGGTGGCGTATGCCTGTAATCCCAGCTACTTTGGAGGCTAAGGCAGGATAATCGCTTGAATCCGAGAGGCAGAGGTTGCAGTGAGCCAAGATCTCGTCATTGCACTCCAGCCTGGGCAACAAAAGCGAAACTCTGTCTCAAAAAAAAAAAAAAAAAAAAAAAAAAGATACTGGAGACGGGAGTATCTCTAGCTCTAGCTCAGTACCTGACTTTAGTTTAATAATTCACGAACTTTGGGTCGACTTTCAAGATGGCCGCCTAAGAACAGCTCAGGACTTCAGCTCCCAGTGAAAGTGCAGAGGGTGAGTGGACGCCGCATTTCCAGACGAACTCTTATTGCCCACAGACCAGGAGATACCCAGGCAGAGGGGTCGCCAGCGTCGCAGTCCCAGCCGGTGCGGCTGTTTTGGCCCCCGCGGGGCTGATTCCGCCCGCGCGGCTGCTGTGACCACTCCCTGTTGCTGCCGTTCTCCGTAAAAAAGCCACTGGTCTGGGAGCCCTCTTAGCTGGCGAGCAGAGCCTTGAGACGGCAGAATAGCCCATTCATCTGAAATAGCGAGTCAGGCCAGGAGATTCCTAGGCAAAAAATCCGCCAGGAGCCGGCGCCGCGGTTCGAGCCGACTCCGTGAGTCGCAGCACGGGAGATCCCGGCGCCTTTTCAACAAGCGACCCGAACGCAGGGTCGTTCAACTTAAAAGAAAAGACTCTGAGTCAGGGAGCCAGGTGATCAGGCTCGGTTGGTCCCACCCCTCCACCCCCAACAACAACGAAAACAAAAACAGTAATTGGAAACCCTCTGGGTTGAGCCCTTCAAACCAAGCACAGCTGAACCGGGACGGTCCGGCTCCGTGGGGGAGGGGCTTCCGCCATTACTGAGACTCTCCACCCCTACGGAGGCAGGCTGCCGTTGCCGAGGCAACCCGCCGTTGCCGAGGCAACCTGCCACAACAGAGAGAGTCCCCCATAACAGAGGCGGGGCCACCATTGCCCAGACAGTTCTAACTACGCCCATATAAAAAGGACTACAGGGAAGAGCTCAGGGCAGCTGGGCGGAGCCCACAGCAGCTCAGCAAAGCCCCTGCGGGCAGGCAGAGGCTAGGCGTGCTGCTAGCTGGGCGGGTCCGACCTGAAAAAAAAAAAAAAATCAAAAAAGGCAGTAGTGCAACGGAAACTCATAAAGCTCCAACTCCCTGGGACAGACACAGACAACAGGTGGATAAACCCACAAAAATGGGTAGAAACCAGCGTAAAAAGGAGGAAAACTCCCGAAACCAGAACACCTCTCCTCCTAAAAGTGATCACAACTCCTCACCAGCAAGGGAACTAGACCGGATGGAGAAGGAGGGTGATGAAATGACAGAATCAGACTTCAGAAGATGGGTAGTAAGAAACTACAATGAGCTAAAAGAACATGTTCTAACCCATCGCAAAGAAAATAGGAACCTTGAAAAAAGATTGGACGAACTGCTGACGAGAATGGACAGCATAGAGAGGAGAATAAGTGAATTGATGGAGCTGAAAAACGCAACACGAGAACTTCGTGAAGCATGCACAAGCTTCAACAGCCGAATTGACCAAGCAGAAGAAAGGATATCAGAGGTCGAAGACCAACTCAATGAAATAAAAAGAGAAGGCAAGAACAGAGAAAAAAGCGCAAAAAGGAATGAACAAAATCTTCAAGAAATGTGGGACTATGTGAAAAGACCTAATCTACGTCTGATAGGTGTACCTGAATGTGATGAAGAGAATGAATCCAAGCTGGAAAATACTCTTCAGGATATTATCCAGGAAAACTTCCCCAACCTAGCAAGGCAGACCAATATTCAAATCCAGGAAATACAGAGAACACCACAGAGATATTCCTCAAGAAGAGCAACCCCAAGGCACATAATCGTCAGATTCACCAGGGTTGAAATGAAAGAGAAAATGCTAAGGGCAGCCAGAGAGAAAGGTCGGGTTACCCACAAAGGGAAGCCCATTAGACTCACAGCAGATCTCTCAGCAGAAACCCTACAAGCCAGAAGAGACTGGGGGCCAATATTCAACATCCTTAAAGAAAAGAACTTTCAACCCAGAATCTCCTATCCAGCCAAACTAAGCTTCATAAGTGAAGGAAAAATAAAATCCTTTGTGAACAAGCAAGCACTCAGAGATTTCATCACCACCAAACCTGCTCTACAAGAACTCCTGAAAGAGGCTCTACACATATAAAGGAACAACCAGTACCAGCCACTCCAAAAACACACCAAATGGTAAAAAAGCAGCAACACAATCAAGAACCTGCATCAACTAACCAACAAAACAGCCAGGTAGCATCAAAATGACAGCATCAAATTCACACATAACAATACTATCCCTAAATGTCAATGGACTAAATGCCCCAATCAAAAGACACAGACTGGCAAATTGGATAAAAAGCCAAAACCCATCAGTGTGCTGTATCCAGGAAACCCATCTTACATGCAAGGATACACAAAGGCTCAAAATAAAGGGATGGAGGAAGATCTACCAAGCAAATGGAGAGCAAAAAAAGGCAGGAGTTGCAATTCTCATCTCTGATAAAATAGACTTTAAAGCAACAAAGATCAAAAGAGACAAAGAAGGACATTACATAATGGTAAAAGGATCACTGCAACAAGAAGAGCTAACGATCCTAAATATATATGCACCCAATACAGGAGCACCCAGATACATAAGGCAAGTTCTTAATGACTTACAAAGAGACTTAGACTCCCACACAATAATAGTGGGAGACTTTAACACCCCATTGTCAATATTAGACAGATCAACCAGACAGAAAATCAACAAGGATATCCAGGACCTGAACACAGACCTGGAACGAGCAAACCTAATAGACATTTACAGAACTCTCCACCCCAAATCCACAGAATATACATTCTTCTCAGCACCACATCACACCTACTCTAAAATTGACCACATAATTGGCAATAAATCACTCCTCAGCAAATGCAAAAGAACAGAAATCATAACAAACAGTCTCTCAGACCACAGTGCAATCGAGTTAGAACTCAGAATGCAGAAACTAACTCAGAACCGCACAGCTTCATGGAAACTGAACAACTTGCTCTTGAATGTTGACTGGATAAACAATGAAATGAAGGCAGAAATAAAGATGTTCTTCGAAACCAATGAGAACGAAGACACAACATACCAGAATCTCTGGGACACATTTAAAGCAGTCTCTAGAGGAAAATATATAGCAATGAGTGCCCACATGAGAAGAAAGGAGAGATCTAAAATTGACACCCTATCATCAAAATTGAAAGAGCTAGAGGAGCAAGATAAAAAAAACTCAAAACCTAGCAGAAGACAGGAAATAACTAAGATCAGAGCAGAACTGAAGGAAATAGAGACACAAAAAACTCTTCAAAAAATCAATAAATCCAGGAGCTGGTTTTTCGAAAAGATCAACAAAATAGACAGACCACTAGCCAGATTAATAAAAAAGAAAAGAGAGAATAACCAAATTGATGCAATAAAAAACGATAAAGGGGATATCACCACAGATTCCACAGAAATCCAAACCATCATCAGAGATTATTACAAACAACTCTATGCACATAAACTAGTAAACCTGGAAGAAATGGATAAATTCCTGGACACCTGCAACCTCCCAAGCCTAAACCTGGAAGAAGCCGAAACCCTGAATAGACCAATAACATGGTCTGAAGTCGAGGCAGCAATAAAGAGCCTACCACCCAAAAAAAGCCCAGGTCCAGATGGGTTCACAGCTGAATTCTACCAGACATACAAAGAGGAGCTGATACCATTCCTTCTGAAACTATTCCAGACAATCCAAAAAGAAGGAATCCTTCCCAAATCATTTTACGAGACAAACATCATCCTGATACCAAAACCCGGCAGAGACTCAACAAGAAAAGAAAATTTCAGGCCAATATCCATGATGAACATAGATGCAAAAATCTTCAATAAAATACTGGCAAACCGATTGCAACAGCATATCAAAAAGCTCATCCACCATGATCAAGTAGGATTCATCCCGGGGATGCAAGGCTGGTTCAACATACGCAAGTCCATAAACGTAATTCACCACATAAACAGAACCAAAGACAAAAACCACATGATTATCTCGATTGATGCAGAGAAGGCTTTTGACAAAATTCAACAACCCTTTATGCTAAAAACCCTCAATAAACTAGGTATTGACGGAACGTATCTCAAAACAATAAAAGCTATTTACGACAAACCAACAGCCAATATCATACTGAATGGGCAAAAACTGGAAGCATTCCCTTTGAAATCTGGCACTAGAAAAGGATGCCCTCTCTCACCACTCCTATTCAATATAGTACTGGAAGTTCTAGCCAGAGCAATCAGGCAAGAAAAAGAAATAAAGGGTATCCAAATTGGAAAGGAGGAAATCAAATTGTCTCTATTTGCAGATGACATGATTGTATATCTGGAAGACCCCATCATCTCAGCCCAAAATCTCCTGAAACTGATAAACAACTTCAGCAAAGTCTCAGGATACAAAATCAACGTGCAAAAATCACAAGCATTCCTATACACCAGTAATAGACTCCAAGAGAGCCAAATCAAGAACGAACTGCCATTCACAATTGCTACAAAGAGAATAAAGTACCTAGGAATACAACTAACAAGGAACGTAAAGGACCTCTTCAAGGAGAACTACAAGCCACTGCTCAACGAAATAAGAGAGGATACAAACAGATGGAGAAACATTCCATGTTCATGGTTAGGAAGAATCAACATCGTGAAAATGGCCATACTGCCCAAAGTAATTTACAGATTCAACGCTATTCCCATCAAGCTACCAATGACCTTCTTCACAGAACTGGAAAAAAACACCTTAAACTTCATATGGAACCAAAAGAGAGCCCGCATAGCCAAGTCAATTCTAAGCAAAAAGAACAAAGCGGGAGGCATCACACTACCGGACTTCAAACTATACTACAAGGCTACAGTAATCAAAACAGCATGGTACTGGTACCAAAACAGAGATATAGACCAATGGAACAGAACAGAGGCCTCACAGGAAATACAACACACCCACAACCATCTGATCTTCGACAAACCTGACAAAAACAAGCAATGGGGAAAGGACTCCCTGTTTAATAAATGGTGTTGGGAAAACTGGCTAGCCATGTGCAGAAAGCAGAAACAGGACCCCTTCCTGACACCTTACACCAAAATTAACTCCAGATGGATTAAAGACTTAAACATCAGACCTAATACCATAAAAACCTTAGAAGAAAATCTAGGCAAAACCATTCAGGACATAGGTGTAGGCAAGGACTTCATGACCAAAACGCCAAAAGCAATGGCAACAAAAGCCAAAATAGACAAATGGGACCTAATCAAACTCCACAGCTTCTGCACGGCAAAAGAAACAGTCAGTAGAGTGAATCGGCAACCAACAGAATGGGAAAAAATTTTTGCAGTCTACCCATCTGACAAGGGGCTGATATCCAGAATTTACAAAGAACTAAAGCAGATCTACAAGAAAAAAACAAACAAGCCCATTCAAAAATGGGCAAAGGATATGAACAGATACTTTACAAAAGAAGACATACAGGAGGCCAACAAACATATGAAAAAATGCTCATCATCACTGGTCATCAGAGAAATGCAAATCAAAACCACATTGAGATACCATCTCACACCAGTTAGAATGGCGATCATTAAAAAATCGGGAAACAACAGATGCTGGAGAGGATGTGGAGAAATAGGAACACTTTTACACTGTTGGTGGGAATGTAAATTAATTCAACCATTGTGGAAGACAGTGTGGCGATTCCTCAAGGACCTAAAAATAGAAATCCCATTTGACCCAGCAATCCCATTACTGGGTATATACCCAAAGGATTATAAATCATTCTACTACAAGGACACGTGCACACGAATGTTCATTGCAGCACTGTTTACAATAGCAAAGACCTGGAACCAACCCAAATGCCCAACGATGATAGACTGGATAGGGAAAATGTGGTACATATACACCATGGAATATTATGCAGCCATCAAAAACGATGCGTTCACGTCCTTTATAGGGACATGGATGAACCTGGAAACCATCATTCTCAGCAAACTGACACAAGAGCAGAAAATCAAACACCGTATATTCTCGCTCATAGGCGGGTGTTGAACAATGAGAACACATGGACACAGGGAGGGGAGCACTACACACTGGGGTCTGTTGGGGGGGAAATGGGGGAGGGGCGGGGGGTGGGGCGGTGGGAAGAGATAGCATGGGGAGAAATGACAGATACAGGTGAGGGGACGGAAGGCAGCAAAGCACACTGCCATGTGTGTACCTATGCAACAATCTTGCATGTTCATCACATGTACCCCAAAACCTAAAATGCAATAAAAAAAAAAAATAATAATAATAATAATAATAATAATAATAATAATTCACGAACTTTTTGGGTTTCAGGAAACCCCTTACCTCTTCAACATTATTGAGGACCTCAAAAAGCTTTTCTTAGGTGGGTTATATCTATTGATATAAATCATCTTAGCAATTAAACATGCGGATAATTTAAATCTTTCCTAATTAACTTTAAAACAAAAATTATAAATATGGGGCCAGGTCTGGAGGCTCATGCCTGTAATCCCTGCATTTTTAGGAGGTCAAGGCAGTTGGGTCACTTGAGCCCAGGAGTTTGAAACCAGCAAGGGCAATATGGCAAAACCCTATTTCTACAAAAAATACACAAATTAGCCGAGCCTGGTACCTCTAGCCTGTAGTCCCAACTATTTAGGAGGTTGATGTGGGAGGATCACTTGAGCCTCGGAAGTTGAGATTGCAGTGAGCGTGATCATGACACTCCCTCCAGGCTGGACAACAGAGCGAGACTCTGTTCAAAAAAAAAAAAAGTGTAACAACATATTTTTTTTACAAAAAAGAACTAAATTTTTTTACAATTAACAAAATAGAAGAATGGCATTGTTTTACATTTTTCTATCTAATGTAAAGTACTGGCTTAATTGTGACATCTGATTCACCTATCTACTTCTACATTCAAGAGTGAAAAAGATACATCATGTCTTAGTATCATTATGGAAATAGTTTTGACATCACAGACTCCCTATAAGGTCTTAGGGAACCCCGTGACTCCCCAGGCCATACTTTAAGACAGGCTGGCTATAAGTGACACTATTCAGAAGCTGAATCACTTGTAAATTCCTTTTGAATTTATATGCCCCCGACTCTTTTTTCATGAGACAGAGTCGCACTCTGTTGCCCAGGCTGGAGTGCAGTGGTGTGATCATGGCTCACTGCAGCCTTGAACTCCCAAACTCAAGTGAGCCTCCTGCCTCAGCCTCCTGAGTAGCTAGGACTACAGCCACACACCACTATACCCAGCTAAGTTTTTTATTTTTTGCAGAGATGGTGTCTCACTATGTTGCTCATGCTGGCCTTGAACTCCTGGGCTCAAGCATTCCTCCGGTCTTGGCGTCCCAAAGTCCTGAGATTACTGGTGTGCACCACCACACCCAAGCATGTGGCCCTGTTTTTACAGAACTCTTAGACTATCAGACACAATAATATTAAAATATTTAAGTTAGTTGAAAGCAGATTTAATGTATTCATGCTATAATCCCCTCTATTAGCACAGATAATTAAGTTGCTTATAGAAAATTAACACTATATTGTTAAAATTCAGTTTCTCATAAAACCAGTTTTGGTCATCAGCTTGCTGGTTCATAAAATAATGCACTTCTTTGAAGCACTCACCTTTGGGCTTTACTAGAACTAGGGGTTCAAAAATTACCCATTGGCTGAATAGAAAAGCAGAGAGGAGGCTGAGTGCGGTGGCTTATGCCTGTAATCCCAGCACTTTGGAAGGCCGAGGTGGACAGATCACGACGTCAAGAGATCAAGACCATCCTGGCCAACATGGTGAAATCCCATTTCTACTAAAAATACAAAAAGTAGCTGGGCTGGTGGCCCGCACGTGTAGTCCCAGCTACTTGGGAGGCTGAAACAGGAGAATCGCTAGAATCTGGGAGGTAGAGGTTGCAGTGAGCTGAGATCCTGCCACTGCACTCCAGCCTGGAAACAGAGCAAGATTCTGTCTCAAAAAAAAAAAAGAAAAAGAAAAGAAAAGAAAAAAAGAAAAAGAAAAGTAGAGATGATTCACGTATAAGACAAAGGATTGAGTCACATTCAAACTCTAAAAAATCTTTATAGGTTCTGAGTCTGGAAAAAACACCCTGCTACTTTTTAAGCAGCTCTGATTCTTATCTCACCACCTCTTTCTTTTGAAAGCACCCATTAAAAAGATCATCAGCTTCGCGAGGCAGTGGCTCATGCCTGTAATCCCGGCACTTTAGAAAGCCTAAGCGGGTGGATCACCAGGTCAAGAGATCAAGACCATCCTGGCCAACATGGTGAAATCCCATCTGTACTAAAAATACAAAAATTAGCTGGGCGTGGTGGCGCACCTGTAGTCCCAGCTACTCGGGAGGCTGAGGCAGGAGAATTGTTTGAACCCAGGAGCCGGAGGTTGCAGTAAGCCGAGATTGCACCACTGCACTTCAGCCTGGCGCCTGGCAAAGGAACAAGACTATCTCAATATATATATATATAATGTATATATAATATATATATAAATATATATAATATATATATATATAAAACATATATATTTCATCAGCTCTACTTTAAGAACACCAAAAAACCACTAAAAGGGAAACAAATGTGTAATACAATGAAAAAAAATAAGTAAAAAATGTAGATCATAGAAAAACTCTAAAACTGAGGATCTGTTCCTATCCCAAACTTGCCACATCTAATTGCCAATGTTGGAATTATGACCACAGAGGAATGGGATTAATTGGAACTTTTATATGCAAATGGATATTTATCTCTTAAAATTGTTACCCTGGAAAATAATAACTATTATTTTCTTGCTGCTACTATTTGCTAAAAAAAAAAAAAAAAGTTTTCAAAGTTTGTGGTACATAAACTCACAAGATAATGAGACTTCAAACCTACTTAATTCTTTTATTTTAAAATATAATTGAGGCCGGGCACGGTGGCTCATGCCTGTAACCCCACCACTTTGGGAGGCTAACATGGGCAGATCACTTGAGGTTAGGAGTTCTAGACCAGCCTGGCCAACATAGTAAAACCCTGTCTCTACTAAAAATACAAAAAAATAGCCTGGCTTGGTAGCACACACCTTGAATCCCAGCTACTCCAGTGGCTGCAGTGGGAGAATTGTTTGAACCCAGGAGGTGAGGGCTGCAGTAAGCCAAGATCATGCTACTGCACTTCTGCCTGGGCAACAGAGTAAGACTCTATCTATCTATCTATCTATCTATCTATCTATCTATCTATCTAACTATGTACATTTGAGACCAAAAAAGGAAAAGAGAATTGATTAATGTCACCAACTAATTAATGCCAATGTTGGAACCAGATTCAATTTTCTTGATGGAACAGTCAAACCAATTTATATTAAACTATTATGTTAAGATAGATCTCAAAGCAAGGTTTTACTAGAACTGATTATATAATTGATTACATAAAATCAGTTATATTTGGGGTAATATCTAATTCGACACAAGCAGAAGAGACATTCATTATAGTAAACTTGTGAAATTATTACTGCTTATGTATTTACTTTTATGAAAAAAATAGAACCTACCCAAAAATATGAATGGACCAACCAACAAGCAATTCACAGGGCCAGCTTTGGCCAATCTGTATCTGGACTAATTCGTCCAGTCCAAAGCACTGGGCTGAAATGAAGAATGATATGGGATGTGCTAGCATACTGCTCATTTTGCCTGAGAAGTGCAGTCACCAGTTGCTCCTGTTATTAGCATTTCTGGCTGAGCTTACCAGCTACAATAGTGCCATAAGCTTTCCTATGCTGCCACCTACTGGTTGTAGTGCACATAGCTTTGAATCCATCTTTTGTCTTCCTGTATTATTCCATGTGCTTGCGTCAAATGGTTAATTCAGATATTAGCCACTCAATTTATATTTAAACATCCAAATACTGAACATTTAAAGGTTGTTTATTTTAATGACTAAAGATAACTTACATCAACCAAAGCAAAAACCTATGAATCTGTTTTTGAAGTACCTCTTTTTGTCCTTAGAAAGTTAGCTTATACATTTTAAATTGTATCATTCCCTTTTAAAAATTGGTGCCCTCAAGGGGGTAGATACACTTCCATTCTTCATGTTTTAATGTAAGGCAAAATGCATTCCTCTCACTGCAATGAACAAAGCATTGGTGGATTGGGATCTATGGTCTAAGAGAACCTTTAGGAAAACTTATTTTAGAAATAAGGCATACCCCCAGGGAATGAGGTCTACTATGGCATTGAGCAGAAAAGGGCACTTTGTACCTTGGGATTAAGACTGGAGAAAAAGGAGTTTTAATATATACCTGCCATACTCCCCTCTGTTAGCATAAAGAAGCTAAGTGGTGTTTAAAAATAAAAACAATAGCACTTCATACATTCCAGGCACATCCCCAAGAACTTCACAATGTTCTCATGTGCTGCTCACAACAATCCTATGAGACAGATACTGACTTCACTCTACAGATGAACAAGAACAACAAGGCAGGGAGTTCATTGGCCAAGGCACCCAACTCCATAAGGGATGGAGCTGGTTGCACAGCCCAAGCTGTCAACCATTGCTGTGCCGCCTGGAAAGCGCTGCCTTAAGAGACCAAGGACAGGCAGGATTGTCAGGAGACAAGACAAAGCACCCTGGGTCAGTGTAATTGGTTTTAGTAAAAACAAATCACAGGTCAGGGTCCTAAGGAAGCATGACAGCAAATGTAATGTGGTATCCTGGATGGAATCCTGGAACAGAAAGGGAACATTAGGTGACAACTAAATAAATATGAATAAAGTATGGGCTTTGGTTGATGATCATATATTGATAGGTAATTAGCTCATCAGTTCTGACAAATGTACCATCCTAATGTGAGATATTAATCTTTTAAGCCTGCCTTTTGGAGAATGATTAACACTATGAAAAGTATCTGATTCCTAAAGGAGATAGGAGAGAGGTTCATATTTAGTCTGAGTTTGCATCAGTTTAAGGATGTTGATGTTGAACATGACCAGAGAAAGGAAACTATCAACTGGCGTAAAGTGTCCAAATACAGATACTTTATACTAGGAGGGAATATTATACATGCTATTTTTTCTGCTGAGACTTCTCTATAGCCCTTTCTCCTTTGTTCATAAAGATTCAAACATGCACCCAGACATGCACACGTACACACAAAACCATCTATTAACGGTTTATGTTAATTGAGATAACTACTCAAGGCATGCTTGCTATGTACTAAGCTCTGTGCCTTATCTCAGCTCAGTCCTCTTAATCCTGCAGAAGAGGTCCACCATTCCCCTCCTATAGGATCGTATGGAAAGTGTTGAAGCCAGGTTTGACATGAGGCAGTCTGACTACGCAGGCAATTCACAGCAACCCACTCTTAACCTGCTATGCCAAACCACGCCTTGGTCCTAAGTGAATGCCAACCCAATCAAGAAACAGGTGGACAATTTAATGAATTTAAAAGATCGCATCCTTCACGGAGGACAAAGAAAGTAACTGCCAAATTAGCATGGCAAGTCGCGATTTAAGATAGCAGGTATGCAGGAAACTGAGCATGTTCCAAATAAGCTCAGATTTAGGAGCACAGGAAGATGATTATTTTAATTTCTAAAGCAAATATCAGTACTCTGGGAGGCCAAGGCGAGAAGATCACTTGAGGCCAGGAGTTTGAGAACAGCCTGGGCAACACAGCGAGAACTTGTCTCTACAAAAGTAAATTAAAAAACTGGCCAGACATGGTGGTGCATCCCTGTAGTCCTAGGTACTTAGGAGGCTGAGGTGGGAGGATTGTTGAGCCCAGGAATTTGAGGTCACAGTACACTGTGATCATGCCACTGCACTCCAGTCTTTATCAGCAGCATGAAAATACACTAATACAGGTCCATAGTCAAGTCCTGGTTTCCCCAGTGATTAGCAATGAGAACATGGGCATGTAACCTAGTCTCTGTGCACTTCTTTAGTGAAACCAAAATTTCTCTGCACCTCTGGGGTGGCAATCACCCACATACATGACCTATTGCATAACCTTCCATGGGGTGGCACACTATGTTATGTTGGATTTTGAGAGCATTTAAATAAATATGCTTCTCATACATGAAGTATGAAGTCTTCCAGCTATGTTTAGTGGTATAATTTTCATTCAGAGGCCAAAAACAATCTTTGTACCAGCGCTTATATCCAGGAAGGAGTCCTTTGTTTCTTTCCCCTAAGTCAACCTTCAAGATGATTGTATAGAAGTCATGCACCAAGTTAGAATTTAAAATTTAAAGGCAGGAGAAATCACCTGAATCACTGTGTATTTAGTTTTTACATTAATAGGATGTCAACATAAGTGATCACTTTCTTTTAAGAAACCAAGATGTCCTTCATGTAAAAGTTGGGGCCAGACGTGGTGTCTCACATCTGTAATCCCAGCACTTTGGGAGGCTGAGGTGGGCCTCCCACTTGAGGTCAGGAGTTCAAGACCCAGTCTGGCCAACACTGTAAAACCCTGTTTCTACTAAAAACACACACAAAAAAATTAGCCAGTCATGGTGGTGGGCACCTGTAATCCCAGCTACTCGGGAGGCTGAGGCAGAATCGCTTGAACCTGGGAGGCAGAGTTTGCAATGAGCTGAGATCACACCAGTGCACTCCAGCCTAGGTGACAGTGAGACACCATCTCAAAAAAAAAAAGTTGGAATCGGGGCAGGTGCGGTGGCTCATGCCTGTAATCCTAGAACTTTGGGAGGCTGAGGCAGGTGGATCACTTGAGCTCATGAGTTCAAGACAGGGCAACATGGCAAAGCCTCGTCTCTACTAAAAATACAGTTAGGTTGGGTGCAGTGGCTCAAACCTATAATCCCAGCACTTTGGGAGGCTGAGGCAGGCAGATTTCGAGGTCAAGAAATTGAGACCATCCTAGGCAAAATGGTGAAACCCTGTCTCAACTAAAAATACAAAAAAATTAGCTGGGCTCGGTGGCATGCACCTGTGGTCCCAGCCACCTGGGAGGCTAAGGCAGGAGAATCGCTTGAACCTGGGAGGTGAAGATTGTAGTGAGCTGAGATCGGGCCACTGCACTCCAGCCTGGCAACACAGTGAACTCAAGAAAAAAAAAATTAGCTGGGCATAGTGGCATGCACCTATAGTCCCAGCTACTTGCGGGGGTTGAAGTGGGAGAATCACTTGAGCCCAGGAGTTGGAGGCTGCAGTGAGCCAAGACTGCATCACTGCACTCCAATGCGGGGTGAGGGGTGGGGTGACAGAGTGAGATCCTGTTGCAAAAAAAAAAAAAAAAAAAAAAAAAAAATGGTGGAATCAGGAGTATCACCACCGTAATCAGGGATAAGATAACTGAGTAAGTCAGCTGAGACCCAAGTTACCTGGATTCCTGGCCCCAGAGAGGGTAGAGCCCTCCTGTGCGGATCACAGTAAAGGCAGGAAGCATCGGGTTTCTTCCCGGCTTCCCTCACTTTGTGTAACTGGAAGTGAACTGTTAAATTCAAGAGTCCATGGTTGAGAACAGACACTCTCATTTAATCTTTAATGAAAGCCTATAAATTACATATAAGTGTATCCTTATCTATAAAATAAGGGCATGTTGATCTATAAAGTAAGGTTTAACACCAAATGCCAAAGACAAAAAAATTTCTAGGCAGTAAGGAATTGCTAAGAGAAACAAAAAATGTTACACTGATTGGGGTGTGTCAAAGCAACATAGGAGCCAACTGACAGAGCTCCCCATAACTAAAGCTGGAACAATGTGGGCAACAAGTAGTACTGGATTGTAACATAAATCCAAAGTGTGAGTTCATACTAACAAAAATGGTTAAATAGGAAAAAAGACAAATCTCCCTTCCAAATGAATTCCAAATAATTCATATAGATACTTGGTCCTCAAGGAGACGGAACATATACCTCTGCCCCTTACGTGTGGACTCTGCATGGTGACTTCCAATGAGTACAGCATGGAAAAGGCAGGGGGAGTGAGTTTACAGTGAAGTCTTTCAAACACCTCAGCCAGATAACAGAGGTCAGAACCAGTGATAAATTACGCTTATGTACTCTTTAGGATATAATGAAAACAGCACTTTGCCTCTGTGGTCATCCTCCCCAAAACTTATAACTCTAATCAGAAAAAGCATTAGATAAATCCCAATAGAGGGGGACCTTACAAAATACTTGATGGTACTCCTCAAATTTGTCAAGGTCCTCAAAGAACGAAAGAAGTCTGAGAAACTGACACTGCCCAAAGCAGCCTGGTAAGACACGGCAACTAAGGTAATGTGGGATCCTGGATGGGATCCTGAAACAGAAAAAGGGTATTAGGTAAACAGCCAGATCTAAACAAGCTATGGACTTAATAGCAATGTATCAATAGGTTAATAATGGTGATGGTTAATACTGAGTGTCTTGATTGGACTGAAGGATGCAAAGTATTGTTTCTGAGAGTGTCTGTAAGGGAAATGCTAAAGGAGATTAACACTCGAGTCAGTGGACTGGAAAAGGCAGACACACCCTCAATCCGGGGGAGACACCATCTAATCAGCAGCCAGTGCAGCCAGAATAAAAGCAGGCAGAAGAACATGGTAAGACTAGACTGGCTGAGTCTTCCGGCCTCCATCTTTCTCCTGTGCTGGATGCTTCCTCCCCTCCAACATCAGACTCCAGCTTTGGGACTCTCGGACCTTTCACTACAGAGTGAAGGCTACAGTGTTGGTTTCCCTGCTTTTGAGGTTTTGACTCAGACTGGCTTCCTTGATCCTCAGCTTGCAGAGAGCCTACTGTGGGACTTCACCTTGTGATTGTGTGAGTCAATATTTCTTAATAAACCCCCCTACATACACATCTATTAGTTCTGTCCCTCTAGAGAACCCTGAATAATAATAATAAAAGAAACTGGGTATGGGGTTAATGAGATGTCTACAATGTCTTCAATATTTTTTAAGTCTAAAATTGTTCCACAAAATTTGCCTATTTAAAAATTTTAAAAAATTAGTTTCTATAGGTATACACAGGGAATATAAATGCAAAAAATCCAGACACACACCAAACCAATATGTTTATGGTAATTTTCTTAGCAGCACTGTATGGAGTTACTGATAATGGAAGACAGTCATATATTACTACCAAAATAATCTGGTACATTAGGGGGAGGGTAAAAGAAAATTAGAACCAGTTGTGGCTATCTCTGATCAGCAGAAAAGTTTTATTCCTTTTGAGGACAAACAATTAAACCACATCCAAGGTCTTAACTTACAAACATAAACCAAAGTAGCCATTGAAAGCATTAGATATTGGGTACAAGACATACACTGGGGAGAATGCTTCGCCATCTGAAGCTCACACCACACTGGCCCAGTGGACAGCTGTGCACTCTGCTCGTGCTTGGGTGTGGCTGAGGGGAAGGCATGTCTGCAGGATGGAAGGAGGACAGCTGTGTTTCACAAGTACTAAAGCATTTTAGACTGCATGGGGAGGTATATATTTTCACGTTGAAGGGAAGAGGGGAAAACAGCAAAGTCCCTCCCACAAAGCATTAGGCTGCCTTGCAGAGAGCCACGGCAGAGAAGCGGACCTCTCCTTGCTCACGCTCGGTGAATTCTCTGCAGACCTTGGCAGCATCCTAGAAAGGAGAAATGTCATTAACATCCAAACAGCAAGAGCTCAAAATGAAAGTCACATAGGGAAAAGGAACTCCAAGGTCTATTAATGCTCAAAGTTCACCCTCATCAACTTTAATTCCATCATTAATTTGAAAACCAGACTTAAAGCAAAAAATCAGGTGATGGGAAGACAGGGTCACATCATGAATTTACTTCTTTCTCACTTCCACAAATGGTTTGCTTCTCTCACCTTGTACCTGGTTTTGGAAAAGTTAAAAAAAAAAACAAAAAACTATTCATGTTATTTTCCTCAAATATAAAGATTGGAAATTTATCTTTCCTCCATAAGATGGCATGAGAGAGAAGCTGTAACTCAGAAATTTCCCAAGAGTGAAGACAATTGTCTTCTAAATATTTTAAAAAACAGCCTTAAAATTTACCTCGTATTCCAGGTACAGACAAGCAATGGAACTGTAGAGATTTATGAAGTGACATGTGCTACTAAAATATAGATGACAAAGACTAGTAGGAGAAAGTTAATCCCAGTGTTACTGAATTATAGGATATAATAGTTTTGGGATCAAAAATATCAACTACTCTGTTCACTCTGTAAATATGCCCAATGGAAAGATAGCTCTGTAAACCATAATACAAGACCTTGAAGGAAAAAGGGAATACTCTATGATACATAACAGTAATGAAACATCACCCCTAAAATTTAGAAATCACCAACTTAATGAGTTCAGACCAGACACGGCTCCAGCCTGCAATCCCAGCACTTCGGGAGGCTGAGGCAGGGAATGGCTTGAGCTCAGGAGTTTAGACCAGGCTGGTCTCAAACATCTTTACTACAAATTTTAAAATTAGCTGGACATGGTGGTGTGCACTTATAGTCCTGGCTGCTCAGACAACTGAGGTGGGAGAATTGCGTGAGCAAGGAGTTCAAGGCTATAGCAAGCCACGATTGCACTACTGCACTCCAGCCTGAGAAACAGGAGACGCTTTCTCCAAAAAAAAAAAAACCTATCTGGATTGACATCAGTATTTTATCCTCTACCAGGTTTTTTAATATATCGATATTCCAGACCTGTCTTCCCTGAATTGACTTTTAAGACATACAATATTGATTTCACTATTAAAGGTGTACCTTTAAGGAGAATAACCATCTTCTACAGAGCTACCGTGCAGAGACCTAATTCATTCAAGTTTAGGATATTTGGGTTAAGTGCATGTATCTTCTTACCAGTTCAATAATTTAGTGCAAAGTTTAGGCAACCTAAAACATCTTTAACATATAGAACCAGCCTTACTTAGGGTAAGAATTTTAACTAAAATGCTGGTTTACTTTAGAAACTCTCTTAATTTTAAATGAAATTCTAATTAGAATAGTTAAAAAAAGTTTTGGCTGGGTCCTGTGGCTCATGCCTATAATCGCAGCACTCTCAGAGGCCAAGGCAGGAAAATCACTTGAGCCCAAGAGTTAAAGACCAGCCTGGGCAACACAGTGAGTCCCTCCCCACCTCATCTCCATAAAAAAAAAAAATTAAAAACATTTGACCTTCCCCACACCTTATAAATTCTACTCGTATAACACTTGTAAGTGTTCTAATGTGGGGCACATTTTTATATTAATGCAGTGCTAGATGAGTTAGCATGTACCTTAAAAGCTTTACTAGAAGGACCAGGATCTTTCTTCCAAATGAATCAAAGACCAGAAATTCTGCCTCTGTTTTCTTATTCTCACCAAGCAAATTCTGACTCTCTCATGCAACCCCTCCATACCATCCTACCTCTCCAGGTTTATTCTTCATTCCATATTACTATTCCCACATACCTCTTGAATACCAAGAATTAGCTTTAACTGATCTCAGGTGTGTCTGACAGCTGAGAGAACTCAACGCTCCCTATTACAGTGGCATAATGTGGTCCACTAGCATCTTGGGGCTGGCAGGTCTGTGAGTTTCCAAAGAGAGGTCTTTTCTAAAGAAAGGTTGTATTGGTATTATACAGTGGCTAAGAGCACAGACTCTAGATGCAGGCTAACTTTTATTTTGCTTTTCTTTCTTCTGAGTCTTGCTCTGTTGCCCCGATTGGAATATAGTGGTGAGATCTCAGCTCACTGCAACCTCCACCTTCCCAAGTTAAAGTGATTCTTGTACCTAAGCCTCCTGAGCAGCTGGGACTGCAGGTACACACCACTATGCCAGGCTAATTTTTGTATTTTTAGTAGAGACGGGGTTTCACCATTTTGCCCAGGCTGGTCTTGAACTCCTGAGCTCAAGCAATCCTCCCGCCTTGGCCTCCCAAAGCGCTGGGATTGTAGGTGTGAGCCACTGCACCTAGCCAGACCATCTAGGTTTGAACCATAGTTTGCCATGTAAGTCACTGATCTCAGGCCTTAAACTCCTTGCACCTGGGTTTTCTTGGCTCTGAAATGGGGATAATACCTACCTCATTGTGTCATTAAAAGATTTCTACAAAAGATATATATCACCTAGAAGAGCACCTAGGTACAGGGAAGGGGTCAGAAAACTGCAGCCTGTGGGCCCAACCCAGCCTGTGCTGGTGGAGAACAGCTACATACATTCATTTAGAGAGTTACTATGGGCTGCTGAGCCATATGCCATGCAAGGACTAAAATATTCTGTTTGGTTCTTTATAAAAATGCTTGCTGAGTCCTGGTCTGCACGCAGCAAGTTCTTCAAAGATCTGATACTATTACTACTACAAATGAAATATAGGTATATCTTAACAGCATTTTGTATATTTTTTTCTTCAAGCACAGCAAGCTAGGAACAGCATTTTTGTATTGTATCATAATTAAGCAATTTTCCTTTACAATAGCAAACTGATTCAACTCTAGAGACTCATTTTCGGGTGAAGAGGCCTAGAATAGTACACCAACCTTTGGCTAGAATCAGGTTTCTGTCCAGGATGGTTATAGAGTGATCCTGGATGTTAACAGTTTTTGTCAGGTGCATTTTAAATCTGCTTCTCTTGTTCTTGTAACCATAAACCATGTGGGAAGGAAAAACTCCTAACTTTAACCACCTAACTAGAATCTATAGTACACTACTTCCAAGACTGACCCAAATCCCGCCGTCTTAGAGGGATTATGAAAGCCTGCTGTTCCGTGAGCCTTTGGCTATGATGTAATCTGCCACGAGGACAATGGTCACCTTAATCCCACCAGGAAGCAAAGCAACAGCTTTCAGGCTAATTCTAACTGTGAACTAAAGACAGCACATGAAACAGATTACTCAGGGCTTCTATGAAGCCCTGTCTAAAACCACTTGCAATAAAATAAGGTAGATAGAATTACTAAGATGATCTTTTAGCCCTAAAGACTGCTATTAACCCAGACAATTGATGCTGGCTGTCCTGGAAGATTGTTAGCACTTTCGAATAGAAAATTTGGCCAAAGAAATGTGGGGCCCATTAGGAAGAGATGCATTCCAAAGATGACCTGCAGCAGGGTGTCCTCTGAACTGGTGCCATGGTTCACCGGAAAAGGCATTCGTCCATCTGTAACAAAGAAGCCAGGCATGTCAGTTTTCTCTGCATGTGTTTTGGCTACCATGCTTACCCAGCCAAGAGTTTTAGATTCATCCAAAAACCCCACTGCCAAACCCATAAAAGGAAGCCTGGTTATGAAGCAACAGGCTGCAAATAAGGTTCAAGTGTTCCTAGACATCCATCCCAAGCAATTCTAATCTACAATTAACAGGATCACACAAGCTCAAGTCAGCTACCACAATAGAGGAGCCTGTGCCCCCAACTCTTGCAAAGGGCCACAGAGCCAAAATCAGATGCAGTCTCTGGGGTACAGGAAAGGTGGAGGCAAGAAAAGGAGACACCTGAGATTTCATCTGCCCTCCAATGATTGTAGATTGCCCTCACTATTCCTTTGCCTTTGTAAACCTGTAGGTGGTACCTTGGCTTAAGACAACGCAGTTGCAAGTGTTTCTCCATTAATACAAAAGGATGAATCATACAAGGTGGGTCATCTTTCTTGATGCCATAAATCAGTTAACAGAAATTACTCCAGGCTGGGCGCGGTGGCTCAAGCCTGTAATCCCAGCACTTTGGGAGGCCGAGGTGGGTGGATCACGAGGTCAAGAGATCGAGACCATCCTGGTCAACATGGTGAAACCCCGTCTCTACTAAAAATACAATAATTAGCTGGGCATGGTGGCACGTGCCTGTAATCCCAGCTACTCGGGAGGCTGAGGCAGGAGAATTGCCTGAACCCAGGAGGCGGAGGTTGCAGTGAGCCGAGACTGCGCCATTGCACTCCAACCTGGGTAACAAGACCGAAACTCTGTCTCAAAATAAATAAATAAATAAATAAAAAATAAATTACTCCAACATATCCGATTCTTTTTAAACAAGTAAGGTCATATTCAGGCACTGATCCTTTTTCAGAGAATTCTTTGCCCAGAAAGGACACTAGGGGATGCTACAGATGAGAAAATCTGATCACATATACCTTGACCTGGCACTGATCTGATCTATTCTCTTCAACAGTTTCTGACTAAAGCCACTGATCAGGTATTACAGCCACTGATTAGGTCAGTTGCCTGAGGAAGTTGCTCTGGGGCTAATAAGGGGTTAAGTGCCCTCATGAGAATACTTTTTTATTGTGGCTTTATAAACAATGATATGCCAAGGGCCATAAAGTCACACAACAATGTATCAAGAGAAATTCAGTCTGAAAGAATGCATGAAACTACATTGGGTTCCAAAAATGGAGTGAAACATACCAAGTTCATAGAGGTGGCCATCCACGTTGTTAAACAGAATAAAATGGAAATTCACTTTGTCATCTACCTAAAGAAAGTCAAGAAATTGTTTTGAAAATGAGTGTAAGCTGAGTTATTTAAAACATTATCTTGCAATTGAAGCAAAATACACTTGGACTTGCTTTTATTTTTAAAAATTGTAACTAATATTTATGTATGTCCTATATTAGGCCTTATTCTAAGCTCATTAGGAAATACACTGTAACTCTCAGACAACTCTATGAGGATACTACAACAGGCTTTTTACTGAGGAGAAAATTGAGGCTTAGAGAGGATAAGTATATTTCAACCAAGGTCAAGACTAGAAAATGGTACAACCAGCTGTAGTTATAAAGACACAGATCTGGCTGGGCATGGTGGCTCATGCCTGTAATCCCAGCACTTTGAGAGGCCAAGGCAGGCAGATCATTTGAGCTCAAAGAGTTCAGGACCAGCCTGGACAACACGGTGAAATGCCATCTCTACAAAAAATACAACAATTAGCAGGTGTGGTGGTGTGCACTTGTAATCCCAGCTACTCGGGAGGCTGAGGTGGGAGAATCGCTGCTGTGAGCCAATATTGCACCACTGTACTCCAGCCCGGGCAGTAGAGCCTGACCTTGTCAAAAATATAAAAGATTAAAAAAATAAAAAGGATACTGAGATCTGACTTAAATTTAGCAGTTGACTCAGAGGCTCTGATCAGATTATGGTATATTCAAGCCTTCTAGAAATTGTCCTATGTGGTGTATTTCATTCTCCCCAAGAGCCTATGATATTATTTGAAATGCTTAGTATGTAGGAGAGGTGTACACTCTCTTAAGACTTATTTGGGGTTTTTTTTTTTTTGAGACAGGGTCACCCAGGCTGAAGTGCAGCAGCACAATCTCAGCTCACTGCAACCTCTGCTTCCAGGGCTCAAGCAATTCTCCCACCTCAGCCTCCTGAGTAGGTGGGACTACAGATGTGTGCCACCACACCTGGCTACATTTACCACGTTGGCCAGGCTGGTCCCAAACTCCTGGGCGTAACTGATTCGCCCTCCTCAGCCTCAAAGATTGTTGGGATTACAGGCAGGAGCCACTATCCCTGGCCTATAAGATTCATTTGGATCTAAACAAAATATTGTCAATTTTAATTTACTCAAGATTATTTCAATGACTAATACAATTTCTGAAGAGGCTTTTATATGAACAGGTCTAGTCAAAGCATTATTTGGGTAAAACTTCTGGTGTCATTTGGCCTTGGGTGGGTAACATTTGCTATGTTCCAGTAAGAGATTCCTGCACAATTTGAGTGGAAACACAGATGGCACCCAGGCAGCCTGGCTCCGATTTGTATCTGCATTTACCCGACATTGGCCTTCCTGTGCCACGGCATCATGGGCTGCCTGTATGGCCTGTGGAAAAAAGAAGATAATTACCACAAAAATCTCTAGAGTTATTTAAAGGCAATGCTCTGAAAGTTCTCTTACCTCATTCTTTTCAAAGCATTTTGCTCTGTCTTCGGGGGACATTTTCTCTGTTTCAGAAAGAAACTGTTTCAGGACTGATCCATCCTCTTCAAAAACAACAACAAAAAATCCATGTGTTAGTATAGATAAAATAGTACAAATGGGTACATATTTATTATTGACTTAAGCCTTTGCTGATCATGTTGAGCTACCTGAATCTTTAATACTGCCTAACATCTATCACATACATGAAGCTATTACCATGTTCTAATCTAAAATGGTTCCCAAACCAAGATTATTATTTCGGGGTAGAAAATTCAACCTCAGTTATTAAGACAGAAAATAAACATCTTGAATAGAAATGTGAAGAAACAGTCCAGCATAGAGACATCTGACTGGCTAACTACTGGCATAAGCATTTTGTTACTGCTCAGTGTGGATAAGCCCAAGAGACATTAATTACAAAGTGACAGCAAGAACAACTTATATTTCAAAAGACCTCAATTTAAACTTTCAGCTCTAAACTTAAATTTGTTAAATGGGATCATTTCAAAATTTGGAAGTGCCAGGAATCCTTTCTGAGAAGGATTATGAGTCAGATTAAGCGTTTGACACCATTGTTATAAAATGGTTTCAAAAGGTACAGCATCTCTGACCTTGGGAACACATCTGTTTCTGAACTACATGTTTCAAGTTCAAGCACAGGATGACTGGCCTCAAAACCCACACCTACCAAATCCCAGTTTATCTTGATTATTGGCCACTGCGTGTATAAGTCCAATTGTGCCACAGGAGTTCCCAATGGTCTGCTTCATGAAATATACTTTAGGACTAACTTCTTGTCCCTTCAGCTCTTCAATCTGTTTTTTCCTGAAGTTCTCATGCTGTAAATGTAAAAAGCATTTTGACATCTCAGAATGAAAATGCAAAGAACAGATGGCTGCACAGTGAGTTCCACCACCTAAATGGAAACACCAGTGGGATGTGTGACCGGGAGCCTTGGTTCTAGATGCTGGCTGACTCCCAGAGAAGAGCCCGTCTGTCTGCCTCCCACACCCACGTCAGCCAGTGGGGCTCTGAGAGATTCGGAGACTCCGCCCCAGTGCTGCAGTGCAGTGACTGCATTGGGTACTCCCCAAGGCTGTCTAGCCACCACTGCAACCTTTCAGCCCGAAACAGTGTCATCAAGTCTGAAAACAAAGAAACTGGTTCATTATTTTCTAACACTTAACAACTGTATTTCGCACAGGCATCCTAATCAAGTTTCAGTCAACTGAATACCCAACAAGAGCACCAACTGGTTTACATTTCACTATTCTTTAAAGTTCTACTTCTATTTGGCCGAAGCATACTTCGCTTCAAAAACAAAAACAAGCCTTAACTGTTGAAAAGAGCAAGTGAAAGACGTTAACTATTCCCTCTCCCTTTTTTTTAAGGAAGGAAAGACAACTGGTCCAGGGTATTGGGCTGTGATTTTACAAGAGGAAGATGTGACACTAGCTTGTTCTTGCCAGCTAAACAGTTTACTTTGAGAACAGATTGGCAATTTGAGGAGGAGGAGGACAGAAATTGGTAAATGAATGGGACTAGGAAATGGATTTCCTCAAAGCATCTGCTGGCTTTTTGTACAGTTATTTAGTGAGCTTGTCTGGACTTTTCACTAACTAGTTTTAAAAACCTTAGAAGTTATGACTTCTTGAGCCAGGATCAGTGGCTTGTACCTATAATCCCAGCTACTAGGGAAGCTGAGGCAGGAGGATCACTTGAGCTCAGGAGTTTGAGACTTTGTCTCTAAAAAAATAAAAATAAACAAATTAGGACTTCTCAGTTAAAAAGCAGGGTGCTAACGCTAAACAAACACTGACTTCCCATAACAAGCAAAACCAGACAGACCATCAGAAACATATTTCCAGTTCTAGTAGCTTTGCATTACCGCACACAAACTGAAGTTTACGCCTGCTCGCTGATACTAACAGAAAAATAAGATCTCTTACCCCAGAAGAGCAACTTAAACTCCCACTGGCAGAACTTTTTCCCTTCTATCCTCAATTTAGTATTCACTGACCAGTAAGAGTTTTTTTATTTTTTTCATTTTCTAGGCTAATTAGATGAAATGTTAAAATGGGGCAGGAGAATTGCTTGAACCTGGGAGGTAGAGGTTGCAGTGAGCCACAATCATACAACTGCACTCCAGCCCTGCCAGAGTTAAGACTTCGTTTCAAAAAGAAAAAAAAAATACTGCCTCCAGGCATCCTTTAAGACTGCTTGAGCTCTTCCATGGAAATCATTTTGTAAATAGTTTACTAGCACTTAACGTTTCAGAAGTGGTCCACGTAGGATGTCATAACATTCTCTTAGTCAAAAATTAAATGCCTTCCAAATTAGTATCTTTAGGAGTCAACCTATAAAACCTCAACTTTTCTTTAAATTGGCTTCACTGTTTTGTCCAGTAGCCATGCTGTGTAGCAGAATAGGCATTCGATAAATCAGATGGGTTGAATTGAAGCTAAAGGACAAAGTATCGAGCTCTTTCAAACAGCACAAACTAGAATGTTCTCTAACAAGATCCTGCAAAAGGCGAACAGTCAGCTTTTAAAGGCAAACGAGCTGCAGCACTGCCTCCCAGAGGCCTTGCCTCCAAATGCTGCTCAAAACCTCCGAGTCATCATGGTTGCTCTAATAAAAAAGCTCTGTGCTATGCTAAACTCGAGACAGGAGACTGTTTTGGTTAACCAGGAAGCTAATTTGACTTCCAACGGTTTGACAGCTCCCTTTTCGCCCAAGTAAAAAAAGACTTCAGCAATAAAAATATGTTTGTGAGATCATCTTAGCTGTAATATGTGTTTTTACCCATAATACTTAGCTCATTTACTAGGAGGAAGGCTTGGAACGTCCCATAGGACTTGATTATGGCTGGCGATGCTTCTAGAACATTTAGCCTCGGGACCGTGCTTCAGTTAACCTCACTCTTTAGAGTGATGCTCAAGTTTTGCTAAAGCTAATTTCAGCCACTCCCACATCAGCGGTCAAGTGACAGCAATAGAAGATAGACAATGCCATGCTAATTACTGGGATTCCACAAATCACAAGACAGCAAATATTCCACCTATACTTTAAAAAAAACATCTGACGCTGTCTTTGAGATACATCTATCCATGTACACGTGTAGGAGGAAAACCATTTAAAGAGAAATGAAGAGGTGCTTTCAAAAATGAGCTAATCATGCACTATTTCATTTCGCTACAAGGTCAGACTGAAGAGGAAGGAGGTTCCCGCACAGAAACCATACACAAATGATTAAGCTTTAAGAAATATATTCAGGAGGCTAAACCCAAATATGCAAGTGGTGGGAGTTAAGAGGTGAGAAGAAACCCCTAAGACCATCAGAAACCCAGGCAATGGAGGCGGAGAATTGGCGAACCTAAATCGCTTCCCTGCGATTTAGGCCAGCCCTTCCCCCTCCGGTTTACAGCTAGGTGGGAGCCTGAGAAGCAAACAATGAGTTGACAGGTTACAGTCCTTAAAGGGAACCAGAGGCCATTCCCCGGAACTGGAGGCTCGAAAAAGCCCAAGTTCGAGGGAACTCAGGAGTAGGATGACTTATTTCCCTGGATAACAGGAACGATGGAACTGAGATGCTGCCTCGCTTCCAAATTTAAGGCAATTGTGAACGTATGGATGAGAAGGCAATAAGCACCGCTGGAACAGGAGCCCAGGGAATAGGCACCACGAAAATGCAGGCTCCTCCCTTCCTCGGTGGCGGGCCCCGCATCACCTACAGGGAAAGGGGCGGGGAGGGGTAGCCCCCGCCGCCTCAAGCTGGGGAGCGGCGTGCACCGCCCGGGGCCAGCGCGACCCGGGGCCCACGCCCTACCTGGGCCGTGAGGGGAAACAGCAGCAGCAGCGCGCAGGCAGGCGCTGGCACCGAGCCCAGAGACTCCTCCTCCAGCCCCAGCACGTCCACGAAGCGCCACTGACCGGCGACCCCCAGGCGGGACAGCACCTGCAGAGAGGAGACAAGACAGCCAGGCGCAAGGGGACACGCGGGTCGCGGGCACCTAACAGGGGGCAGGGGGCGGGGCCAGCAGGCGCGCGCCCTCCGCGCCCACACCCGAGCCTAGGAGGAGCCCCAGTCCTGCCCTGCTACTCCCACCCGGGCCGGCGCAATGACACAGCACAAAGCGCGGCCCACACGTGGCGCCCGCGAAGCCCGTGCATCTTAGTCCGTGCTGCCCGCGCCACGCCCTCAAGAGCTCCGCCCCGCGCTCGCTCGCCACCGGGCGCAGCCCCTCCATCTCCCCGAGACCGGTTTCGCAGTCACCCCTCTAAATGCAGGGGCGCGGGGAGGGCGCCCGGCCCACGCCCCAGCCAGGCCGCCTCCAGCGCGCTCAGCGGGCGGCTAATTCCCTGCCAGCACCAGGAGCCGGTGGGCGCCCCCGCCATGGCGTTCCCGCGGGAGGGGGCCAGAGACGGCGCGAGACACCACTCACTTTGTTCAGCATCTGAAAGGCAAATGCAAAGAAAAAAGCAAAACCAAACCAGTCAGCGACTCGGCTCCCTCACCGTCGGCCTCGCGCTCTCTGGGCAGCGGTGCACCTGGTGCTCACCTCAGGGTTGATCTCCATCGGCTTGAGCTGCATCTTCGCGGAACGCCAGTCAGTAGCAACCAGGAGAAGACGAAAAACAGCTAGCGGAGCCGCCCAGGTCGCCGCTTTAAAGCGCCGGCCAGACGCACTGTGAGGCCTGCGCAGGGGGAGCAGGGGCAGAACCAAGCGAGGGGGAAACGGCCGATCGCGGCCAGATGGGTACAAACCCCCCCGTGCGCAGCGCGTAGTGGCACGACCGGGCCCCCAAACCTCGCAGTCTCTCTCGCCGGTGAGATAATCTGGTGGTTGTGGAGACGGGATTTGTTGGTGGGTGTTCCTTGAGTGTATGGAGCAGTCCTTTTGACGGAGTCTTTAATTTGGGGCGAAGTTTCTGGAAACCCAGCCTTTCTACCATCCCAATAACTCTAAAGCTCGGGTTTCTGAAGCATTTAAGAAAAAGCACAAATTCAACAGGTATATATTTAATATGAATGTAAATGTATGATCCCCCCCCAAAAAAAATAGCAGTTTTGCATTTAACCTTAGACAATTTCTCTTTCCTGTTAAATCAAACCGATACCGAGGTTCTTTTTTAAGTGACTGCCTAGAATAAAACAGAATCTGGTAGATAACAGCTATTGCAGTAGGAATGCTGATGTAATGTGACTCCCGGGGAAGACATGGTTGGTCCTGGGAAAGAAGTAGAAAGCTGGGGGATGTGAGGGTAAGGCAAGACACAGAGAAAGAAGGCAGGCGGTCGGAGACTTTAGAAAACAGATCCAGGGAAAAGATGGGTGTGCTTTTGAGCGAGAGACTGTAAAAGGAAAAGCATTTTTAAAAGAAAGGGAAGCTTTGAAAAATAAAATTTCTGAGTTCACCGCAGAATACTCCCAATGAAGAAGAAAAGAAATGGCAACCAAAGAAACCGCTGTTCTCTAGTGATCTCAGGTTGGGGTTTTCCCACCAACACATTCAAAAGATGGAGAGAGAAAGCATGTGCTGAAGAAGGAATTCTAAAAGGGACCAAAATATGTAAGAATTGTGTCAGGAAAGCTAAGTTGCAGAGTAAAGTGGGCTTGCAGGAATACTTGGGTAGTGAAGGAAGCAAGATGGTTGAGTTTTTGTTTTGTTTTGGTTTGGTTTTTTTGAGACGAAACCTCACTCTGTCACCCAAGCTGGAGTGCAGTGGCGCGATCTCGGCTCACTGCAACCTCCGAAAAGTTGAGTATTAAAAAAACAAAACAAACAAACAAAAAAACCTCCGAACGAAATAATGATGATGGTGAAAGAACAGACCTTCCACTCAGGAAATTGAGGTTAACAGATGATAGAGGAAAGGGAGGGAATCAACATTTTTTGAGTTATTGTTTCTGGGGATCCTTTGCATGTGCTGTCTCATTTAAACCTTATAGGAGCCCATGAAGAAATCCATATTAGTGCAGTTCTACAGATCAGAATCCCAGGCTTAGAGAAGTTAATTTGCTTAAGATCATAATTGAAAAGTAAAATTGAGAAGTAAACCCTGCTAAACTGGGCTGTAAGGGTGCATCCTTTATCTAAGATTCCAAAACATTCTATTTTCTTTCCATTTTGCCATTAGCAAATACCCTTCACACGTAAAATGAGAGAGAGAAAAACATTAGTAAGAAGAGCTTAATGGGTGAACCTAGTGGTATGTGAATTTTCCCTCAATAAGGTTGTTAAAGAAAAAAAGAGGTGAAGGTCAAGACAGGTGAATAGGTTATATTGAACGAGTTCTTGCCTTTAGACAAAGACAAATTACATTTCCAACTTACTTCATTTATTCATTCACTCAACAAATATTGATTAAGAACCTACTATGTACTGGGTGCAGAGCTTGAAAAGTTTGGAATCAGGGATACAAAGGTGAACAGGATAAACATGGAAATTTCCCTCATGCAGTTTTTATCAATCATAAGAGTTGTATAAAAGGGAGCAGAGATCAGGAGCACCTAACCTCCTGATGGAGGGGATCAAGGAGGCGTCCTGAAGGAAGTGACATTTAAGCTAAGGGCTGATGGGCAAGCAGAAGTTAGCAGTTATAAGTGATTGCCAAAATAACTAATAAAAGCAGTCATGAAATCAGTATCAGAAATATTTGTTGAAGGCACTAATTCATTCTAGTTCATTCACTTAACATATCTATCTACCTACCTACGGCTTACCGTGTGCCAGGAAGCATCAGAGCAGTGAATAAAACAACCCCCTACTTACAAAGAGATGCAGAGACTGGATATGAACAAACCTGAGCCTGATCTTTAAAAAAAAAAAAAAAAAAAAAAAAAGTAGGAGGTAATTGGGAATGTACTGCCAAATTGCAGGCCAGAAGAGTTTATATCAGTTGTCAGCCAAATGTTAGGACTCATGATGTTTTACTTTTAGAAGCAATAAGATAGATACATTTAGAACAAGTTATGCCAGCCAGAACTTATCTTCTTTTCTTTGGGAGTTACTAACTGGATGGACAGGTAGAAAGAACACTGTCATTGTATTTCTTATGCTGCCAGGGTTGGCATTGGTTGATGCCACAGTTGAGGTGGTTTTATAGCTTATTTAATTGTTTCTACCTTAAAAAAAAGTGATAGTAGATGGAGTTACCTCAACCTGTAGCCACGTGACAATGGTTTTAACCTTGTCTGGTGCCATTTTATTACAGCAGAGAAAAAGAGAGTTCACACATACAAGTAAGAATAAGCAATCTAAGTGGCAGAATTGTTAGCCAGGTGTGGTGGTGTGTACCTGTAGTCCCAGCTACTTGAGAGGCCGAAGTGGGAGGATTGCTTGAACCCAGGAGTTTGAGGCTACAGCGAGTAGTGATGGCATGACTGCACTCCAGCCTGGGCAATAGAGTGAGACTCCATCTCTTAAAATTAATCAATTAATTAATAATAAATGGCAGAATTTGGAGATTAAAAATAAATTTAAAATAAAATAATGAAATTTAATAGGGAATTAAGTGATGATTACACAACCCTTTAAATATACTAAATAATTTCAAATGGTTTCATGTATCACAATAAAGCTATTAAAAATAAACAGGAATATGTGTAAACTATATTATAGTACAGCTGTCAGTTATCGTAATATAGTTAATGTTTATATTAACTTTTTTCTTGACATGATTGCAAAAGTATGATATAATGTGGAAAAATATCAAGTGAAAACGAAGTTACAATAGTTTGATTATAACCATTTAAAAAGAAATACACAGAGATCAGAAGGAAAAACATTTTTTAAAAAATCATTTAAAGATACATTAATGTTAGACCTGGCTTTGTGAGCAGTACGTGAGAAAAAGATTCAAATATTTCAGGTGTCATAATTTGACTACAAAGTTAGTGCAACCTTCATTTACACCAGGAGTGAGAGATTCAATTTCATTTTAATCATAGTAGGTTCCTGAGTCCAGCGGGGGTGAAAATGCTGTGATTAATTAGTGATATCTGCCGTAAGTATAGGAAAGGGAAGTAGTAAGGATAACCAGATATTTGCTAATCTTTGGCTAGATTAATATAGTATTCAAAATCTAATCTGCACTCTTGACCACTGTACTATATTATACCAGGGGTCCCCAAGCCTCATGGAATTGACCAGACTATAACCAGATTATGATGCCCAGCCTGGCATATAATGAACATTCAATAAATACTTTTCAACTGAAAATTCTAACCATCACGCTTAGACATATTAGACAGTTTACATAGAGCAAGCGCCAAAATAATGAATAAAGGTGGTTGAAGAAATTGAGAAGACAGTATATGATGTGGAGAAGAGAAAGGGTTTGTGTGTGTGTTTGGGGGACAGGGAGGGGAGTTACATGATACTAATGCTCAAAAATACAAAGGGAGACTGGGCATAGTGGCTCATTCCTGTAATCTCAGCACTTTGGGAGGCTGAGGCAGGTGGATCACAAGGTTAGGCATTTGAGACCAACCTGACCAACATGGTGAAACCCTGTCTCTACTAAAAATACAAAATTTAGCCAAACGTGGTGGCGCATCTATAATCCCAGCTACTCAGGAGGCTGAGGCAGGAGAATCTCTTGAACCCAGGAGGCAGAGGTTGCAGTGAGCTGAGATTGTGCCAGTGCACTCCAGCCTGGGCAACAGAGCAAGACTCTGTCTCAAAAAAAGAAAAAATACTAAGAGGGAGAGAGTAATCTTTATGATTATTTAAGGATACAGGACAGACAGGTAGAAGTCATAGGAAAATACTCATTTATATAAGAAAGCGCTTAATAATTGGAGTGGCTCAACATTTATGTAAATTCTTCACATGTAATGGTGAGCATGCTTTTAACAGCATAATCATAGCTAACACTTACTGATTGCTTATGGGTTCCAGGCACTACTTCTATGTGTTTTGTATATATATTCATTCTTTTAATCAACATAACAACCTATCAGGTAGTTAACTATTATTATTCTCATTTAGAAATGAGGATCAGAGAGGTTAAGTTCTTTGCCTATGGCTATTTAAATCATGAGAACTGAAATTTGACCACAGACAATCTGCACTCTTGACCACTGTACTATATTATAACAGGGGTCCCCAAGCCTCCAGCTAAGGACTGGTACAGTTCTGTGACCCATTAGGAACTGGGTGGACAGCAAGAGGTGAGCAGGCCAGGCACGGTGGCTCACACCTGTAATCCCAGCATTTTGGGAGGCTGAGGCAGGCGATCACCAGGTCAGGAGATCGAGACCATCCTGGCCAACATGGTGAAACCTTTGTCTCTACTAAAATACAAAAATTAGCCAGGCATGGTGGTGCGCACCTGTAGTCCCAGCTACTTAGGAGGCTGAGGCAGGAGAAACTCTTGAACCCAGGAGGAGAGGAGGTTGTGATGAACTGAGATTACACCATTCCACTCCAGCCTGGTGACAGAGTGAGACTCCATCTCAAAAAAAAAAAAAAAAAAAGTGACTGGTGAATGAGCAAGCATTACTACCTAGCTCTGCCTCCTGTCAGATCAGCAGCAGTATTAGATTCTCACAGGAGCATAACCCCTGTTAGGAACTGCACATGTGAGGGATCTAGGTTGTGCACTTCTTAACAGAATCTAATACCCAATGGTCTGAGGTGGAATAGTTTGATCCTGAAACCATTCCCACCCCGAAGTCCATGGAAGAATTGTCTTCCATGAAACTGGTCCATGGGGCCAAAAAGGCTGGGGACTGCTGTATTATACTATGTCTACAAAGGGCAGAATACCAACTAAAACTGACTGAAAGCACAGGGATGTTAATTGCCTTTCTTCACTAAATGACTGGAGGTTGGTGGTTCTGGGGTTGTTTCCATGTGTCAACATAAATAGCAGAGAAAGGCTGAAAGTGGTATTTATTCGGGAATAGGGCGTTGCAATGCCATAGTAAACTGTTTATTCAAGAGATACAAAAAGACAAAGGTTTTTAAGGACAAGTGAGGAGTATTACAATTGTTTTGAGATAATTATCCTTGGCTACAAGGATCAATAACAAGGGTGATACCAGTCTGAAGTTGGGCAGGCAGTTTCTGGGCACATGTCCTTGCAGCAGTATTTTTTATGTAAGATTGTGATGGCCTTTGTACAAAGTTGTGGTTTTTGCAGTCTTTTGTGATAGTTTTTGTTATCAGGCATTTATGCATGAGAATCATTCTCTTCCTGGCTTTTCCCAGCTCTATTTGTCAGAGGATTTCTGTGGTTTGTTTCTTGTTTTTTGTTTTTGTTTTTCCAAAACAGGGTTTTGTTCATTTTGCCCAGGCTTGAGTTCACTGGTGCAATCTTGGCTCACTGCAACCTCCGCCTCCCAGGTTCAAGTGATTCTCCTGCCTCAGCCTCCGAAGTAGCTGGAATTACAGGCATGTGCCACCATGCCCAGCTAATTTTGTATTTTTAGTAGAGATAGGGTTTCACTATGTTGATCAGGCTGGTCTCAAACTCCTGACCTCAAGTGATCCACCCACCTCAGCCTCCCAAAGTGCTAGGACTACAGGCATGAGCCATAGCACCCGTTGTTTTTGTTTTGAGACAGAGTCTTGCTGTGCTGCCTAGGCTAGAGTGCAGTGGCAGAATCACGACAGCCTTGAACTCTGGGCTCAAGCTATCCTCCTGTGTCAGCGCCCTGAGTAGCTGGGACTGCAGGTGTGCACCACCACACCTGGCTAAGTTTTTTTGTTTTTTGTTTTTACACAAGTGACCCCATTTTGATTCTGACAAATCTCACACATGGCTCAATGATCTTATCAAGAATTTAGTGTTTTTCCATCTTCCCAGTCCACTGTCTTTATGTTCTTGTTGAAAGTGTTATCCATAATGGTTGTAAGGTGCCTACAGAAGTTCTGAGAATCAAATCCTCACACAAGGTCCAAAGGCAAGAAGGAAAATGATACTCTTTTACGTGCTGTTTCTCAAGTCTGATGTTTTTGCAGAAGCACCACCCTCCTGAAGAATTCCTTTTAGGTACCATTAGCCTAAATTTAATCACATGTTCATACACTAGTCAAAAGAGAGGCTGAGAAAGTAAATATGTAGCATTTTTAGACTCCAAGGAGTAAGGTGGGCTTTGCCACCAAGAAATAGGGTAGCTGCTTGACAGGCAGCTACCAGTGTCTGCTACATCATGCCTGGAACTTTTCAAAGACTTGATGAATATCTGTTAATGATGTAGTAGAAAGAACTGCTGCTGGAGGGAGAAAGGCAGGAAGCTTGAAATCTGTATGATTGCTTAAGAATACAGGACAAACAGATAGAAATCAGAGGAAAATATTAGTTTGTATAAGAAAGGATGCTGGGAGCAGTGGCTCACGACTGTAGTCCCAGCACTTTGGGAGGCTAAGGCAGGTGGATCACCTGAGGTCAGGAGTTCGAGACCAGCCTGGCCAACATGATGATATCCCATCTCTACTCAAAATATAAAAATTAACCAAGCATGGTGGCGGGTGCCTGTAATCCCAGCTATTTGGGAGGCTGAGGCAGGAGAATTGCTTGAACCTGAGAAGCAGAGGCTGTGGTGAGCTGAGATCCCGCCACTGTACTCCAGCCTGGGCAACAGAGTGAGACTCTGTCAAAGAAAGAGAGAAACAGAGAGAGAGAGAGAGAGAGAGAGAGAGAGAGAGAGAGAAAGAGAGAGAGAGAGAGAGAATGAACTTAAAATTACTGTGCTGATCAAGCTGGGGTAGAGTTGAGGGCTGAAAAAGGACATAGAAGAATGCTATAGACACCTCTGTTCTTGCCTAGAGTCCAGCATTTTTTGGGTGGATACATACTCCAAGATCCTTTTTTGCTTTAATATTCTATGATTTTCCTCAGTGAGTAATTTTTTTTTTTTTAAACAGAGTCTTGCTCTGTCGCCCAGGCTGGAGTGCAATGGCACATTCTCCACTCACTGCAACCTACATCTCCCTGGTTCAAGCAATTCTCCAGTCTCAGCCTCCCAAGTAGCTGGAACTATATGCGTGTGCCACTACACCTGGCTAATTTTTCTGTTTTTAGTAGAGACAGGGGTTTCACCATATTGGTCAGGCTGGTCTTGAACTTCTGACCTCAGGTGATTCACCCATCTTGGCCTCCCAAAGCACTGGGATTACAGGAGTGAGCCACCACACTCGGCCAAGTAATTTATTTTCACTGATACTGAGATACCAACGAAGTACTGAGGAGAATACGGTTCTGTGTGTCTTCAAAAGAAAAAGAAGTAAAGATGCAATTTGGTGTGATGGTAAACATTATAGATGATTATTTAGAGGACCTTGATTTCAGTTTTCCTGACTCTGCCTCTAAAGAATGGTCTGACCTTTGTGTCCCAGTTTCCTTGTTTAGAATCAGAAGCATTTAGATTCCACTGGGTATGTATGTAGGTGGAGAAACAAAATCATTGGATAGATATGTTGATTTTTCTTTTTCTTGTTTTCTTTCTTTCTTTCTTTTTTCTTTTATTCTTTTTCTTTTCTTTCTTTCTTTTCTTTTTTCTTTTTTTTTTGAGACAGAGCCCCACTCTAATGCCCAGGCTGGAGTGCTGTGGCATGATCCCAGCTCACTGCAACCTCCAACTCCTGGGTTCAAGTGATTCTCCTGCCTCAGCCTCCTGAATAGCTGCGATTATAGGCGCTCGCCACCATGCCCAACTAATTTTTGTATTTTGAGTAGGGGTTGCACCATGTTAGCCAGACTGGTCTCTAACTCCTGACCTCAAGTTATCCACCTGCCTCGACCTGCCAAAGTGCTGGGATTACAGGTGTGAGCCACCGTGCCCGGCCTGAATACATTGTTCTTTCTAAAAAAGAGATGCTGTTTCTGATTCACCAGCAATATAATTTTTTATCATAAGCATTATTTTTCTAACAACAATAATGAAGATTTGGGATGGACCCTTTAAAAACTACCTTCTAATGATTCTGATGTCTAATAGACACTCACTTTATGTAGCTGAATCTGACAGTGCATAAGGATGTAGTTTGAGGCTGAGAAGTAATAGACAAATTTTCTGCTCTATCAAACATTTGATGGATTTCTATTCAAATGTATTATCTTCTCAGGTAATTGCAACAGTTTTTAATAGCTTATTGAAGTACATTTGACATACCATAAAGTTCACTCATTGTCAGTGTACAATTCAATGCTTTCTAGTAGAGTTACGCACTTGTACAACCATCACCGCAATCCAGTTCTAAAACATCTCCGTTACCCACAAAAGCTCCCTTTTGCCCTTTGCAGTTAGTTTCCTCTCCCAGCCCAGCCAACTACTGATGTTTTCTTGTCTTTATAGATTTGCCTGTCCTGGACATTCACATACATGGAATCATGCAATACTTAGTCTTTCATGTCTGGCTTCTTTTACTTAGCACACTTTTGAGATTCCTTCATGGAATCTTCCTGATTCTAGCATGTATCAGAGGTCAATTTCTCTTTATTGTTGGATGGTACTCCATTGCACAGATGTATCACATTTTGTTGTCCATTCAGTGGTTGATGGGTATTTGAGTTGCTTCTAGTTTTTAGCTACTATGAATAACACTACTATGAAGGTTTGTGTATGTCTACATGTGGACAAATGTTTTCATTTCTTTTAGGTAGATACCTAGAAGTGGAAATGTTGGGTTGAATGGTAACTCTGTATTTAACCTTTTAAGACATTTTCAAACTGTTTTCCAAAACAATTGTATTATTTGACATTCTCACTTGCAATGTATGAAAGTTGCAGTTTCTCCACGTTTGCCACGTGTGCTGTTGTCAGTCTTTTTGACTAGAGCCTTTATGGTGGGTATGTGGTGGCATCACTGCCGTTTTAATTTGCATTTCCCTGATGATGAATGATATTGAGCATCTTTTCATGGTGTTTGTTAGCCATGCAAGTATCCTTCTTGGTGAAATGTCTATTCAAATTTTTTGCCCATTTTTAATGAGTTTTTCATCTTATTAATGTACTATAATAATGTATATAATAGTATATATATAATGTATATAATGTATATAATAATACATATAATAATACATTCTTTATGTATTCTGAATACTAGATCCTTATCAGATATTTGATTTACAGATACTATCTCCTGTCCTGTGACTTTACATTTTTACAAAGTGCTTTTTAGTAGGTTTTTGTTTTAATTTTTAGAGACAGGATCTCACTATTTTGCCCAGGCTGGCCTGAGGAGGCAGAGGTGCTAGGATTGCTGGAGTTTAAGAGTTCAAGGCCACTCTGGGCAAAATATCGGTGCATGACTATTGACTCTTGGTGCATGCCACCACCCCCAGCTGAACTTAGTGTTTTTTGAAGAACAAAAGTTTTTAATTTTGATAAAGTCCCATTTATCAGTTTTTCCTTTATGGGTAATCTAAAATCTTTGCCTAATCCAAGGTTACAAAGATTTTCTTCAATTTTTTTCTTCAAGAAGTTTTACTGTTTTAGCTCTTACATTTAGGTCTGTGATACATTTTGAGTTAATTTTTGTGTATGAAGTAGAATAAGGTAAGGGTTTAAAAAAAATTTTTTTTTTTTTGTATATGTGTATCTAATTGTCTAGCATCTTTTGCTAAAAAAGGCTACACTTTGTTCACTCATTTGCCTTGGCATCTTTGTCAAATATCTTTTGACTATAAATGTAATGATTTATTTTTGGACTCTTAACTCTGTTCCACAGAGCAATTTGTCTGTCTTGATTACTGCCTGTCTTGATTAATAAGATTTTATAGTAAGTTGTGAAATCAGGTAATGCAAGTTCTTCAACTTTGTTTTTCTTTTTAAAGTTGTTTTGACTATTCTAGGTCCTTTGCATTTTTATATACATTTTAGGATCAGCAGATAGGTTTGTTAATTTCAACACCCCACCCCCCAAAAAAAGCCTTTTGGGGTTTTAATAGAGATTCAGTTGAATTTTTTTTTTTTTTTGAGACAGAGTCTCGCTCTATCGCCAGGCTGGAGTGCAGTGGCTCAATCCCAGCTCACTGCAACTTCCGTTTTCCAGTTTTAAGCAACTCTCCTGCTTCAGCCTCCCAAGAAGGTGGGATTACAGGCATGCACCACCACGCTTGGCTAATTTTTTGTACTTTTAGTAGAGACAGGGTTTCACCATGTTGGCCGGGATGGGAATCTATATATTACTTTGGGTAGAATTGCCATCTTAACAATACTGAGTATCCCTGGTTGTGAACATGGAGTGTCCTCCATTTATTTAGATCTTTAAAAAATCCTTTCAGTAATATTTTGTAGTTTTCAGTATCCAAGCCTTATACTTCTTTTGTTAAAATTTTTTTAGGTATTTTATTCTTTTTGATGTCATTGTGAATAAAATTGTTTTCTTAATTTCAATATCAGATTGCTCATAGCCAGTATGTAGAAATACAATTGATTTTTATATGTCTGCAACATAGCTAAACTCTTATTTTAGTTCTAGTCATTTCGTTGTTGGTTCTAGAGGATTTTCTACATAAAGGATCACTTCAACATGTAGCTGCTGTCTCTTCTCAGTTTGGGTTTTAAAATTTTTTTTATTTGCCTGTCTCCCTAAGAATGAGCCTGTGTCTTGTAGCTGAGTGATCAGCCAGTGACTGGTGAGAGATTATGCTCAAACACCTTGAGCCTGTAAGGTTTCCATGCCAGCCTTGCTGAGGATTTGTGTTTGGTTTTGGTTTTGGGAGTGCATTCCAAGTTTGGGAAGTTTTCGAGTCTGTCCTCATTTTTGCTCTCTCTTAGGCTTTCTTGGATCTCTACTGCATGTGTGTAGGCACCCAGACATCCAAGGATGAGAGCTTAGTGTCTGAGTCTTCAATGGAGCTTCCTCACCTGGGACTGCAGCCTCAGGCTAGGAGAGCTGAAGGCTTTTCTTATTCACCGCTGAGCATAGATTTCCTGCCTTTCACTCCAAATCAAGTCATCACTTTGTCTGCTGCTGGCTTTCAAGGCCAGATCCACCCTGGTAAAACTACTGTGCTGACCAAACGGGGGGCTGGGGGTGAGAGGGATCCCTAGGAACAAACATAAAAGAATGCCACAGATAACTGCCATTCTTGCCCAAAGCCCAGCATTTTTTGGGTGGATATGTGCTTTTCAATTTGTCTTTGCTTTTAGTTGGTTTCCAGAATCCTAAAATGATACTTTTTGACAATTTTGTCCAGTTTTATAATTATTTTGGGGAGAGATGATTTGTCAGTTTCCTTACTCTGCCATAGCTAGAAGTCCAGTAACATTTATTGTACACATTCTATATGCCAGGCACTGGTAATTCCAATAACAACCCTATGGGGATCGTAATGTTATGCTCTCCATTTTACAGATGAGAAAACTGAGGCTTAGCAAGATGAAGTACCGTGCTTAAGGTCACCAGGATTCAAACCCCAGAAGCCTGACTGCAGAGCTAGTTTCCTTGGCTAGTGTATCACATCTCCGGCACTCCTGTCTTTGGCCTGGTATTGAGTGATTGATTATCCTCTCTAACAGTTGTTCTTTTTCTTAGACCATTTAGATTGACTTTGCCCCCATTTTTGTGACTCAGCACAAAATGTCAGGCTTTAGATTTTTCACTGAAATGGAAATATCAGTCCTAATTCTTTGTCACCTAAACAGGTAGCAGTTTATGATACTTAACAAAGAGTTTGAAATACAATATTCATGGTTAGCATGACAATCCCATGTGTCCAGTTGACTGGACCAATCTCCATATTCCGGAGTAGAGCCAGAGCAGAAAGCGGGGGCAAGCGTTCCCATAGTTAGAGAACCAAAGCCTCTAGTCTGTCAAGACTGGTGAGATCTAACCTCTCAAGACTGAGTTCTTTGTTTAGTTCACTGTTCTATAGGATTTTAAATGAGATTGCTATTCAAAATGTCCACTGTCCCTCCTCCTGAGCTAGTGCATTGAAGATGATAGAGTTCTCTCTAACCACTAGCAACTGAAATAGGGACAGAGAATCTTACCAAAGCTGACCATGTGCAATGTTAAAAAACAAAAAGATGCCTGGGTGTAGTGGCTCATGCCTGTAATCCCACTGCTTTGGGAAGCCGAGGCAGGAGGACCACTTGAGGCCGGGAGTTCAAGACCAGCCTGGACAACATAGCAGGACCTTTGTCTCTACGAGAAATAATTAAAATTAGCTGGGTGTGGTACGTGCACCTGTAATCACAGCTACAGGCACAATTGGGGAGGCTGAGGTGGAAGGATCACTTGAGCCCACTGAGGTCACAGTGAGTTGTGATGGCACCACTGTACTCCAGCTTGGATGACAGGACAGGACACTGTCTAAAACCTTTTTTTAAAAAAGAACTTCTGGTTGATTCTTTCTTACTTTGGCCTTGAACACAAATGAGAAAATTAACAAACGGTGTTAAAAAGAAGGAAACAAGGCCAGGCCCAGTGGTTCACATTTGTACTCCCAGCATTTTGGGAGGCCTAGGCAGGCGGATCACCTGAGGTCAGGAGTTTGAGAACAGACTAGCCAATATGGTGAAGCCCTTTCTCTACTGAAAAAAAAAATAAAGTACAGAAGTTAGTCAGGAATGGTGGCACTTGCCTATAATCCCAGCTACTTGGGAGGGTGAGGCAAAAGAATTCCTTGAACCTGGGAGGTGGAGGTTGCAGTGAGCCAAGACTGTACCACAGCCTGGGCAACAGAGAGAGAGAGAGAGAGACTGTCTTTAAAAAAAATAAAAATGCCGGGCGCGGTGGCTCAAGCCTGTAATCCCAGCACTTTGGGAGGCCGAGGCGGGTGGATCACGAGGTCGAGAGATCGAGACCATCCTGGTCAACATGGTGAAACCCCGTCTCTACTAAAAATACAAAAAATTAGCTGGGCATGGTGGCACGTGCCTGTAATCCCAGCTACTCAGGAGGCTGAGGCAGGAGAATTGCCTGAACCCGGGGGGTGGAGGTTGCAGTGAGCTGAGATCGCGCCATTGCACTCCAGCCTGGGTAACAAGAGTGAAAACTCAGTCTCAAAAAAAATAAATAAATAAAATTAAAAATAAAAATAAGGCCAGGCGCGGTGGCTCATGCCTATAATCCCAGCACTTTGGGAGGCCGAGACGGGTGGATCACGAGGTCAAGAGATCGACCATCCTGGTCAACATGGTGAAACCCCGTCTCTACTAAAAATACAAAAATTAGCTGGGCATGGTGGTGCGTGCCTGTAATCCCAGCTACTCGGGAGGCTGAGGCAGGAGAATTGCCTGAACTCAGGAGGCGGAGGTTGCGGTGAGCCGAGATCGCGCCATTGCACTCCAGCCTGGGTAACAAGAGCGAAACTCCATCTCAAAAAACAAAAACAAAAACAAAAACAAAAACAAAGAAAATAAAATAAAAATAAGAAAATAAAAACAAAATTCATGAGGGAAGCAAAAGAGCTATCCCCAGTCCAGTTTGGCTAACAAAGCCCCTGCCTAGTGATAACTGGCCAGGCAAAGAAATGTGGGAAAGTAGAGAAGAAGAAGAGTAAGATTAGGGGAGTATCAAAACCCTGCTCTCCAGCTTTTACTTGCAAGCTCCTTTGCCTTGAAACAAGGTAGTTAATGTCTGTAGTTAATGTCTCAGAGTATTTCATTCAAGTGCCTTTCCAGTGTGCCTTCTTATATTTCAGAGGCTAGAGAGTTAAAAACTGTATTTTCCAGACTCTCTTCCAGCAAAACTTCCTGATATAAATTCATTTTCATCACTTGTGTGTAATCGTATGAGATTCGAAAGGGTGACATGAAATAGAGACCATCTTTTTGCCTTTTTGGCTATTTTCTGGGGGCAAGCATGGTCATGGAATTACAGGGTTTCCCTAAAGCAGCATTCATTCCAGTGTCTTTCCCTCAGCCTCCTGGAGGGAATCATGTACCATGAGAGGGTGGACTCCATGTATAGTGCCCATTCACAAACTTTATAGATTTGGGGAACCATTGCGGGAGTGACAATAGCAGTGGCAGATTCTGGATCCCTGGATTGCAGCTGCAGCAGCATGCTCCTGAATTCAACAGGGCCAGTGGTGATCCCAGAGGTCAGTTCTACAGTGTTAGGGGAGTCGCGCCTCAAGGGCCAGCCCCAAGTTTCATCCTCCAGCATTTCCAGTGGTTTTGTCGATACCCAATGCCCTATATTAAATCCCCATCTGCTTAAAATATCTGGAGCAGTTTTGGACTCCTGTATTGATGTGCTGCGTGCATACTAGTGTGGTACATGACATGATTCTAGGTGAATCACAAATGGGTAATAATATTGTTTCATTTTAATACCTATTATAAAAGTTGCATATTTATATGCACATTTATAGGCATATTTATATGTCTGATTATATAATCAGAACATCACGTTTGTGATTTCACAGATGTTAAATCTTTGGCTAAGTCTAAAATATCCTAAGTAGGCCAGGTGTGGTGGCTCACACCTGTAATCCCACCACTTTGGGAGGCTGAGGCGGGCAGATCATTTGAGGTCAGGAGTTCAAGACCAGCCTGGCCAACATGGTGAAACCGCATCTCTACTGAAAATACAAAAATTAACTGAACATCATGGCGGGCACCTGTAATCCCAGCTACTTGGGAGGCTGAGGCAGGAGAATCTCAAACCTGGAAGGCAGAGGTTGCAGTGAGCCAAGATTGCAGCACAGCACTCCAGCCTGGGTGACAGAGTGAGGCTCCATCTCAAAACAAATAAATAAAAATCTTAAGTAAATAATATTCTTTAATAATGTGGATATGGCGAAAATCATAGAAGTCATTCCAAATCCTGAAGACAGAATAACTCTACTCTAATGATAAGAATCTTGGTAAGTTGAAGGAGTGAACAACAGAGTGTATTTATAAAAGCAGGATTCAAGCTTAGTGTTCCCCAAATATTTTATGACATCAGTAAGTGTTTCTGTCTGACATCTTAAGTGACTCACGGAAAGAGTATTTGCTTTTTTGGGTTACACAAAGGGCATTGAACAAGTTATGCCCACTGAATTCTCTTGTCAACCTCTGATATCTGTATTTCTACCTTGTTTTGCAGAAAGGAAAACTGAGGCCTCATTTAACTTGCTAAGTCACACAGCTAAGTGTTCAAGTCAGAGTCTGAACGCAGCTTCATTGGATTTCAAAGTCTATGCACCTTCAGTTCTCTTATTTGCCTTCCATCTAAGGCCCAGCCCTACAGCCTTAGTCACTACCACTAGAAATACAAGTTAATCTCCCCCTCAGAGAAGAAAGAACTGAAATGATTTCTGTAATGTCCAGGGCCACAGCAGGTCACCCAAATCTCTCCTAAGCATGGCTCACCTTGAGGTTCAAGAATCTAGTTTGAATTTATAATAAGCATGACATTAATTATTAACAAGTACTTCCTCTACATTTTAAAACTTGCTTGGCAATTCCTTTATCAATAATGTTTCCCCAGAAGCAAGGTTCTGACATCCAGACATTTTAAAGTTAAAAATAGCACAATAAAAATGATACATAACGCGAAGAAATTACTGCACTTAGTTCCCATGGTAAAGTCAATTTTCCTCCTGTTTCCTTTTTTTTTTTTTTTTTTTTTTTTTTAAGATGGGGTTTCACCATGATGGCCAGGCTGGTCTTGAACTCCTGACCTCAGGTGATCCACCCACCTCGGCCTCCCAAAGTGCTAGGATTACAGGCGTGAGACACCACACCAGGCCCCCTCCTATTTCCTATAGGCAGTTCATAACTGGATAGTCACAAGAATATGTGGGAGAAGAAAAAGATAAACATGAGAGAAGGCAGTGCATGTTCTCATTAAATTTCACCTTACTACATATACTCATGTAGTCATTCACAAATATATTTTGAGCACCTACTACGTGTTACCCACTATGCTAGGCTTACCCGGGTTGGGAGTGGGAATGTCAAATGACAGACATAAGACATAGGCCATGTTTTCTAGATTTTTTTAAATGTCTTCAATTTTAAGATAAATCATCCATTTGAAAGCTGCTTTTGTGAGGGAATCAAGAGACAGGCTGGAAGACCCAGTGCATTTAATATGTTTCTCTTTTCAAAAGAATTTAAACATAAAAAAATGTGCATCTAAGAAATAAGAAAGCACCACTATATATGTGTGTATATATATATAAATCAAGCTCTTCCCGACCAATGTGTGTTCCGGATAGCTAGCAGTTTGCACTGTCCACAATGAAAGAATGTCTTGTGTTCCTAAGGTACAGAGAAAGGGCTGAGGACATAGGAGAGATGACAAAACTAGTGGTAGATAATGAAAGGTGCACTCAGTACGAGTGAAATACAGATCTCACTCTATTGGTCCTCAGTTACTATTGCTGTGGAGTTGTAAAACTGGATATAAGAGGGCTTTAGCTGGGTGCAGTGGCTCATGCCTCTAATTCCAGCTACTTGGGTGGCTGAGGTGGGAGGATTTTGTGAGCCCCGGAGTTCAAGACCAGCATGGGCAACAAAGTGAGACCCCATCTCAAAACTTAAAGGCTAGGCCTGGTGGCTCACACCTATAATCCTAGCACTTTGGGAGGCTGAGGTGAGTAGATCACCTGAGGTCAGGAGTTCAAGACCAGCCTGGCCAACATGGCAATACCCCATCTCTACTAAAAAATATAAAATTTAGCTGTACATGCACACCTGTAGTCCCAGCTACTTGGGAGGCCAGGATGGGAGAACTGCTTGAGCCCAAGAGACAAAGGTTGCAGTGAACTAAGATCACACCACTGTACTCCAGCCTGGGTGACAGAGTAGGACTCCGTCTCAAAAAAATACTACTCATCCATAAATCTACCACCATAAGAAATTTACAGGTTAATTTCTCCGTATGTTCCTTCTAGTACGTGACCATTTGTGTAGAAAACTTCTACTACATCTGCTTCTTAATGCCAGAAGCAGATATCCAGCTTGTTTCTTTTCTTTTTCTTTCTTTCTTTTTTTTTGTCCTCAGACAGAGTCTAGCTCTGTTGTTCAGGGTAAAGTACAGTGGTGTGATTTCAGCTCACTGCAACACCCATCTACCGGGTTCAAGTGTTTCTTGTGCCTCAGTCTTCTGAGTAACTGGGATTACAGATGTGCACTACCATGCCCAGCTAATTTTTGTATTCTCAGTAGAAACAGGGTTTCACCATGTTGGCCAGGCTGGTCTCGAGCTTCTGGCCTCATGTAATTCGACTGCATCGGCCTTCCAAAATGTTGGGATTACAGGCGTCACCCACTACTCCTGGATCAGCTTGTTTCTTTTTATTAGCTACCAAATTTTCACGAGCTGCCCCTACTGCTTGAAAACTGCCAATGTCTAACTGGCCAGAACTGAGCTTCACACTTATATGGAAAGGGTAATCCAATCCCTCAAGGAGAATGGCAAGTACATTGTTTTTCAAGAAGGAAAAATTAAAAGAAATCCACATTGTATCTCAAAAAGGAAAAGTTCAAAAACCATATTGTATCTCAAAAGTGAAAAATAAAAAGAAATTAATGGTTAAACATAAGCAGTGAAACTGCAGAATACCAAGAACAAAGAGAAGATTTAAAAATCATTGATAAAGGAAACAAATGAAAATGACATCAGTCTCCTCCACAGCAACCAGAGAGGCCAGAAGATGGTAGACTAGTATCTCCAAAATGTTAAGAGAAAATAACTGTTACCCTTGAATTTCCTGTCCAGCAAACTGTCTTTCAAAACCAAAGTGAAAATTTATATATAACTAGGAACTGCATTTGCAACCAAGAGACCCAAACAAAAGAAAAGTCTAAAGGATGTTACTAGAGAAGAAAATTATCCAGTAGATGGTCTGAGAAAAAAATAAAGGATTAAAATGAATTCAGGTGGGGCATGATGGCATGTGCCTGTAGTCCCAGCTACTTAGGAGGCTGAGCTGGGAGGATCACTTGAGGCCAGGAGTTTGAGGCTGCAGTGCGCCAGATCATGCCTGTGAATAGCCACTGCACTCGAGCCTGGGTAACATAGTGGGGCCCCTTTCTCTAGAACAAACAAAACGAAAACCAATAGTCAGTGGAAGCACACACGTAAATGCAAATAAATATTATTTATGTATAATAATAATATCTAACTTATTGGATTAATAAAAGGATAGTGTTAGAATACTGTTCTGCATAGTATGTTGGAAGGAAGTATAATGAGAATAAAATATTCAAAAGTCTCTTTTATTGTTCTGGCAAAGGTTAAGAAATTATTTACCTTTAGACTTAAGTAAAATAGTCATGGTAACATTTCAAGGAAATTGAGAAAAGTAAAAGTATATAAATTCAAACAATGAGAGATAAATAGAATAAGGGGAAAAAAAGCAAACACCACAAAAGACAAGAGAAAAGCAGCACAGAAAATTCAAGATAAATGAAACAGAAAGGTAAGATACATTATTTGGGCAAAAAGACCAAATAAAGTATACTAAATATAAATGGACTAAACTTAGATTTTAAAATCAAATTGTATTTTTAAAATCTAGATATGTGCCATTATTTTTTTAGACAGAGTCTTGCTCTGTCACTGAGGCTTGAGCACCACTGTGTGATCATGGCTCACTGCAGCCTCAACCTCCTGGGCTCAAGTGAACATTCTGCCTCAGCCTGCTGAATAGGTGGGACTATACCATACACCACCACACTTGGCTAATTAATTTTTGTAGATATAGGGTCTTGCTATCTTGCCCAGGCTGGTGATATGTGCTATTTTTAAGAGACATGCCTCAACCGTAACAATATGGCAAGATTGAAAGTAAAGATGGAGGGAAAGCTTTCCAAGAAAAAGATCAACCAAAGAAACCTAGTATAGTTATATTAATATCAGCATAATACATTGTTAAGCAAAAAGCATTATTAGAGATAGAGGGCATCATTATGGTTACATTTTTAATTTACCAAGAAGATATAACAATTCTACAATTGTATGCTTCTAATAAAGTACCCTCAAATGTATGAAGCGAAAACTGATAGGACCACAGGAGAAAGCTACCCGCCCCACACCAGGCTTAGGGCAGAGCCAGAGCATTACAGCCTCTGAGGGGAGTTGCTGTCAAGGTCTCAGGCCCCTGGCCAGTCATGCTTTTTAACATGTTTGAATTTGGAGCCCTGGAACCTTATTTTCTAGGTCTCCTTATCTGAGGCCTTGGGCAGAGGTCTTCAGGTACCTTGGCCAAGGCCTCCTTATGGGGAGAGAAGGGAAAACCTTAAAGACACTTACTTGTACCCACCGTGACTCCATACATTTCTACTTCTAGCTTTTCTCCCTTGCCTTCACCTTGACCCCAGGGTCCATAAATCTACTGGAGTCTTTTGTTGGGGTCACCCTCAAATGTGAGATAATCCCTACAGCTGTATTGTCCCACCTGACCCTCTACTGGTGTGCCATTCTGTGGGGAAGATAGAATGGAGGAGTTGGTGCTTTCTTCAGTTTCGCCTCTTGCTTGTACCATTGCAGAAATTTACTAAACTTTCATGTTTGGTTTGCTACTTTAATTGGTTACTCTGACACTTGGCAGCTCAGCTCTTTCCCAGCTCAACTAACAATAGAAGACCAACATATAGAAAATTTAAACATTTTTTTAAATGGAACGCAATAATTAACAATCTTAATCTAATGGGCATACGTAAAACGCTGCACCCAACAATTTTAAAATCTGTATTCTTCTCAACCATAGAGAATTTACAAACATTAAGTGCCTAGTTATGAAGCATGACTTAAAAATTTTAAAGAATCAGTTTATTCAGACCATGTTTTCTAATTGCAGTGCAATTAATTTAATACCAGTAGTAAAATGATAAATGAGACTTATAAAATTAACTTTGGAAATTAAAATTCACACTATTTAGTAAATCATGAGTCAAAGTAGAAGTCATAATTAAAATTGGAAAATCTTTAGAACTGAACATTAATAAAATTTAAATGTCAGTGTTTATGAGATGCAGTGCTATTGTATTTATGGGAAATTTATACCATTAAAAAGAAGAAATGAGGTCAGACCCAATGGCTCATGCCTGTAATCCCATCATTTTGGGAGGTGGAGGTGGGAGCATCAATTGAGGCCAAAATTCAAGACCAGCCTGAGCAATGTAGTGAGGCCTCATCTCTACAAAAATGAAAATAAAAATTAGCTGAGTGTGGCAGCGCATGCTTGTAGCCCTCCCTATTAGGAGGATTGAGGCAGGAGGATGGCTTGAGCCCAGGAGTTTGAGGTTGCAATGAGTAATGATCGCTACACTGCACTCCAGGCTGGGCCACAGAGTAGATAGAACCCTGTTACAAAACACACACACACAAAGAAGTGTAGAAAATTTTGAGCCAAGCATCCAACTTAAGAAGTTACAGAAAGAACACCAACATAAAGTCAAGGCAAGTAGAAAAGGGTAGATAATTATGAACAGAAATAGATGAGAGAGTAAAATACAACAGAGATAATCAATAAACGAAAGTTTTTTTAAAACAATCAAATAGACAATCATCTAGCAGAATATATGGGAAAAAAATACATTATACACAAATAGACAATATTAAGGATATAAAATGGGAACATAATCACATATACTTTATAGATTTAAAAGACAATAAGAAATACTATGAGCAATTTTTTGCCAATAAATTTGAACCTAGAGAAAAATTTCAAATACTTAGAAAAAAATAGAAAGCATGCACTGTGAAAGAAAATAAAGTAGCAATAAAAAATCTTTCATGAAAAAATACTGAGATTTAGATGTTTTTATGACAATCTTACCAAAGATTCAAAGAAAGGACCATCCTATTCTTACATAAATGATTCCCCAGAAGATAAAAGAGGGAATGCTGGGTGACATTAAAAAAATGGCAGAAAAAGGATCTCCAAAAATTCACCACTTTATAAAAGGAACCAAAAGCAGTGGAGGACTCATCTGAGAGGCTTTTATTAGTACTGGCTGAAAGATGGCCTATTGCTGAAAGCCTCTTCTATGGGGGCTTACAACGAAAAGCTGAGCAATGAAATGTCTATAGGCTGGAGTGCAGTGGCATGATCTTAGCTCACTGAACCCTCTGCCTCCTAGGTTCAAGCGATTCTCCTGCCTCAGCCTCCCTAGTAGCTGGGACTACAGGTGTGCACCACCATGCCCAGTTAATTTTTTTTTTTTTTTTTTTAGTAGAGACGAGGTTTCACCATGTTGGCCAGGCTGGTCTCGAATTCTTGACCTCAGGTGATCAACCCGCATGGGCCTCCCAAAGTGCTGGGATTACAGGTGTGAGCCACCACGCCTGGCTGCAAACCTTTATAAGAAGTAAAGCCCTCCTCTTCAAATTTTTGAACCTTGTGATTCTTCCGTTGAAAACACATATTCTGCGTTCCTGGAAAACCCCTAGACTTTTCTTACTTGTAGACTTACATAGCTGCCTGAACCAACCAAAGGCTGTAACCTGCAGCAACCAATGAGAACCCAGCAAGCATCAACCAATCAGAACTAAGCAAGTTTGCATACATCATTTGCATACGTCGACCAGAGTGGTAGCCTGGGCAAGAACTTTATAAAAGACTAACACTTTCTTTCTTCTCTCTGAACACACCTTCATTGCATATCAAAGCCTGTGTATCTCTGGTTTGCAAACCGTTTGCTAGAATAAAGTCTCTTTCCCTTTTCTACAAAGAAAACACTTTTGAGTGGATTTGTTGATACTTTTATTTTTATAATTTTTATCTCTTCATTAATAACTTCTATTTAGTGAGACTTTGCTCTAATACTTTTTTTTTTTTTTAAAGAAATCATCTCCTTTAGTTCTTGGACCATATTTAAGACTGCTGACTTAAAGTCTTTGTGTACTAGGTCTAACATCTGGAATTCCTCTGGGACAGTTTTTACTCATTACTTCCCCCCATCATGTATGAGCTATATGTTCTTGTTTCTCTTTATGTCTTTTAATTTTTTTTTGCTGAACACTGGACATTTGTTTTTTCCCAGTTTTTGGCTATTATGAATAATGTTGCTATGAACATTCATGTACAAGTTTTTATGTGGACATATGTTTTCATTTCTTTTGGATATATTTCTAGGAGCTGAATTGCTGGATCATATGGTAACTCTATGTTTAACTTTCTGAGGAACTGCCAAACTGTTTTCCAAAGTGCTACACCATTTTACATTTCACTAGCAGTGTGTGCGGGTTCCAATTTCTCCACATTCTCACCAACACGTTATTTTTCTTCTGATTTCAGCCATCCTCATGGGTGTGAAGTGGTACATTGTTGTGGTTTTGATGTATATTTCTGATGGCTAAATATGGTGAGCATCTTTCTTGAGCTCATTGGCCACTTGTGTATCTTCCTAGGAGAAATTTCCATTTATTATAACCTTTTGAATCCGCTCTACTCATAGTGCCCTTGATATAACTACCCTTTGTTTTAAGAGCATGTTTTTGGCCGGGCGCGGTGGCTCAAGCCTGTAATCCCAGCACTTTGGGAGGCCGAGGCGGGTGGATCACAAGGTCAAGAGATCGAGACCATCCTGGTCAACATGGTGAAACCCCGTCTCTACTAAAAATACAAAAAATTAGCTGGGCATGGTGGTGTGTGCCTGTAATCCCAGCTACTCAGGAGGCTGAGGCAGGAGAATTGCCTGAACCCAGGAGGCGGAGGTTGTGGTGAGCCGAGATCGTGCCATTGCACTCCAGCCTGGGTAACAAGAGTGAAACTCTGTCTCAAAAAAAAAAAAAAAAAAAAAAAAAAAAAAAAAAAAAAAGAGCATGTTTTTTATTCTCCTCTTACTTGAATGATAAGCATCATTCTCTCCTATAAACACTTTCTTCACTTGGCTTCCCAAACAGCCTACACTTCTGGATTTCCTTCCTCCTCAATGACATTCCTCTTCTGTCACCTTTACTGCTTCCTCTTAAACTCCAGGATCTAGCCATTAGGGGGCCTCCATGACTCAGTTGTTGAACCTCTTCTGCTGTCTATTTATACTCATGTCCTTGAAGACCTCTTCCAACTCATGGCTTTAAATATCATCTTGATGCTGGAGACACCCACATTTATATCTCCAGCTGGACCTCCCCTGGGATCTCAGGTCCACTGCCTACTCTAGTGATATTTAATACCTAACATCTCCTCAAAATGGAATTCCTCATATTCCCCACCAAAGCTGCCCTTTACAAATTCTTCCCATCTCAGAAAATGTCAGCTTCATCAAACTTCTAATTGCTCAGGCTGAAAACTATAGTGTCATCCCTGAGTCCTCTTTGTCTCACATCCCAAATTCAATCTGTCAGTAAATCCTGGCAATTCTCCCTTCAAATATATCAGGAATTCTTAGCCCTGAGAAAATAATGAGACTGTCATTAAAAATAGTTTGTGGGCCAGGCATGATGGCTCATGTCTGTAATCCAGTACTTTGGGAGGCTGAGGTGGGTGGATCACTTGAGCCTGGGAGTTTGAGACCAGCCTGTGCAACCTTGCAAAACCCCTTATCTACAAAAAATACAAAAATTAGCTAGACATGGTGGTGCATGCCTGTAGTCACAGCTACTTGGGAGGCTGAAGTGGGAGGATTGCTTGAGCCCAGGAGCTCAAGGCTACAGTGAGCTGTGTTCGGGCCACTGCATTCCAGCCTGGATGACAGAGTGAGTCCCTGTCTCAAAAAAAAAAAAAAAAAAAAAATTCGTAACGAGAAAAAAAAGCAAAAAATCATTTGCAGACATCGTATGTAAACCATAGAGTTGGGAAGTAGTATGGAAGTCCTATGTAAAGTGTAATTCCAACAATGTAAAATATGCCTCTAATGAAGATTTTTTAAAAAAATACACAGAAATAATATCCTAAATAAGCTGCAGAAATATTTTCATATTATCCCATATTTTTCTTTGAAAGTATTTTTCAAGCTACAAAACTGCTAAGGAGATTTCAGAGTTCATGGATGTTTATGAAGAATACCATTTTAAATAACCCTGTGACATAAATGAAGCTGAGGCTGCGGGGGAGGGTGGTACGCATTCCTGGAGGCCTACTTGTGCCGTACACTACACTAATTGTTTTGCACATACTATCTCATCGAATTCTCTGACCCTTTTTTTTTTTTTTTTTTTTTTTTTGAGACGGAGTTTCGCTCTTGTTACCCAGGCTGGAGTGCAATGGCGCGATCTCGGCTCACCGCAACTTCCGCCTCCGGGGTTCAAGCAATTCTCCTGCCTCAGCCTCCTGAGTAGCTGGGATTACAGGCACACACCACCATGCCCAGCTAATTTTTTGTATTTTTAGTAGAGATGGGGTTTCACCATGTTGACCAGGATGGTCTCGATCCCTCGACCTCGTAATCCACCCGCCTCGGCCTTCCAAAGTGCTGGGATTACAGGCTTGAGCCACCGCGCCCGGCCTCTCTGACCCTTTTTAAAAAAAGGTGTAATTGACATGTAATAAATATTTTAAATGTTTAATGTATGACTTGATAAGTTTTGACAGATGTATATACCTCTGAAACTATCACCAAATTAGGATCATGGACATATCCACCACCTCAAGTTTCCTTGTGTCCCTTTGTAATTCTTTCCACCCACACCCTCTGCTTCCCAGGTCCCCAAACAAATATTGATCTGCTTACTGTCACTATAGATTAGTTTGCATCTTCTGGAGTTTTATGTAAATTGAATAATACATTATGTATTTTTTTTTTTTTTGGCCTTGCTCCTCTAAAATAATTAAACAATTTTTTCTTTCTTTTTTTTTTTTTTTAGAGATGGGTTCTTGCTATGTTGACCAGGCTGGTCATTAACTACTGGGCTCAAGTGAGCCTCCCATCTCCGCCTCCCAAAGTGCTGGGATGATTATGGGCATGAGCCACTGCGCTAGTCCCCAAATAATTTTTTGATGTCTTCCTCACATCTTATGGTTGAAGAAATAGGTTCATAGAAGTTATGTAACTTTCCTAAAAATGATATAGTAATAAGAGATGGACCTGAAATTCCAACCCAGTTCCGCCTGTCACTTCAATGTGTTGAAAGTGAAGCCCTGAGTAGTTAAGTGAATTGTCAAAGATTATAATGCCAGCAAGTAGCCAAAGTAGGACAGAACCCACTATGCTGCATGCCTCTTGGTTATTTATGTGGCTCTTGGAAAGAGCATATGACTCATTTTACATTTCACTAATACTGCATTTTCAGAAGTCCCAACCATTAACTCAACTTTGGCAATGACCTCAGCCAGAAGATCCAGTGTGATATGTTTTGGGAAAAGGTTTCTTCAACAATTTCTTTCAACTTGTCAGAATAGAGAGATCTACTTCTTTAGAAATTGCCTTTGATTTCCCTTGAATTATTGTCCTCTTTAGAAAGATACTTGAAATGAGGTTAAAGGAAATCATTGGTTGGTTGCGTTTTTCCCCCTTTGGTTTTCTCTTTTAAAATATTTGTTTACAGCGAATTATCATCACCTTTGTTACCACTGCTTTCTACTTTAGGTGGCCCAGATTGTCAGGGTAATGCATGAAATTGCAGCAAAAGAATTTGGTTTGTGATTCTCTAAAACTGCCACATTGTTACAGCTTCATTTCTAATGAATGTATTTATTAGGCTTATATGATGCCTTTATATTTAAGAGATCATATGAGTTTTATCTTTTTTTTTTTTGAGACAGAGTCTTGCTTTGACACTAGGCTGGAGCAGTGGCGAGATCTTGGCTTACTGCAACCTCTGCCTCCCAGGTTCAAGCAATTCTCCTGCCTCAGCCTCCTGAGTAGCTGGACTATAGTTGCAGGCCACCATGGCCAGCTAGTTTTCGTATTTGTAGTAGAGACGAGGTTTCACCATGTTGGCTAGGATGGTCTCGATCTCTTGACCTTGTGATCTGCCCACTTCACACTCCCAAAGTGCTGGGATTACAGGTGTGTGCCACTGTTCCCGGCTATAAGTTTTATCTTAAATACTGGTTTGGTATCTGCAAAGTTTGATTAATAGGTTAGGAGTTGTTTACATACTGAAAAGATTTTAAAAAATAGATATAAAATATTGAAATTACTGAATACTTAACAGAAAGGCAGGGGAAAGACCTTCCCACTATTTTCCATCTTCTTTAAAAAGTGATTTTAATTTTGTACAACTATTGTTCTCGATGCATGTCAAGTTAAGTGTCAGAAACCACAAGTTTCAACAAAGTTTATGAATATTGTGGATAACTAACATATGAAAAATAATGCTCTATATCTATTGGGACAGAGTATTTAAGGAGATGAAACAGCAATAGCTCCCTGCCACAAAAGCAAGCTAGAATACTGTGGAGAAATATGTCAGTACGAACATTAGTTGACACATAGGCCAGAGTTATGAGAGTGTAAAGGGCTGGGTGTGGTGGCATAGATAAGTCAGCCTTAATCTTTTTTCCTGAAAATTTCCAAGTTATAGATTTGAGCTTGTATTTATGAGACACTAAAACAACATTGAAATTTTTTTAGAGGAAAATGAACTGTATGCATGGAAACTAGAAAATTAATAAAGACATTAAAAAACCTCTGTAAAGAGATTCTTTATGACATCTCTACCCGTGAAACTTGCTTGTTCAGATCTCTGATATTGTCAAACTTATCGTTTATTTATTTGTTTATTTGTTTCTTTATTTTTATGTAGCATTCCAGGCCAAAGAGGTTATGCACAGAGCAACATTTATGTAGGTTATAAGAGAGAACTATATACATTCAAAGTAGTCATCACTGACTCTGCTCATCAAGCTCTTCCATCAAACTCTCCCATTAAACTACCCCTTACAGCAGAAGAACCTTGAACTCTGGAGACCTTCAATAGCCTGCCTCAGAAAAGGTGTGCCTTTTGAGATAGATGATAGAAAGATAAATAGATAGACAGATAGATAGATAAACAGATAGATAGATGTAGTAAAGAAAGAAGTCAGAGTTTTCTATTTATTTATTTATTTATTTAAGGCAGAGTCTTGATCCATCACCAGACGCCAGGCTGGAATGCAGTGGCTCGATCTCGGCTCACTGCAACCTCTGCCTCCCGGGTTAAGCAATTGTCCTGCCTCAGCCTCTGGAGTAGCTAGGACTACAGGTGCACGCCACCACACCCAGCTAATTTTTGTATTTTTAGTAGAGACAGGGTTTCACCATGTTAGCCAGGATAGTCTCGATCTCTTGACCACATGATCTACCTGCCTCGTCCTTCCAAAGTGCTGGGATTACAGGCATGAGCCACCGCATTCAGCCCAAAGTCTTTTCTATTTAAAACATCCAGTTGAAAAACATGAAATCAAGAGAAAAAAGTATAAAAATGAATATTAGGATAAGAGGTAGGAAATGAAATGTTCTAATTCAGGCATTGATTTTAGCTGTTTTTGACTTTTATTTTAGAGATACCAAGTTCCTGGATCTCTCTATTTTTGTATGTCCTACATTCTTTTAGCACAAAGTGGAGGAGACACAAAATGTGGAAAGAGATGAGGATACTCACATATTTTTCCAGTTGCCTTGGGAAAGTTATTGTACCTCTGAATTTCATGTTTCCTGTACAGAAAACACAGCTACTCACAGTATCCACCTCACAGAATGCCTCTGGGATTAAGTGAATTCGTACATGTACAGCGTTTAGCAAATAGGAAGCCCTCAAGCATGTTAGTTACTAGACAGGAAAGTACTAAAGCCTATTATAGGTTTGTTTCATGGAACCATGAAGGTCCTGGCTTGCTCCAGGTTTTCTCTTTTTCTTGCTTGGTCTGTGGGATTGAGCCTGTCTTCCTCTCTGGTTCAAAGCAGCCATCACCAACTCTGCTCATCCAGCTTTCCCATCATGTTTTCCCTCTAACCTACCCCTTACAGCAGAAGAACCTTGAGCTCTGGAGGCCCCCAGTTGCCTGCCTCTGGAGAAATGTGCCTTTTGACATCTTGTGTTTCATCTAAAAAAAAAAAATTGTCAATTTTTTAGTCTATTTCACAACAGGGGTGTGTGTGTGTGTGTGTGTGTGTGTGTGTGTGTGTGTGGTGAGATGGAGTCTTGCTCTATTACCCAGACTAGAGTTCAGTGGCGCTGCGTGATCTTGGCTGATTGCAACATCCGCCTCCTGGGTTGAAGTTATTCTCCTGCCTCCATCTCCTGAATAGCTGGGATTACAAGTGCCCGCCACCATGCCTAGCTAATTTTTGTATTTTTAGTAAAGATGGGGTTTCACCATGTTGGCCCAGGTGGTCTTGTACTCCTGACCTTAGGTGATCCACCCACGTTGGCCTCCCAAAGTGCTGGGATTACAGGCATGAGCCACTGCACCTGGCCTATATATATGTTCTAATATCAAATATTTTCTCCAAATTTCCTAATACATTTGTCACTCCAGGAGTATGTAGGTTTATCCTGTGATTTCCAGTAACTCCTAGAATGTGTTGTATGTTCCCAGGGTATAAAGAACTCAGTTTGAGAAAGGGAGATTGACTCCCAGTCCTTAGGACCTGTTTAGTCAAGAAGAATCAAGTAAGGCAGATCTTTTGTCTCAAGCAGGAATGTAGCCACTCTGAGGACTTGGAGCCACTGTGGGAAGGGGCCCTGCAAAAGGGTGATTCAGCCCAGATGGAACAGAGAGGCAGGACATGGAGCTGGAGAAAGAGCCAGTTCTGTTGATATCTTGACCCCCTATTCCTAGTCATTGCCAGCTTCTCATATACTTCTTATAAGAACACCAGCCATATTGGATTAGGGAGTACTCCTGGACTCTTGAGCTGCGTGTACCAGTGCATTTTCTGTTCTGCTCTGGCCTGCTCGAGCCCTATGCCTTGAAGTGCCCTAATATGATGGGTCATCTCCAACCTCAAGAAAACAAAATCAGAATTACTTTGTAAACATAGATTATTATATGACTTATATACCTATGTTCCCAAATGCAATGATGGAGCATTGATTATATATACATTTGTTTTCCAGCTTGGCTTACTTTTTCCTTTTTTTGTTTTTTAACATCGTGGTAAAATACACACAACAAAATTGACTATCTTAATCATTTTTAAGTGTACAGTTCAGCAGCATTAAGTACATTCCTTTTGTGCAACCATCAACACCATTCATCTCCAGAACTCTTTTTACCTTGCAAAACTGAAATTCTGTATCCATAAAACAATAACTCCCTATTGCCTCTCCCACCAAGCTCCTGGCAACAGCATTAATTTGAAATATAGAAGATTGAGGCCAATATCTATGGGAGCTTGTACTGCAAAATGTGAGACATTTATTTTGCCTCTTGTTATTGCAAATCACATTTGGAGGATCCATTGATCAGATTTGTTGTTTGTTCTGTGTATTTTTACAAAATCAATACTGAAGTAAGATGGAGGTAAAGTCACTCTTTGGACCTAGGGAGTTTTTAAGGCGCTTTCAACATGTCACCACAGAAAAGGAAAATAACATTTTGCAAGAATTATTTAAACTTCAGTTTATTTTGTCTTTGACACCTCTGGCCATCTCTACAGTTTAGAGATAGCAGTTTAGGTTAATAAAAATTTTCCCAGCTAGGTGAGGTGGCTCATGTCTGTAATCCCAGCACTTTGGGAGGTGGAGGCAGTGGATCACCTGAGCTCAGGAGTTTGAGGCCATCCTGGCCAACATAGTAAAACCCCATCTCTACTAAAATCCAAAAATTAGCTGGGCATGGTGATGCATGCCTGTAATCCCAGCTATTCGGGAAGCTGAGGCAGAAGAATCACTTGAACCCAGGAGGCAGAGGTTGTAGTGAGCCAAGATTATGCCATTGTACTCCACCCTGGGCAACAAGAAGAGTGAAACTCTGTCTCAAAAAAAAAAAAAATCCTTAACTATTTATAAAGGTATTTATTTGGAATGAATAGGTGTATTAGTTTTCTAGGGCTGCCATAACAAAGAACACAAAACGGACAAAAGTCTATTCCCTCACAGTTCTGGATGCTAGAAGTTTGAAATAAAAATGTCAGCAGGTTGGTTCCTACTGAGGGCTCTGAGGTCATGCCTATTCTGTGCCTCTCTCTTAGCTTCTTTTGACAACCAGCCATCTTTGGTGTCCCTTGGCTTACAGATGCATCGCTCTAATCTTTGCCTCTATCTTCATGGGGACATTTTGCCTGTGTCTTCACATAGTTGTCTTCTTATAAGAATACCAGCCATATCGCCTTCTGCGTTCAAGCGATTCTCCTGCTTCAGCCTCCTGAGTAGCTGGGACTACAGGTGCATGCCACTATGCCAGGCTAACTTTTTTATTTTTAGTAGAGACAGGGTTTCACCATGTTGGCCAGGATGGTCTTGAACTCCTGAACTTGTGATCTTTCCACCTTGGCTCCCACAGTGCTGGGATTACAGGCATGAGCCACCATGCCCAGCCCCTAATTTATTATTTTCTATTTGTTTCCAATGTTTTTGTTCTTCTCTTCTTTCTTTCCTATATTCTTTTGGATTACTTAAATACTTCTTAGTACTCAATTTCACTTGGTGTTATATTTTTGGCAGTTTTTTTCTCTTTTTAATGAAATTATTAAAGTGAAGTAGTCTGAATACACTGGTTAAAATAATTATTTGTTTATTTTTTCTTTATAACTTCACTTGTAAACCTGGGCAGATTTATGAGGCACTGTGAGCTTAACCTTTTTTGGATTGACACTAATACTCCAAACCACATTGGATTTATATAACACCAGCCACTTTGATAAAAAGCATTCTACTTGACTGACTCTATCAACTTACTGGCTTTTTCTGTAGTCAAATTTAATAAAAATAAAGTGACAGCAAAAGTCTTTTGTTCAGGAGATTCATGTCAGCTAAAGAAGTAGCAGCAGACTTAGGACAACATAAAAGGTTAAGCCATTTTACTACTACCATTCTCAAACTTGAAAAGTTACATAGATTTTCATGAGCTTATAGTTTAGAAGATGCGGAGAATATTTGTGAAACTAAAGAAGATGAATAAATAGAAATATAGTACATCTATCTATCTATCTATCTATCTATCTATCTATCTGATAATTCAATAGAGTAAAAATGTCAGTTCTCCTCAAATTAATCTATATTAAGTTTAATACTGGCCACACCTGTAATCCCAGCACTTTAGGAGGCCGAAGTGGACTGACCACTGAGGTCAGGAGTTTGCAACCAGCCTAGCCCACATGGTGAAACCTTGTCTCTACTAAAAATGCAAAAACTAGCCAGGCATGGTGGCATGCACCTGTAATTCCAGCTACTTGGAAGGCTGAGACACGAGAATCCCTTGAACCTGGGAGGCGGAGGTTGCAGTGAGCCAAGATTGTGCCACTACACTCCAGTCTGTGCAACATAGTGAGACTCTGTCTCAAATAATAATAATCATACCAATAAAATTCTAAAGATTTTTCATCAAAATTGAGATAGTAATTATAAATTTTATGTGGAAGGGATATTATGACAGAAGAGCTAAGCCAGTCTTGATAAAGCAGAATAGAGAAGGGAGACCCACACTATCAGATGTCAAGATATATTACAAAGGTACAGAAATAAAAATAGTGCAGTATTAGCACCCTAATAGAAAAAGTAATCCATGAAAGGGAATAGAGAGCATAGGAACAGATCAATGAGACCTGGTTATATAACAAAGGTGACATTATAAATAAGTGGGCAATGGAAAGCTTGTTTGATACATTGCATTAGAACAGTTGGCTTTCTGCTTGCAAAGTTATATCCCTGTTTCACAGTGTATTAGAAAACAAATTGAAGTATAAATGTAAGAACAAAACAAAGTAAAATACACAAAGGTTGAAACCTGTCAGACTTTAATAGGAAAAAGTATTTTTATGATCTGAAGTAAAAAGCTTTTAAATTTTAGAATATTTTTTCTAGTCATATTTTGAGTCATGGAAAAAGATAACACATTAAAATTTGTAGGAACTGTTTTGAAATATATATATATATATATATATATATTTGCCTTCAATAAGAAATTTACTTGTTTTAAAAAAATCCAAATGATGGCATTGTCCAGAAAAATTTAACAGGTTTATTTATAATTATTATAAAGTTGAACCGCTGAAACTTGTTCACTGAAACATTTTAACTTGCATTAATGCTTTACGTCTCCGCATTTATATTAAAAATTCACACACAAATGAAAATGGAAAAACTGCCAATACCTGATTTCTGTTCCCTATTTTTCCACTCGCAATCATATACTTAGGTACCTTTTGACCCCATGGAAAAAAAAAATTATCTAACATTCAGAACTACCAGTAACAGGAAGAAGAGAATTTTTTTATTTTTATTTTTTTTGAGAATGAAATGTTTCCCATCATAGTGGATTCTTAAGCACGCTCTCCACGTATGCGGCGTGCTAGCTGGATGTCTTTTGGCATAATTGTTACACGTTTGGCATGAATAGCACTAAGGTTGGTGTCTTCAAAAAGGCCCACCAGATAGGCCTCACTTGCCTCCTGCAAAGCACCGATAGCTGCGCTCTGGAAGCGCAGATCTGTTTTAAAGTCCTGAGCAATTTCTCGCACCAGACGCTGGAAGGGAAGTTTGCGAATCAGAAGTTCAGTGGACTTCTGATAACGTCTAATTTCACGGAGTGCCACAGTACCAGGCCTGTAACGCTGAGGTTTCTTCACCCCTCCAGCAGAGGGCGCACTCTTGCGAGCGGCTTTTGTAGCCAGTTGCTTCCTGGGTGCTTTACCACCGGTAGATTTGCCGGCAGTCTGCTTTGTACGAGCCATGGTATAGAGACCTCCTTACTTACCCCACCTTCTCCTTCGGCTGGAGCTTGGTGAGTGAGAGGCGGCGCTGGCGTTGGAGAGTGACGGCGGTGCGGCAGCGGCTGCCAACTATATATATATATATATATATATATATATATATATATATATGAGGAGAAAGAGATCTATCCCCTGCCTCACCTAGTATTTCTCTTCTTTTCCCCTTTTCCTAAGTGTTCTATAAGACAATTCAAAGACTCCAGGCAAAAGTTTTTCTAGTACATTTTTAACTTTTCTCTTTTTTTTTTTTTTGACAATAAATAACATAAATAGCTCTTTCCCTAAGTGGCCTGAGGTAATCTGTGAAAATGGTTCGCTATTCACTTGATCCGGAGAACCCCACAAAGTCATGCAAATCAATAGGGTCCAGTCTTCGTGTTCACTTTAAGAACACACATGAAACTGCCCAGACCATCAAGGGTATGCATATACGAAAAGCCACGAAGTATCTGAAGGATGTCACTTTACAGGAACAGTGCGTACCATTCTGACGTTACAATGATGGAGTTGGCAGGTGTGCCCAGGCCAAGCAGTAGGGCTGGACACAAGGTTGGTGGCCCAAAAAGATTGCTGAATTTTTGCTACACATGCTTAAAAATGCAGAGAGCAATTCTGGACTTAAGGGTTTAGATGTAGATACTCTGGTCATTGAGCATGTCCAAGTGAACAAAGCACCCAGGATGCGACGCTGGACCTACAGAGCTCATGGTCGAATTAACCCCATACATGAGCTGCCCCTGCCACATTGAGATGATCCTTACTGAAAAGGAATAGATTGTTCCTAAACCAGAAGAGGAGGTTGCCCAGAAGAAGAAGATACCCCAGAAGAAACTGAAAAAACAAAAAGTTATGGCACGGGAGTAAATTCAGCCTTAAAATAAATGCCACTAAAAGGAAACATAAATAAATAAATAAATAAATAACATAAATAACATGCATGTGATATTGTACCTCATGTTCTCAAAACTGTTATCTGGTACAAACTTTAACACAATTTCAACAGAACTAAATATTTTTCTCTTAGTGATAACTTATTAGAGAGGATATTAATCTAGAACAAAAAGGCAAAAACTAGTAGAATATTAGCCTGCTCCACTTTTCCTGTACCCTATTCCTTCACTTCTTGGAAACTTTATTCCAAGAATTTTGCCAGTGCATGATGAAAGAAAATATATAGGGATTTGTCATGTTTACTAATGCTCTAACTTTGATTTTTAAACTTTTATCATCTAAGTAAGAGTTAGAATTATTACTTGCAAAGCCATTGGCTTGGAAATTATTTTCATGAGAAATCATATCTCATTTGATTAAAATAAAGACAGAAAATTCAACCTCAAGGAAAACTCATTTGTCTTCTACGAGTAGTATTTCCGAGAGTCAAAGAAATTAGAGGTGGAAAAATCAATTAGAATTTATCTACCAGCTTGTCAGAAAGGATTGCTTTCTACAAAATATATTCTAGTTCTTTGTCCAGGTTAATTCTAAAACTCTCATGGGATGGAGCACTTGTTTTTCCTTCTGAAGTTTTTCCTTTTATCTAATTGACCTTACCAATAATCTTTTTTTTTTTTTTCTAGCATCTAACCTCCATGTTAGCTATTAATTCTATACTATTACTTTTGATCATACCTCTTCCTATACAAACGTCCTTCCCCCGCCAAGATCAGTTTTTATGATCTCAGATTATTTGTAAGGAACTAGCTTTCTTTCATTTAACCTAATGACAAATGTTTGCTTGTTATAATAATCTCTTAAAAGTAAAAGAAATGTTTAGATCTTTTTTCTCCATCTTCCTTTCTTCTCTTATTTTGCAGACCTTGTAATGAGGCAATTAAAAGTGAAGATACTTGGCAAGAACAAATAGAGAAAGGAGACTATAAATCCCTT